>NW_020230210.1:0-652500 GCF_003227715.2 Harpegnathos saltator
TACTTCCCAATAGAAAGCGGAATATCGACGGATGAAGGCTGGATATCGACGAGAAAGGTTAGAAAACTTTAACCTTCGATATCTCCTAAACGGTTAGAGATACAGGCTTCGGACAGGTACCAAATTAAAGCCCTTTCAAAACCCTACATTTTGGACTACAATGACGACCCTCTACTCCCAATAGAAGCGGAGATATCGACGGATGAAGGCTGGATATCGACGGAGAAAGGTTAGAAAACTTTAACCTTCGATATCTCCTAAACGGTTAGAGATACAGGCTTCGGACAGGTACCAAATTAAAGCCCTTTCAAAACCCTACATTTTGGACTACAATGACGACCCTCTACTCCCAATAGAAGCGGAGATATCGACGATGAAGGGCTGGATATCGACGGAGAAAGGTTAGAAAACTTTAACCTTCGATATCTCCTAAACGGTTAGAGATACAGGCTTCGGACAGGTACCAAATTAAAGCCCTTTCAAAACCCTACATTTTGGACTACAATGACGACCCTCTACTCCCAATAGAAGCGGAGATATCGACGGATGAAGGCTGGATATCGACGGAGAAAGGTTAGAAAACTTTAACCTTCGATATCTCCTAAACGGTTAGAGATACAGGCTTCGGACAGGTACCAAATTAAAGCCCTTTCAAAACCCTACATTTTGGACTACAATGACGACCCTCTACTCCCAATAGAAGCGGAGATATCGACGGAATGAAGGCTGGATATCGACGGAGAAAGGTTAGAAAACTTTAACCTTCGATATCTCCTAAACGGTTAGAGATACAGGCTTCGGACAGGTACCAAATTAAAGCCCTTTCAAAACCCTACATTTTGGACTACAATGACGACCCTCTACTCCCAATAGAAGCGGAGATATCGACGGATGAAGGCTGGATATCGACGGAGAAAGGTTAGAAAACTTTAACCTTCGATATCTCCTAAACGGTTAGAGATACAGGCTTCGGACAGGTACCAAATTAAAGCCCTTTCAAAACCCTACATTTTGGACTACAATGACGACCCTCTACTCCCAATAGAAGCGGAGATATCGACGGATGAAGGCTGGATATCGACGGAGAAAGGTTAGAAAACTTAACCTTCGATATCTCCTAAACGGTTAGAGATACAGGCTTCGGACAGGTACCAAATTAAAGCCCTTTCAAAACCCTACATTTTGGACTACATGGACGACCCTCTACTCCCAATAGAAGCGGAGATATCGACGGATGAAGGCCTGGATATCGACGGAGAAAGGTTAGAAAACTTTAACCTTCGATATCTCCTAAACGGTTAGAGATACAGGCTTCGGACAGGTACAAATTAAAGCCCTTTCAAAACCCTACATTTTGGACTACAATGACGACCCTCTACTCCCAATAGAAGCGGAGATATCGACGAATGAAGGCTGGATATCGACGGAGAAAGGTTAGAAAACTTTAACCTTCGATATCTCCTAAACGGTTAGAGATACAGGCTTCGGACAGGTACCAAATTAAAGCCCTTTCAAAACCCTACATTTTGGACTACAATGGCGACCCTCTACTCCCAATAGAAGCGGAGATATCGACGGATGAAGGCTGGATATCGACGGAGAAAGGTTAGAAAACTTTAACCTTCGATATCTCCTAAACGGTTAGAGATACAGGCTTCGGACAGGTACCAAATTAAAGCCCTTTCAAAACCCTACATTTTGGACTACAATGACGACCCTCTACTCCCAATAGAAGCGGAGATATCGACGGATGAAGGCTGGATATCGACGGAGAAAGGTTAGAAAACTTTAACCTTCGATATCTCCTAAACGGTTAGAGATACAGGCTTCGGACAGGTACCAAATTAAAGCCCTTTCAAAACCCTACATTTTGGACTACAATGACGACCCTCTACTCCCAATAGAAGCGGAGATATCGACGGATGAAGGCTGGATATCGACGGAGAAAGGTTAGAAAACTTTAACCTTCGATATCTCCTAAACGGTTAGAGATACAGGCTTCGGACAGGTACCAAATTAAAGCCCTTTCAAAACCCTACATTTTGGACTACAATGACGACCCTCTACTCCCAATAGAAGCGGAGATATCGACGGATGAAGGCTGGATATCGACGGAGAAAGGTTAGAAAACTTTAACCTTCGATATCTCCTAAACGGTTAGAGATACAGGCTTCGGACAGGTACCAAATTAAAGCCCTTTCAAAACCCTACATTTTGGACTACATGACGACCCTCTACTCCCAATAGAAGCGGAGATATCGACGGATGAAGGCTGGATATCGACGGAGAAAGGTTGAAAACTTTAACCTTCGATATCTCCTAAACGGTTAGAGATACAGGCTTCGGACAGGTACCAAATTAAAGCCCTTTCAAAACCCTACATTTTGGACTACAATGGCGACCCTCTACTCCCAATAGAAGCGGAGATATCGACGAATGAAGGCTGGATATCGACGGAGAAAGGTTAGAAAACTTTAACCTTCGATATCTCCTAAACGGTTAGAGATACAGGCTTCGGACAGGTACCAAATTAAAGCCCTTTCAAAACCCTACATTTTGGACTACAATGGCGACCCTCTACTCCCAATAGAAGCGGAGATATCGACGAATGAAGGCTGGATATCGACGGAGAAAGGTTAGAAAACTTTAACCTTCGATATCTCCTAAACGGTTAGAGATACAGGCTTCGGACAGGTACCAAATTAAAGCCCTTTCAAAACCCTACATTTTGGACTATAATGGCGACCCTCTACTCCCAATAGAAGCGGAGATATCGACGGATGAAGGCTGGATATCGACGGAGAAAGGTTAGAAAACTTTAACCTTCGATATCTCCTAAACGGTTAGAGATACAGGCTTCGGACAGGTACCAAATTAAAGCCCTTTCAAAACCCTACATTTTGGACTACAATGACGACCCTCTACTCCCAATAGAAGCGGAGATATCGACGGATGAAGGCTGGATATCGACGGAGAAAGGTTAGAAAACTTTAACCTTCGATATCTCCTAAACGGTTAGAGATACAGGCTTCGGACAGGTACCAAATTAAAGCCCTTTCAAAACCCTACATTTTGGACTACAATGGCGACCCTCTACTCCCAATAGAAGCGGAGATATCGACGGATGAAGGCTGGATATCGACGGAGAAAGGTTAGAAAACTTTAACCTTCGATATCTCCTAAACGGTTAGAGATACAGGCTTCGGACAGGTACCAAATTAAAGCCCTTTCAAAACCCTACATTTTGGACTACAATGACGACCCTCTACTCCCAATAGAAGCGGAGATATCGACGGATGAAGGCTGGATATCGACGGAGAAAGGTTAGAAAACTTTAACCTTCGATATCTCCTAAACGGTTAGAGATACAGGCTTCGGACAGGTACCAAATTAAAGCCCTTTCAAAACCCTACATTTTGGACTACAATGACGACCCTCTACTCCCAATAGAAGCGGAGATATCGACGGATGAAGGCTGGATATCGACGGAGAAAGGTTAGAAAACTTTAACCTTCGATATCTCCTAAACGGTTAGAGATACAGGCTTCGGACAGGTACCAAATTAAAGCCCTTTCAAAACCCTACATTTTGGACTACAATGGCGACCCTCTACTCCCAATAGAAGCGGAGATATCGACGAATGAAGGCTGGATATCGACGGAGAAAGGTTAGAAAACTTTAACCTTCGATATCTCCTAAACGGTTAGAGATACAGGCTTCGGACAGGTACCAAATTAAAGCCCTTTCAAAACCCTACATTTTGGACTACAATGGCGACCCTCTACTCCCAATAGAAGCGGAGATATCGACGGATGAAGGCTGGATATCGACGGAGAAAGGTTAGAAAACTTTAACCTTCGATATCTCCTAAACGGTTAGAGATACAGGCTTCGGACAGGTACCAAATTAAAGCCCTTTCAAAACCCTACATTTTGGACTACAATGACGACCCTCTACTCCCAATTGAAGCGGAGATATCGACGGATGAAGGCTGGATATCGACGGAGAAAGGTTAGAAAACTTTAACCTTCGATATCTCCTAAACGGTTAGAGATACAGGCTTCGGACAGGTACCAAATTAAAGCCCTTTCAAAACCCTACATTTTGGACTACAATGACGACCCTCTACTCCCAATAGAAGCGGAGATATCGACGGATGAAGGCTGGATATCGACGGAGAAAGGTTAGAAAACTTTAACCTTCGATATCTCCTAAACGGTTAGAGATACAGGCTTCGGACAGGTACCAAATTAAAGCCCTTTCAAAACCCTACATTTTGGACTACAATGACGACCCTCTACTCCCAATAGAAGCGGAGATATCGACGGATGAAGGCTGGATATCGACGGAGAAAGGTTAGAAAACTTTAACCTTCGATATCTCCTAAACGGTTAGAGATACAGGCTTCGGACAGGTACCAAATTAAAGCCCTTTCAAAACCCTACATTTTGGACTACAATTACGACCCTCTACTCCCAATAGAAGCGGAGATATCGACGGATGAAGGCTGGATATCGACGGAGAAAGGTTAGAAAACTTTAACCTTCGATATCTCCTAAACGGTTAGAGATACAGGCTTCGGACAGGTACCAAATTAAAGCCCTTTCAAAACCCTACATTTTGGACTACAATGACGACCCTCTACTCCCAATAGAAGCGGAGATATCGACGGATGAAGGCTGGATATCGACGGAGAAAGGTTGGAAAACTTTAACTTTCGATATCTCCTAAACGGTTAGAGATACAGGCTTCGGACTGGTACCAAATTAAAGCCCTTTCAAAACCCTACATTTTGGACTACATGGACGACTCTCTACTCCCAGTAGAAGCGGAGATATCGACGGATGAAGGCTGGATATCGACGGAGAAAGGTTGGAAAACTTTAACCTTCGATATCTCCTAAACGGTTAGAGATACAGGCCTGGTTCTGGCACCAAATTAAAGTCCTCTCAAAACCCTACATTTTCGACTACATGGACGACTCTCTACTCCCAGTAGAAGCGGTGATATCGACGGAGGAAGGCTGGATATCGACGGAGAAAGGCTGGAAAACTTTAACCTTCGACATCTCCTAAACGGTTAGAGATACAGGCCTGGCTCTGGCACCAAATTAAAGTCCTCTCAAAACCCTACATTTTGCCGAAAATGGCGACTCTCTATTCCCAGTAGAAGCGGAGATATCAACGGAGAAAGGTTGGAAAACTTTAATCTTCGATATCTTTAATCTTCGATAGTGAAACGTCAGTCTCGGCCGTGTGTCGGGAAGCACAATCTCGGCAACGTTGCGAATCAAAGCGAGATGGAGAGAACACATTCCCTCTCTCTCTTTCTCTTTCGCTTGGCTCGTCAAAACAAGCCGAACGTAGGGCGGGACTTCAGACGGATAGACGGGAGCAGTTCTCTGTGTGTGTGTGCCGACTACATTCTTACATAGAAACGTACGGCAATTGAAAATGTTTAAGCAGATACACTGAGATTCTATCTGTTGCGTGTGGGACACGTGTGTGTGTGTGTGTGTGTGTGAGTGCGTTTATGCACACGTACGTCACGCACACTTTCAATGCAACACATGCATACGGATACAACTGCGCTAAAGAACGCCTGCCGGAGTATAAGTAAATACTAACGTAACGCTGAAATATTTTGGAAAAATAATTTTGGGTACACACAAAATATTATCTTATTATTGTATATTTATATATCGATATAAATCGTATATAATCTTCATGATATTAATCATATACAATCTCAATTCTTATTTTTTTTGTGCATGTTAATATGTTAATTCATGTTACAAATGCATAACAATGCGCGAGACCGTGCTTGTCAAGTATGCTATTATGATTGTAGCACGGACATAAACCGCCTGAAAGTGGATGTAGCACGGACAGCCACCAGATGCAGGTTTTACCGTCGAGACCTAAAAGTGGATGTAGCATCGTAGTTCCCCTCTCAAAATGGATGCAGATAGCGCCCATTCCCAGTGCGAAAAATCGGTGTCGCCGAAAACGCCGTGTTGGCCGCTCTCTGCTTCCTCTCTGGTATTACATATAATGTTATATAATCTTCATGATATTAATCATACACAATCTCAATTCTTATTCTTTTTGCGCATATTAACATGTTAATTTATGTTATGTTAATTTATGTTACAAATGCATAACAATGTGCGAGATCGTGCTTATCAAGTACCGCTTGAAAGTGGATGTACCACGGACTGCCACCATAGGTAAGTTTTACCGCTGAGACCTGAAAGTAGATGTAACATCGTAGTTCCCCTCTCAAAATGGGTGCAGATGGCGTCCAGATGACTTTCCAGTGCGAAAAGTCGGTGTCGCCGAAAACGGCGTATTGGCCGCTCTCAGGTTTTTCTCTGGTTGTAAGGTGGTTAGAATTTCGATAATTTGCATCAGAAATGGCTACAGTTTTACGCGTAAAGAGAAAAAACAGCGTCCTGCCGCAGGATGCACTTATCCTTCGTAAACGCTCGAAGTTGGCTGACGACGGCGATGACGAAGCCGTCTATTCAGATTCCGTTCCTACACTTGCCAAATTTGCTGGCACAGTCAAAGGCCCAGTGAGCATTTAATAATTCATATTTAATAAATTTTTATTTACTTTTTCATAAATTTGTTCATGTTTACCGTTTTCTTAATTGATAAGAGTTGCTTCAAACATGTATTCAGTTAGCTGAAAAGCAGTAAAAAAAATCATATAAATACATAACCTATTCGTTCTGCTCGTGAATTGTGTATTTTTTTCATATTTTAGGCTAATTTCGTTAATATTAAACTTTATGCATAATATTGTACTTGTATCTGCCTGTTATAAGAATTTAAGACTTAATTGGGTCTCTTTTAGAAGACTGTAATTACTATGGCATAGAATAATATTTCTTAATAGTATGTGTCTTAGTAATTAGTAATTAATAGATAATTATTACAATTATTAATTTTGATATGTCACTAACATATAAAACATCGTAAGTTACAATATTGACTATTTTGATCATTTTCAGGAGGAAAATGTTTTGCAACATTTGGCCAAAACTTTGAATAAAGAAGAGTTAAAGGCTAGTTTCAAACAGCCTCCTTCTGTAAATTTCTTGGCACAGAGACGCAAACAGACAAGAGAAAAATCTGCGGAAGACAGATATAAAGTTATCAACCACCATCGTTCTCTGGATATATCCAATATAAAAGAGTTTGAAGATAAAGTAATGACAGTTATAGATGTAGAGGATTCAGCTTCTCCGACAGTAAACCATAATATAGCAGCACCTGTAGAGGAAGAAGAAAAGGTAAGTGTAACAGCAATTGCAATTGCAATTTATGTAAAAATCATGTTCTTTGTAAACATGGTAAACAAATATTTCTCTTGCTTGTATTTTGCAACAAAAGTAGAAAAATCAAAATTAAAAAAATATAATTATAGTAGGAGTAAATGAGCAAGTAAGCAAAAGTAAATTTCTCAAATATAAACCAGTAAAATAGAAGGAAATAACAAATATAGTGTGAAATAGCAAAATAACTTTATATTAATTAAGCAGATAAAATATTTGGAATAAATAACAGTAAAATAATAAATAATTTGAAAGTAAAATAGTCATGATTAGTAGTTATAGAATAAGGATGTATGATAAGATACAAACTAACTAGAAATGGAAATGAACCATATTTCTAAGCACTCATGTGTTTAGAAGTATATCACCTATGAGAGAATGTAAATGAATGTATTATTTTAGGACAGCGATTATGTGTACGATGTATATTACGCAGAGAACTGCAATTCCATTGACGATAGTGTATCAGTACACTCATTGACTGAACACGAAATAGTATACGATCAATCCACCGATGATTGCTATGAAAACGAACATGATTCTGAAGATTCGAATGCAGAGTCATATTATCAGAATAGTTATCCCAATACTGATTATTCAGATGACGAATCAGTCAACGAAAACGATATGAGAGCCGCCATAAAAGACATGGAAAATTGTCACCTTTCTAGCGATGACGAGTACGAAAACAATGGTGACGACGAAAATGAAGCATGCTCATTGGACATGCGAGATGTCGAGATGCACGGGTACAAATATGCTAGATACAAACAGAGAATGAAGCCATTACTTGACGGAGACGACGATGTTGAAGTCAATGATCACAACACTGATAACAGCAATTCTAGCAGTGACGAAGAGATATATCCCTGGAACAGTAACGGAAGTCTCGTGTACGGTTTTAATAACTGGAAAAATGCATAAAAGTCTGGACTGATCGTTGTTGTAAACTTGGCTGACTAAAATATGTGATAAAGATTTTCTTTGAAAAGGTATATATAGTTAGCTATAATAATGAATGAAAGTTTCACGAATAATTGTAATAATATATAGATATTTAAAAAAAGTCTCTGTATTCTTAGGAGTGAAGATTGTCTGGAGAATTGACAGAATTTATGTTTCAAGGATCTTGCTGTGTGGATCTGCCTATTTTTAGAAGATCTTGTTAAACTTCGCTGAAATAGTAGTGGGGTAAATTAATCTAATATTTTAATCTAAAACTAGTAAATAGAATCGGAAGACACATCATTCATCAATTCAAGTGATCATTATATCAAAATGATTGATGTGAAAATGTAAATAGTAAAGTAATCCAGTTTCGTAAATGTACATATAAACGATATTTTGTCCATGTATGAACGTATATGCATCGATTTCAATGTATTGGTTTTTCTTATACTGCAAAAAGTATTATGCCGATTTCAAAGTTGATTATCTCATTATAAGGATTTTACGTGGATCATTTTTGTAAGTCAGTTTCGAAATTTATCATCCCGCAAAGTTTCATTGAATATTTTATAATAAACATTCCCATTCAGTATACATCTCAGTCTTGATCCTCGCCTTCTCCTCAGCAAGAAAGAATGAGTTGTAAATGTCATAAGATTTTATTTGTACGTTTATATATTTATTACAGACTTTTCTCTATAGATATATCTCGCGTGTAAAATCCTTCTATCAAAATAAAAACGGCAAAAGAGACGTAAGCCTAAGAGACTAGGAGATCGATCACGCAATCGTCGGCGAACTTGTATGAAAATTCTTCCTCATTCGCGGTAATTCGAATATCTCGTCGGTCTACCGGATCTTTCTAATCCAGTGAGAAACTCATCATTTCATCACGACGAAAAAAGATTAAAAAATGAACAAAAAATGACAGTCCGACGGCAATTCTGGTCAATTCGCAGTAGAGGTTCGTTCGCTTTTGGGAGAAAATCAAATGATCGATCTCCAAAAAAAGGATGCCATTGGGATGTGTGTGTATCATATTGAAGAAAGAATTGTCTTGTCGAAGATATGGCATATAATGATACACCAGATTTATAGCGTATAACAAGTTGTTGGAAGTACCAGATGTGAATTTACAAATTTCTCTCCCTCTCTCCGTCTCAAGCTCCCTCACTATCTTTTCCTCCGTCTCTTCTCTTTCGCCAATCTCGCGCCTCGACCTGGTAATATCCGCGATATACCGGAACGAGTGGTGGAGGGAATATTATAATATAAATCCGACAATCATGGTGATGGCGCGCGGATACTTACAAAAAGAGATTATTTCGGTAAATTGTTATTTCTTTTTCTTCTTCTTCTTGGTTGTCTCAAGATCGAGAGGTAAACAAATTCACCGGATGATGCGACGAGATTGTGTGCCGAGATTATATACTTCATCATTGCAAAACTCGTGTCGCTTGCGATCTCTCTGAGTCGTGAAATTCGCCACGCAGATAGGTCGGCGTTTCTTTTCTTTTTTTTTTTTCATTAACGAGCTCGTATGATATGAGTAGTACACTGCGTATACACGTAACACTGGCCTTAATTCTAATATTTTTTTTTTTTCTTTACACTTACGCGCCCTGCAACGACGCGCTCACGTTTCGCTTCGCGAACACGCGCGATGCTTTTTGATTGGGTTGCACGGGTCAGAATGCGTCGCTAAAAATCCGAGTGACGGGGTGTCGATGAGTGCGGAGAGGGCCTCTCAGGATCGCTCCTCCTTTCTATCGCAGGATTGCGTCCTTCGATATCGCAACATATATACAAGTTATTTCACAAGACCTTAGGTTGTATTTGATGTATTAGGAAGTGTATTCTCCTCAATAAACATAAGGTGTTTATTTAGACGAGGATACCAATTGTAAAAGTTAAAATTCAGTCAAAAAAACAATTCTGACAAAATATTCAGACAAGGATATCTTAAAATCTTAATTGCAAAATGATTTTCTAATAGACACCAACAATAAAATTGTTTTCTCGACTGAACTTCAAGAGTTGGCATAATATCTGATTCGTAGCTTCTTTTATCATTCACGAGACTTGATTCACCACGAGAATATTCGACCTATTCAAATTTCCAAGAGAGAGAGAGAGAGAGAGAGAGAGAGAGAGAGAGAGAGAGGGAGGGGAGGGAGGGAGGGAGGAAGGGAGGGAGGGAGAGAAAGAGAGAGAGATTTAAATAAATAATAAATAAGTGGCAACGAATGTGCAATTGTTCTCTCGCGGAGAAAACCTCAACTCCGTACTCATCGTAATTACAATTATACTATGTAAAAGGTTGCGCACTTTTTTCGCTACGCAGCCGGTTGAACGCGTAGCACCAAGGTCCTTCGCGCGACGGATATTTATCGACGCACTCATACTATTATCCGTGAGTGCGGACGCGATTCCGCAGGCATATAACCGTTTATTTATTTATAATATTTATATATTAAATGTCATACATTGCAACGTAACTTAGATTCACAAGCTGAGATTGTTGGTATCATTCATCAGAATCGCTTTTACTACTGCTCCGTAATACTCTACTCACCTACTGTACAACATTTTACACTCATCATACTCGTCCTTAGGTAATGTCGATTATTAACTATGCTACGAGATTACTGAAGAGTCATGAGATTGCACACCTTCGTCTGGATCGATCGATCAGTTCATCGAGCTCAGACGCGTTATCTTTTTCTCACCCATCCTCGTTTCGCCATTCCCATTCGCGGTATTCATTCCGTTGATTTGCTTTCTATGTACAAACGTATGCGGCGTCTCATCATCTCTGAGTGTTCTTCTGAGAACGCCAAATCGACGTGACGATCGTCGAATTGATTGTGCGCACCCAGAGCCATAATCAGATATTTTCGATCATTTTAATGCCAAATTTACCAAAACGTTTTATATAATTAAAAAGAAAATTACATATTACAGGATTTCATTGGATTGGCAGGTTAAGTTATTAATCATGCATCTTCGCTTTCTTCACAGAAAAATTTTGCATTATTTGGTCAAACAATGACGAGAGGAAATTAAATTAACACTCAGAAAAATTATAGGAATATTAAGGATTTCCGTGCTGTCTTTTGAAATTACATTTTAATGTTAATCAACATTTGAAAAACGCATACGCAAGAAAACGTCACTCCGAAATTAGCTCCGAAAACAAAGAATACAAGAGATTTTCTCTTAAAAATCGTTTTTTTCTCTGTTCATTTCATGCTTTACGCAAACCTTTATCTTATATATTGTCACATTATATGTATTAATTTAGATAATTATAATTTTTGCATGACACAAACCAGATTCTGGTTATGATTCTGTTTGCGCCTTTTAATTTGTGTTAAATTTTCCCTCGCATACACACAAACACACGTGCGCGCGCATATATATATGTACACGTAGATACTATCAGCTTATAAGTACGAACGATTCCCTGGATCAACAAAAATCACACAACGTAATAAGAGTCAACTGAGAAATCCGATAATCGTTCATTATATTATGTATAAACTGGCAACAATTAACAGTCCTGCTTCTAGTCGTTGCGCGCTTGATACGCTTTGTTCTTCTTCCCGGCGAGCTTTCGTCTTCCTCGCAAATTGCCTCGGAAATCTCGCAATTCTGTGGGAACGTTCTCGTCATGTTTTCAGAAACTTCTCGTTCCCCAAGTATCTTTTTCCTTTTAACTTGAATCTTCAAAATGCCCCTGTCTCCGAGGAACATCCTCGTACTCCGGTAACATCATCACAAGACCGTCGTTCTTACGAACAGTCTTTTCTCTCTACCTCTAAACTATATTCACTTAGCATCGTGAATCGACAATCTTCTCGGCAAGTAGAGTTCCCAAACAGACAGTTCCCGACAGTCTCAAGCAGTCGAGGTGCTTCTAATTTTGCACTCGACCGTGAATTTTTTAATGTACACTTTCAATGTACCCAACGCGAAGAGGAACCCCAGGAAGAGGAAGAGAAACTGTGACTGAGGCGTCCCGTTTGCCTCGAGTTTGCGGCTAACTTCTCATCCTTAGAGCACCGACGCCTCAGTCCTGCCGGTTGGCGGCGACGTAGTGTGTCCGCTGGCGTTGTTGTTATTATTATTGTTGTTGTTGTTATTGCTGGCCTCGCCGGCGTGACTCGAGCAGTAGAATTTCTTGTGGGCAATGAACGTGCTCAGATAGTTGAAGCTGATGTCACAGGATCGACAATATCGAGGCCCGCTCTTCGTAGGGTCCAGACTCTCCTCCGGGGGTGGAGGTGGCGGCGGCGGTGGCGTGTCCTCGCGTTCTTGCTTCACCTTACTGGTGACCGCCGCGGGTGGCGGCAACGACGGTGGCGGCTGTGGGCTCTTCCTTATGTCCGTGGTCTTGCCGTTCACTTGCACCTCTGCGGGGATCTCCTCCGGCGTCGTGGCGGCTGCGGGTTCGGGCGTGGGTAACGTCGCTTCATCGTCTAATACGCATGTTATGTAATTCTCCTCCTGAAACGGAAAATTGTAACTTGGATGTCTTCTTGTTAGACAGCCCTAACAGACACGCTCGTCGTTACCATTGATAGCAGACCTCGTCGAGGGTGAGTTGAATTCGCTTGGAGATTCCGTGTTGCAAAAATCAAATTTTGAAAGAAAACTTGGAAAAATATAATCTGAAGATTCAAGAACTTTGAACATTCGGTTTTACAGACACACACATGCAAAGGATGGACAAACCCACAGTTGTTAGTGAAACTGACTGAGACGACTTTAAATCTTTTTTCGAGTTCGCCAGTTTTCAAGTACTCGCACCGGAATCTCTATCCGTCTTTCTACTCGTCGATCACAATAAGACGACGGACATAATGAGCAAAGTACCACGGAGACGACTTGTGGATCAAACATCTTACCTGTAGATCAGTGCCACGCTTCGCGAAGTGCATCCTGATGTGGGTTCTCATGCCACGTAAAGTGTTGCCTTTATAACGACAAATAGTGCACCGAAAGGCCTTAATGCCCTGATGGGCATCCATGTGACGTTGCGCGGCGCCAGCCGTAGGACTAACGGCGCCACAAACTGGACATCGCCATCCTCCTGTAGTGCCGCTGCTACAGGTATGGCTGCTACCTCCGGGTTCTATTATCGCCTGGCAATAAACCGTACGTTAGTCCAACTCTTTATTGTTAAGGAGTTGGTCAAGGGTTTTCTTTCGTCCTGTTCATCACTTAAAAAGAAGAACAAGCTCAGGAGGATAAAGGAAAGACAGTTATCTCGAAGATATCGTGCATCTTTATCTAAAAAGCACCTAAATCCTTTCAGACGGTTCGACTGTACGATTTTTCGACTATCGACTAAATGAGATATAATGGATGTAACAGATTCCTGAGAGGCTCGTAAAAAAGCCCTGAATCTTGAAGACGTCTCGTAGACGCCTGCGTTTCGTCAAACATCTTTTAAAGTTAATATGTTGTTATGTGGTTCTTACTTTGCACTTGGAACAGCGCGTGTGATGTTCCTGAGACTCGGGCCTCTTGGGGCAGTAGAACGCCTGATGGGCGACCAAGTTATCCATGGAGGCGAACTTGATGCCGCACGCGGCGCAAATCAGTTGGACTAATGGCGGCGAGGGTGTACCCGGAGGCGGCGGACTGTTACTCACTGTAGTTTCTCTCGCCTGGCAGTAGTGCTTCTTATGAGCAACAAAGTTCTCGTGCCGGCAAAACACGATGTTGCATTCCTTGCACCTGTACGTGGAAAATCAATTACTCGTGACTAAATTTTTTTTTCAAACTAACCGAAGACAGAGAAACACAGACGAAGAAAATTCCGCGATTTAAGTGAGAAATGCTAGAAAAACAGTTTAGAAAAATACTCAAGACATATATTAGAAATTTGCTTCTCTCAAATTCAAATTATATACATAGCCTAAGTTCCTTCGATAGTCTTAAATTCTTAAATGTATGAATCCTGAATCCATCAAAAGAATCAAAAGTTTGAAAGAAAATGCAAATTCGATACAAATTTTGTTTGAGGTTTAAACATTACACAATTGGAACAATCTGTGAAGATGTGGAGAATTTAAAGAAAAAGTAAAATATCGTGTATTCAAGATCTCAACGACTCGAGTTTCTACGCGTTTTACATTTAGAACCGCGTTCTGAGACTCACCTAGAAACACCTTGCTTCACTAGTACCCCCGGAACAGGAGGTGGCGGCAAATCAGTTAATCTTAAAGGGATTTCAGTAGCTGGTGATGATGCAACAACACCGGCAGCAGTCTGCGTTGAACTTATAGAACTTGTTCTGGGACTACCGCTGCTCCTGGATCTGGGGCTGCCCGGTGGTGGCGGCAGAGACGATGGCGCCGGTGACATCCTGTTCTCCTTCTCGTCCTGATGACCCGGCGATCTACGCACGCTGAGATCAAGGGGTGCTGAAGCGGACGGCGACGTGGACGCCATAACTACCGATGCTGGCGTTGAGGGCTTGTTTGCCGCTTTTAAGACAGCCGGTGGTTCCATCGTTGCGTTTTGCGTAGCGGATGGAAGACCCCTTGTTACCGGTTGGAGGGTACCTGGAGACATGATGACGCGTCGAAAATCACTAAACATATTCTTATTTTTCGAGGATTATTGAGATATTTTTCATTAGTTTCCATTTCGTTTTATAAATTAAATCGTACTTGTCACTTAACACACGCGCGCTTCATAATAATCATCAAAATATTTCCTAATTATATTTCAATTTACTAACTAAAAGATCGAACGGTCTGGACGGAAAGTTCACAGACCGTTGATAATAAATTATCTCCATTCACATTGGACACTGTTTCAAAAATCAAAATATCTGGAGCCACTTCTCGCGTGCTACTATACTTCTTGCAATTTTCAAGAATGAAAGCTTACCATTTTTAAGAACACAGAGCTTACAAACTATAAATTATAACTATAAATTTTTCTTAAACAGTAACATATATATAATGTACTGAGTTGGTACGAACCGTCTGGCAGAAGGTAGTATACTGTATCGGAAAGCGGAAGAGATGGTGCAGCGAGAACGCTCGCCCCGCGAAACACCGTGTACGGCAAGACGATAGGAGGATTGGTTGGCAGTGCCAGGCAAGGTTGCGGGGGTGGTGAATCGCCGGGACTCGAACTCGTTGGCGGAGACGCCTTGACCGAGGATTGCGGCGTCGCTGGCGTTGGTACCGTGTCCTTCACCACGTGCCTGGTACTGCAATAGTGCGTTTTATGTGCCCTACAATGAAATGGCAGGTCGCGTTAGAAAATTCGTCCTGCAAACATTCGAGCATTTCTAATGGTGAAATTTGAAAGTTGTAATTACATTTTTTTTTTCTAAATTAAGATACAACATAATTTTCCTTCTTAATAAATAATAAAGGAAAAACAAAACGACTTTTATCTTACCACACACTGCTGAATATTTTACAAAATTAATTTTAACTACCGTAATTTTTTAACTAAAATTATGATTCTAATTATTTTTGTTGAGGGAAGCCCAGGTTCGATTGGGGCTGTAGTGCCATTGAAATGAATGAATTATTTTTATACAGAATATAGTTATACAGGGTGTCCCATTTTAAATGTCCACCACAAATATCTCTTACTTTTTATTTTAGAGAAAAATGGTTCAGACACGTTTTGTATGGTTTCGAGGGGACCATAAGATGGTACCATTGATTTGACTTTGAAGAGTCATTTGAAGGTCACGTGAAGGTTACCTCAATTTTTTTAGATGGAACCCCCTATTTTTTATTACATATTCTTGTAGCTGACCTCGAGAGCTTACCAAAACACTATAATCAAATGTTTCTTGGTGAAGTACTTTTCGAGTTATAAAGCTCCAAATTTACAAAATTTTGATAAAAATACAAAATATTTCGTAAAACATTCACTTTCCGATAGTCTTATCTTACATGATCCAACCAGTCAAGGCAAGATCCGAGCATGATCCAACCAGTCAAGGCTCGCATCTTCTCTTGACTGGCTGGATCATGCTCGGATCTTGCCTTGTCTGGTTGGATCATGTAAGATAAGACTATCGGAAAGTGAATGTTTTACGAAATATTTTGTATTTTTATCAAAATTTTGTAAATTTGGAGCTTTATAACTCGAAAAGTACTTCACCAAGAAACATTTGATTATAGAGTTTTGGAAAGCTCTCGAGGTCAGCTATAAGAATATGTAATGAAAAATAGGGGGTTCCATCTAAAAAAATTGAGGTAACCTTCACGTGACCTTCAAATGACTCTTCAAGGTCAAATCAATGGTACCATCTTATAGCCCCCTCGAAACCATACAAAACATATCTGAACCATTTTTCTCTAAAATCAAAAATAAGAGAGATATTTGGGGTGGACACTTAAAATGGGACACCCTGTATATGAGTTCTATAGAAAAATTATATTTTTATATAACATTTTTTTTATGTAGAACTGATGTGTGTGTGTGTGTGTGTGTGTGTGTGTGTGTGTATGTGTGTGATGAATTAATCACGTCTACATCTGACACATGACTCGATTCCATGCACAAATCTGAACACTACAGTTCCGAGTGATCTAAGCACTCATTTATTCACCTGTACGTCTTCAAGGAGCTGAATCTGATGTCACAATTCCTACAATATCTCTCAGCCTCCTCGCTGAGAGAACCGTTGGAGGCGGTGGTTTGACCGATGGCCGGGTTGCTGGTCGGGGTTGGATTCGCCGGCGGTATCGTCGGTGGAGCCGGCGATGCCGCATGCATCCGCATGTGTCGGTTCAACGACACTTTCTTATCCGCGCTGTACGAACAATGAGGACACGCGTACGCCTTCCGCACCTCGTACTTGCCGGATTTGTCGTCGTCCTCATCGTTCGCCGCATCCTCCTCCAAACGCGGTCGGTGGGCGCAATAGTAGGTGCGATGCGCTTCCAGAGTGCTCGCCGAACTGAAGCGTATGCCGCACGGTGGACAAACCAACGCAGTCGGCCTTGCTGGTTCCACCGTGATCGTTTCCTTGCCGTCGGTCGGCAGGACAAACAGACGTCCGGATGCGATCGCTGATAAGATTACGAATGGTCCAGTCAGAAAGTCGATTAAGATAAATCGACGATGATAAAACAAAAAAAAAGTAGGTCAGACCGTATTTCTCCTGGCCCAAAAAGGTCGAAATAAAATTCTCTCCAAAAAGGAATCCCAATGACATGAAAAGAAATGGTGGATGAGGGACCCACGATGGTTATTAAGACACAACTTCCTCTGAACTCTTCAACGACTTACAAATGCATAAACGTTAAACAATTTAAACGGATGTTCAAATATTAAAAGATGATATGCAGAGGTGATAAAGGGATCCAAGCATATGCGTGAGGATTTGCGCCAATGGCGCAATTGGACGGAGTTGGACTGGATCAAATCTTACCGTTTTGGAGACCGGCCGGCAACGGCGGAGTCGGGTTCGGCGGTGAAGAGTTCTCGGGCTTCACAGTAAGAGCGGCGACGGCGGCGGGTCTCAGGGCGGGATCCGTCGCCAGACTAGCATTGAGTCTCAGTCTTGGTGCTGCCTCATCTTCAGGCTTTATCCTCTTGGCTTCGGTGGCTGACTCGTCGGACCGTTTCGCAGAGTCCTCCGAGTCCCGACGGCAGACGGCGTCTCGTTTCCTGGTGGAAGACAACGAAAAAGACGACGACCTCAGTTGACACTCCTCTTCCTTGACCGCCACCTGCTCCTCTTCGACGTCCTTGGGACTCGACTCTCGCGTACGCACTCTCCTGGACGGTGCATGGCTTTTTATGCTCCTGGCGACCTGCGCAATTAAATTAAATGTTTCGTATTAAATATTTTATACTTCATATTAGGTATCAGATGTTATAATTGAGTCGAGAAATTTGTTAAATTTACACGGGGTCGATTTTATATTTCTGGAAATCAAAAGCTCCAAAATGATGTAATAGTGACGTAATAATGTTAAATAATCTGCGCGCAAATTATTGAGGAAAAAATTTACCAGAAAAGTTAATTCCCTCTGAGTTCCCTCTCTTCCCTCTCTCGGGAAGACAAACAGACAAAGATATTAATATTTCTCAAGGAGATAAATATAACAAGATGTCAGCAAATTATTTAAATTGTTGAGGTATGTGAGCGGTAATTACTTCAAGATATCACTCGAACTGTTGTCGCCAAGGACAAATATAACTCGCCGACGTTGCTAAAGATTCCAAGACGTGTTCAAAGATCATTCGTTGGGAGATTAGCGAGTTAATTGAAGTAAACTTAACACCACGAGGAAGCATCACGCACCTCGATGTCCTCGGTGAGGCTGGCGAGGCGTTTCCTAGCGTCTTCTGGAAGTACACTAAGACGTAGTCTGAGGTCTTCATTGGTGGAATTGGCCGAGGCCGACAGAGGATTGAGTCTCGGCGGGGGCGGTAAGCTCGAGTCTTCCTCGACCGCGGGTGCGACAGGACTTGACACCGCTGATCCGCCGCCATCCACGCCGCTGCTCACCGACGGGGTCTTCTCCGAGTCACTCCACTCCTCATCCTCCCCTGAAATCAACAGGAAGGCACGATCGCGCATCAGTCGAGACCGACTAAACTCAAATCGCGACAAATGCAAAAATAAAAAATATTCACGCATATCGCAGGAAGGCACTTTGCAGATTTCCATGTCAAGTTCTTTTCAGCATTACTTTGACACCTCCGAAATCGCACAACCGATGTCATCCCGATATACTCGATACTCGAGCGATCGACTGAATTAAGAATCGACATTATAATAATTCAATTTGTTGCAAATGAAAGAGAAAAAGGGAGAGCAAACTTGTTTGTGAGGTATCTGCGAGTCCGAGTTTTCGACGAAGCTGAGCTTTGGGAACTTTGAAGACTCCGAGACGCTGATAAAGAAGCGCAGCACGAAACAATAGATGATTTGTAATGGCCTCGATCGATGATGACATAGTTATATCCAAAGCAACTTCCGAATCCTCCGTTCAATTTCCACATGCATCGAAGTCGGCATCCAGACATTATTAATCACGTTAATTAATTCAACAGTGCATCGTATTAAGACGCGCCAACAACGATCGGATATCAAATATATTTTATATTTAACGCAAACACAATGGTGTCGAGTTGAACCAAACCAGAAGCTGACGATCAAGGAAGGGATCGTCCTCGAAAAGAAAGCTCGAGAAAAAGGTGACACGGACGCGCGCGACGCCACTTTCCAGCCGTCTGGATTTCTAATGGACTTTCGGTGTACCGACTCTTGGGTACCTAACGCATTCCCTTCCCTCTCCCGTTCGGTCTATCCCCCCGTCTAACACAACCACCAATTGCACCCTTCGCACGCCTCTCATCCCCCCACCGGGCTCGAGCGCTCGGTCTGCTGCTTGTGCAGCCTGTCAAATAGTCCAGCGTTGGGCCGATCCTGTCGAACAGGGTGCGTAGGATGGTGGACCGTTTATCTTAGGATTTGATCCTGGCACACTGAGCGACCATGTTATCGACGAAGTCACGGCTGTCGCGGACGGGCGAAGGGGAGAGTTCGCGAAAACTCGAGGGAGTTGAATTCGGATTAATGAGAAATTGAACTATCGGGCAAGAAGAAGAGTAAAAGGGCCGATCTTGAGGGAACACGCCGAATTTCGCGACGAGTTCTCAAAATTAAGCTTCTTTTCTCTTTTCGAACGGACGCGGTCTCGGGACGACTCTTCGTCTCGCGGCGAAGTCTCTTAACCGTGAAGATAATAGGAAAAGCAGCGGAAACATTCTGAGAATGCGGCGAGCGTTTCGATATGCGGCGGGAGTGGAAGCTATCATTTCTCGATTTAGTCGTTCCGTAGGAAGAAAAATGGCTTTATCGCGGCTGACGTATCTGCCGGCAGATTAAAAATACCTCTAGAATTATCGAGACGCGTTCTATTCGCGGCCGTTTATCGGGAATCTCTCGGCGGCGGGAACGCCGGCGAGAGTATATTATTTTAATCGAAATCCTCACAATTTCATCCATTAATCACCGCGCGCCGCGCGTCGCGCGCGCGAGCTAATTAAAAGGAAGAGTCGAGGAAAAACGAAAGGAAAAGCGAGATACGGTGATACAATATTCCCGCTCGCAGGAGAGGATCTACGATAAGATCGCGCATATATGTTTCTCTTTGCCTCCCCTCTCCTTCTCCGCGCCCCGGCATTATCGAACTTCCTCCGCGGATCCTTTCCACCCGGCGATCCTCTCAAGGACCTCTAGGAGACTCGACTCGATCCAGGTGGCTCGTCGTCGAGAGATCGAGACTCGAGAATTACCCGGATGCTTTAATTGCCTCCTCGGGCGAGGAGTAAGAGCAGCGGGAGCGGGAGGACGACGATGTGAAGAAGGAGGAGGAGGAGGGGGAGGAGGAACAGGAGGAGGAAAGAGAGTGACAGAGGGGGAGGGGGGGAGCGCGAGGGAGGACGAAGAGAGATGCCTGAGGAGATTGGGCAAAGGGTTGCAGCGCGCTCGTGGGCTATCCCGAGCTCGCATCTACACTCGGGTCGTGTTCCCTCTGCTTCTCTGTAAATAAGCGGTCATCGATGGATCGGCGGCCAGCATGGCAGGCAGCAAGGCTTGGCAGTCTTCTCTTTCTCTCCCTTCTCCCTTCCTGCCCTGCCTGCCCTGCCTGCCTGCCTGCCTGCCTGCCTGCCTGCCTGCCTGCCTGCTTGCCGCCAACCCAGTCTATTTCCGTTCCTCTTGGACTGCCGATCGGCCTTAATTGCGCAGCCATGCATACGTTCGTATGCAGCGAGACGTTTGCGAGTTCATCCGCGACCCTCGTCCGCTCGCTCCTTCTTCGTGATCCCAGACGTACGATTGGAGAATAGCTGATAGAGGCAGAGTGTGTGTGAGAGAGAGAGAGAGAGAGAGAGAGAGAGAGAGAGAGAGAGAGAGAGAGAGGCCGTAGATAGATCTCTTTCATTTCGTGAATGAAGAGAGAGGGAGGGAGGGAGGCTGCAGATAGATCTCTTTATCTCACGCTTAGTCTCCTTCGCCGGGCTTCTATTATTGAGCGGGAGATCTCGAGATGATCTTTCTCCGTGCTCACCGGCTCGCGATCGGCCCGGAGATCTCGGAGGATCGAAGCAATCTGATAATCCGACCAGCGGAGCGCTCGAAAATTCAAGGATATCGGCGACCCGACGCTCCAAACAGCCCTGACCTCAGGAACCGAGGAACTCGCGCACGACGCGGAGTGACGAGCAAGCTCTCGAAAGGCACTCGTGCTTTCGAGCGCGCCACGTTTCGGAGATCGCAAGCTCGAAACCTGCGAAAATCCCCCGCTTCAGAAATTCTCGAAATCTCCCCTGGGCAAGTAATATTAGGTGTGTGAATTAATTCGGTCCGTTTTTTTCTTCCAAAAAAAAGACTTTAGTATGAAGAAACATGCAAAAGTACGCTAATCAAAGTATTTGTCATCGCTTGCTGTTATTTTCTCCCATCTGGCAGTTGTTGCATTCTGTGACGGGAAAACGACTCGTCCTTCGAAGCGATCCGTTCACTGAGCCATTTCTCTATTTCTTCATAATTGTTGAAGTGCTGGTCCGAAAGCTCGTGTGCCATCGATCTGAACAAGTGACAATCGGATGGAGCAATATCTGGTGAATACGGCGGCTGAGGTAAAACCAAGTCCCAGCCAAGTACTTCCAAGGTGGCCTTCACAATCTTTCCAACATGTGGCCGAGCGTTATCGTGCTGGAAGATCACTTTGTCGAAGATCACTTTGTCTCTTTGCATATTCCGGCCGCTTATTCGTCACAACACGATGCAAAAAATCTTTTCTTTTTTGCCTGGCAAGCAAGATTTCAGACATGGCTTTCCGCCTCTCGATGTCTCTTTCTTTCAGTTCGTATGACACCCATCTTCCTTCTTTGTCAAAATCTTTCCCATGGCTGTCAAACGCACAGAAATTGTTGATCGAACGATCAACATTCAACAATTGCGCGAGCTCATGTTGCGATTGACACGGATCTTCATCGATTAGCGCCCGCGACTCCTCGTCCTCGAACTTCTTCGGCTGACCTGGACGAGGTTTGTCATCGACACTGAAATCGTCACTTTTGAAACGTCGAAACCATTCTCTGCATGATTTATCGGTGGGGGCACTTTCACCATAAGCTTCTACGAGCATTCGATGAGCTTCAGCGGCTGTTTTCTTCAAATGCAAACAGAAAATGAGAACCTCCCGGAAATGATACTATTTTGGCTCGAATTTCGACATTTTCGAATCAGATAAATACGATGTTATTGTTACAAATACAAACGTTTATCAACTGGATATTATTGCCAGATATCAAAACTAAAAAATAAAGCCTTTAGCAGACATTACAGGTTAGAAAATTACATACTACAGCAATTGACCGCCAAATGGACCGAATTAATTCACACAACTAATAATTCGAAATGGAAATCCTCGAATTTCCCAGAAACGAGGGTGGTGCCAGAAAAAGGAGGAGAAGAAAGAGAGAGAGACAGAGAGAGAGACAGAGAGAGAGAGAGAGAGAGAGAGAGAGAGAGAGAGAGAGAGAGAGAGAGAGAGAGAGAGAGAGAGAGAGAGAGATGAAACCCGATGAGAGTAGCGCGAAGTGGATTCCGATATATCGTTTCAAAGCGGCCAATTAGAAAAGTTGGCCGCGCGATTATCGCAATTGTGTGACCTCAGACTTTCCCCCTTTTTCTCTTCTCACCGAACGCGCCCCGCCGGGACTTTCCCGTCGGGGGTATTCTTGATTGCGAGCGGCGCATGCATATGCACGCGCACACGGCGCGAATCGAGAGGGCTGTCGCAACGACAACCACCTAGCAAGCCACCAACCACCTCGGACGCGCGCTCGCTCGCGCGCTCGGGGTGCAATATATCTCGAAAAGAGGTGGCGGGGAGGCTGGGGGAGGCAACACGGCCGCCATTAACATATCCGCGGCCTGATAAGCCTTTCTCGGAACCGATACCGCGCCCGTGTACACCTTCGGCCCCGCTTTATGCGAGAAACGAGCAATCGCAGCGACTCCGCAGCGGGCTGCAACGTCGCTGAAGAACGGAGCCGGAAGCTCGTACTTTCGACTGCGACTTTCTCTCTCTCTCTCTCTCTCTCCCTTTCTCTCTCTCTCTCTCTCTCTCTCTCTCTCTCTCCCTTCTCCCTCTCTCTCTCTGCGCCCGACGATACGATTGTACGGCAGGTCCTTCCGATATCTCGTCTAGCTAATGAACCTCAGATTTCGGTCTACGTTTACCCTTTCGCCTTATCTCTAAGTTTGTTCTATCACACAACGTCTATGTGCGTCATCGAGTGCTTTTCTCACTACCTGGCTTCTGAAACTTTCAGCTTCTATCTTTAAACAAATAATATCTTTAGATAAAGTAAAAAATGTACAGAAATAAAAGCGTCCCTTTTATCAAGGATACTTTCTTTTATCAAGGGTAGTATCACTGTTTTAAAATGCACAAAAAGAAATTCCAAAGACAACAGAAAAGCAGATATCATTCCGCAGAGATAAAAATTAAGAGAAAGAAAGAACAAAAGAGAAGGTAGGCTCCATGTCTCTCAGTGGCAGCAACAAACAAAACCCTGATATCAATTAATCAATTTCACGGGTAAAATTACGCTTGTACATGCAAATTACCTTGGTATCATCGGGACTGCCGGATCGAGCGAAGATTCGCAACGACGTGCACATCTTCGTCGACTAAGCTCGAGCGTCGAGATAAACGAACGTGCGAGCGTTGGTAAAAAGAGACTGTGAAATTAAATTATATCGGGCAAGCAGGAAGGGAGGGGCGAACGCCCTGTGTGAATTTAATGAGGTGAAGATTGATAAACGATCAGAGATGCGTAGGCGAGACGTATTCGTGAGGAGTCGCGCGAACGCACGTGACGCCGGTAAATCATCGCGCGTTCCGTGACCGAAAGCGCGCTACCGCGCGCTATGCGTGCCGTGTGTGTATGTGTGTGTATGTGCGATGCAGGAGGCGTTCGGTCGTTCAAGTAATAAGTAGTTATGCGGGACATTTATTATTCCGCGCTGTGCCTTTCTTTCGCCTCGCTTCAGTCACGCTCGACGACGACTTCGGTTACATCAGCGAAAAATACAACGTGACGATGCAGTTATGAGTAAAATTCTGTCTTATCCTGTTCTTCAGACAGAAACAAACGGACCGTTGTTATCCCGCTACTGTCATCCGTGTTATGTTTTAGTCTCTTGCGTTATATTTCCCTCTCACGTAACGATAAGATTTATCACGTTCTCGTTAGAAATTCGAATTATTCTACTGTCTTGAGATACGAATAGTTCCAACTGTCTAATAGCCGAAATGTCAATATCTCGCTTCGCGTCGGATTGAAGACTTCAATGCCTGTAAGAATCTCCTTCGTGTTAACGCGGCACGCGCCAGATACCGTTTAATTTTGTTTGATATTTTGTAGAATTCACCGTGTGGGTCTTCCCATTCAAGAATGCGAAACCCTTAAGATACCCTCAAGATACCGAATAATACCGAACCCCTCGTGTATCTGTCTTCTCAGTGTTGTCGGAACTTTATCGAGATACTGGCAAAGTATTTCAATTATTTGCTTCCGCAAGATCGCCAACAGACACATAGAGAAAGAATTGCGAAAAAATGCAAAGCTGAAAAGTTACCCCGCTCGTTCAGGCCTAATTCGGCACGCGCGAGTGCCAAACTGGAGCTCACGATCACGACGTAACAATGACGAGATGCCTGCAATTATTACGACTTTAAAGGGTTCTCGCGCGCACGACCTTGTCTTGTCTCTCATCTACAATTACTCCCATATTTCCGCCACTATCGTCCCATCATTCTCCGGAGCGGCACGCGATTGCGGCGAGACCCGCGTTGATCACGAATCACCTTCGTTTTTCCGCCGCGATCCTCACGCAGTTCACCCGAGCGACGGCAGCCGCCCCCCCCCTCCCCCGCGTAACAAGCGAGCATCCGCACCGGGGCGGAAGACGCGCGAGTCCTTCGGCAGGAGAAGAACCGCGGGCGGCACGGTAGCAGCTTCATCGGCGCTATGCAAATAGGATCCTGATCGTGACGCGGGTAGGCAAACACGCGACGTACAGGTAACAGGCAGGGCCTGCTGAGTGAGTCTTCTGCCCCCTCCCCCCTTTCGTCCCTCACCGCTGCCGCCGTCCATGAAGCTCTGGCGCGATTCGCATTGCGGATCGTGCACCTTTTCACGACGACCACGAGGAGATGTCCGCCCGTCGCCGCTCGTATATACCGTTGCATCCACACTCGCTTTGTCTCTCTTCGCCCTCCCCCGCGCGCAGGCCCCTCGCCCGGCCGCCGTGTCGTCTCGCCCCCCGGCACCCCTTTCGCACCCCCAACACGCTGCATCGTAGAGATATGCTAATGCGCCGGTCCCGATCGTGACACCGTAGCCGCTAAGTGAGAGCTCAACTCTCGCGAATCTTCTTCTCATCGGGGCTCCCTGTGTTTCACGAGCAGACTTCCGTTACGCGGGGAGCGTCGAAGGGTACCGGCGAAGGAGAGAAGCCCCAGCGTTTGTAGTCGCGATGGGGCGATCGACGTGTCGCCCTTCGTGGAATATCAGGAGCGCGCGGGCTGTGACCGGTGTGCAGGTCGCACGGCAGATCTCGAGAGCGAGGAATTTAATTATGCGTCGTGAGGTATCAATAAGGGGCGATGTGAGCGCGACAGCGAACTGGAGAAACGTGGAAAGCGATGAGAGAGAAAGTTCGGACGTTCCGGATCGCCTTCCCACGAGGGAATTCGACCGGGAATGCTACGACGTGGGAGATTATATTTCGCAGAGATTTACAGAATTATGAGACGTTAGGATCGGGGCCGTCCTGAAAAGTCCTGAAATTTGTCTCGGCTTTCTCTGAAAATTCAAGCGTCGTAGCATCTCGAGGTTTGAAAGTCTTAGAAGATAGTAGGTGCTGTCGCATTTGCGCTGCGAATTTGCAGCCATGTTCGTTTGAAGATTGTGATATTTCGGCGTTAAAAATGGATATTTCTAACAAGCGTCGAAGAAAAGCTGGAAAAATTCACGTGTCGCGAAACTGGTAGTTCCGCAGTTCTAATAATTGAGCGTCCCGAAAGTTCGCGTCCTACCGACTGCACCGGCATTTGGACTATGGATAACTCTCTCGAGTGAAGTTCTCCGCCGGAAGTTATACCGCTCGTTGCTTGGGGGATTCCCCGCGGACCCGCTCGCGAACACCTCCCGAGCAGCACCTTGCCGAGGTGTCTTCGCGTGACGCTCTTAAATGGTATCGTCAAACGTCGCACATTGAGAGCCTCTGACGGCGATGTCTCGCGAGCGAGATACGTAACAGCTTTATTGTGTCGATCGATACTTTGGATCGAGTCGAGGTACTCGTACTCCCCCTCTCGCTCTCTCGTTCCCTCTCGGTATATCCGTTCACCGCCGGCCGTCTCTTCTGGGAAGCTCGGATCACGTCGCGCCGCGCATTATTCATGCGAGCAGCCTCTCCTTCGTCGCCTCCGCCTTCGTACTTGGCGTTTACGCCTCCTCCTGTGAGGACAACGATCATAGTAATTATCCTAAAGGAGGACGATAAGTCCGATATTCAGCGCCGATAAAATTCAGCGTTCCGCCGTTCCGCGACGCGACTTTCAACCGTTAACACTTCATCACACACGATTAGTTCGCTCGCGGAACGCTGTAATAACGCGCGGTGCGCGACTCGCACCTCCGTAATTGTTATTAACCTTTGGTAATAAGGATGTTTAAAGGCGACGGCTGATGATTTTCTCTCTTTTCCGCGACGTTACCGCCGCGAGATTAGAGAGAGAGAGCCGAGATTCAGCGCGCAGTTTTCAGGACGACGCGATGATCGTCGTCGGCAAGTCGACCGATTCAAGTGTGCTCACTGAACGGATTGAAGTAAACTTGCGAGATTAAAAGTGCCGAGTTGTTAAAATAAGTTGCTTTTTAATCAAATCAGTTCCACGAGAACGGGCGACCGTGAAAGGAAGTTTTTCCCTCGAGCGACTTCCACGGCGGGAACAACCGTTCCCCCGTTCGTTAATTAGCCAGAGATCTCGTCGGAATGTCGGAGACTATGATCTAACGTCGATATGCTAATTGTACGATCGTATCGAGCCACTACTCCGCCTTTATCCGAAATTACCGCCATTACATAACCGCCATTACATATCCACCACAGTCGATCCGGAAAACTCTGCCCCCTCACTACCTTCTCTTTATCTCCCTAATTTGTTTGCCCAACGTGAACACCATCCATCCGAGGATCTCCCCTTTCTTTCCTTTCTCTTTGCCTATTTCTCGCTACCTCCCTGATAGCTCGTTGCTGCTACTCGTTTTTAACTTTTTTATTTGATCCTTCCCGACAATTGGTCTCATATCATATCGACCCGTCTCTTTAATCTCCCAGCACCCGATTGCAGCACAAAGATTAGATCTCGTCTAAGATTCGAGACTGAGAGTTTCCCCCATCAATTCAGCGCTTCCCTGTATCTAGTCACTATCGATGCGTCAGGAATTTGATTGGAAATCGAGGTATTTTGTAAGGTTACCGAGAACACAGAGTTAATTTCAAGAAAAATTATGGAGATAATGCAGCAGATAAAAAAATGGCTGAATAATATACACACATCGTTTCCTTAAAAATTAGAGACACTTTATAAAATAATAAATTATATTAAATTATATATATATATATATATAATTATATTAATAATATTAATTATATTAATATAATGTAATAAATTATATTATATAAAGTTAATCCAGACTACACGCAAAGATGATAATATCTCAACTGATATTTTCTCCCGTGGAAGCGTAACATCAATATACAGGTATGACGAATTGTTTGCCTCTATTCGGGCGATAATGCAGAGCTTGCCGAAAAAGTCACTCGTTGACTTTGTTGATTATGATGACGATGCAAAGTTAGTTGCATTTCTCGTAAATGGAAGCACGGTTCAAATATCATTATCAACAAAGTTAACGAGTGACCTTTTCGGCAACCTTTACATTGTCGCCTGAATAGAGTCTAATTTTTAATGTCTAATGTTCAAACAACCCGTCATACTGACCTGTATGTTGATGTTACACCCTGTACAAGCAACCTGCGCCATCTAGTGCCTACAGTGCGTAAATTACCCAAATAAACAAGTCCGAGCGAGCACGTGGTCGAGCGAACACGTGCGCGAGAATAGGTGAATGACCGCAAGCACAGCTGGAGTGAGGTAGGTCCGGGCCGTTAACGTGCGTGACTGTTTACGTGCGGTCTCACTCGTACTTCTACAAAGCGTACGCTAACAGGTGTCGCTAGTTGCACTTGATTAACGACGAGAGATCTACAGAGCGCGGCTCGATATATTCGTCAATAGCTTCGTTTTGAGAAATCAAATATAATTGAAATATAAGTTGGAAGACCAAGATTTCCGCGTACCTGAATATTGCGCGCAGACGCATATTTGTCTTTACCATCGAAGATTAATTAGTAAAATGAGAGGTATAATTTATAAGAGGTCAACTAACAGCAATGGAAATATCAATGAATAAAATAAAGTCTATAGCAAAAGAAAGAATTTTCGTACGATACGTAATTTTGTATATTAACCAGATAATAATAACGCATAGTAATAAAATATCATAACAATTTGTCGCGACACCGGAATCCAAATACGTGCGATAAAAATTTAATTTAGAGGCAAATGATAGATCTTTAAATATATACTGTTAAAATGAGTGATAAGGCTTCAATCTTGAATGAAAATAACTAATACTCGCATCAATCTAATGTTGTGCGTTATAGAGACATTAGTTATCAAAGGTTGACATTGACAAACATAAAGCTAATGTAGCACCACCAAGTATAAGCAATCGAAAAATGAGTGATAAGAATTTATTCTAGACACAAATAATTAAGATCCGTGCAAATCGTATCGATCTAGCGTTACGTGTTACGCAGATGTTAACTTCGAAATGTCGAACCGATCGGTACAAAATTGCGAGCGAGCCATCAAATATAACGTGACGAAATATGAGTGATAAGGCTTCGATCTAAAGTTGACATAACTAAAATCCATGCAATCGACCTAGTGTTTGTGTTTTCTATAGACATTAATGCCAAAACGTTGAAATCAATCGATGCAGAATTGACAAATCACCAAACATATAATCACTAAATAATATAGCGAAAAATGCATAATAAGATTTAAATCTAGAGTTAAAATAATTAAGATCCATGTAACCCGCATCGATTTAGCATTACGCGTTACAGAGACATTAGCTACCAAAAATCGATATTGACAGATGCGAAAAAGACGGATCGCCAAGTGTAAGCTGTCGCAATATGAATAATAGGGGTTTAATCTACGATCAGAATAATTAATATTTATAAAACCCGCATTGACGGTGCCTTTACTTGTTACCGAGTTATGTGTTACGGAATGTCATATTAGATCGATGAAAATTTCTCCGGCGATACAAAGTGCAAGATATCAAAATATTTGTAGTAAGGCTCGGATCTAGAAACAATACAATTAATTTTCGTGCAACTCCCGTTTATTTAGCTTTACGCATAGCCGAGATATGCGTTACTTAATTTCGTAAAGCAAGTGTGAATGACCGCGCGGCCGAGCACGTGGTCGAGCACGTGCTCAGGCGAACGCGCTTGCCGCCTCGCTCGCTCGCGCGCTGCTGTGTGAGAAGGGAGATGGACCGCATGGTCCGCACGGCCACCTGTTGCTACGCCTCCTCGCTTTCGCTGCAACACAGTGTGAGCAAGCATGTGGCACTGACCTCGTCAACACAAGCGACAAGTGATCTACGTAAAGCAGCTCGATACAATCGGGCGGGTACCTTTGTCCCTGGGTGTCATAGAGACTTCTGTGAGGATTCGTTGGAAAGCTGACATTTCCGCGTATCTGGGTATTGAGTAACCGTTCTTTTTACTATTAATTGAGAATCAATTGGTAAAATGTCAACACAATGGTACTCATACGTGACAAATTCATAGCGAGGGAAATATCAATAAGTGCAATGGCGTTTATGTTAAAAATAAAGAATTTTCGTATACATTTCAATTATCGTTGAGGTATTAATGGACAAAATTCTTCGGAAGATGTTGATTGATGATAGCTGGGAAAGTGATATATCAGTGACTAATTACAATCGAAATGTCTGTTCATAGCATGACATTTGGAAATAATATAAGTAATCTTCATGCATCTCGCACTTCTGTAGCTTCACGCATCATTGAGATATTAATTACAAAATTTCCAATTGGCTGATAAAAATATCAGGCTGAAATATGTCTCAGTGCAACAGATTCAATACGATGAGACTAATAAATTTCTATTAAGGATATTAAGGGTTGATATTATATTTTCCCTATGATTAGTAAACTCTTTTGCGATTAAGCACAATGGATCAAAGAGGAGCAATTATTTTTCAAAATAAACATATTTCGTGATAGGATGAAATCTAGAGGCAAAATAATGAACTTTTGTGCAAGTTTAATATTCTTAACAAGAGGTTTCCTTTTACCCGAGATATCGAGTGCAAAGTTGTCGTAATAGATCGATACGGAACATTTTTCAAAAAATGCGATGCTCCTAAAACTCGAAAATTTTCAAGATCCGAAGCATAGTGCTCGAAAAATTAAAAAGGAACCACAGAGATTCGTGCATCCGAAATCTTAGAAATCTGTCCGACTTTCGATTATTATCTTAAAACGTCGAAGCAAACCGAGTGTGTTCTCGGGGGCGTTTATTCACGAATAAAATTCTCGAGCCGAGACGGAAGGCCGTGAGTTCGAATTCGCGAATCGTTATCACGCACGGCGCGACACCGCGTTAGTCCGCGCTCATTTATTTCAGTGCGATCGCACGACGTCGAGAGCGCCCTGGGCTGGCCGAGATCTTTGATCGGCGCCGAGACGCAGCTGTTTCGTTTATCTCGCGACAGGAACAGGATCCGTGCAGGTCGTTTCGCCCGCGACCAGGACCTTCGAAAGACGTTATCGTCGCGCGCCATCTGTCACCGTCTCGGCTTCCTCCGCTGCGAGCCGGCGATTTTTTTCTGTTCCACGTTAAAACCCAGTAACGAAGGAGGGAGAGAACGACGGGGCAGGAAAGGAGAAGAGAAAGGACGCAAGGGGAAGGCCGATGATGGCCGATAGGGGTTGCGGCGGAGCAAGAGTAACGTCGCGGCACGATTTCGCAAATTGGAAGCGGAGCAGCTTCGGCGGTTTTATAAGCTTCCCTCTTTGTCTTGTTAAAGGTACGGAAGGGCCGCTGGTGGATCTTGGATCGACGAGAGCGATATTCCGCAGGACGCCTCGTCGCAAGAGAGAACTTTGCAATCGATCGCTCGATTGCTCCAACAGTTCAATGATAAAAAGAAAGAAAGTAATAATTAATCACAGGCATTGAAATAAATTATCATTATTTAAATTAATGCACAAATAAATGAATAATTGTGCACACGGAACATGTTTGCTTCCCATCTCGCCGTGTTTCTCGGCTGAGAATTTCATTTCTTATACTTTGCAATTCAATAGACAAATAATTAATCAGCGTACGTATCAGGTGGACGACCGGGTCGCGTACGGCGGGCAGGACTTCGCAGAATCGCGTCTCGCGAAACTAATTGGATTCCGTCGAAGGACGCTGAAGAATCATCGATGAGCGAAGTAGTTACGGTCGTTGCTGGCCAGACTTGCGACGCGGCCGCCTGACGCGATCCTGCGCCGCGGCGTCTCCGTTTTTTTCGGGAAATCGATCGATCGCTTCCGCTCGCGGGACGCGAGACCAAACTCGATACACCGCCGGGCGTCTGGCGCGTCCTCGTCATCCCCTCATGAAATTTCGAAAGTGTCGATCCGACTGGCGCGGCAGACACGAGAGAAACGAGAACGAACGAACGAACGAACGAACGGATGGACCGACGGACGGACGGACGGACGGACGAGCGAGCGAACGAAGGGCCGAAAGGTAACGAGACCGGGAGATCGACCGGATCAGATAAACTCGGGCAGGACCGGCCGGTCCAGATTCTCGAGATAGGAGAATTTAATAACCTGCTACGGCGCGGGGCGGAGGGGGAGGGGGTGGGGAGGAGGAACAGGAGGACGAGGAGGAGACGTGTGGGAAGGGGGTGCGCAATAATATCGAGAGATATCGATCTTTAATTAGGCACGCAGCGCGCGGGAACGCGAGATTAGATCTAAGCTAGACGAGAGGCGAGTTCTGGCCATCCCTCCACCCTCCTTCGCCCTGCTCGACTTATCCTCCTCTCTGCCGCCCCCTCGGCCCGTAGACGGATTCGGAGCGGCGGTGGAGGACGAGGAGAAGGAGAAGGAGGAGGAGGAGGACGAGGAGGAGAAGGAGGAGGAGGAGGTTCAGCGCGGTCCAGATCCACTTTTGGTCGTCGCGCCATTCAGATTGCCCACGAAAGAATAAAGGGACACCGATGGTATCGCGCGGACGCGCGCTCCTCTTCTCTGCGAGGTCGCCGTCCTCGAATATTATTCCGTAAGACTAATTGAAAAGTCGACGGACGCCGATCGTCGCGCTAGATATTAGCGGGGAAACGGGACGTTTTAATGGTTTCACGTGGGCGGCTGATAGAATTGTCTCGCCGGGACGTGTCTATCCGGGAGAGGCGGGGCGGCCGCGACGGGGGTGGGGGTGGGAGGACTGGCGAGATTGGCGTCGAGATCCAGGACGAGTCGAAGTCGCATCGAGATCGCTGATCCGACGGCTGTCCGGAGATGATGAAGCCGATACCGCCGCCGCTGGCGGGGATGATGACGACGAGTTATCGTAGTTTTGACTGTTACGGGAAAAGAGGGAACAGGGGAGCGTAAACGCGTTTCACGAAAAAAGAAAAGAGAAAAAAAGCCGATAGAGAGAGTGTCGGAAACGAGAGCGAGCGAGACCGACGGCCAGTTTCGGGCGACAGTTTCGGGGAAAACGGCGCCGCGCCGACAAATTAGAAGCGGAAAGACATTGGGAATATGATCCCCCCCTCCCCTCCTCCCCCCCGATGTGGGTCGTTTCCGCAGTCGTTAGATAAAGTTACGCGAGCCTTAATTGATTCCCCATCTCTTCTCCCCTTCCTTCTCCCTCCTATTCGGAAAGCGGAACTGGAAAGGAGCAGAGGATAATCCGCTGCTTCACCTCGCGCACGGAAACAATTCGGAAATGTGCCGAAATTACCTGGCGGTCCGCAGATGCGACGCATTCGGTAGTTCGGCCGTATCAACGCTACGGCGAGGATAAATTATTCATCTATTCGGACTCTTCAATTCCCATTGTTAGAAAATTCATAAAGAACGAGAGCATCCTTACATAATTGGAATATTTTGTAAGAAAAACAGAAAAAAAAATGACAAATATCATCAGCAGCCTCTAATAGAGGAAAAGAGAGAGATGGAGATTGATCGCTATCGCGAATCTGAGGAGGAGCGACGGAGGGGAGATTAATGCTAAATTAATTGCCGCTAATATGTAAATAATAGCGGGTAAGTTCCGCTTGATTTCCATTTTACCGCTGGCAATGTTAGTTAATACGACCCGACGTGCGACGGCAAATAAATCGATCGATAGCGAGCGGGATTGACAAGCACTCGGACGTCTGTCCAATCCGCGCGACAAAGTTGGGACGTAAAGTGTCGCGCGTACAAGATCGGGTTCATCGGCAGAAGTGTCTCCGCGCGACGTCGATGCCGCTATTTCTTAATGACTGTCGCGTCTCCGGGCTTAATCGTCGACACCCATATCCAGTTGCTGCATATTCAACGTGCGTGCATGCGTGCGTGCGTGAGCACGCGCTCGTGCTGCGAGCATCGAAATTCATCTCTCTCCTTTTTTGCCTTCCTTTTTGCGCGTCTCCGTGCGATTTCTACCGTGGTCAGCCTATAATGAGAGCATCGCGAGACAAAATTGCTTTTCGATCCTTAATACTGTCGCCGCGGTTGAAAGTAGCGACGAGTGAAGCAGAAAGAGAGAGAGAGAGAGAGGGAGAGATATCAAAATCGTCGAGCACGTACGATATTTTTGGACTGACTCAATCGACAATCGCGAAGGATAATTCTCCGACAGTGAGGCAAGGTGCGTCAATCTCGGAGACAGAAGCAAATCACAGTTCCAGAAAGTTTCTCCTTCCCAATAGACCTTCCCGTATGAAAGCAATAGCCGGAGGATTAACCGCCTGTGGGACGCGCGAGGGCAGTCGGATTTTGCATACTTTACGCTCCTTACGGGTGAGGACTCGCTCGCCGACAATAGGGATAGGCCACTGTAATCCGGCCGACCTATAAACCTAATCCGCATAACACCGTCTAATCGCGAACATTATTCGCAGACGGCGATTGCAATCCGAAGCTCAAGCCCACAGCCCGCCGCCGAGAGTCCGCCGCTTGTCGGACGCCATTCGCGCCGGGCTCCGTAAGAAGGCGACTGATCTCCTCGCAGCAGGATTTCGCGCGCGCGCGCGCGTGCGAGAGCATTGACGCGACCTCCGGAATCGGCGAAATCTTCACGGTGGGACCGACGAAAATGCGGCCGATGTCGATCGTGCGATCGATCGCACGGCTTGCTCGAAGCGAGCAAGCACAGGCCGCGAACTGGACGAGGAGCCGGAGGAGGACAAGGCGGGGGAACGGGGGTGATGTACCGCGGCCGTCCATTGATAATTATTCATTCAGGCGAGTCGCGGCGCGGCGCGAGATACCGATCTTAAAACGTCGGGCAAGAGGTAGGCGAGAAGTGTCCCGTCCCTGCCCGAGATACGAAATCTCGGGTGTCGTTTCACCGTTGTCGTCCCCGTCGTCCTCCGCGCCGCGCCTCACGGCTACACAGCACCGCGCGTAGCGCGCGCTCCCAGGACAAGGAGGTGGCGGGGGAGGAAGAGGCGCGGAGAGGGCAGCGAGCGAGGACGAGGGCTTAATGTATGCGCGTCGAGCTCCCGCCGAGCGATAATTGCCCGATGTGGCATTGCCTTCGTGGCAACGAGCATTGGTCACGTCTCAATGTTTAAGGCTCGTTCACACGAGCGCGCGAGTCGTCCCGCGACACCCTTTCAACGCAACGGGGGTCGTTGCTGGCGCACAGGGCGATCTCCTCGGCGAGCCGGAAGAAGGACGGCGTCTGAGGGCTACGAGAACGACGACTTCGCCGCTTCACGTTCGTCACAGTCGTCGATTGAAGTTTGAACGGAGGCGAGTAACTTCCGAGGAGAAGTAGAGGCGCGACTGTGAAGCCGCGCAGCCGGAAGAGACATGCAACTGCAGACTGAGAAAGTGACGCGAGAATGAAGAACAGCACGCGAGAGTGAGATTAATCGGGGGAACGCGACCTCTCCCTCCGCTCTCGATTCGTCGACACTTTTCATCCCCTCCGACACGAAGCAGCTCGAGCAACATCGCGCGACTTGGTCACGCGGAGAACATCGACTCCCTTCTTCAGGAGTTTGGTTTCGTCTCGCCTCGTTCGCCTCGCTTAGCCTCACCGTCGTGAACGGCGTAATGGGGTGTTAAAGACCGTGGATCGGCGGCGGCGGCGGGGGCGGTTATTTACGAGCGTGTCCAGCGGCAATCTCGCGCGTCGCAACGATGCACGCCGTCGCGAGCTCTGTGTGCGCCGATCGCGGTTAAGCGCCGCTGTTATATCTCGGTGTAACCAGGCGCCCTTGCGAGGACGCGTTTATACGCGCGCAACCCCGTGAGGCCACAATGCCGTAAGTACATGAAGTACAGCTGCGTGCCGGGAGAGAAGCGAAGGATCGGCGCCGGGGCATAAAGTAACCGACACGTGGGACAAGCGGGAAAGGAAGGATTCCTTCCGAGCGAGGTGAGAAGTGGAGGAGGGAGCAAGGACGAGGGTCCTGTCGACGGAGGGGGGACGATGATTTAGCTCGGAGAGTTATTGTTGCTGCATAGAGGGTCATTAATGGTGCATGATTATTGATATATGGGGTTATTGCTGGAAATTTATAGGATTCTTCGGCTAGGATAACGAGCCAATGGCGGAGGTGAAGTCAGGATGCGAGTTCTCGCTGGCGGTGGAAAAGGAAACGATCGTTTCGGTTCGACGTAAAATTAAAAAGTAATCAACGTGAGGATTAAATTAACAGGGGGATAATTATAGTTTGATTAGGGCGCGGGAGAATTGTATGTATCAAAATCAATTATTGCGATTAGTATGTATCAAAATAACCGTCACACACACACACACACACACATATACACAAATGTACGACGGAATTATCAAACGCGATTACAATATACGTTTACGAAAGAACATTGTGTGTCATACGTATGAAGTTTTATATTAATTTATGAACATTAATTTATATTTATATAATTTAGATTATATTATTTATATTATCATGAATGTTGATGTTATTATAAGTTTCCAAGGAAGAACATACTGCGCAAAAAGCTCACCCCTTAGCGATGAGAAACAAACGAGCAGAACGCAGCAATTAAACGTGCGATTTAAATCTGCGACGAAGAGAGAGAGAAATAGAGAGACAGAGAGAGAGAGAGAGAGAGAGAGAGAGAGAGAGAGAGAGAGAGAGAGACCGATAAAAATCATGCCGCGTTGGCGCTCGGAATTAATTTCCCACACGCTGTCGCGACTGACCGAGGAGACGGATCGAAGAAGAGCGGATCCGCGCGCGCGCGAAACGCCCATTATCAGAAATCGTTCCTGATCAAGCGCGTGATTCCGTCCCGCGGCGGCGAATTTCCACGGCAAAAGTGAAATATCTTCGTGGATACGGATCGGAGGGGAACGAAAAAGAAGGGGCACATTATCAGAAGGACGTGGCTGGACGCGCGTACGGAGGCTTCCCAGAGGCAGGTTACGAGCACTTCGTGACTTCCAGCGGGACCCTCGTCTTGTCCCAGCGCGCCGGCCAACGTCGACTTCACCACATCACGCTCTCGTTTGCTCGTCTTGCCGCGCGCGAGTGCGCGCGTGATTATGCGAGTGGGCGTCATTTTATTTATGAAACGGCTGTGACGCGTGGCGTCGCGCGGTGGTATTATGTGCTAACAAGAGGACATTCGCGCAGCTCGTAAATTGCAAGCGCGTGCCGACGCGAAACGCGCCGATTTCTCCGCGCGAAAACATTGCCGCTGAAACATTTGCGCAGCGCGGAGCGCTCGTTTCTTTCGTTTATTGCATCTCGTCTCTAGCCGCGTATAATAAGTAAATTCATAAATCGTAATATACTTTAATGTATCAAAACATACGTATTAAATTGACATATATGTTAAAATGTATGAAGAATTTTTTCGTATTTTAAGTATCTGCCTCTACCAATATCCCAGACATTACCCTTGCAGAGAATTCTGCAGGTTTTCTACAACGATGCGTATTGAACGCAATCAATCGACACTTTTCTCTCTTGACGTCGGTGCTTTTGCTAACGAGACGAGTAAGAGTCAGACTTGGGAATTTAGAAACCGCAGAACGTGGGCGTACAAATGCATCTCCCAACACCTCTTCACAAGTTATTCTCACAGAGTCAAAGAGCAGTTCATGAGGGTAAGGGTAACAAGGAAGCACGCGTCTCGGTCTTCACTCCGCGAAGGCTACGGAAAGCCTCCGGTTTTACCGGGTCTTTTTTACGACCATCAGCTCACAGGGAACAAGCGCGAGATCACAGAGGCCGAAGAACAAGCGTTAACAAGGATACTCGCCGATAGGGGTTGGTTTCGCCGGCCCGCGACACCCTTCTACTGATCCGCGAGGTCACCGGCCTCTCCCCCTCCGCGTAAAAGCCGGCGACGCCTTCAGTGACCGTTACATAAATCCTGCCAAGGCGTTATTCAATTTACAGCCGCTTACAGGGTGCACCGCCATTGCGCGAAAGGGATGCGGGGAAGGGTGTGAGAAGGCAGTGCGGCTCTCGGCTGCTGCGCGTCGTAAAAATTATATCTCCGGCGCACCTTGCATTATGTATGCGGATGCGGCTGGCACGTACGTTCGTTTACATCCGCGACCATAACCGTGAGGCGGGCGGAGGGGTGCGCCGGAGGGGTCGGCTATCCTCCTCGGGGTCGCTCGATGCACGCCAAGGATGGCGGAATCGCTCAATCCCGAGAGTCGAAGAGGATGGCACGGCAAAAGATTGCGGCAGAATTTTACTCGCTGCGACTCCTCGAGAACTTCGAGACGTCATGAAAGACGTATCGAAAAAATTATCGAAACGTAAGATCATCGTGAATTACAACTCGATTCTCCGGAGGGGGGAGGGCGGGGGAATAACAATTCTACTTGTAATTGTTTTTCCTGGAGAGACGAGTTGTGGGAAAAGTATTCTCCTCGGGACGCAACGTGGCGTTTTATACTTTCGTTCATCGCGTTTCCTCTTTGCCGCATCTTCATCTTCACGAATCGCCCATTATTACACGTTTAATCTTCCCATCGAATTCGCTAATCCGTCAGACAAAAGAGAGCGGACGGAAGAGTATCCATTGTTTAATTTCAGGAGAACTGACTTTGTGTCGATGATTCTGTACAACCGTATCATCGCGGGTTGTGCGGCTTGGGCTCAAAGGGCCTTATTAAGAAAAATGGCGCGCTCCGTGACACGAGAGCGGTGGCGGATGAGAGAGAAAGGTGGGCGACTCACCTTTATCTCGCGCAAGCCATTCGTGCGGGCTTATCTACCGTAAAAACTTCGACTTTAACCACCGGGGATCATAATCGAGCTTATCTTGTCCTCTCACAAGCTCATGCCTTCTCTCTCTCTCTCTCTCTCTCTCTCTCTCTCTCTCTCTCTCTCACTTCCTCCCTCCTACTCCTCCTCCCTCCTCTCGTTGCTGCACCAAAGGCTATCTCCCCTTTTGCTCATCTATCGCCCCCTGACGCGCTATCGCGGATTTTATCGCGAAACTTTGAACCGACCCGGAGGAACGGAGATCGCGAGAAAGAAAAGAGCTTCGTCTAGAGCAGGACAGAAAGAGGAGTGCGGGGAGTTTATTTAACAGACAAAGAGATAGAGCGAGAGAGTGTGTGCGGTTGTGCAAGAGCAGAGAAAGAGAGAGAGAGAGAGAGAGAGAGAGAGAGAATAAGAGGATGTAAGAAAGAGCGAAAGGAAGGAGAAGGAGGGTGATTTATTTAATACATCGAGATTGAATCTTTCTTGGGCGAAAATTAATATACGCTTGACGCCGATAATAATCTTAGAAATTGTATAAATATTCTCGAAAATACCAAGTGTATGCGCGCGCGCTTGCGACGGTTCAAGTGGAAAAATATTAATTTTCTGTATGAATTTCTACGAGAATTATTTCTTTCGGTTACATCGCAAGCACAAACGTAAAGCTGATAAAAATAAAGCTTGCAAAAGTAGAGAATGGTTACGAGAAATATTATTAAAGGAAAACACAGCCGACGAGTGACGGCGATAAGCAAAACCCATTTATGAAAAATGCATCGCGTAAATAGAAACGTTCAATTTCAACTTTAAATTTCCCTACTTTTGTTTCAATACATATATATTTTTTTTCGAACTTCACAAGGCGTAAGCACGCACACGTAAAGCGGCGGAGAGCGAGCGAGCGAGCGACGGACAGACAGAGAGTTTTATTTCGCGAGAAAGAGATTAGATTCTCCGCGAACGATCAGAGATCGCGGCGACGATACGGGGGTAGTTTACGGTTTAACGCAACGGCGAACGTATAATTTCGAGAGCTAAAATCTCCGGATTTAAAAAAGAGACACGGGGAAGAAGGGCGGAGGGGGGAGAAAAGGGCCATGTCTGGCGTGTGTGTGTGTGTGTGTAAGCGCAAAGTATCGCGACGCTGAAAGAGCACGCGCTGTAAAAATATTTTAAGCGGCTCCTGAAGGTAGCGGAGTTTAGTGGCGCCGCCTGAAAAAGCACGATTACGTTTACGACTTTCCCGTCGTTCGTCACCGTCGCTCTTCCGGCCGCCGTTATCGTCGGGAAATTCAACAAATTTTCAATCGACCCCACCCCTCCTCTCGTTGCGTCCCACGCGAATCCTGTTTCCCTCTTATGAGTCTATTCGCCTCTTCTGCTTCTTCCTCTATCTCCTCCCCCTCCTCGTCTATTTTTTCTCTTTGAAATCTACCGGTACAACTTTCTTCTCTTATTAAATGTAATTATTAGAACAAGTAATTATTAGAACAATTAATATTTAAGATATTAAACACTCGCATGCACGTGCGCGCTACTTCTTGGCGCGATCGAGGCAATTTTGCCTCCTCCTTCTCCGATTGCGGTAGATTAATATTTATAACTTTGCCGAGATTGCGAAGAGAGACGTTGTGTTAACTGTCAAAGGATTATTTTGACGACGAAATCATACGTAAAGCGTATTCCCGAATCCCAAATCGAGTTCCTCATATAAATCTCCTTTCGATTAATTCGGAGAAGTCGAGGATTCATACAACTTGTAGGAGAGAAGAAGAGAGCTAACGAACGAGAGATATCTCTTCGGATATCTCACGCACAAGCAAATCCACTTCCGATCTCGGATCCATCCGAGCGACAAACGCCGCTAAATAGAAACGTTCGGTGGCTTCGACGCGAGGAGTGAGGGGGAGATTTTGCATTTGGCGCTACCTTAAATCGCGGTCGTCTTTCGGCGGCGGAGATGGCGAAAAATCACGGAGCCTTTTAGAGACTTTACGAGTTCCACGACGAGGCCGTATCTCTCCGAGGTTGCGAGAGAAAGAGCGAGAGAACGAGAGACACATAGAGAGAGAGAGAGAGAGAGAGAGAGAGAGAGAGAGAGAGGGGGGGGGAGGTCGAGGAGAAGGGCTGAAAAGACGGCGCGAGGAGTGGAAAGAAAAGGAGGAGGAGGAGGAGGAGGAGGAAGAGAAGAGAGGCGGGCAAGTTCGCCAGGAGATACGAAACTGTCGTCATATTGAAAACCATAATTCGTGCGAGTGGAGGCACCCAGGTATCCCAGGGGCGTACCGTGACCGCTATCTCGATCGCGTCACAATAAATACTGATCCCTGGAAGGTGGCCCTGGGCATTATCTGGGGACCGTGTGGCGAAGTCACTTATACTTACTTATACCCCCGCACGCCCCCTTCGTCTTTCGTCTTCTTCCCCGTCGAAGCGAGATACAGCGAAAGTAATTATTTCCGATACGCGAGCGATACTGGCGCTCGTTACCGCTTATGCTTTACGCCGCGAAGAGGGTCCTTTCCACGTCCTGCGACGCGTACTTATTTCAGGCCGCTGTCGATCGCGATCGTCGCGAGCGTCGGAGGACTAGGGCGGAGAGCAAGAGGTGTTAATGTCCTGCGACGAGAAGAGGAATATCGGGGCTCAAAGTGTCGCTAATGTGTGCTTTATCGAGATCGGTTATTATAGCTGCGTTGTCTCTGAGAGTTTTGCACCTTCGCGGAAAAATATGAATTTATTTCAGATACCGATATATTCTTGGAATATCTCTAGTCGTACTTTCATGATGCCTGGTGATCACGCGTGATGACCTCGTCTGGCGCTTAGGTCGCGTGAAATATCCGTGAATTTCGCAAAGTCGCGATCGCGGCGTGGGATATCTCACTTCGGCGGGATTTACGATTTACAAGAGCATAATAAACATTTCCTCGATGGGTCTTCATTCTCATTGCTCTATCGCCTCCCCTTTTTCTCCTTCCGAGCCTTGGCTTTTTCAGCTCTTCGTGGCCGGTGCTCGTTCGTTATCCGTGAAAGCCTAATCGGGGCCATCCGTCAGTCTAATGGAGAACCGAAGGCAGAGAACTGAGGGCTGACCTCTTGGACAGAGGTGTCGTTCAACTTTCCATGCACGAGAAATCCACGTCGATGTGAGGGTCGCTCGAGCGCGCATCGGGCGCGATATACTCCGGTTATCTCGGCGCGTTAATTAACCCGGCGAGCAATCGCGGAAATTTCGAGAGTCGATAAAAGTAATCGAGGAACCGATAAGTAACCAGCGACAAGGATCAAAACGCTCGAATGTTTCAAAATATAGAAGAGGCTATATTGTGAAAGGACTACATAGTAAATGGATAGAATTACCGCGGATAGGAAGAAACACCTGAGAGAGGAAGCACCTATCCATAAAGATTTTTGATTTTTTACGCGAACGTATAAAGAAACCACTCTGTACATTTTCTCGAAGTGCCGCTCGAGAAGAATAAAACGACAGCCGTGTCAGCCGAAACTTCGCGACGTATTTTTATCATCGCCCCGAATGAGGCGTTTGAAAGAACCTGAAGACTCACGACAATACCAAGACGTCCCGATTCTCGGTACACGTTTTCACAGACACTCTGCGAACACGTGTCGAGCCACGAAGAACTTCTCGAAATCCACGAAATCCCGAAATATCAATAATCGCGAATTCCCTGAAAGCTCCGGCACCCCTGGAATGCAAACAACCCCTCCCTCCCTCCCTCTCTCTCTCTCTCTCTCTCCCTTTCTCCAATTGTCCCGCACCTTCCCGGCGAGCTCCAAAACTCCGCGCGCAAGTCCCATCGTTCCCAGGCCGTCGAGTTCGCGCACAGACTCGCGCGAGTTTCCCCGTGAAATCGCACTTCTCGCAATTCTCCCGCACGCAACATCCCCGAGCCTCCGATCCTTCGAACAGCGCGGCGACGGGAGTCGTCAGTGATCCTCCCGCGAGGCACACCCGGTGTGCGCTTACCCACACGTAGAGTTGCCAGATGCAAAAGTCAGTTGGGGAGGATGTTGAAAAGTTTGGATGAGCAAAAAAAAAGGTCATCGAGTGGGAAAACACGTGGCTAATATGCTCTCTCTATAAACAAAATATTGCACTTTACTTTGGCATACTGTCATATATCTAATTCACATGTCCGACGCAGGCGTGAAATGCCCAATAGGAGAGGGGTAAGAAACGTTACTAGGCAATATTACCAGTAGGAGGTTGAGGAGTATTTAGAGACTTTGCAACTACTAGACATATAAGATCCATAGGAAAAGAAAGGTCACCGAATACGGCAAATTTTGATGAGCAAAAAAAAGAGAAGCTCATCGATGTGCGGTTGGGGAGGACAAATAGCGTTCTGAGGAGGACAGGAGAACAGGGAGCCGGAAAGGAGGAAATCCTCCCCAAACGAGGACATCTGGCAACCCTACCCACACGCGATCGGAAACCCTGGCACGTGGAGACATCACGGCGTGTCGGCTCGCGGCATTTATGTATCTCGGTCGCGCCTTCATCAAGGCTGTCCGACGCGCGCGCGCGCGCGCGCGGTATTTCTTGTCGTTCGTTCTTTCTTTTTTCTTTCTTCCTTCTTTCCGTCTGTCCGGCTGTCGCTCCCACTTCTTCACGCGCGCCCGATCGCTCACTCGCGTACTCACGGGCGCAATCGCATTTATCCTCGCGCTGAATCGAGGCTGCGCGCGAGTAGATATGCGACTTCGATTATGATGTATCGGCGCGATGAGCGCGACGGAGCGCAATACGGAAAAGCGATGGCCCCGAGGCTTCGGCGCAAAAATAGACCGATAAATCGGCCGATATCTTCCCCGGCCACGTACCGCTCGCCCCGGGCCGGGGGAGAAAAGAAGGATTCTAATCGCCTCCCGCTCTCTCGGAGCCGACCGCGAGAGATCTGAAATATATATCACGCGCGCGCGCGGCCGCGGCCGAGGAATAACCGAGCGATGATTCATCGCGCAGCTCGTCCATCGGTTCTCAACGATAATGCGATCCCGAGTGAGAACCGGGAGGTCTTCACCTGGGGAATATCCGGCGCTAACGACGGCGGGGTGGCGGGCCACGCTTCCGAGAGACGTGAGGAATGTGGGAGCGCGTCGTTGACTCGATCGGACGATCGGCCGCGCTTGATCCTCCTCCGCGCCTCGAAATCCGCGTTTTTCCAGCCTGCGAGCCTGCCTCGCGGAATCTTCGGCCGGCCAGTTCCAAACTCGGCGTCTCATCGGTGTCCCTTCGCCCGCGAGGACGAGGGCGAGGTGGCGTGGATGAGGGCGAGGACAAGGCGACGCGGGCACGTCGCTAATTCGAGAATCATCTCGTCGTCGCTTGGTGTTAATTAATTCTCGCTTGTCGAGGGCGGAGTTATCAAGTGCGCGTTTCTTTCTGCCGTCGCGACGACCCACGACTCGGCGATTTCTCCAAGATATCACTCGGCCTGCGCGCGCTCACGCCATGTCGCCTCTGTCTGGACGCTGCGCCACCGCGGGATCGATTAAATGCAATTTGCCTATCTGCCTTATCTATCTTTCGCCGCGTACGCTCGCGCCTCTCGTTTCGCAAGTCATCCGTTGTCTCGTCGCGCTCGCTTCCGGCCGAATAAATTGATCGACGATTAATGAATCCCTGCGAGGCCGCCGCTGCGAAAATCCCTCGGTCGGAGAACCTCCTCTCTCCTCTCGCGAGGTCGCGCGCGTTCGTGGTAAGTATTTCCGCGTCGGCCGCGGTATCGGCCGCATCTCGGGACTCGCTTATTCGAAATCTCGCGAGGTGGATGTACAACGAACGCATTGTGCCGGGAGATATCTCGTGGCGCGTCTCTTATCGGCGGCGGCGGCGGCGGCGGCGGCGGCACCGATCGTAGTGGCGACGGCGATGTTGGCGTCCGCAATGGCGGCCAACTCTCGTTCAGACATTCAGATATTTCGACCAACTCTCGTTCAGACGTTCAGATATTTCGAAGTCTTCTCCTTTCAGTCTGCGAGGTAGCATCACCGATAAATCTTACAACGTCTGATTAGCCTTAGATTGGGCGAAGAGCTTTTCAAAGGTCTACCAGGAAAACATTTCCGAGCGATACGCAAACGATTAAACTGATCACGAGGTCCTCGAGTGACATGAGTGACAATCCTGACCGAAGCGAACGAGATTTCTGCCGATCGCTTCGTGAGAACGATGGATCTCGGGAAATCGCCGAGGATCTTTTTATGCTGAATTCCGCCGATTTTTTGCCGATCGAGATCTACGTTGACTTGAGGACCTCGTCGATTTCGACGGTCCTTTGAGAGGGGAGATGATTCGACACGTCGACGTTGAGGAAGCTGTTTTTAAATTCAGGGACGCGTCTGTGTTCGCCAAGTCGCGCGAAATCCGCGCGAAAGATGCTTTGTCTCGCCTTTTTTGTATGCTTTGTATGCTTTTATATACTCGTATATTTAAGCATAAAATAATGAAAAAACAATAGAGAAATAGAGAGTGTGAAGGGAGGGAGAACTCGAGGACAAAAAAGAAAGAGCGACACAAAAAGAGGCTCTTGCAAGATGGACGGCGAGATCGCAATAATTATCACAAATTCGTCACGCTAATTTCCACCGGAAGTTCTCGCAAGGGATTCACGACGTTCGAGAAACAGGCAGGGCAACACGGAGGGAGGGCGACGGTGGTGGTGGTGGTGGTGGTGATGGTGGTAGTGGTGGTGGTGGCGGCGGCGGCAGTGGCAGCGATGGTGGTGGTGGAAGAACAGGAGGAGGGGTTTGTACGTAGGACGAGAGCCTGGCCGGCTCGTTATCAGTCCAGGAGGTGTTATCAGCTGGATGCAGCTCCCTTCCAAACCCCAACCCCTTCTTCGGCAACTCGCTGGAACGAGAGAGCGAACGTCGGGAGGTGGAAAGGGGTTTGCGGGATGGGCGCAGGGCGGCGCGAGGGGGAGGGGGCGAGGTCGGGGGAGAAGAGAGAACAGGGTTCGAAGGTGCGCGCTATCTTCCACCCCTGGAGAGATGGCTATAGAGTGCATCTCGCGATAACGAGCCAAGTTAAACAATATCGAGCTATATGAGCACCGCCGCCGAAGATTAACCGCGTCTCTCTCTCTCTCTCTCTCTCTCTCTCTCTCTCTCTCTCTCTCTCTCGCTCTCTCCCCCCGTCGCGAAGATACTTCGTTATCTCGCCGAGCATCGACTCGCTGGAGACGGCGAGCCGATGATAATTCCCGCGCGACGATAATTTCCGCGCGACGTTATCTCGCCGAGCGTGAAAAGCGCCGAGTGTTCCCCTTTTTTCCCATCCCCTTCTTCCGAAAACGCCCTCGAAACGCCCGCGGCTCGTCCGTGCCTCGCGGACGCTTCAACGAGTTACAGTACATATTCACGTATCTCTTCCCGCTTTTATTTCGGTTTGATAATCGTATCATTTTTCTGCGTGGAACGGAATTTTCCGCGTCCCTTCTTGTTTTTCTTTCAATTGGATTTTTTTTTTAGCGAGACGCGTTCGCGCCTCGAGTGAGATTGTCGCGACGCGACGGCGAATTCGACCGTGAGCACGCGGAGTACGCTCCTGCGGCTTACGAAACATCCCGTGTGCGCGAGTCCTTTCACGAGAGAGGATATCACGATCGATCTTCCGAAGGCGCGCGGGACAGGGGCCCGCAAGCTCGGGGGCCCCGAGTGGTCCCTCGTCGATCGGATCTCGGAGTAGGGACAGGTCCGCGCGATCGACGGTCCAAATATTGGGACACCGGAACTCTTTCTCGGTGCTCCTTCGTTGCCTCCGAAGAACAACAAGAAGAAAGATGAGAGAGAGAGAGAGAGAGAGAGAGAGAGAGAGAGAGAAAGAGGGAAAAGAAGCCACGGTTGAGGGAGTGAGGCGGATCAAGATGGAGAAAGGAGACAACTCCGGCTTGTTGCTCGACATACATATGAAAGAGTCTCTCTCTCTCTCTCTCTCTCTCACTCTCTCTCTCACTCTCGTTTCTTTTCATCTCTCTTCCGTTTCTCCTTCTCTCTCCGCCCTCCTCCTCCTTTCTCTCTCTCTCTCTCTCTCTCTCTCTATCTATCTATCTCTTTTTCTGTCCCTTTTCCTGAACCGAGAAATAAGATCTCTTCTACTTGCAACGTCGACTATCTACTAGGTCGAACACGCGAGCGTTCGAACCGCTCGATGATGATTAACTCAAGCGTTAATTTTCTATTTCCCCATATGCCGTAATCCTCGCGCGCATGGTGACGCGAGCGAATGCATTTTCCCGTGTTGCTCCGCCTCATCAGCTGAATTCTCCTGAAATTAGCCGCGCTTCAACAACGTCCTATTTTCCCCTAAACATCTGCTTCGTTCTCGTAAAGTTCGTTCGCATCGACGGGTGCTCTTGGAGGATCGCTCCGATCCTAGAGCATAAATAAACGCGTTCACTCTCGCGCTCCCTCCCTCTCCCTCTTTCTCTCACTCTCGATCCCGCTCTCTTCACTTCGTGGGCCATCGGCGGCCTCGAGATAGCCCTCGAGGGGTATTCAGGCTGCGGCGATATGGGGGCCGAGAGACTTTGCGGGACGGTGGTCGTGGACGAGTGATTGATGAGCGGCCGAGCTAATGAGGAGCTGAGCTGCAGGACGGGGATCACGATAAAGAGGTCCCACCATCGTACAGTCCCTCTCCCGAGAAGCGCACACAGCCTCCTCCTCCTCCCCGACACCTACTCTCTCTTCCTCAAGCTGTTCGAGCAGTGCCTTTGCTTCTCTCTCTCTCTCTCTCTCTCTCTCTCTCTCTCTCTCTCTCTCCCTCTCCCTTTCTCTCTGAGAACGATCCTTTCTATCTGATCACCTTCCACGTCCCACAGTTTCCTCCTCTCTTCTGCCTCCTCTTCGCGCGCACTTTCCCCGAGAACGCGATGATTTTTGATTGAATCCGCCGCAACTTTGCGGCAGATCCGATTGTGGCGAGACTGATCCGTCGCGAGGAGGGTAAATCGGGCGGGAAGGTCTGGGATTATTGTCTCTGATTGAAATTTCATCCCTTGTATTCTTGAGTCATCGAGCAGTTTCGGGGAATTCGAGTCCTATGACTTCTTAATCGATGGAATTATTTTTACATCATCGGCACTGCAAGTATTGGAAAATTCTCCCCGCATCGTCTCGTTTCACCGATAACGTTCACAATTATAACGTTCTAGATTTCATGCACCTTCTCTAGCGTCTATTCTCTCGGTCTCGTCCAGTTTCAGACCTTCAGGCGGCTTTTAAATCACGATCAGCGAAGACCCCCGAGGAGAGTTCGCGCCGCGGCGCGAAACCGAAAGCTCAAAAATCGCGAGGTCGTCGCACCTCGCGCGATTTCGCAAGTTCTCGCCTTTAAATGTCAGAGAGCGCGGACGCACGCGCAGGCATACGAGCGGCGGACAGCGGCACACACCCTGGAGCATTCGCGAGCCCGCGAGATACCCTTCGCACAGGCGGCCATAACTCCCGCGGTATATTTCTATCAACGGGATTAAGCTGGTATTTCGTGCTGGCGGCTCGCGGCAAGGAGCGACGCCGGCGGCGGCGGCGGCTCTTGCGCCATGTGGACCGAAGAAGGCGGAAAGGGTCGACGGAGTGGAGGACGGGCGGTGGAGTTGGGGGTTTATAATAAAGCCTGCAGGCTCCAAGATACGTGGCTGGCGGCCGTTATCAAACGGGTCCAGCGTTCGAGCAGTCTCGCCGCAAAACCCTCTCCTCCGGAAAGCCGCGCTGCTCTGCGGCGCCGGCCGGCCGGCGTTGAGAAACGCTCTCTCTCGCGCGCGCGCGCGCGCGCGACATTTACCATGTGAACAGCACCGTTTCGCGGTAATCTGTGAGACACGAAAGCCACCAGCTCGGTCACTTGCGCAGCCGAATGCGACGGCGAGGGTGAGAAGAGCTGTGAGCCGCGCGCGACGCGACGGCAGCTGTCGCCTGTCGGAAATATCGCGGAACAATTAGACAGCTCGCCACGTCGCGATCCGCCAAGAGCCGCGGAAGAGAGCCCTGGCTGGATCATCTTGCTCGCAAACGAGCGAACGAGGTCGCCGCGGATGATGAAATTTGGTCGTCGGTGACTCCAAGCGGATACCTGGGGCTTCTTAGATTTCAGCCTTTATTTTCGAGCTCGCCCGACCTAATAACTCTGCGCCCTAATATTCGCAAGTTTCCGAATTTGCAGACTCAAAATGTTGACTTTGTGGGGAGCGGCCACAGAGCGGCGAAGTTTCGACGATTCTCGCGAGAGTCACCGAACTGCTGGGCTTTGAAATTCGCGAGTCGCCGAACGTCGATCTGCCGAATTTAAACGCACGACCGTCCCCTTCCCCTCTTCCTACGAGTTCCCAAATCGTCGGGACTCGAAACGCCGGCTCCCCAAGTTCCATCATTCCAAACCTTCGACCGAGTGCCGATAAACAATGTCTTCTTCGCGACGACGCTCCCCCCGAGCGATATTTTCCACGGGGCGAAACGCTTCCAAAGATCGACGACAAGATACTTTTTAATCATCCTGTACCCCCGCTCCCCCTCCCTCCGCCCTCTCTTTTTCCGCCATCACCATCGCCATCAACAATAACAGCAACAGCAACGTCGCCTTCGTCCGTCCGTCCGTCCTTTCGTTTGTTCGTCCACCCGTTCGTTCGTTCGTTCGAGGCGCTGTGTATTATAATGTAGAGTGTGAGTTATCACGACATCGAGCCGTTATCACGGTCTGGGATCGGCCTGGGTTCGCCGCCGAGCCTCCCCGCTCGTCCCTCCGCGTCGCCCCCCGTTCGTTCTATTCAACCCCACCGCCCCACAGGGCCCGATAACGAAAGGGTTATCACGCCACGCTGGCCGACTGCCGTTTTACTCGAGCGAGAGAGCGGGCGAGCCGCCTTTCCAGGAGGAGATTATTATTCTTTTTACTCGCGCGCGCGGCCGCTTTTTCGCGCCGGCCCGATTACGATCCCTTTGACTCGGCCACTTTACTGCCCTCCACACACCCCCGTAGAGCGCCGACCGACCCCGCGCGATGTGCGTTGCATACAAAGACCGCATTGTTTCCTTCCGCCTTTCTGTCCCGTCCCCCGATCTTCTCTCTCTCTCTCTCTCCTCTCTCGCTCTCTTCCGCTTCCATCCCTTTTTCACTTTTTCCGCTTTTCTATGGAGCCGAAATATTTACGAGGATTCGTTCGTAGATTTTTACAAGTCGATCGAGAGGTATCGCGACGATCGCTGGCGCCGACAGTTTATCTCGGCTTTTCCGTTTCCCTGCTTCCTCGTTATTTTTACATAAGCGATCTTCCATGTTTCTCGTTAATATGAGTAAGAATTCCTCGAGAGATCTGCGTTTCAGGATACACGAGGGTCCGCTTCGTGTTGCTCCGTATCTCTTTCCCTTTTCCCTTATCCTTCAAACAGCAGACATCTTATCGTGCGCAAAGTTAATACAACGACTGTTACAGATCTCCAGCTAAGCGGATCTTTTATGTGTTTACGAGCGCGAACGAAATTCAACACGACTGTCAATACAAAATGTTCAGTCCCGCTTGTATACCTAATAACCGATGTGCCCAAGATGGTAATTGACTTCTTCGCGAAGAAAGATACTGCAAGATTACGAAAGACGCGATTTTCGCGATCTACGGGCGGACTGCAAGCCAGTCGCGAAGCGGATTCCGCGAGATCCTCGGCGGCGTTCTCGCGAGCAGGCGAGCAGGACGAAATGCCAAGGACCTCGACGGCGATCGACGCGAAGGACGCGTGACAGTGCCGTGTCAACGCGCGATCGCACGGGATCGGTGTCGAGCAGCGAACGATTAGCGCGGAAACGGGTTCGCGACGTGCGAATCGACGGCGAGACCGCGCTCGACTGCGCTCGACTACGCTCCGCGAGAGAGAGAGAGAGAGAGAGAGAGAGAGTCGAGCGATTCGCGCGTTCGTCCGACTCGATAAATCTACCGGAGGGAAAACGTCTCGTTAGTCGCCGGAGCCGAGGCGCAGCGACGGCGGAGATCTTTCGGCGATCGAGCGCGATGCGAGGTCACCGCGCGAGGATCTCCTCTCGGCGACGTTCGCAGCGACGTCCCGCCAGCCACCTTTCGCGTCATCCGTCAACTCGTTTCCGTCGAGGGACCGACGACGCGAGAGAGCCTCACACGCACCGGCGTGATACTCGAAAGTACCAAAATATAACAACTCGCAAATTGAGGATTTCGGGCGCGAGGGCTCGTCGCAAAAAATCGACGAAGACTAAGACGAGAGCTCCGAAGCTTCTTCGAAGCCTCCAATTCTCCGCCATTTTTTAGCTCCAAATTTTCCAAGCTCCGGGGCGTAGCCTTCCTTAAAAATCGCACACCTCCAACCTTACGATCTGTGCAAAATGACAAGTGGCAGGTAACCGACGTAAAAATCGAAGCTCTCGTTCGAGGCCTCGAATTAGCGTATACGATAATACGTAGAGTTTCGTAATCGGACGGGCAGAGGCAAGATTGATTATATTAATCAGGATCAGTTCGGGCATCGCCGAGAACGGGATGAAACTTGCTGCACGAGGCAACAGTGTTGTCGAAGGCGGCCCTGAAGCCGCAGGACGAAGAGGAAGCCAGCGGCGGCTCGCCGCTAATTTAATATCTCTCTCGTCCTTTATTTTCGCGCGGCTAATGGCAGCAAATTTACTCGCAGCCTCGTTATCGTCGGCCCTCCTCTCTCTTTCTCTCTCGCCTTTCCCGGTCAGGCCGAGAGAGAGAGAGAGAGAGAGAGAGAGAGAGAGAGAGAGAGAGAGAGAGAGAGAGGGAGAGAGAGAGAGGAGAGGAGAGCCTCCAATCGTTGGGAACTCACGGCTTCATCAGAAAGGAAAGAGAGAGAGAGAGAGAGAGAGAGAGAGAGAGAGAGAGGAAGGTGGACCTTGCACGCGAGAAGGTCCCGCGATGCTTCGCGAGGGGACCTTCCTGATTTAAAAAGCGCGCAGAGGAGACACCGGAGAGTCGCGATAGCCGTCGGACGCGTCGAAGCCATCAATTCGCGTCCCGATAAATCTCGCTCTCCCGCTTCCCTCGCTGAGATTTTCATAACGCGACGAAATTTTTGAAATGTCAAGGCAACCGCAATTTTTCAAACGCGAAACTGATGATCGACAAGTTCGAGGTTTCGATATCCGTGATTCAGTTTCACAGATCCCCCACGCTTCTAAAAAGCCAAATCCCGGAGATCCCAAGGCAGACCCAAATGCAAGGAAACAAATCGCAAGATCGCAAATCCAGAGTCTCGGCAAATTGAAACGCGCAACTAGCGGCACTGAAGATCGCAAGACTCCGGATTCGTCCCCGGCAAACTCGACACCTCGCTTCGCAGCGCGTCGCGAGCTCGCGGAGTAAGTCGCCGCGGAGGAGAGATAAATGGAGCTTTGCGCTCTGAGCGCGCAACGATCGCTATCGGCCGATTATCTCGGACGATGTTCCGCGAATTAACATAAAGGACAATTTAGAGCGACTCGTTAAGATACTCGCGGCGTGCATTAAGTACAGAGACGCGACTCGGCAGCCGCGAGGCGGCCAGCACGCCGCAGCCAGCGGCCCTGTCTAATCAATCCTCTTTGATAGCGGTCGCAGCAGCAAGAAGCGCACAAAGTCGGCGAGGGCACAACTCGCGGAGATATCGAGGTGGAACTCTCGCCGCGTTCCGGCTCGAAGGGAACAAATTGCGTACAAGGGAAGGAAGGACGAGGCGTGTGCGTACAACAGGTACGCCGAAGAAAAGGAAGAAGATCGGGCAGGCCAGAAAGGCTCGCGGAACGAGCAAAAATGATCGGAACGAAGAGGAGGAGGAGGAGGAGGAGGAGGAGAAGGAGAGGGTTAAAGCGTATATCGGCGGCGATCGGCGGTCGCGGATTTCCAAACAATGCGACGAGCGAGAGCTCGCCGAGCGAGCGGAGCGATCGCGTCATGAGGAGGACTCGCCGAGGATCGAGATATCGAGGAGCGAGAGAGGTAGGAACACGAGACACGGAGAAGAAAAAAGATCGAGTCTTGTAGAATAAGAAAACAAAAATCCCACGTAATTTGAATTTCATCCCAGCTGGGGGAATTTAATTTCACACATCACGCGTTGTCGGTGGTCATTTTGATTCGTTATACTTGAACGACGATGACGATATTTTTTCCCCCCCTTTCTCTCTCTTAGGCCAGTTAGCATTTTTCTCACGCGTCTCTCTTATCCGACAAAAAAGAGCCACTTCCTCTCTTCTGCTACTTCACTTCATTCTCTTTCTCTGCTTTCATATGTATCTCCTCTCTCTCTCTCTCTCTCTCTCTCTCTCTCTCTCTCTCTCTACCGTGTTCTTCCGTCTTCGTTCATCCTCCGCCCCTCTATCGTCATATCGCGACACGTCCAATTTCAAGCGACGCGTGAAACTGTCAATAATATATTCCCCCTGGCAGAGCGATACACGGCGCTGGGGAGGGAGGAAGAAGAAGCGGACACCAACAAATCGCCCAATTTGCTCTCAATAATCCCACCGCCGATCCCGGCGGTGCATAATTGGCCGAGGAGGTAGATTCCGCGGATCCCGAGGGTAGAACACAGGCGGCGACGAGGGTCGAGCAGCGTCCTCGGTGACTCAAGCGCGGCGCGAGAGAAAAGGAAGAAACCGAAGGAAAGGGGCAGGAGGTGGCACGTCGCTGGTATCGAGATAGGAAGACGAGAGAGAAGAAAGAACCGTGCGTCCGAGAGAAGAGAGACGGAAAGAGAGGGGAAGGGAAAGAGCTGCCAAAAGAGAGACAGAGGCCGAGAGACAGACAGACAGAGAGAGAGACAGAGAGAGAGAGAGAGAGAGAGAGAGAGAGAGCCAGAACGACGAGAGGAGAGACCAACGGACGATTGGTCGGTCTGAGCACCAGAGTGGTACCGAGCTCAGCCAATCGGCACCGTCGACCTCCTCCGGAGTCTGGTCCCATTCATAGATCAGCCCGGCCTGAGGAGGCCTTCGGGCCCGTTCGCGAGAGGATCGAGAGATCCTTGTCGATCCCCTTTCTCTGCCGTCCCCTTCCGCCGCCCCCACCGCCCTCCGCTCACTCTCTCTCTCTCTTTGTTCACGAACGTATGCAAAGGCCGATCCATGGCGGACGTGCGAACGATCGGCCAATTATCCACGCGCCACCTGGAACCTGCGGAGTCCGCGCGTTTCCTCGCGCGCCAAGCGACAGATCTCTCTCTCTCTCTCTCTCTCTCTCTCTCTCTCTCTCTCTCTCTCTCTCTCTCTCTCTCTCTCTCTCTCTCTCTCTCTCTCTCTCTCTCTCCCTCTCTCTCTCTCTCTCTCTTTCGGGTCCCGCGGGACTCGCCGGAGATGTGTGTTCGCGAGGAAGGGTGGTAGGTGGTGAATGGAGAGATTGATTAATCGCATCGGGACGTGTGAGGATTTCCTACCGGCTGACGGGGGTGAAAAGGATCAAAACGCGGCGTTATGAAACATGCAGGACGTTCGTCCTAGTGTTTGAGAGCCGCGTTAAAAATTCTTCAAGAAGCAAGAGACAGGAGCCCCGCCCCCGGTCGTACGACGTGTAGTCTCATCTCCTTTCCGTCGACAAAACGCGCGAGAATACATTTCCCGTCTCACCGTCTGCAAGGAGCTCACGTCGCCGGGGATTAATCAGACGGAAATTGACCTCGGCTGAAAACCCACGGAGACGCGCGTCGTCGGTCGCCGTGGCCGCTGCTCAGGTTTCACCGCGCCCGCCGCGCCGCTCGAGAGCGATCCACCCGCGAATCGAAGCAACGATCGCGATCACCTGAAATTCAGGTCCGGGGCCGTTCCACCGTCCGATCGAAAGAGCCGCGATCCAGCCCGTCGATAACGGGAGGGTTAAATAAATTCTACAGGGCTCCTCCTCCTCCTCCTCCTCCTCCTCCTCCTCCTCCCTCTCCCGCGTTCAGGGCGATCGACGAGGCCGCAGATGTGCGATTCGATCGGCGATCGGATTCCGTCATTTGCAGAAGTACGACGACGACGACGACGACGTCGTCGACGACTGCATCGTCGTTGTCGTTGTCGTCGGTCGATCGACCGATCGCTCGACTATTTATGAGGGCCGCGGTATGTACCGGCGCATGTACGCATCGATGCGCACGTAGCCACGCGCGCGCGCGCTCATACACTCACGCACTCACGTAGCGCAGGTACGTGGCGTGCGTTTATCGGAGGAAGATCCTCGCCATGTTTGGTGGAGGAGGATCGCATAGTCGTCCTCCTCCGAGAAGCGCGCGCGGCCGGCCGCTCTTCTCTTCTCTTCCTCTTCGCCGAGGGGGGATCCCCGCACGTCCACCCGCGCGCTCCTTTCGCCGGGCCGGCCATTATTTATCGACGAGTTATTACCGCACGCGCGCTTTCCGTGCGTCCTCCCTCGGATCTGTCGACACGATCGAGAGATGGCCGGCCGCGCACCTCGGGAAATTGAATATCTTCCTCGGCAGAGGATACACGGCGCGCACGCGATTCTCCCTCCTGCCCGTGCCGCGAGCCGATCTCGCCGGAGGATTTTTCAGAATAATTTCGCAAACAAGCGCCCCGTGTCGTCTCCCGGCGGGGGGTGGGGGGGGGGAGAGGAGAGTCGTGAAGATCGATCGATTCGCACGCGTATCGGCGACGGCGGATTAATTCAGCGCCCTTATTACCCTCACGCGAACGCCCGGCGGGACGGCGGCTGAGGCGTGTTTGACGAAGCGAAACAGGCTATTTGTCGCCGCGACAACGCGATATTTTGCCGTACAACAGCGAGACACCCGCGAAATATCGCCGCGCCGATCCGATCCGACGCGTCATCGGTGCCCGCGAATTCATCTCCGCGTCGTCTCCCGTTTTTTTCGCCCGTCTCGCGGCCGTCCCGGGCTAATAGTAAAAATCGCTCGTGGTCAGATTGGATTAATCAAAGCACGTGACGTACAAAGCTGAGTGACAAAGCGCAACTGCATTTCCACGCATTAGCGCCTTGGCTTTTCTCGTCTCCCGGTATTTTTATATCTCGCAAATTGAAGAAGCTCGATTGCGAGAAGAGTTCGGATAAGAATCTCACACCAATCGGTCCGCAAAACATTTTCCCCGCGTCACGCGTCGCAAGTCCTACTTTCGGTTTTCCGAGGCAGAACGAGTCGCCATGAACGATTGGAACTTCCAGTCGCTCAATAATGCACAGTCGCGCCCGTGAAAAGATTAACGGCGGCAATTTACTGCAATTAGTCGGTCGTCCCGCGGGATGGCACTAAAGTATCGGTGACTGCGAGAAAGAAAGAGAGAGAGGGAGGGAGGGAGAGAGAGAGAGAGAGAGAGAGAGAAAGGGAGACTGATCTCTCGCGCGTCTCATTGCGCGGTCGGCCACGTATTACTGGGCGCGCGTACGCGTCTCGATGACCGGCGATCGGTATTCATTACGTTAATATCACGTCATCTGTGGCATATCCTATAATCGAGCGGCGGCTCGCCACCCCCCCGGGGCGCGTAGCGCCGCGGTGTGTTATTAGAAGACCATCGGCCGTACAACCGCGAGTGCGGGGCCGACCGACCCACCGAACGACCGACCGACCGGGTAATACGGTAGTGGGCCCCATTGAGATTTATGAAAGGACGAAAGGCGACCAGATGCGCACCTGCCGCCGAGCGTCTCGCTCGCGGCTGCGATCTCCGCAGCCACCGCCGGCGATGGAAAACTTAATGGCGACGATTTGCTTATTATCGCTCGCGAAACGACCGTATCGCCGGACGGATCGGCAGCGGAAATTCAGCGATTCGTCCCGAGAGGCGAGAGGTATCAACGGTAGAATAAATAAATATTATGCTTCGGCGCGGAAACGTTGACACGAGTTAGAAGAAACGTGAGTGAAAGTTTTCTGATAAATGAGAAAGAGAGAGAGAGAGAGAGAGAGAGAGAGAGAGAGCGAGCGATGAATATTCACATCACCTGCAAGTGCTTAAAGACACAAAATTCATTATTTAACTGTTATCATATATGCGGTAATTCGCGTATCGATTTAGATGACCACATCTGGTTTGACTTCATTTTAATTAATTAGAAATATTAATAAATATGTCGCGTATCGATTGAACTCGCTATTAAGATTACTTCCGAGAGGGGATGTTTATAATAATTACGAGTATACTCAATTCCGTCCGGAATCGTTGAAATTAATTTTATCAGGGCGGAACGCATGGTTTTCTCTCGACTCCTCGTTTAATCGTTCAGCGAATTGACGACAGCAGCGATGTCCCGCGAATTAATAGCAATTAACGGGCGCCGCGCTGAAATTTGTCCTTAATCGCGTGCGTCTCGACGGGGACGAGACGTTCCGCGGCAGCGTTACGATTTAATTATCAATTTCGGAAGGCCGGCGATATAAATGCGAATCGCGTCATGCATGCATGCATGAGCGAATTGTAGGAGATGGCAATTAAATTCGATCCCGCTCGATAATGAAACGCCGTTCCGGCCGTTCCATTTACGTATTACAGTCGCGCCACCGCGGAGAGTCACGTCGCGTCGGTCTAATGACGGGATTTATTAACAACGTTTAAAATCGAAGCGCGTACTAATTATTCTAATATTATCCACGAAATGTCCCGTGCGCGTATAAATATATTCACCTAAGTAATTAACCGGCCGGCCGGTCGGATGATTAATTTACCGGCTTTGCAGGCCGGCCTGCGAATTTTAACATGTAATACCGATATTAACGGATTACTTTCCGACATTTCGCGAAGAGGGGACGATAAAGAATTACGACGACCTTTCCACGAATGAAGGAGACTCCCCCCCCCCCGTATCTCGTTATCTCCCGATCTCTGCCTCTTTTGCTCCCAGATTCGCGGCGCGTCCATCGTTCGGTCATTAACATTCCCCTCTCCTTATCCTTATTACCCGCGATTGTCACAAATTTCTTCGGGGAATTTCCCCGGTAAGGAGAAGAGCCCGCGTTTATTACAGCCCCGTCGGTAATTGTATATCGCCAAATTGCAGCATAGCAAAATCTCGCCGGCAGCTACAACAACCACCAGCAGGAGGAGACGCGACGCCTCGTCGTGTCCACGGAGAGGCCTGAAAAGCCCGAACATCCTCTCGCATACACGCGTGCGCGCGTGTTAATCGCGGGACGAGTGGAATTCGCGTGAGGAAGAAGAAGGATATAAGAAGGGAACAAGACAAGAGAACGAAGGTCTTTCCAAGCGCGCGTCTTCGACGTGGCCCGCGTGTCTCGCTACCGGTGGAAGTCGTCGCGACGTCATGACCCAGGCAGACGTCATCCGTGGAATACAATGAGCCGGCGATCGCTATCGCCCGGCTTCATCATCGTCACGCATTGATGAAGAGTCGCGGGAACCTCTTCCTCTCCTTCACCTCGTCAGCACGCGTGCGCGCGCGCGCGCCAGGGAGGACACGAATGCCTTGGAAAACGCGAACACGTTCGAAGTGTTTTTCGAAATGACCGAGTTCAGTTCCGGTGCCAACTTGCAATTTGCGCAACTGCACCTTTTCGTAGACTTGCGCGTAATTTTTTAGTCGCCGCTGCAACTCGGACCCGTTCCGTTGTCCGGATCGTGCGTGTCCTTCTTCCGCGCTGATACACGCGTGTAAATAATACTCTGACTTGGCGAAGCCGCGCAACCGGTCGAGGCCGGAGTACATCGACGTGGCATTGATGTCTCCATGCGAGTAACGTCGGCCACCACCTTCGAGTACAAAGTACTCGTCGCCGAGCGTTTGCGGGAAACGGCGCGCCACACGACAAATCGAGGCCAATTAAAATTCTCGTCTCCGCAGATGAGACGCGAACGCAAGCATTAAATCCGATATCGCCCGATCCTGTCGGCACGCACCCTTCGTCGTCCCCCCGCCCGCGGGACCAGTTCGGCCCAATTAAGTCGTAAGCCATCCGCAAAGTAACCGCGCCCCACGAGCCATTCGAATTTCAAATAAAGCCGCGTTAATCGCCGGCCGCCGCGTTTACGCGGACGAGATAAGTATTTCGCGCGGATCATTCCCGAACGAGGGATAAATTAACGAATGCTAACATCGTCCGGCACTTAACGTTAGCGAACGTAACAGCTGAGGACCGCCGCCGTGTAACCGGCCGTAAAATCTCCTCCTCGCACCCGATCCCTCCTCCTCCTCCTCCTCCTCGTCCTCATATATATCTATAATCGCTCGTGTGTAATCGATTTAAGTTTACATAAACAGCGAGTACGAAATGAGTGTGATCGTTCGAAAACGGCGCTGTTACTCTTCGATATCCACGCGAGGATATCTTGCCTCCAGCTGCTGCGCTGGAGAATAACCTCGGGAAGAGGAAAAAAAAGAAAAGCAATTATATCGCCGCACACACGGCGCGAGAAACGGCGGGTGAGGGAGTAGACCCCGCGAATCGTTCATCCACCGACACGATCCGGCCGCGAGCGGTGTCAGCGAGGAGGACCCGGAGGACTCGCGAGCGAGATGCAGGAGGACTCGCAGGACAATCGCCGGGCGGGAGGAGGGAAGGAAGGCGGCGATATCGGCGGCGGTAATCCGGCGGGTTTTAATCATCGGCCGACTCGTCGGGATCGTCGTGGTTCCCGTCCCCGGCCGGAGAAGGTTTCGAAGCTTCTCCTCCGCGGGGGAGTCAAGAGAAGAGAGAGGCCGGGAAGGGGGGGCGGGCCAGGAGTGGTGAACCGTAGAGGGGCGCGAGCGACAGCCGGCGCTATGCGGATCGGGCTTATCTCGAATTCGCAGACGCGTCGCAATCGATATATCTCGCGAAGGCTCCTCTCGATAGGTGCCCGGCTCAACCCCCTCGCGATATCTACCCCGGCACCTGGAGGGTGAGAGCGACGGGGGAGAGAAGGAGGAGATCGTATGTAGACGAGAGAGAGAGAGAGAGAGAGAGAGAGAGAGAGAGAGAGAGAAGGAAGAAAGGAGGGAGAGAGCGCGGGCGCGCGAGGACACCTCGTCCTCGAACCGCTGCAGAAAAGATCAATTTTAGATTCGCAGCGATTTATAACTTCCTCTAATATGGCACCGATACCATCTCTCTTCCTGTCCTCTCTCGCTCTCCTCTCGAGCCCCCTTTCTCTCATCCCTCCCTGCCACCCCCGCTCCTCCTCCTCCTGCTCCCGCCTAGCTTGCCGACGATCGACGCAGATACGCGAACCCTTAAAAGAGCGCTCGATTCGCGGATTCGATTTATGAAAGAAATCGCCTGCCGGCGGGACGAAAAAGCAGCCACGCTAATCGCATCTTTGGCTGAGTCGCGATCGCGCGAGAGGAGAGCGGCATATTTCTTTTCCACATCGCGCGAGCAGACGCGCGAGCGGCTGCGACGACCGCAGGATCGCGAGCGGTGAATCAAGAATGTTAATCGACTTCGAAACTTGCTCCTGAGGAACGGTTTCAAGTTTCTTCTGGAGTTTCTCCTCCTCCCACAAGTCTGAGAGATCGATGGCTCGAGCCCTTTGGCAAAATCATTAACAACGATTGCGCGATTTCTAGAGCCAATAAAAAGGCAATCATCCCTCCGCTCCTGCATAAGGACATTCTCTCTCCGTGCGTCCTCGACTCTCTCTCTCTCTCTCTCTCTCTCTCTGTGCACTCTCCTCGGGCTCAAATCACAACGCGGCGAGCACGCGAATCCCGTGTTCTCGCCTCGCCGAGGTCGCGCTGCTCCCCCCTGATCCTCTTCTTCCTTCTCTCATCGGGGTGGGTGGAGGGCGCGGGGCCGAGGAGCGCGTCTTCTCCGATTACCGATGACGATCGCGCGCCGGCGATGCGGCCGCATTCTTACGACGACGCTCATCGGCCGCGTCGTCTCCCCCCGAAACCGGACGCGCCGGGTCTCGGCGAGGTGGAGCGGAGACACAGCCTAACCCCGATCGCACACCCACGCGCGTCCCGCACCGTCCGGCGCGACATGACCGGCGCGCGTTTAACGAGGCGATCGCGGAGCGAACGTGTCCGCAGCGCAGATATGTTAATCAGTGCGCGGTGCGTGGTGCGAAAGAGCGACCCTACTTCTCCCTCTCGGACGTGGACGGTGGACGGTGGACGGTGGACGACACTTTGCGTGCCCGGAATCCCCGAGGAGTGTGTGTGTGTGTGAGAGAGAGAGAGAGAGAGAGAGAGAGAGAGAGAGAGAGAGAGGCCGGCCATAATTATAAATCAGCGCGTCGTATGCTAATGCACTCCTCGCTCGTTCTCTCGGCCTCGGCCACGGCTCCCTTTCGGCACGTGCGATCCTCAATTAACCCTTTAATCACATGCGCGCGCTCGCACGCGCTCCCGGAATCGGAGACTACGCGAAAAGGAGTCAGGCGTCTGATAAACGCGCGGCCGCGACTCTCGCTCGCGTATGATAATCGCGACGTTGGCCGGCGATTCGCGCCGGATTTACGCCGTTCTCGTCCCTCGAATGAGGGACTCGGACTTTTTTAATAGCATCGCGAGCGCGCGAAAAGCGCTCGCGATTCTCGATCAATCGGCGAAGACGCCGACACGTGGCTCTTCGATCGAAGACTTTCCTCGAGAGAAGATCCGTGAGTTCCAGCGGAATCCGCAACGTTAGCGACTGTGGCATTCCTCTTACGGAATTGAGAGACGGAGGAGAGAAGAAAAAGGGAGGGAAAGCGATGGTTAAGGTAGCGTTAATTGTACGTAACTTCGACACAGAGATGATAAATAATAATCCAAATTCCAACCGCATCTCGCGGCGCGACGGCGGTTCGATCGGCGATTTTCCTTCCCCTCCGTCCCTTTTGGCCCTCGGAGGCGGCGCTCCCGGATTTCAGCGCAAATTTTATCAGCCCGGCAATTCGTACGCTCGCGTAAGTAAATAGGGCGTAGTGAAAATTTACTCGCGGCCAGGTAGATAAGTACGTATATATACGGCGACAGTTAACAACCGTTTGAACGCTAAACGGACCATTAAAATGGCTATCAGGCGAGAGCTATTACCGGGCGGGGGTGCGGCCTTTCTTCCCGCACCTCCTAATCTCGCTCCATTTCTCTCTTTTTCATCAAACCCCGCGGTATGTGTAACTTCCAACCTTATTTTCCCGCGACCGGCTATCGCCGCCGCTTAATCCTTCACCGTCGCTATTTCATTCTTTATCGTGGAGCTCTTTTTTAATAAGCAGCTTTCCTCGTTTCGAACGCTGCATTCGCATTTACAGAACTCACCCCGGGGCCGAAGGGCGAAGGGTTTAATCCTCCGTCCCTCTCCCACTTCGTGAATCACCACGCCGCGAATCGACGAAAAAATTGGCGCAAATTCGACGATGATTCTTATTTCGGTCAACTCACGCGGCCCGCCTTTCATTCTGCGTCCCGACGCAGATCAATCATTTCGCGGGAGAATCGCGCGCCACGTGAGAAGAAAGGAAAGAACCAAGACTGGAAAGATTAATCCTTCCGTTGACAACGTTGCGCGAGAAGGTAACGCGAAACTGACGCACACATCGATATCTTAACGGTTCCCCCAGGCAGACGGCACTTATGTGCAAGAAAAATACAGCAAGTATCAATTCGGCAGAAAATACCGCTTTTCCGGAATATCACGTCGCCGGGAAACACGTTGCTATCGATGGCCGGCGTGCCAATAATCACGTGTACGCACGCGCGCGCACACACACACACACCGACATCCGGACGGAGCACACACAAACACACAAACGCGCAATCACAGAGAGCGGAATGTAAGGGTGCACTTTATACCGCAGCGAGTATACGTAAACAACGAGTGAGAGCGAGTTTCGTTATCAGCGGCGCGCAGCGTCGCGACCTCGACGGAGGCGTCGTCTTTATCGCGGCCGCCGGCGCGTCTTGTTATCAGCGCGGCCATTAGAATATCTAAATATCACCCCCGCGTCCGAATCTCAACCCCTCGAGCCAACGACACTCGCCGGAACTATCAGAAACGCGTTCGCCTTCGCCGAACTGCGGGATTAGTCCGCGAAATTTACGCGCTAATTAACGCGCCCGATAATTGATGCTTCAAAACGCCCTGGAAAACGACGAACGCCGGAACGAGCACTCGTGTTTCTCAATTGCGCGCACGCGACGATCTCGAAGATTCACAGCCTCCCCCTCCAACTCGGATGTCTATCAATTCTTGCATTTCTTTCTCAATCCTCAAGTTTGCGCATTTTCTACTGGATTCGCACCACCGAGGAATAATTATATTCTCTTACATTAATATCAAGCAAAATGTTTCTTGTTCCTTTGTTCTGTACGGATAATTATTAATATTATATCGATGCGATCACCATGCCATAATAATTATATCGTATAATTATATCGCGCATCGGGTTTTACGAGGTTTCATAGTCGGCGGGACAACTTTATCGCGAGCGCGCTCGTTCCCCCGCGACGTTCCGCAGGATTCGCGCGTACGCTAAAATCCTTACAGGACGGATCCGTCGGGCGAAGGGGAGGGACGCAAGAAGAGGCGGGTAAGTGGGTGGGTAGCGGGCGGCGAAGGTAATCTCTGTACCGAGTGTGCTGCCTTGGAAGGGTTAAGTTGTAGAACGTCGGCTGGCCGCCGAAGATAAGGACCGCTCCTCTCGTCGAGCCGCAGAATCCGCAGGACCCTTCCGTCGCGAAGGATCCCCGGGGGATCCGCGGAGATTTTGGAAGGCGCGCGCGAAAGGACACGATTTCTCGCGCCGGGGAAGAAAGAGAGAGAGAGAGAGAGAGAGAGAGAGAGAGAGAGACTGATAAAATTACGACGACGACGAGATTGCACGCGACCGCTTCAGCGAGCGGCTGATTCTCGAGCGATTAATCCCGCGACGGACCGGTGCTATTTTTGTTATTTTTTTCTTTCTTGACAATTAGTCGAGCGTTGAGAAGGATGCGCGCGCGGAAACGAGATCCTGATTTCAGGATCGGATTCTCTCCAATTGTTGATCCGCGAGTTTCGTCAAAGAAACGTCGATATTTGCGCTTCGCGGAGATCTCCGCGGAGGTTTTCGGAAATTAGTCTCGAACAACTGTATTTAAGCGGCAAGAAGAGTTTATCCCGCGTCTTCGGGTCTGATTTAATTTCTTGTAGTCGAAAGAAAGAGAAATGGATATATATCCGCGAAGAGAAACGCTACAAGTGGAGCGAATGTGTCACATGTCGCTGAGAATCGGGTTTCCTCGCAATGTATCGAGCTGGTGAAGCGTTGCGTGCGCACGCGAGCGAGTCCTCAATAAATTTCGTCACGTTGCAAAATTCGCGCGACGCGCATTTTATTTTTGAGCGATTCGGAGGAGAGCGAGCGAGCGGCGCCCCGGCAGCAATTTATCTATCTGCGACACAATTCACCGGGTGTGCCTTAACTTACGATAATCTACGAGCGCGAGTCGATATTAGACTCGCCTGGATTCGCATTCAGGACCTTTCTCTCTCTCTCTCTCTCTCTCTCTCTCTCTCTCTCTCTCTCTCTCTCTCTCTCTCTCTCTCCCTCTTTCCCTCCCGCCCTTTCGTCGCTCTATCGGGCGGCATAAATCAGCCTCGCGATCTTAATAAATGCGAGAGAGGACGACGACGAGGTAGCAGAGAGCAGCAGCAGCAGCAGCGGCTGCGGGGGAGGGGAGGGTGGAGAACGGTATGAAACGTCGGGGTGGTTGGTAGGCAGCTAATATCCTCCTGGCCGCTATCCCTAGGCTCATCTCAATAAATTCAATATACTTGTGTAAATCGGAACCCCTTCCACACCCCCGCGGCCGCCCTCCTCCCGCCCTCCTGCCCTCCTTCCCGTCGGTTCCCCGCGCCCTCTTTCCACCCTCTTTCCACGGGACGGAGATGAGCTGCGGCCCTCTCACATCCCCGGCGTCCCTTTCCAACTCACCCCCCTCACCCCCCTTCGTCACGTCGGCTCCCCACCTGCCGCCCCCGTACCCTTCCCTATCTAGCCTCTAACACAGTCTCGCACAACCCCACCGTGTAGCCAACGCCACCGATAATGTATCGGTTATTGATTACCCGTAATGAGCTGCTCACTTCAATTTTTCCACCCGGTATATTCGACCCGGCGTGAATGTGTGTATACACCGCGGCGGAATTTAAGGACGCTTAATGGCGCGGCAGCCGTCGTTTCCCCGCGATTTATGTGGGAATGTAGTCGCGGGGGTGGCGAGACGGAAAGAGAGAGAGAGAGAGAGAGAGAGAGAGAGAGAGGGAGGGAGAGAGAGAGAGAGAGAGAGAGAGAGAGAGAGAGAGAGAGAGAGAGAGAGAGAGAGAGAGAGAGAGAGAGGTAGGTAGGAAAAGAGGGGAAAAAGGGAGAAGGAGTGTGTGTTATCGCGACTTGTCGCTGCGTATGAATTTTGGCAAGAAAGATCGAATTGAACCTGAGCGCTTTTACGATTATAATAAGCAATACGGGCGCAGGAGAGACAGAAAGCGCGATAGAAAGTGAAAAGCGCTGCCGCTTCGATCCTATCAGTCGAGCGACGTAAAATAAATAAAAAAAAAAAAAATGGCGCAAACTATTCCTCCGACCGTCCAAAGGTAAGAGGGGAAGAAACGATACACACATGATTATTGGTCGATTAAATAAAAATCCAATTTTTGACATGTATAAAGGAAATCCCGAATTTGGGATTGTCATTGCGTAGACAGTGAAAATATACTTTCCACCACGTCCGTAACAAAAATTTGCAATTTCCATTGTGCACGTCGTGACAATAGCATTCCTGCCATGTCCATAGTGAAAATTGCGGTCGCACAAGCAATTGCATTAAATTTCACATATTTCGCATGCCGTGATAATGTGTATTTTCACCATATATTTCACCGGCCGCTCGGTTCGAATTGGGCCAATAAAAACCTGGAAGCACGCGCTTCGTTAATAAGCATGCTTTCGCGACCGCGAGCGCGGTACAAACGTAACGAGTTAGCGTTATCGATCTAACGGTGAGCGGCGTGTGTCGTCGTCCATCGTTCTCCGGCGAGCTCGGCGCGAAGTTACCGCCGTCGTTTCAACCCCCTTCGACACTTCTCGCCAGCGCCGCCCTCGCCCGTGCCGGCTAATGGCCGGGCAGGGGGTTACTTCCTAACTGCCGGGTAACAGGCATTACCGGCGATGCGTCGGGGTGGCTCTGTTCCTTTCGAATGCACTTTTTCGCACTACCACTCCACTTGCAACGAAGCGATATTTGCTAGCACGCTCTCGGGGAGGGGAGGAAGAAAATTCCGCGGAAAGTACTGATATTTCGATTAATCGACTCACATCGAAAGAAATTGAAGATATTTTATATATAATTATGTAGACCATTTGTTACGGAAAAATTGACACAACGTGTATCACGTAACAACTAATCTAAACCTAGAAACAATTGAATTCGACTAATTTGAGAAGAAGAAACTCGACAGAAGAGCCTCCATTTTGGCGAACAATAAAATAATAATAAAATAATATAAGAAAAATATAAAACAGACACGTTAAATAAATCTCTCCGTAAAAATGAAGAAATTTCCAAAGAAACATCGAAATATTTCCTACGATATTTAATTTATTTACAGCCTCCCCCACTCTTCTCAAAGTTGTATCGAGCGTTCCTCCGCGCGCGGATCAACCGGGAGGAAGTGTATTACTCGCGAGCAACGGAGAGACTCGGGACGTTTACGAATTCTATCTATATGCAGCAAGCCCGATAATAGTGGTCCACGAGGGGAACATGATAATGGCGGGGAGGTGGGAGTAGGAGAACGCCTCTCTTAGTGGCTCCTATATTTCCAGGTAATTTCTTAGCGATCAGGCGGAGAATTTAGCGGCGAACCCACACGGCAGGGGTGGCTTTCCCCGTCTAATATCTATCCCTATCTCGAAGACCGCGTAGCGGGGGTGGCGACGACGACGACGACGACGACGACGACGAGCTTTTCATCGAGTCGTTAGTTAACGGCCGCGAGACTGCCTCCGCTAAGAAGGCCCCAACCCCCTTCTCCGCATGGGGGAGAGTTATCGACGAGTTATCGCCGACGTTGTCCTCCGTCGGCCTGACGCCGGGACGATCTCGCGCTTAAGCTTTACTCCACGATTTTAATCGCGGCGAGTCGTAAGTCGGCGCAGGATTTCCGCGCCTCGATATCGCGAGAAGGTGCTTCCTGCGAGGAGGAGATCCGCTGCGTTTCTGTCTCCCCCCCCCCGCGCCCTCTTTTTTTATTTAGTCACCGCATGTTTCCTTCTTCTTCCTTCGGAGAGCAAAGATCTCCCGTCGCTTGAGCGCTGCTACTTATCCGAGAGCGCGAATGAGCGTTTTCGTTTCCTTCGAGCAGACAATATAAATCGGTCGAGTCGAGCGCGATAAATATCTTCCACGGCGGTCACGAAGTGGCGCGCGCGAGAGCGCTTTTACAATTTTCCTGCAATTTGACATAAATTGCGCCGCCGCGGCGGGTCCTTTCATTTCGACAACGAGCTTTTCATCGAGTCGTAAGTTAACGGCCAGGATTCTCGCCGCCGTGGACAACCGTGCGCGGGCCATTCCTTTCCGTGTTATCGACAACTTATCGCCTACTTCGTGTTCTAATGTGAAGATCGTATTTAACGACTGCCGTAGCTACCGCCCGCTTATTACGGCCGCGGGAACTCTCCTCGCGATTGCGAGGACCTCCTCTCCCTCACCCATCTATGGCCGGATCTCCCCCGCCGGAGTTACTTTACTGCGCTCGCATTACTTTCCTCTCTATTTCCTACTGGCCGATATTAGGATGAAAAAGGACCTGCGCGACTATTTTTAATTCGCGTGGATTTTTAGCCGTGAGATTCTGCAAATCCGCGGAAACCCGATCGAATCGCGAAAATTCTCTCTCTCTCTCTCTCTCTTTCTCTCTCTCTCTCTCTCTCTCGTAATCGCAAAAATTTGCGAAAACGACGATCGTCGCGCATAATCGCCTCACCATCGTGCGCTTTTTTCATGTCAATCGCGCACGAGCTGTGAAATAGATACTCATCTCTTTGCCTCTCTTTTATCCTCTCCTCTTTCGTCTTGCTCCGCTCTCTGACTCTGCGTCGTTTGCAATTTCATTCGCACTTTTATTAGGCGAGGCCGTTATTTTCTTTCCCGGTTTCTCTCTCTCTCTCTCTCCCTCCCTCCCTCCCTCCCTCCCTCCCTCCCCGTTCTCGATTATTTATTTTTATTTCCACTCTATCGATTGTACGAGAGCCGCGATACACATACGCACGCAGAGTCGCGCGATACAGAAGGGAACAGGTTGGAGAGAACGAGAGAGAGAGAGAGAGAGAGAGAACGTTTCATAAACGCCGCAGAGATTTTCCGCTGGCGACGGCGACGCGCCGCCGCCGCCATCGAGGAAAAGCGCAATCAGGGTGGCACGCGGGGTCTATCTGTTGCCGTTTGATCTATAGCCGAGGGGTGCTCATTCGGGGGAAGATTTTCACTCCGTGCCGGCGATAAGCGGTCCCCTCGCGAAAGCTGGAAAATATCAAGTTGCGATACCGGCCGGAGAGAAAAAGCGAGAGAAAGAGCATCGCGACGCGACGCGACGCGACGCGACGCGACGCGGCGCACGGCGACGCGCAGAGCGGAGGAGAGGCGCGACGCGTCAGCCGCTAAATGCATTTCCAACAATTTTCGTTACGAAAGCACCGACAGCCGTCGAATTACGCGGGATGATCGACGGCCGAGATCTCGTTCCCTGATTATTAACAAAAACGAGAGCTGTCTCATCGCCGCGGACGCTGCTCCAGTTTTTTTTTTTTTCATTTGTTATCTGTTTATGTTAATTTTTATTTCACGCAGCGAAAGGCACGTATGCTCCTTATCGGCGCCTATCAGAAATTGATCCGCAGTGCCGCGCGGACGAAGATCACCGCATATCGCACGATGGAACCTGGTACTCAATCAAAAAGCAGGAATATCCCGACTAGAAATTTTGATCAAGTTCACCTAACATTGATAATAGGGTGAATGAAAAGTAATCCTAAGTCCTTATAATATCCTAACGACAAATGAGTAAGGAAGATCTTTATAAGGTTATAATGATTGGGTCCACATTAGGACCTTGATGTACCAACCTAGTGTATGATATAATATGGCTCAGTTAATCAGGTCCTTGTTGGGATCTTATTCATTGTACCTAATATGATTTGCATTATCAAGTTTTAACAAAACAATTTTTGGGTGTCATTTCCAAATATAAAGATGTTTGCATTGAAAAATCACTTCAGATCACTTGAATTGATATTTGTAAAACGTTATAGAAACTATCCTTTTTTTAGCAGTCAATAAATAGTTGTAAAATTAACGTGACATGCAACTTTTCTCTTTAACACTACTTTATGTCTCGTCACCCTTGTGATACTTTCCGATCTTATGATATTAATTTTATGTTTCTTTTCCGAAACATTTTCCAAGTATGATTAAGCGATCTAAAATATTGTTTCATGCAAACATTCTTTTATTTGGAAATGACATGAAAGAATATTCAGTGTGTCATTTCTTATTTCTAATGTCATCATCCAATATAGCCATGGTGAGTAATCAGGAGCCATAATTTAAAGAAAAAAACGTAATAAGGATTCCATAAGATAACTCAACAAGGATCTGACTGTGAATCCTTACTAAGGTCCTGACATCCACGCTGCGTTACATGACTTACAAAGACCCGATAGTATTACCTTATTGGGACCTGATGTCCAAATGAAGTTAACCGGATCAGGACCATGGGATAAATTTCTAGTCGGGATATGACGAAAGTGAGAGTCCTTTCGTCCGAAAAGTGACTCTCTCTCTCTTTCTCTTTCCTTTTTCTCATATTTACGGTAAATCTGAGGGCCGAGATAGGCGTTGTCGCCGCCATCGCGGAAGTTGTCTCTCTCATCTCTCCAAATATAATTACCTCCTTCTTATTGATACAAAATTCAACATTAAACATCGTGAACGCGGAGATTATCTCTTGCGTTGCTACACTGGCAAAGGAACAATCCCTCTTCCTCTCTCCCTCCCCCTCTCTCTCTCTCTCTCTCTCTCTCTCTTTCTTTTTCTGTGCGCTCGATTCGCGCTTCCACGTCCGATTTTCACGACACGCTGCGGCACCGCAGCGTGCTGAGTTTATCGGCCCGCGCGATATTAAGGCCGCTTCTACCGGGTGTGTCAAAAAATGAGGAGCGAGGGGTGGAGTGTGGGGGGCCGCGCGCGCGGCGGGTTTTATCTGCGAACTCGGCTCATCGCTTTCTCCGCCTTCATGCATCGATGTCCCTTATCGCGCGTCGCGTGCATTACGCGCGCGCCTCTCGCTTGATTGATACGCAAAGTTGACAAAGTGCGCGCGTCTACGACGCCCACCCGCCCGCCGCGTCCCGGTAAAGGGGTAATGGCCCGGCAACGGTATCTTCGCCGTTGTACCTTCGACACGGGCGCCGACGTCGTCGCGCTTCCGTATCTTTTTCCGAAGCGTCGACTAGATGAATAGACAGATATAGCCCGGATGTGTATATATTTCACATTCCGCGGCTCTCTCTCTCTTTCTCCACGGAGCCCGCGCGCGCGCCCCCCCCCTCCTCGTCTCCGCACCCTCGGGCGCCCTTTGCGACTGCACGCGACCGTTCGACTCTCAGGGGGTCAATTTCAGTCGTCATCAGCGACGCGAACGCGCAAACATGACCCTGGCTGGTAATCGTGGAACATATTCGTTTCTGCGCGATGAATATTATAAATAATAATTTTACGGTATCACGACAATGTGGCACGGTATACGATGATATATAACGGTGTGATATAAATCACACAATAATGCCATCACCGCCGACGATATCTCCCGCTTCATCGTGCGTACCGGAGCTCGTCGCGCTAACAGAGATCGTTATTATCATTACCGTATTATACAACTCGTTATTGTACAATTCGCTATTTTACAAACACACACACACACACACACACACACACGCTCGTCAAGTCCCGCGGCGAGCCTGCTCGCCGCGCGCTCGCGCGACTTCTCGTATCTAGATGTTCGACAAGCCCGTCGCGGCGACGGGACGGAGGGCGTTCGCTTCCGTACTTGATATACTTGATACACCCGGCCGCCGGCTCACCCTCAGCACCCCTCTGCCCGCGAAAGTTTCCGGGCCTCGGCGATGACGACGATGTATTCGTTCGACGGGGGTTGTCTGGCTCGACGCGCTGGTGTGTTGGTCGGGCTTATCGCGAAGCGCACGCGGTCGCCACCGCCAGTCACCAGCCGCGGAATTCCTCGGAATTCGCGGAGGTGGCAGGGCCGCTCGCTCGCGCGGGGCGGAGGAGGGCAGGGAGGAGGGGGCGTATATCGTCGTTCGGCGGTGCCAGTTTTCTGATCGCGATGGATTTCTTTCCCGGTGGGAACCGAGCATCGCACCGGCCTCGATAGCGCGCGCTTGGGGGCGAAATGAATTTCGTCCTCCCCCTCTGCAACGCGACTCTCCCTCTCTCTCTCTCTCACGCCCTTCTCCTCTATCTCGCTCTCTTTCGCCGTTACCCTCCGCCATCCCTTACACCCGCCTCCTGTACGTAACCGTACTCGCGGACGAATGTCTCACCTTCTTCGCCAAGCGGAGACCTTGGGCTGGTAATTCGAGCTACCAGCGAATGTTGGTCATTTCGCGACACCCGCGTTTCTCCTGCGTGTTTACTTCTTATATTCTACGCACATGCTAAAGTGTACAAATTATAAAACGAGAGAGCACTATTTTCGCTAGCCCAGCTAAGCTATTCAATTAAACGACGTGATGTTAACGCAACTTGCTAAATAGCGGCGATTCATGCGAATGGGAACACGCATGCCCGAATTCACACGTGGAATTAAAGTCAATTGATATTGAATTTTATTATAATGCGGATAATACAAATTAAAAATCACATTGATTCGTGATCGATACAATTGAATGAAAAAAGCAGCGGAGAATGCGAAATGCGATATCAACGGGTCGCCGTCGACGGACTCGCGAGAAGCCGGACGCTAATCGTTTTTCGCGAGCGCATCCTGGCACGGCGGCGCGCGATCGCAGAATCTTGCTCTCGCTCGCCGAGGACTCGCCGGGGATCCTTCGGAAGGACGGGGGGCCGGGCCGATTTCGCGGCGCGGGAATATCGGTTGTAAGCGCGGTTGTAACAACGGTGAGCCGGCGTTCGCCGCGCGATCAGTACACATCGCGTAAGTTACGACACGACGACCGACCTCGTAATGCACCGAGTGGACCCGAGAGGTCCGTGCACAGGGTGTCCTGAAACTATCGATGCGCGCTTCTCCTCGATCGGAGATTCCGGTGGGAAGTTTTCCACCGATAAGCGACGTTAGAACGGCGAATGCTCGACAGTTGTGTGCAATCAGCAATAAGAGTTTCGGAATCGAGTCGAGCTACCAGATGAGCAGCAGGCAGATAAGATAAGTCTGTTTTCCAGATACGTCCGTGCGAATCGCTTACGCGGCGGAATTTCGACACAAACGTCGATCACCGAGATAACTGGCCTCACAAAATAAACGCGGTTCTTGGCACAAATTTGTACACGCGATTTATCTGGCGCGATAGCTCGATAATTATAAATAGAATAGCGTAGATCGATCCGATATTGTCTCCGCGATGGGCAACAATCGAGAGTAGAAATTTATCAAATCTTCGCACGGCCGAGTATAAATTCTCTGCTCGACTTGCCCGACATATACAACTCAATGATTTATCGAAGTTTCTAAAAATAATTCACCGACGCGACGAGATTTCTTCGTCAATGCGACGATCCCCAACGCGCGAGGAATCGCCAAAGACAGTTCGAAAAATACCATCGGCCGATTCGCGCAGGAGGGGAACGTCGATGATTCCGGAACACCCTGTACATCAAAGTACGGATCGCGCGTCCTGGATCGATCGCGAGCGGTTCACAGTGGATTTTCAGGGCGTTTCAGCTCGTCCCGCCCGTCGATGCAGAGCGAGGAGGAGAGAGAAAGCAAGAGAAGGAGAAGAAGGAGGAGGAGGAGGAGGAGGAGGAAGAGGAGGCTGAGAGAGGAGGCCTGGGGCTGCATCGAGATCAGGACGCGATGCACACCAGGTGCATCGAGGGACCGGACCACGAAGAGAGCTCCGGTGCACGGGGACGGCCCGCCGATGCAATGCAGATACGAGAGAGCTGCATCCACGGTTCACCTTCCTTCTTCCCCTCCCCCTGCCGCGCGCCCACTTCTGCGAACCCCGTGCAACCCTATCTCTCCTCGTCGCCCCGCTCTCGCGATACGTTGAGACATGTTTGCTGTGTGTTAAGACGTATTATCTTAATGAATACTGGGTGTCCCGAGAGAATCGCGTCAGCACGGAACGCGCCCGGCCGCGAGGAAGAAAATCGGGTGGTATCATGCCGCTTCGTCGATCAGATCGATGGCGGCAATAAGGAAAATTGGGACCACTTGGCACTCGTCCCATGCAGCGTTGCTTTGTACCGATTTGTTTTTCTCCTCAATTTCTTAATTACGTTTCGAGGTAAAACAGAGCGGGAGGGTCTTTCGCGGCTCGTCTCCGACGTTTTCCGTCGATCATTTGTCAATTCGGCATGTCGCAGCTTCTTCGCGAATGAAAGAAACTGCTGGCAAATTCAACATTTACGAGATACGCTTCGCGCGGATTTATCGAGCGTCGCTCGCGACTCCGACACCTTCGTCTCCCTCGCTTCGGTTTTCCTCGAAATTTTCTCAAATAATGACGTATTTTTCCCTCCCTCCTTCCCCCCTCCCTCTCTCTCTCTCTCTCTCGCCGGTTCCGCGTACGCACATGACGTTACTTTACCGGCTCGAGTTTACCCCCCTCGGGCCCCCGGCCGCCTTTGAGGCCCCGTCGCGCGGTCCGTTCCCTCATCGCTCTCCCTCGCTTATCTCCCTCGATTCCTTCGCCTTTCCCATACGATCCTCTCCGTCTCCCGGCCATTCCCCCCTCCCTGCCGCGATCGTACTCCCCCCTCGCCTTCACCTCCTCCCTCGGGCCCCCTACGCCGGATGGGAACCCGAGATGCCCTCCTACAGATACAAATGGGTACCTATGCCAACGGCGTAACCTGTTATTATACATTCCCCTATACAAACAACGTGTTAATCGGGCCCACACCCTACGTGCGCCGCGTATGGGGGGCCGGGCCCTCTCTCTCTCTCTCTCTCTCTCTCTCTCTCGCTCGCTCGCTCGCTCCTTCTCTCTCCCTTTCTCCCTCTCGCCCTCGCAGCCGCCCGTGCCAGCTGAAGAGAGCGCGGCGGCAAGTGCGGAGAGGATATCCGATATACGCGCCGTGAAAACCGATTTATCGATCGTTCCGCCGTTAGCCTTCCACTCTCGATCGTACCGCTAAATTGGAATGCGCCCGGCCGCAGAAGGCTGGGCCCCTCCCCCCTCCCGTGCGAGTTCGCGGCCCGTCTTCGCCCCGCGACTCTTTCTCGAAATCGCGCCCGGAGTCATGAGTTCCCGCCAAGCGCGAGTTTCGTCGTTCGAGTGCGAATGAGAAAAATAAGTCGAGCGTGCTCGAGTGAACTCAAGTCTCGATTAACAGTCCGATAATCGCTATTACCGTATGTACGTAATCGCTGTGAATATTAAAATGTGTATATATACTTGAGAATTAGATAATAACACGGCACAGATATACCGGATACAATAACACACACATGTGTGCATAATTGCACGGTGCACAACACAATAGTACACAGCCGCACGAGAACACGCGGCCAATTTTCCAATTTCCAGTGGGGCCCCAAAAGAAGGGAAAAAAAGCCGCGCGGGCTCTATCCCACCCCGCTCTTTATCGAGCCGTCGGACGACGCGCTCGATCGAGGGGCTCGTAACGAGGAGAGGATACGCGAGAAGAGGAGATCGTACGTTCCCGAGGAGGATCCCCGATGATTTGTTTACTCGGATCGCCCTCGATGCGATGCGCGCGAACCCGCCCATGTGCCGGCAACTCGGGTCGGCAACGAACCCTGACCCCCGGCTAATTATTGTTGGCTCTAGATCGCTGATAGGCCCGCGAGATCTTCTCGCGGGTATCGACGACAGGATCGTTGCTTCGCAGGAATTTAATGTGAAATTTCAATTACGTGTCATACCGACGTCATATCGAGCCTCGACGTTGGCTGCTCCGGCTACGACTCGCTACATTTCTTATTAATAATTTTCTTCGTGCAAGTCTACGCGGTTCTACAACAATCGTCACTACCCCGACTAGAAATTCTGATCGGGTGCACCTAACATTGATAAGGACCTAATAGGGTGAATGAAAGGTAATCCCAAGTAAGTCAGTCCTTATAATGTCCTAACGACAAATGAATAAGGAAGACCTTTATAAGGTTATAATGATTGCGACCTTAATGTACCAAGCTAGTGTATGATATAATATGGATCATATGGTTAATCAAGTTCTTGTCGGGATCTTATTCATTGTACCTAATATGATTTGCATTATTAAGTTTTAACGAAACAATTTTTGCATGTCATTTCCAAATATAAAGATGTTTGCATTGAGAAAACACTTCAGATCACTTGAATTGATATTTGTAAAATGCTATAGAAACTATCCTTTTCTTAGCAGTCAATAAATAGTTGTAAAATTAACGTGACATGCAACTTTTCTCTTTAACACTACTTTATGTCTTGTCACTCTTGTGATACTTTCTGATCTTATGATATTAATTTTATGTTTCTTTTCCGAAACATTTTACAAGTACGCTCAAGCGATCTAAAATATTATTTCACGCAAATATCTTTTTATTTGGAAATGACACGAAAGAATTTTCAGCGTGTCATTTCTTATTTCTAATGTCATCATCCAATATAGCCGTGGCGAGTAATCAGGAGCCATAATTTGAAAAAGAAAATGTAATAAGGATTCCATAAGATAACTGAATAAGGACCTGACTGTGAATCCTTACTAAGGTCCTGATATCCACGCTGCGTTACGTGACTTACTAGGATTAACCGATAGTATTATCTTATTGGGACTTGATGTGCAAATGAGATTAACCTGATTAGGACCATGGGATAAATTTCTAGTCAGGTCGTCGCGCATTAAACCGACTGCGATTTCCTTTTATCAACAATCCCCGTGCGCGAGTGAGTGCAATTTCCCGAATTCCCGGGCGTCTCGATCATCCGCCCACAACTGACTTCTTACACAATTGAATCAGCAAGCAAAGGCGATATCGAGCGCGTCTTTTCTTCTGTAATCGATACGACTCGCGAAATTCAATCGATCCGCGATCGAGGCTCTCGATTTAAGAAAACCAAATTTTCGCACGCGACAATTGCTCGCGCAATCGCCGCGCCGGATAAACGCACGCGGAGCTCATCGTCCGTTTCATCTCGCTCGCTTCATTAATATTTCATCGAGCGGACCCCCGAAACTTCATCCCGAATTCCGCATTCCGAGGATAACGACGGGGATCCCGCGGCGTCTCGGGACGTTAACGCGTGCCACTTCAACACGCTCGGCATTCCTTTCTCCTTCTGCCCCGCCTCGCTGTCACCCCTCCCGCCGCCCTTCAGCCCGAATCATCCAGCTGACCAGCGGATCGTGCGATTTGTCGAGTCTCGTCGTCGCCGACGGATCTCCTCCGTACTGACACACAAGATCCGGACGCGATCTACGGAGCCGCGAATAGATCTCGATCAAACGCGAGAGCGATCCAGGGCAAGAGGGAGAGGGGCGCCACGACGCCGAGGCAACGAAAGGGGGCTGCCCGAGTAGAGGAAGAGAGCAGGACCAAGCGGCAGAGCGTGAGGGGGGTGAAGGCGCGCTGGCGGATAAAAATGGCTGGAAAGGAGATAGACGGCGGCAGCCATGGATCCGCCGGGGTATCGCGACTGGAGAGGGACTTATCTGCGGTCCCCCTCCGGCCGCGCCGGGCCCTCTCGGGCTTGCCGGTCGTTTCCGATATTAAAAATATCCCCGGTATAAGATAGTCGCGCGCGCGCGCGAGCTCGCCTATCGGCCGCACTCGCGCGCGCACGCGCGCGCGGCTCTCGCAGGAACTCCCATTAAAAATAGCTATCTCTATCTGTGAGGCCGGTGCTTACAACAACGGGCCCCACCGTCCTCGTCGAGCGCGAAGGGTGTAAGTCCGTCTCTCTCTCTCTCTCTTTCTCACTCCTCTCTCTCTCTCTCTCTTTCTCTTCCTGTCGCTCTCGCTCATTCGCTCGCTCGCTCGCTCTCGCCGTACCGGCGACGACGACGGCGACGAACGTGAACGAGGCGGAGGGAGAGAGAGAGAGAGAGAGAGAGAGAGAGAGAGAGGAGAGAGCCAGTCGCGGGCATAAAAAGCATGGTTTCTCAGGCAGATACGGGATCTTATCGCTGGCGAATGTTTGGCCCCGTTCTATCGGCCGGCCTTATCGGTCCCCGCCGTTCTTTTCGCTTTTTTCTGTCGGTCCCGAGCCCCCCTCCCCCCGCCTGCCTCCCTCCTAGCCCTCTTTCTCCGCGGCCGTCGTCGCGAGCGATCTCTCTCGCCGCCGTGTCGGCGGCGGGGGGGGGGGGGGGAGCGAGCGAGCGAAACGAGCGAACGAGCGAGCTTCTTGGCGAGTTAACGCGCGCGCACGGGGAGTTAGCGGGCTCGCCGATGTGCGAGTCGCTTTATGGGTGAGGCATCGGAGATCGCAATAATTCGTCGGTGACGCGAAATGTGTCTGCAAGTCGCGCGTAACGCTCACCTGTCGTTCAGGATCGATCTCGATCAAACGGAGTCGCGAGGTTGTTCCTCTCGCTCACGCACGGCGAGTGTTTTTGGCTCGCGCATTCTTTTATCGTGTGCTTGATTTTAGCGTTGGACGCAGTCGCAATTGTACCGTGCCGAATTATTTCTGGTGTTCGACGGCGGTAAATTATCGCGAGCATATCGATCCGTCGAATCCATCCGTGTATCGGTCTCGACGAAAAATGTACGGAGAAATTTTAACGAATCTTTTTTCAGCACGTTCGGGTCGCATAGATCGCTCGCGATATAAACCCCGCTCGTATAGTTAATAATTTTCTGACTTGATGAACTCAAGCGCACACATACACGATTCTTCTATCCAATACGAACGATAATTGGTACAATATGCCGTGCCGATCGGCAGTTCCGTTCGCCGATTGGCGGTCGAATTCATTTTGGAGCGATCGGCCGTGCGATTTCGCTCGGGCAGAAAGAAAGAAAGAACAAGAGATAGAGCGAGAGCGAGAGCGAGAGCGAGAGCGAGAGAGAGAGAGAGAGGGCGGAAGGAGCAAGAGAGGAAAGAGAGCGGAACCACGGAAAAAAGGGAGAAAAAGTCCAAGAGGACTGGCGAGCGGGGAGAGGAGGGGGGCAAGTACAGGCAGACAGGCGCAGGGGTTCCACGAAAGTCGAGAACGAAATAAACGATAAAAGGGGGGACGGCGCGGGTTAACCAACAAGCAAATTAACACGTGGGAGGGTCCGATCGGCAAATGAGATAATTGTACAACGAGGGGCCCCTCGGGGCTCTCCCTTACTCCCTTCGTCCGACCGACCGTTCCCCACCCTTGCTTTCCTCCGTTCATTCGTTCGTTCGTTCGTTCGTTCGTTCGTTCGTTCGTTCGTTCGTTCGTTCGTTCGTTCGTCCGTTTGTCCGTTCGTCCTTCGAACCCTTACGAGACTCACGAGGCACGAGGCGATCGGCAGAGGCGTGTTACCGATGGACGTAGCCATCGATGGATCGATCGAACGATCCACCGTGTTGTGTGTGAGCTCTTTCTTTCTTCTCCCTTCCTGTCCTTCTCGCTCAGCCGCGCAGCGCGCCGCGCTCGCATCCCTCGTCCTTCTTCCTCACGCTGCTCGTCCTTCGTGCCTCTCGTTACCATCGAGATTGCGCGCGGAGGGGCGAGAAGGAGGGAGAGGGTGCACCGAGACCGCCACGGGCCCTCCGCCACGTCGGTGGGTTTATTCGCGCAGTCCCGTTTGTATCTTTATTTATGAAATTGCGGCACAGGGGCGCGGGGGGGCAAGGATGGACGGAGATTGAGAGCCACCGCGATCCCATCGGGCCGGGGAATTAATTAAGACGTCCAGGATATCGCGGCGAGCACCTCGCCATCGAGTCGCGGTGTTTCGCGAGTTCGCGCTCGCTGGCGCGATCAGTGGCGATCGAATCGGCGGGGTCGAGTGAAAATTTCTCCGGTAGGAAAACGAGGACGAGCAAGAGCCCCTCCAGAAGAAAGTGCGGTTGACATGTGCCAACACCTCGCGCTGGCCAACGTCAACCTTACCCCCGCGAGAGGATCGACGCCTGGCCTCCGCAAGAATGTAAGTCGTGTAAATGGTGTGTGGAGAATTCAAAACTGTCGAAAAATCGAAGAACGTCCCGCCCCAAGTGAGACATCCACGTTCCACCGGTCGAGTACATGGGAGAACGTCTTCATTGTTAAAAGCCCTAGACACCTCGGCTGTGTATTAACCCGTTCGCGTCGAGTCTGCCTCGCGGGCAGATCGATAATCGCGCGCGAAAGCAGAATCCAGACAGAAAGAGAAACAGAGGGGGACAGAGAGAGTGAGAGAGGGGGCAGAGAGGGGGAGAGGAGAGGGGGAGAAAGAAAAAAAGGGCAGACGAGAGAGAGAGAGAGAGAAAGAGAGAGAGAGAGAGAGAGGGAGGGAGGGAAGAAAAGAGACGATGACTTCAGGGGTGTCATCGCGTTGCGATCTCCCGATCAAGATCGACGATCGATACGATCTCCTCGAGCCCTTCCCGCTAATCATCGTCTAGACGATTTATCGCGCTCTATCGCGGCCCGCACCGACATCGGAAACGTCCTTCTCGTTCGAGATGCTATCGGCCCGATAAGACCGTCTGTGCCCGCTGCGTCTGATTACGATCTATAGATCTATTATTGTAGATCGTAGTCGCATTACTGCCAGCGCGTTCCTTGGGCGACCGCGTGTTTCCGCGCGAGCGCCTAATCGATTAATCGCAATGAAGCTGAGGATGACTCGGCGGGCGAAATTTCAATACAACAACGACGACGACGACGACGACGACGACGACGACGACGACGACGATGACGACGACGACGGAAGCAGGCACAAAGTGTCAAGATCGCTCGATGATGCTGTGCCGATTAGTGTGCGAGGAGCGTGTGTGTTAATGAAAAAGAATCCGATGGGACTTGCGATTAATGAGACTGCAAGATACGACGGCGCGAGTGAATGATATGAATGAACGCGCGGTGCAATGCTGTGACATGAGTGGTTATATAAATGATTAAATCGGAGCACAATGTAATAATATAATAAATACCGCGCGATAATTAAATTATACATACATACGACAAAGCAATTCGAGCGAGGAAGAAAAAGTGACGTGTTCATTGACAACATCGTCAATTTTTTCTTTGCATCGAGAGGTGGACCTTGCAATTCACAGAAGTGGAATAAGTAATACGATATACAAAATGGCTGACGTGAGATAGGAAATTCACGGGTAGAAGTCGATCGACTAAAATCTGTCAATCGTCGTAAGAAACTTATTTATTTATTATTTATTATTATTTAATATTGCAAAATCTCCAGTCTGACGCGCGCTTTCGATCGACCGGCGGCGTTTCCCCGTCGAGGAAAAATCACCGTCGGCTTCGCCGGAGAGCCAGTCATTAAAATTTCACGCGATGAGCCACGGAACATCCTGCACGAGAGATAATGCCGCGCGTAAGAATTCCGCCTGATATATCCTGCGTTTATAAGGATTCTCTCGTCTCGCCGCGCCCGGCCGACTCATCGCGGAGAAGGACACGCGCGAAATTCGGAGAACAAAGCGCGCCCGGCAAAAAGCCGAAGAGAAGGCGACAGGGGAACGCTCGGGGGACGGACGAGAGGAAGTGACGTCACATGAAAGTAACGAGCCTCGGTTAGCCGCGATAAGGCGCTCTAATCGCGCGATCTTAATGAACTCCTCCCATTAGCGCTGCGAGGCCGCGACCGGCCGCGGCTCGCGCTCATCGAAACCCTTTCTTTTCTCTGTTTCTCTCGTGAAGCGAAAGGGAGAAAGAGAGGAGAGGAGAGGAGAGGAGAGGAGAGGAGAGGAGAGGAGAGGAGAGAATGAGAAACGGCGAGCGGCCGTTCGATCTCCCTCGCGCAGAATCGCGCGCTCCTCTTGGCGGGAAGGAATCGCGCGCGCGCGCGCGCGAAACTGTGGCAGAAATGTGTCATCGCGCGTATTTTATGTAATTATGTATTTACGTAATCCGCGCCCACGCCGCGCACGATGAGCGATCTGCGAGTGAAACGCGTTTTTTTCTTTCCGCGTTGCGCGATACGCCTTCATTTACTTGATGAAACCGGCACTGATATATTTCCACAGCACCGCCGGGATATCTTCAACATTGTCCTCGTTTCGCGACGCTGAAGTTACAGCGAGCAAAAGGAGGAGGACACTTGCGTTTTATCCCCTCCGGAATGATTCCACGCGAGAAAGATGGATGATGATACATGACGGATGCGCTCATTTTTATATCGATGCAGCTTATACTCCTGTGTCGATAATTTCGCGCTTGTTGAATTTCTCCCGGATATAACATTTTTTTCTTATTTGTAAAATTAATCCCAGGAAGAGAATGAGGCACGCGCAAATACCTTTCTCGTTCGCCGTATATCGATGTACCCGACTAGAAATTTATCCCATGGCCCTGATCAGGTTAACCTCATTTGGACATCAGGTCTCAATAAGGTAATACTATCGGGTCCTAGTAAGTCATGCAACGCAGCGTGGATATCAGGACCTTAGTAAGGATTCATAGTCAGGTCCTTATTGAATTATCTTATGGAATCCTTATTACGTTTTTTTTCCAAATTATGGCTCCTGATTACTCGCCACGGCTATATTGGATGATGACCTTAGAAATAAGAAATGACACGCTGAAAATTCTTTCGTGTCATTACCAAATAAAAAGATATTCGCATGAAATAATATTTTAGATCGCTTGAGCGTACTTGTAAAATGTTTCGGAAAAGAAACGTCAAATGAATATCATAAGATCATTAAGTATCACAAGGGTGACAAGACATAAAGTAGTGTTAAGGAGAAAAGTTGCGTGTCACGTTAGTTTTACAACTATTTATTGACTGCTAAAAAAAGGATAGTTTCTATAGCATTTTACAAATATCAATTCAAGTGATCTGAAGTGTTTTCTCAATGCAAACATCTTTATATTTGGAAATGACATGCAAAAATTGTTTCGTTAAAACTTGATAATGCAAATCATATTAGGTACAATGAATAAGATCCCGACAAGAACCTGATTAACTGAACCATATTATATCATACACTAGCTTGGTACATTAAGGTCGCAATCATTATAACCTTATAAAGGTCTTCCTTACTCATTTGTCGTTAGGACATTATAAGGACTGACTTACTTAGGATTACCTTTCATTCACCCTATTAGGTCCTTATCAATGTTAGGTGAACCTGATCAAAATTCCTAGTCGTATCAAAACCTCGCGTGCACGCGCGCGCGAGTGTGTGCTCATTTCTGACGTTCTTTAATTATATTAATGTATCATTCCGCGGTCTTACGAATTTCGTCCGGCGTAAGTCTGAGAGAGAGCAAGGTTACTTACTCGCCAAGGAGAGAGCGGTCTCGGTTCGCAGCTGACTCGCCCTGCGCTGTCGCCACAACAGGATGCTCATGATGCATCAAGCGAACGAATTTTCAAAGGAGAGCAACACTCGAATCCAAGGCACTCATCGCGCGTCCCACGATCCCCGAATCACATTTCACCGCGATCAATGGTAGTACTGAGCGGACCTGCGGCGTTTTTATCGAAAAAAACTTGCCGCAAGTTCCACGTGCCTCGACAATCGTCACGACTCATAACTCCGCACGATTTTCATATCACAAACGACAAGACGAGTCGTTATCGCGTCTCTGGAAGGAACAATTATGATGCTTTGCGCATCATTCTCTCGTCGACGACAGCGATAACACTATTCAGCACACATTGCTCTTACGCACTGGCCCGCGGACGTGAAATACGCCGTGCAATCTTCACGATGTTTTCCTAACGCGACAGGATAGTCCGCTTTCTTACGCTCGTGAACAATTTCGCGTACGTGTCGACGCGTTCCGCAGCGTAATCCGTCCAGTCACGCGCCGATAAATTCCAGACGGGACGCCAGTCAGCCGGCGATAAAATTCGCGAGCGAGACGACCTGCGGAATTCGCGCCACTTTTCGAACTTAATCTTTCGAACCGGGAGGGAGAGGGAAAGGGAGAGGGAGAGGGAACCGGGACATTTCGCCGTCTCTTTCAGGAAAATCCCTCCTCTCTACGATCTTGTCGCCGGTATTCGGCTCGCAGACGGAGCGGATCAATCATCGCTACGCGTTTCGCGGGCGTCGCGCAGGCGAGTGGAATAATGACGCGCGTTGGATCGCGCGACAATCTAAATCCACGACGGTATCGGTATCGCGCGTGCGCCTGGTCTATCGGCAAACTGATATTTCCGCCAATCGCTAATCAACGGGCGGACGTGTTTGCGTCGGGATTCTTCGACGTCGATATCAAAAGCGTCGGACGCCTAATCGCGACGTGAACAATCAGTGCGAACAACGGAGAGTCGTCTCGGCCGACTTTCGAATCTCTGCCCTCCCCCCTACCCTCCCGCGAGTCAGTTGCTCCAGCGACTCTTTTCGCACCTCCTTCCTGTCTCTTTCCTGCTTTCGTCCTTCTCGCTCGCCTCGTCGACGAAAGGAAATGCACCGCTGAATATCGCGAGTCGCGGCGAGTCACGGATCGGCGAGCCAGCGAAACATGGATTATCCGGCTCGGTAGACGAGGGAGAGCGAGATCTTATCGCGTGTACGTTGCCCGATAAGCCGCGGCCGCTGTCTCTTATCGATCGTCATCTTATCGATCGCGCGCACGCACTGAGCGCGCCTTACATGCGTGGAATGCAGCGAATTGCAGCGATCGCGGACGGCGCGATTGAGGGACTTTCGCCCTGAAAGAACACGCCGAGCAGCCAGTAGCTCTTCTCGGGGGAGACGTATCGCGAATTTTTCGCGAAACTTTGCACTTTGCAGAGGCGATACGCAGCGCCTCAAAGCTGCACGGTGTAACGCGGGCGAGGCGATGAAGAGTGAGTCTAATTTAAATGGTAAAATCAATTGTTCCCCGGCGAGGAATTTCGTACCCGCGAAAATCGATTTTCGGGGGGAGATTGGGAATTAATCGATCGGACAAGTATCTTGGGATAGAGAACGATAGAGGGAGGAGGGGGGGGGGAGAGAATGGTCTTTTCAGGAGATAAAGCGGGACGTTTGAGAACGCCGAGTATTTTGATGCAATATGTTTCGTGGTACTTCAAGCTGTAACGGGAAAAATAATGAAGAGTTCGGCACCCTCCTTTTTCCTCTCCCTCTCTCTCTCTCTCTATCTCTCTTTCTTTCTCTCTTCCTCCCTCTCCCTCTCTCTCCCGTCGCCGTGCGTGCGTTTTTGACGGGAGCGTCTCGAATTAATTATAACTTGCGCGCGGACCCACGTTTTGATGCTACCCAAGTTTTAATTGACGCGTGCGGCTCGAGCGTTCGCCGCTCTTAATTATGCGATTTTGCACACACCCCCGCGGCTCGTTAATACTTTATCTCATTTGGAATATTCTCTTCTTTATCTCGCGAGCCCTCTCACACTCGCCAATGGGGAGTTTACGTTGGAGCGCGCGCTCTTCTCGCGCGACTTTTAACACCTTGCGCGATTTTACGCAACCCTCATGATTTTATACGTGTCTCTCTCTCTCTCTCTCTCTCTCTCTCTCTCTCTCTCTCTCTCTCTCTCTCTCTCTCTCTCGCTCTCACCGCGATAATTGTTCTACTTCTACTTTCGCTTCATCCCGCACTTCTATGCCAGCAATGCTAATTGTCCTCGATCGCAAGATAACGAGAGTCGCGCAAAGTCGAAACGCGACGTTCAGCGAAACTGCTCGGCGAGATCCTCCAGACTCACGAGCTCAACTTAGCAAATACACCGCGGCTGACCTCGCTGAGAAGTAGCACCGCTCTCGCCACTCCGATATCCCCGCTGGGGTGCGTCGTGGCCGCGAGATAACCGCAAAATTCGCGCTAATCCACGGAGACATGCGCGAGAATGAAGCAGCTCGCGCGTAATCCAGCCGATCCCGTTTCACTCTGCAACGTTCTAGCGTGCACTTGAGTATCCTCGCGTATCCTCGCTCTACCACATTCTCTCTCTCTCTCTCTCTCTCTCTCTCTCTCTCTCTCTCTCTCTCTCTCTCTCTCTCTCTCTCTTTCTCGATCTTCGTCACTTCGCCCGGCGGTTTTGCCTGATTTCCCGCGATCTCGCCGCTCGCTCGGCAGTCCACAAACCGCGACGCGAGATGTTCGCTCTTGCAGTGCGAGCACTATCACTGGTTCCCCGGCGGCCCAGGGACCCATGGCTACCTGTTATCACTTTCCTCTCTCTCTCTCTCTCTCTCTCCTCCTTCTCTCTACGCCTTTCCCTCTCTCGCGCCTCCTCGGCCCGTTCGCCGTCGATTTTCTCGCTCGGTGTCATTGCCGATCCCTCCTCTATCCGTCCTTAGCATTCTGTTAGCGCACGATAACACCGTGCAAACAGTCCCTCTCGTTCCTGTATCTCTTACTCTCCCCGGCCCCCCTGCCCCATCCACCGTGGCTAGAAACCTTCTTCTTCATTGTTGACCCGCCGGCTACGCGCCGGAAGAGAGCAATTCCCCGACGGCAACGTCGGGGCCACCGCCGCAGAAACCCACCCGTGAATCACCAATTATTCCCGGGAACGCGCCTGACGTCAATCTTGCTTGAATCGAACCGCTTCCCGCGCTCGCTCCCTCCGCGAGAACAACGCGCGCGGCGACGTCTCTCTCTCTCTCTCTCCCTCTTTCTTTCTCTCTCTCTCTCTCTCTCTCTCTCTCTCTCTCTCTCTCTCTCTCTCTCTCTCTCTCTCTCCTTCTGTCTCATTTCCTCCTCTGCACGAGAATCATTCGCTCGTCGTCGACTTTATCGTCGCGTTGCCAAGCGCCGAAAAACGTTCGAAGTACAGGCGAAAGGGGCGCGAGAGAGCGACGGAGAGGGCGCTTCCTTCTTCGCCGCAGCTCGTATAAAACGCAACGAGGGACACAATTATCGCGAGATAAACGGCCGATAATTCGCGCGCGAGGCGGCGACTTATCGTCTCGCGCGTAATTACCGCGCGCTATTTAAATAAACAACAATTCGCTAATTAAAACCTAATAACGGCCAATTGATAGCGCGATCGATAACCGATGTGCAGCCTCGTTCGCGCGCGTGCGTCGTTAACGTGAAAATTTATGGAATACGGAATGGGCGTGCGAGAGAGAGAGAGAGAGAGAGAGCTGAGTTATCTCAAGGCGATTTTCCACTCCGCTATCGCGTCGTTTACACCGACGGGGCTCGAGAAAAAAAGAAAGAACGATGGGCAGGGAAGGAGGGAAGAGGAGGGCGGAAGAGGAGGAGGAGGAGGAGGGCAGAAAGAAGAAGCCGCGGAAGGCCACGTTTGTCTGGAGCGTGCCGGCGAAAAAGTCCTCGCGCGAGAATCGCTCGAGGAAATTCGGTGCGCGCGCGCGCGCGCGCGTGTCGCGCACGTCGGTTGCGGACTTTGGCGAGGCGACGCGGTATATCGCGTTAGTTTTCCGCCGGTGGAAGCACACACTAGCGAGTCGCCGCCCCGGTGCCAGGCTCGAACTTCGCCTGATAACGCGCGGCGATACGGATAATGATAACCGCGCGCCCGCTCGCGATACTCCCGCGGCACGGCGGGCGCGTTATAGCGTTCGCGCGTTCGCTCGCTCGCTCGCTTCGTGAGTAACGGCGATAACGATAAGGCCGGGCGTAAGACACGTAGGGAGCGCTTATATCTAATAAGCGTGCTCTTTGTCTCCGCACGTCGATGCGATGCGGTATCTCGCGCGCTTTTGCGTCTTTTCTTTGTTTTTTTCCTGCCGCGCCGCCGTTGCCTGCTCCGCGAGGAGAGACGTGCGAGATAAAGCCGCCGGACGGCGAGAGCGGCCGGATGAAATCTCCAGCTCCCGATAACGACGGTTGGAAAGAGTTGGCGCCGCCGAGAGAGACCGCGCGGTTCCCGTCGTCGCTCGTCGACGACCGGAGAGAGTCACGAAAAATCGCTCGTCACCGGCTGATTTTATTGTAATACGCCGGCCAGTTTTTTTGCGCGCGACTGTCCTTTTCGGCGCGGCCAATTTTCCTGTATTCTCTCTCCCTCCCTCCCCCCCCCTCTCTCTCTCTCTCTCTCTCTCTCTCTGGTCTCCACCCTTGATTCACGTTCTACAGCGAAACGTGTCGCGCGTGATGTAACTTTTTAATCTTGATTAATGCCCCGTGTAACGTAATTAATATCCTATATACGATACTCTTTGGCTGTTGATTAATTGTGCCGCGCGCATTTTATCGCGTTTACCGCTCTGTCGTGTTCGTTATTTTAAGTACGCTCCATTATTCCACGGTGCGTTATTGTTTATGCTCCTAGCTGGAAATATGCGACGGTGCAACGGCCGCACGTACGCCGCTCGATTTTATTCGCAGCCGTGACGCCCAGGAATCGAAAGAGAGAGAGAGAGAGAGAGGGGAGGGGGGGGAGAGAGAGAGAGAGAGAGAGAGAGAGACTGTTCGATAAAAGCGACGCGGAATCGAGAACGGTGACGGAAACGAGCACTGACAGTGCCATAAATATTCACACGTCGTTAACTACTGAACTCGCGTTGCGCGCATTATGCAAAAGTACACGCGCATTTGTATAATCCCGCCGAGCATTAACGCACCTATTCTCACCGACACGGTGCTCCCCCGCGGGGGGAGTGCGCGGGACGTCGCAGTTGCTCGCAGGTGCGTTTTTAAGAGAGAACAAGCGGCGCGTGTGACGTCGTCACGTGACAATACTTTCCGCTTTTAGATGAGCGAGCTCGACGGTAAAATATTTTCGTCTCGCTCACGACGGAGCGTTCCAATTGGATCACACGATGTACGACGTCATCACATGAGAAGCCGATCAATCGAGCCGGCCGTTAATTACCGGCGGAACAGCGACGATTGTTCGCCGCGTTTCGGCGTGTCGTCCTGGCCGTGCGAGTCGCGATTTCTTCCAGCCCGATATTAGTCACGTTGCCGTTACGCTCGCGCTCGTCGCGCCGTGCGCGCGCGTTTTGACGTTGAATTTTTCGCGAGAGTTTCGCAAGAGCCCGCGCGCTACCGCCACGTCGTCGTCGCCGATTCGTTAGCAACGTTATTCGGCTGTCGGCCGGTTGCGTCACGCCTCGAGGAACCGTTGCGAAACGCTCGACGTCGTTATCAGCGCCGCGATCGGTAATTACCCGCTAATAAATTATTCGCGTCGGCCTTACGCGATATTCGACGAGAACGAGAGAAAGGGTGGGAAGGGAGAGCTGAGGGAGGGAAGAGAGAAAGAGAGAGAGAGAGAGAAAGAGAGAGAACCAGTTGAACTTGTATTTTCTCAGCCGCCTATCGCCGATCTAACCGTTATTCGATATCGATGTTGCGCGCATATTAATACACGCAGATTAACATCGGGATTCGCGCAAAACAAGTTTTTGTGCGCGCGCGCGACGGCTCGCAAAGCGACCAGAAAGTCCGGTCGCTCGTTGTTCCATCCCGAGCCGGAGAGAAAGGACGAGTACGTGAGAGAGGAAGAACGAGAGAAAAAGACAGACAGAGAGAGAGAGAGAGAGAGAGAGAGAGAGAGAGAGAGAAAGCCGCTGCCGAGCGGCAGATTAAAAAATTCACCAAGCGGAATTCGGGGGTGCCGTCGAAAAGGCGGCAAGAACGGGGGAAGAGGAAACATGTTCGAAACGCAGTGTGACTTGGTGTCGCTGAGGATTTTTCGCTTTGCGACGCGTCAACGGGATTAACCGGATAGTTAATCTGGGAAAGCAGAGCCGGGCGATCTGCGATGGCAGGACGATTGATTATTTCCAGTTTGATCTCGCACGAGGATGATCGGCAGAAGATAATTGGAGATTGGGAGAAGATCGACGAGGCGCAATGCGGCCGAAACATCGTTTTCGCGATGGTTATATTGGCGGCGGCGGCGGCGGCGGCGGCGGCGGCGGCGACGCGACGACGAACCCTAATTGAAACCGTTCGCACTTAGGGTTATTGATCCCCCCTGCGTATCAACGGGATCGTTCTCCTCGTCCGCGTCTTCGGGGGATTCCGCGTAATCGGCGTCGCGGCGTCGCTCGCCGCCGGATAAACGAGTCCGATATAACGGCGACGGGCGAGAACAACCAATGTCAGTCTGCGAGCGGCGGACGGGGGAATTCGGGAGGAGGAGAAGGAGAAGGAAGAGCCGCCGTCTCGTTCAATTTTTCATTCGGTCTCGAATTTGAATTCCCCCCCCCCCCGTCGGCCCCCTGATCGCTCCGAGAAGCGACGAACTTCTGACTCCGGACGTTCTCGAAAAATTCTCCCTTTCGAATCGCGCATGGATTAAAACGCATCTTCTTACAACGAATTATTACGGATTTCGTCGGAAATGTAAGTGAGACTAAGAATGAAGGTTAATTTCACCCCCTCCCCCCTCAATTCGATTACCGAACACGTATAATTAGCCCGACGGCTCCACGTAGAAGCGAACTTTCCCGAGAAATCGATGCCTTCACCTTCGATCTAACATCCGATCGCATCTCGCGACTCGAACAACTCGGGCCGGAATTACAAATTGTTCCATCTATCATCCTCACAACGACGAACGACCAATTTAGACACTTCGCCTCGCGGAGCGCCGTCTTTCTCATAAAGGCGACCAGACTCGCCGATCGATCGTCGCCGGATAAACGGGATCGCGTCGGTACGCGATCTCCCGAGAAGAGGCATGAAAAAGCGCGGAGGGGAACGTCGGGTGGGCGCGACAGAGCGCGGGGGGGTGGTCGGGCGAGCGGCAGGGAGAGATTCCGCGTAATCGCGAGGAGAGATGTCGAGAGGACGGTCAGGATGGATCATCGCTGTAGTGTCGGTGACCGTTGGCCTCTTCGAGTACCTAATAGAGGAAAAGAAGAGGAGACACACGGCGAGCGAGCGAGAAAGAGAGACCGAGAGAAACAGGAGAGAAGAGCTCCCTGGCGCCGTGTTATCTTATTCGTTAAGATCCTCCGGCAATGCGGCGGGGGGGAAGGTAGGAGGGAAACAGATCCAACAGTGGTTTCACTGTCTCGCAAGATTCGCTCTCTCCCTCTCTCTCTCTCTCTCTCTCTCTCTCTCTCTCTCCCGCTTCCCCTTCCTTCCTTCCCCTCTCGACATCCTCTTTCTTTCTTGCTCTCTTTCCTTCTCGCTTGCTCTTTGGGAGCGCAGTGGACCCGGGGGAGAAAATCCAGGAACGGCTTTTCGAGTCTAGACGCGAGAGATAGCTCTGTCCCTCCCCCTCTTTTCCTCTCGTCGCCCGCCCCTCTCTCTCTCTCTCTCTCTCTCTCTCACTCCTTCCACTGTCCTTTATCGGCCGCCCTCTCTCATCTGTCCGAGAAGATGGACGGATACCGAGCGCTTGGCGCGCTCGGAAACCCTTCAGCGTCACATGACCGGTGCCGATTTGGTAGGATCGTGAAGGACGGCGGCCACTTTCGGCCGAGGACGCCTAAAACCCGGTTCTTGCGTTTACATAGCGATATGCGCCGGCCGTTAGACGCGGCCGACCAATGTTGAATTTTAATTGTTCCCCGTAGATCGAAGATCTGGGATAACTTTATCCCAGGGGGGCTTTGACGATACGAGGCAGTAAAGTGAAACGGGAAGCGCGCAAGAAGGAGCGCGCACAAGAGTCCGTGCCGAGATTCCAGCGCGACGCTGGAATCATCTCGCCGACGCGATCCGACGTCCGTCACACATTGTTCCGGGTGATGTCGGTATCGACACATGAGATGATATTCCACAGAAATCGCGCGAGTACCATAAAGTAAAACGAGCTTACACCGACGAGTAACACAAGAAGGGAAGCGACGCGTACAACACGTCATCCCAAACAACGCGCATGCTATTGCGACCGAATGAGTCACGTGAAAAAGTCGAGTCCTCGAAGCTCGTCGGAAACGCACGCGATGCCGTCCGTCGCGAAAGCTCAGCTCGGCCGAGCAGAAACGCGGCGGCCGCCGGAAGTCTGCCGCGTACTCCTGAGGTTCGACGCCGAGCCTTACGCGATACCGCGACGCGTCGCGTCGCGGGCGGCGGGCTTATCGGGGGAAAATAAATTACACGCACCGCGACGGGAGGCGCTACCGCGAGATACCGGCGTTATCGGCGGCGTATCTAAAAAGCTCGCGCCCGGAAGCTCTCGCCGTCGCCGACGCCGACGGCGACGCCGACGCCGACGCTCCACGTTGCCGGTGCGTCCACGCGCGCGTGTGTCTGTCTGTCTATCTCTGGCTGGGTGTCTGTATGTGTGTATGTGTCCACGTCGCGCAGATGCCGCAAAACCCCGCTCGAGAGCAGGAGCAGCACCGAAGTCCTCCGATAGCCTGATGGTCATTTCTCATTTGTGTAATCTGCGCGCGCGAGGCGAGGGCCACCCCCCTCGCTGAGCTTTCTCTATCTCCCCCGCCGACTGCCCCCCCCGTTCCCCCTCCTGTCCTTCCCCTCTTCGTCCTCTGCCCCTCCGCGCACACCCTCTTTCGAGCTTCTCTCGCCGCTCGAGAGAGCTCCTGGGGGGATGCACCCGGAGTAGCATCACGGGGGTGGGAGGATAAGCGACCATTTGTTCCACGGGGCGGTTTTGACGAGGCGCCCTAATCGCGCCACCCCCGGCGGTGGCGGCGGCGGCGGCGGCGGCGGCGGCGGCGGCGGGGGTGGCAGGCTCTTCCAGCGACGCGCGCTGGAGCTAATCGTAATTGCGAGCGACGATAAAAAGTGTCCGCCGCTTTTTCACCGTCCGGTGGGGGGCGAGAGGAGAGCGCGAGCGAGTGAGCCATCCTTCGCCGCCCCCGCAGCCCGCGGAAGACACCACGATGATGTGCGGCACACGATGCACTCGCGACGCGCTGTACTCGCGCTGTGCTGCGCTCGCAGTCCGGAAACACTCGCGTAATTGTGGCTAGGGAGGGGGAAGAGAGCGGGATATTGCCGCGGGACCTTCGGGATGACTCTTCAACGTCGGGCTGACCTGTTTTCGGGGTGGAGGGGGAGAGGGGGGGGTGCGCGCGCGCGCGACTGAACAAATTTCGCGCGCGTTTATTAATGAGTACTCACAGAGTAGCTGCAGAGGGACACTCAATGAGGGACCCGCCGAATATTCGCGAGGATTTTTAACGGATGGGGTTGGGGTGGGCTTGCGGCGCGATCTGCGATCTTTTAAGGGCGCGGACATGATGTTTCTTTCTTGACAGCCGTAAGTTCGAGTCCCGATGCGACGTGTAAAGTTTCAGCAAGTCCTGCGTTTACATGGAATTCATGTATCGAGGACACCGACGGAACAAATGTTCACAATTCACCGAAGCGACTGTACATTGATAGTAGTGCTTTCAAAAAAAGGATCAGAACCTGACAGCGTGAGTTATCACTAAGATACAATATCAGCGAGTAACACGAAGTAATGTGAATCGTTACGGATAAATACGCCTGAATTACCGGCGATCGCTACACGATAAAGCGCCGCTTATCGCGAGCGAACGCATAAATCGTCATTTGCCTCCGTTTGGAAACACCCTCAAGTCCGTTTCGTTTTAATCGCGGGGCTCGATTTATTGCACCCGAATATACGAGAAAAAGAGAGAGAGAGAGAGAGAGAGAGAAAGGGACGTAAACGATTAGATTACATATATATCATTTTACCGCCGACGCGCGACGTTTTACACGACTCTCAAGCGCAAGCAAGCCGAGCTCGGCTGCTGAACGCAGCAAAAAGCGGTGTGTTAGATAATTCGTAAGAACACGTTGCCGGAAGTATTTATTATCCTCACGACCGTGGCGAAGGACGACGTGCGGCTTTTTGCGCGAGCGAGTCCTTGGACACGAAGACGGTGTAGCGTCGCTCGGTGGGACTTTGACAAATCGCCGATCACCCCTTGAGGACCGCTTCCTATCTGCGGGGCTTTTCACCCCTGACAGGCCGGACAATGGTCCCGGACAAAACTCAGCCACCCCAAGGCGCGGGTTTTTTCACCCCCCCCCTCTTCCCTACACCGGTCGCTGGTAGACCTAACGATTCCGTCGTGTCGTCGAACGACGCGACGCCACGAGAATTCGTCCGCAGGTCCAGCGAGTCGCGCGATGACGAAGATTAAGCGCGCTACCCTGTTCGTCGCGACGACGACGAGTCGTGTTTTATCAGAAGCGCCGGAGACTCGACTTACTTTCAGGGCTGTCGCGTGACCCGCGCACTTTTCACCTCGCGAGCGCACTCTGTCGTCGGCGATTCGCCGAAATTTCAATCAGCAATTATCGTTAACGGACGAATCTGTACGCGCAATTTCAATATGAAGAGTCAAATATTCTCACCGTGGCCGAAGCTTCCTATTTTCATCGCGACCGTGGCATTGGTGCTTTCGCCCATCGTTGGCAAATCTTTTCATCTGGACACTCGCGAGTTTCCGAGGGCGGCCGGTTTCTCAACGAAACTACGCGGATCGGGACCCGAGCGCCCGAGGTGGCAGGTCAACGCGGCTTCTGACCGTCGTCTGCGCATCGTCCGACCTTGGCATTCACGAATAAATGGACGCACTGTGCGTCTGTCCGGCTGTAGATTCAAGCGACCGCGACGAGAGAGAGAGAGAGAGAGAGAGAGAAACGGAGACGACGAAGCTCACGAAGAATACGAAGGCAAAGACGACGAGGACGACGACGGCGACGGAGAAGAAGAGGAGGAAGAAGACAATGGACGAGGCGGAGGAGTGTCGGCGGGGGCGAAGGGAGCGTTTCCGCGTGATAAGATAAGGCCCTTATCGGGCGCCGTTCTGCAGTACCAGAACGGGGCTCGGGTTGGACCGTGTAAACGGCGTATTTGCGACGCGACACGACCGGCATTTGACCCGAACATCGATTCGCCATTAAGCCATTAACGTGGACAAGCGCGAGAGCGCGCCCGACGCTTCCGAGAGTCCTCGTTAAAACGAGCGCTTCCTCGCGCTCGAAGGTCGCTGGGTCTCCACGGTTGAAAAAATACAGGGAAAAGCGATCGGGAGAGAGCAGACAGTTTTCTGGCCGGCGCGCGCGCGCGTCACTGTGGCGCTCCACGATCGGCTGCTACACGATGTGACAATGTGTGGTATAGGCGATGCGCATATTCGCGTAAATAACGAAATATATATCAGACGTTACGGGATTGGTAATACGTCGCGATGTTTCAAGCGCTTCCGCCGCCGCCGCCGCCGCCGCGCCGGCGCGGCGATACGCTGCAATAACTCGCCGCGCGAAATTGCACCGTACCCGACTTGAAATTTTCATCAGGTTCACCTAATTGATAAGGACCTAAAAGGGTGAATGAAAGGTAATCCTAAGTAAGTCAGTCCTTATAATGTCCTAACGATAAATGAGTAAGGAAGACCTTTATAAGGTTACAATGATTGGATCCACATTAGGACCTTGATGTACCAATCTAGTGTATGATATAATATGGTACAGTTAATCAGGTCCTTGTCGGGATCTTATTCATTGTATCTAATATGATTTGAATTATCAAGTTTTAACGAAACAATTTTTGCATGTCATTTCCAAATATAAAGATGTTTGCATTGAGAAAACACTTCAGATCACTTGAATTGATATTTGTAAAATGCTATAGAAACTATCCTGTGTTTAGCAGTCAATAAATAGTTGTAAAATTAACGTGACATGCAACTTTTCTCTTTAACACTACTTTATGTCTTGTCACCCTTGTGATACCTTCTGATCTTATGATATTAATTTGATGTTTCTTTTCCGAAACATTTTACAAGTACGCTCAAGCGATCCAAAAAATGATTTCATGCAAATATCTTTTTATTTGGAAATGACACGAAAGAATTTTCAGCGTGTCATTTCTTATTTCTAATGTCATCATCCAATATAGCCGTGGCGAGTAATCAGGAGCCATAATTTGAAAAAAAAAAAAACGTAATAAGGATTCCATAAGGTAACTCAATAAGGACCTGACTACGAATCCTTACTATCCTGATCCTGATATCCACGCTGCGTTACATGACTCACTAGGACCCGATAGTATTATCTTATTGGGACCTGATGTCCAAATGAGGTTAACCTGATCAGGACCATGGGATAAATTTCTAGTCGGGTAACAAGGAGTATTAACGAGTCGCGATGATAACAACGAATACTAACGAATCGCTGCGCTGATTATCCCGAAGCAACAATAACGAAGTATAACGACGGAGTAATTATGTATAACGCGCACGGTAATTATTCTAACAAAATAGAGCGGAGTAACAATGTCAATGGAATACCATGCACCGCGCATAATGCGCGTACGGTGCGATCTATACGCTGAATAATTTCGATTCGGGAGGGATTTCCGCGTAGAAATATTTCTCTCCCCCCCCCCGGTCGGCCGTTACCGAAGGGTGCGTTGTTCCTCCATTTTCCTGCCCCCTTTTCGATCGTCTTCGCGCCACGAAATTACATCCGGACGGTGTGAGGCTGAAGGGGGAAATTCGAGGAAAAAACTTAGCGGAAGTTTCGGAACGCCGGCCGGCGAGTTGTTCGATCGCTCGATCGAGCATCCCCACGCACGTGTTAATGCGGGTTACACCCTCGCGGACACGTGTCCGGTCGATCATGACGACAGGTGCGAAGCCTGACCCGAGGTAGCGCGACCACGACGCTTCCTCCACTTACGACGCCGCACGTGCGTCTTCCGGTCGCCTCGATCCTCGAGAGCATGTGCGGCGACCGCTCTCGAACACGTGGCAGGACGTCTTGAGGACGCCGCGGGAAGGAGCCAAGGAGGAGGAGGAGGAGGGTTGCCGCTCAGCACGGACGTCGTCGTCGTCGCCGCCGCCGTGGTCTCGGTGGTATCGAAAGATATACGTATATCGATACGGTCGATATACTCGTGGTGACACGAGCACGTGCAAGGGTCCGATTACACGTGGCGGACCTTACACCGAGATGGAGGTGGCCGGAATCTGCGTCTTTCTCTCTTTCTCTCGACGTCGTCGCTGCGGTTGATGCAATTTTCCGCCCGTATAATTTCCGCGCTTCCCACGAGTCGCGAGTAGTCCGGCTACTCGTTGTGCGTGATCGCGCAGAGAAAATACGCCATTTCGCAAAATCGTCGGCGTCGCGTATCTGTTATTACTGTATCTCGTCGCCGTAAATCGCAGACTGGCCGGGGGATTTTTATTTTTATCCCGAGTGCGCCACGTGCGGCACTTGTGCATCGAAATCGAGCGATTGACTTTCGAATGGACAGGGAGTGCCTTCTCTTTCGAGTTAGACGCCGATAAATTCGTAATCAATTACGGTCCGTAAGCTCGATTTCTCCCTCTCCTTTTCCTTCCTTCTCCGTCTCTCTCTCTCTCTCTCTCTCTCTCTCTCTCTCTCTCTCTCTCTCTCTCTCTCTCTCTCTCTCTCTCTCTTCTCTCTTTCGCAGTGAGCTTCGACCCGACTCAATCCCATGAGATATCGATCGGCCAATTGGCGGAAGGAGCGCCGGTGCGTGGAAATAAAATCCCATTTCCATCCCTGACTGACAGTCGACTAATTTTCAGACTTATTGAAGGACCGTCGTGCAAAGTAGACGAACATCGACAGACGTCGAGATTTTCTCGTTAGGAAATTTCGCTTCGGAGGCCACTTCATACCATTCGCCATTGGCGACGTCGAGTCGATTGTAGCAGCGATAAATTTTTACGAGGAAAGATTGGACGAACATATAAAACGATTCGCGAACTTCACACGCGACGTTTGATCAATTATTACATAACAGAAATATCTTGGCATTTGTTATTACCCTTTGTAATTCAATGAGGTACGCTACAACCGATCAGAAATAAAAATTTGTGAAAATATTTGAATTAATCTATTTCGGTAAGTCGCAATTTTTCAGAAAACGGAGAATTCACCAGAACCGACAAATAAAGAAAGCGAGGTTAGTTGAGTTAAATAATGAAATGAAAAATTAAAGGAAAACATAAATAAAAAGGTAAGATAAAAAGACTCGTACACATTTGGAAGTCGCGAAATATGTCGCGTTTCACTCGGAGGCTTGTGTCTTCATTTCGGATAATTTAGCGCATCGCAGGCGATCGCGCGAATTTAACTCTTTAACTCAACCGAAAGTGACAACCTCAAGGATCGTCTCCTCGAGAGAAAATTCCGCCGGGAGATTGGGAAGTATAGGCTGAGCCGTCAAGAGGGAAAGGGGTTGACGACGACGAGAACATCGCGGGGCTGGCGCGAGAATCACCTTTAAATGAACTGTCGAACTGCCGATCAGAGGTGGCGCGTGAGCTCCGATCGCAAATTGACTCGTCGTCGCCAATAAAAATTCAATAACCCCTCCGGTTATTGTCGAAAAGTTCGGACGGACCTTTTAGCGTCCCCGCTCGCCCACCCCCTCGACCTGCTCCTACTCTTGCTCCTCGTTCCTCTCCCGCGCCCACTTCCGACCCTATTTTTTTATTTGTCCGCCGACACTCGCTGGAAAAAATACTCGATGCTATCGCGCACCGCGAATTGGCTGCTGACGTTGGTTACCCGGATTTTCCTCTCTCTTTCGCCCTCTTTGCCTCTCGCTCTATCCCCCTCCCCCCCTCTCTCTCTCTCGCTCTCACCCTCTGGGGCCAACTGGTCCACCGACGACCATCCCCGTGTCTCGTCCCCCCCGTCGCGTTTGTGGTCGAACACTGCGTGCACATTTATATTCCCGCCCGTTCACAGCTGTGTTTTTGTGTACAAATTAATCTCTGCCGCGTGAAAAATGGCCGGAGTGTGTGTGTGTGTGTGTGTGTGTGTGTAGGTGGGGCAGAGAGAGAGAGAGAGAAAGAGGATCGTTTAGGGTTGATAGCAATTGTTTCGCCGTGTCTCAAACGGCCGTCATCGAGCCTGATAAGAGATCCGATTGGCTTTTAACCTGTTCTTACATTGCCGACTCGCGTGACATCAATTACATTAACAAATATGCCAATAGAGACAAAAGCAGCTATCCGATAACTCGTCGATAAAACGAGTCTCCTAAATGTGACTGTTGAAATTCCGCTGCTCGTTAAATATTTATATCCTTATTATATATATATATATATATATATATATATATATAAATTTCATTGCTAGAGTAGCAATAAGTAGTAGTAACAACTTCATGAAAAAAGGAGATCCATACGACTCCAGTCCAGTGTTAATTACTGCTCGAGATACACGAGGGAATAACTTTAGATTATGTATATCGTCACATTGGAAATGTACAAAACGCACGAACCAAGACCGTCCATTTTCTCTTTCTTCATCGAAATAAGAGCATCTGGTCTGCGCCGGGCGCTCAGATAAGGACTAATCCGCCTTAGAGTCGGGCTTCACGATCCTTAATGAGATACCGGGTGTCAAAACTCCGACACACACGCGACGGCTACAAACATACACGCGCTGCGGCCACCGAATAACGGATCGGGCCGATTAGATCGCGCCGATAAAGTCGTCCGAGGGGCCTCAGGTATACACTTTGTTCCTGCGGGCCCTTGCTGCCTTCCAATCCGTCCCACGTAACCTCCGGAACGAGGCTCGACGGAGGGCGGCGACGGAAAGGAGGAGGGGGAGGGAAGGAAGGGAGAGGAGGAGGAGGAGGAGGAGGAGGAAGAGAGGGTCCTCCGAGATGAGAAAGGCGGGGCGGAGGGGGAGGGAAGAGAGACAGGAAGACGAGAGGAGACGCGGGCAGAAAAGATAAAGGGAGGACTAAAGAGCGGAGATTAGCGCTAATGCACCATCGGGGAACGAGATGACGAGAGAGGTAAGGGAGAGGACGACGGGAGGTGGGCGGCGGGAGAGACGACGTTCATCGTATCTCTCATATTTCAGAGCCCCGTGACGTCGCGGAGATACCGAATCATTCCCACCTAGAGTCGACGTTATTTTTAGTCCACCCAGTGCGCCCACCTCGCGCTGCCCCCTCCTGCGTCTCGCCGCAGGATGATTCGGGAGAGACGGCGGAGTTTCTCGGGTGCGTCCTCGTCGGAAAAAATGTTGGATCCGACAAGCGGCGAGTATTTCCACGCACGAAGAATTAGTCGGTCTGTACCCTGGAAATTCCCGTGAAGAGTAAACAATTCGAGCTGAAGAACATTCTTGACACCTTCGTATCGCCGAGATGAAGGAGAAGGAGATTCTCTCGCGAGCGACGTCGTAGACCATCGTATTCGGCGAAGACGAAGGGTTCGCGCGTCAGCTATCTGCGCGATGTGTAAAGAGCTAGACACTTTCTCCCGAAAAAGGATCATCTTTGAGTCAAAGAAAAATACTCGACGTGAATCTTGCGCGGCGTCCTGCACCTTCGAACGTATCCGAGGGACGTTGAAGGAGAAAGGGCGAAAGAGGACTGAGAGAAGAGAAGCGAAGAGAGAGAGAGAGAGAGAGAGCGAGAGAGAGAGAGAGCGAGAGAGAGAGAGAGAGAGCGAGCGAGCGAGAAAGGGGAGTGGGAAAGGAGGAAGGAGGCAGAAAATACAACGGGAGTACCGTAGTACCAACGCAGGAACCACCGACACCGCCGCCCACTCGTGTGGAAAAATGATAGCAGCGCACTGACTGAGTGCCCGGGCTCCACCCCCTCTCCCCGCGAGCGAGCGAGCGAGCGAGCGAGCGAGAGAGAGAGAGAGAGAGAGAGAGAGAGAGAGAGAGAGGGGGGGGGCTTGAGGGTGGACGACGGGGTGTACTACGAGCTGCGCGGGCGAGGAGGATAGGGGGAGGCGGGGATGGCGAGATGCCTGCTCCCGATTCCCTTATCGCCGCGGCACAGTTGTGTGTGCCTTTATGAAGATCTGTCAAACTCACCCTCGACCCCTCTCCCCCTCCCCCCCCACTCATCCCACGGCGCCTTCTCGCCGTCTCTCCCCCGCCGTGCCCCCTTCTATCCTCGCGACCCTGCCGCGCCACCGCTCCCGTTGCCCCTTATGCCCCGCGGATGCTGCGGACCTCGTGTAATGATCGTATTCGTGCGTCTGAAGGACGAGGAGGTCTCTCGCGAGGCGACCGCCGTTTCGTCTTCCCTGAGGATCAACGCTTCCCCGCGAACTCTTGACGCGACCGACGACACCTAGTCTCCGCGTGGCGCGGTCCCCCGAGAACGCGAGACGCTGAAAGGGATCGCGAGCGAGATCGTTACGAGAGAGAGAGATGCATGCGATAGCGGCATTTTTTCCGACGAAATTTCCAACAGATTCCGATCGACGACGTCGTGGGACCTTTTCGCGAACGTGTTTCGACGAGCTGTGGACGGGAAAAGACCGCGTTTGATTAAATTGGGGAATGCGCGGAGAATGCGCGACTTTGAAAACGCGGAATTCTTCATTTACGGGATTCCATACAAATTTGCGGGAAGGTAATTACCGCGGCTCGAAATTTACACAAATTACACGGTGCGATCAATCCGCGGGAATTTCGCAATATACTAATTTACTCAGCGCACGTTTTTAGATTTAATCATTATGCGCGCTGCTTATTAATACCATAATTATGTAATATTTATAACGACGGCAACATGCTCGTAATAATTATATATTAATCGAGAAGGTGGAGGATATATTTCGCACGTATTATATCGCGTGTATATTATTATGAATTACACGCTGACATATATTCAAAAGTAAACTGCTCGCGACACGAGGGACCGGGGGCTCATAACCCGCCCCTAAACGCGCAACATCCCCCAAATCGGGTCGAATATCATCGGACGGGAGGCAGCGCCACCCGTGACACCCTGTATATCCACCCTTCCACCATCAAGAAGCCCGATTAGTCGTCGTCGACCCCGACTGCTCTCAGCAGAAGTTTGCATTATCATGTTCGGATTCATTGATTCCGGAGCGCCTTGGGCGCTGCGCGCTGAGGTGGGCGGGAGAGTGACGGGAGGGCCGGGGACGGGCACAAGGGGCCGGAGGCGCAGAACTTGGCGTTATCAGGGCGTTTGTATGAAAGTGTCTACGAGGTGTGATATCGGCGCGGCGCTCTCCTTTTCGCCCGCCGGAAGTCGTCGCGCGAGCCAACCCCTCGCGACCGCTGCCGCCATGACGGTCGCGCGCGAGCTGAGACCGGAGAAGGCTGGGTCCGCCGGGAAATAAAAGCCGGAAGACCTTGCTACCCCTTATCGCTTATCTTGCGCTCGCGCGCGCCTCGAATTTTCGCCGGGGAAAAGGGATTTTCAAAAGTGCCTCCGACGCTCCGGCGTTTACGGCTTATTATTCGCGACAAATTTCGACTCGATCTAAATTAATCTTAGTTTCTGCTTGCGACATCTAATTCCTCATTAGTTCGCTAAAATCGCGAGTGACCGCCGTTCCTCGAATGTTCTACTTGACGGTCGAGAGATTTTGCGGCAAGCCGACATGAAACGTCAAATTTTCCTGATCGCTTATTTTTCTCATCCCCTCCCCTCCGCCCATACTTAAAATAAAACATGTTTGGGAGACGCCGCACGGTCGTGAATTTGTTTTCGATAAGAGTGCGACCGGCCGAATCAGGTCGAAGAAGCGGTGAAGTGTGTTTACGCGCCTCGGACGCGGCGCGTCCAGAACGCAGAACGCAGAGCGAGAAATGCATCACGAGCGAGCAAGCGAGCGCGAGCGATGAATTCATCGAGATACGGCGCTTTATATAGATAATGCGCTTTCGCGAGAGAACGATCCGTCCGATCCGGATCGACGGCGAAACTCGGCCGCGTGTCGTCGCGTCGCGCCACGGAAGAGTGCGCGACGCGCGGAGTTACGCTGCCTTTCCGCTTGAAAAGCCGCGATACGGACACGCGCGAGAGAGCGAGGAGTAACCCACTTATTAAAATAGATCAGCCTGCAATCCGAAGCCCGATGGATTGCGTCCGCGAGAGAGCGATCGAACCGCGATACTGTCGCGCGGAGGACGAGGCAGAAACGCCAACGAGAAAAGCAGCGACGACCGATCGAGGAACTTCGCGTCGCGCGTCGTTCGATCCCTCAACGAGAGAATCTCGCCTCCCGCCCCTTCCTGTTCCTGTTCAATGACAATCTCAAATTTTCGGCACCGAGCACGTCGCGAATTTACGAATGCCGCTGATTCGCCGTGGAAATTGCGACGTTCGGCAGCGGAGGAAATATTAACGGAAAGCGGCGCGACGATTCGTTAGTGGAAAAAGACAGCGATGGGTGGACGGACGGATGTCGCGACGCGACACAATTTTTAATAGCGCGATCTCGCGCGGATCTCGTCGGTTCTCTCGCGACGATACATGGATACCCTTCTGCCGGCTCGCGTTTTTTTTTATCCATTTTTTTTTCTTATCAAGACGGCCGGGCTCGCGATAGAGAGAGAGAGAGAGAGAGAGAGACTGACGGATAAATTTATGGCGCCGGCGGCGGCTCGCCATTCATGGTTTCGCGCTTCTTCCCCGGCGGTAACAGATCGTCCGAGCTGTCCGCCGGCGTTCACAGCGCCGATGATCGAACACGTCTGCACCGGCGAGATTCCCTGTCCCGCGTTGATAAGAAACCCGGGCGATTTCTTAAGACGGATCCCGGCCGCGGTGCCGCGGAGATGAGAGTGCGCATGCGAGAGATAAGACGCAAAATGTAAATGATATAATCGTACTCACAGAAAAGATGCGGAAGACGGTAACATGAGTATGTAATACGGTTAATTGATTGAACTCACCTGCAACAAAAATGAAACATCGATGCGGTTAGTTGGCTAGATTAGTTAGATCAGAGCGATGGACAAGGATTCATGTAACTTTTGTCAGATAAATGGCACAATCTACTCATGGATTGTAATATTCATTAAATATATTAAGATTTGTCAAATATATTAATACCTATTAAATATGCTAAAACGATTGCGAAATTTCTCGGTCAAATATGAACGATGCAGAAAGTCCGCGTCAAGTCATCAGAATTCAGTCCGAATGATCGAGACGTTGGATTCGCTTAAATCGAAATCTGATACTTTCAACCGGAATTTCCGGATCGTTCATATTTCAGCGGAAAATCATCAAAGGATTCAAGCAAACATCTCTCTCCATGTGATATCTTGCGGAAAAATCGCGTCATTTTCGTTTGAATTATATCTTCTATTAAAAGAAGAACAAAACACATACGCTCTTTCCAAGTGTGATTTTTAGTTTTGCGTTTTACGTGACTTTTCCCCCAGAAAACACCCCGTGGAAATGCATTACCGAGTTAACACCCGCAGTCATCGATACGTCGTTTTCGGGGATGATCGAGGAGGCGGCGATCGCCGTTCAGCGGCTCAGCGAGAAGCCACCCTCGACGAGGCACTCATTCGCCACCCCGTAACTTTAGAACCGCGCAAGGGTTGTAGCCGGAGGTAGGGCTCTAATTTCCGATAGAACGCGTGACTCGAATTCGCGACACGGGACACGCATTGCTTTCAGAGCGTCGCTTCTCCCCCTCGCTTGCCGCCACCCTCGACTCGCCCTCTTTAGAGCGTAACTCGAATCGCAGTGAGGACCCAGCTTCTTCGAGATGACTCTCGTAATATCGGACAGCCCGAATACTCTCAGCGCACCGGGGGGGGGGGGGGCAGGAGGAGGAGATAAATCTCCGAAAGCCTCAAGACGTCTCGATGCGGCTGTTTGCATTGCGAAAAGGCGTGTGGCGCGCCTGAACTTTCAAGTGTCTTCGATCACCCGTAAGAATCGTAACGGAGAATGCGAAACGTAATAAGACGGCCGAGATCGTCTTATATCGCGCCACTTCTAAACGCGCCCTTGCGGAATTCCGCGGACCTTGCGGAAATTCCGTCGCGATCAAGAGACTCGCTCATTTTATATCTCCCGTCCTTTTCTCTCTTCCGGTCCCTCTTATTTCGTTACCTTCGTTCCGTTCTAGCCCTTTCACCGCTCTTCCCTCTGCTGCTATCTCGTCTTCTCACTCTCTCTCTCTCTCTCTCTCTCACCTGTCCCCCCTGCCTCTCTCTTTTTTCTCTCCAATCGAAACGTCCTGCCGCAGTCTCGCGTCGCGCTCTCGCGCTCGCGCGCGCTCGAGGGTCAATTATACTTCACGTAAAAAGCCGCGCCTCTTCATCACACCCTCTCCCCGTCTCTCTCCCTCTTTGTCTGCGCTCTGTTCTCTTGTTCCCTCGATACAGCGCGCGACGCGATCGAGTCCGGAGCTATCGAGCTCTCTAGCTCTAAAAATGGCGGGACAAGAGGTCCGACGACGATAGGCGGTGCGAGAAAGGGACGACGTCGGGCGACGGTGTCGCGGAGAACGAGCAGGGTAAAGGGGATGAAGAGAGGAGAGAACGACGACGAGGTGGATGAGGCGGCGCAGTAGGAGGAGGAGGAGGAGGAAGAGGGAGGAGGGGCTGAAAAGAGAGAAATCGAGTCGTCGGCTCGACTACGGCCTACAGAAAAAGCTGCTGGCGTCGGCTGGATGGATTTCCAGCGCGAATCGACAATAATTGTCTGAATCAGGCGCTTGTCGAGGCCGCCCCGTCGCACTCCGCGTTCGCGGCACGAGAGGCGGCGATGCGGCCGGTGGGGGGTGGGGTGGCGGCCGGGGGTGACGGGGGGGAGGGGGGTTTGAAAACGAAGCGAAAGACAAAGGAGCATCCCGTTCGTCGAATCGCGCCGAGCATGGCGTATCTACATCCCCCGGTGGCGTTACCGACCACCTCTATTCAGGGACTCCCTTAATACGGCGCGGCGCGGCGCGCCGCGGCGCCTCTCTCACCCCCGACTGCCCTCCCCCCGTTCACCGCTGCCCCGCGCGCCGGCCCTCTTTCTCGTCGCACTCGCTTCGAGCTTGAACGCGGCTCGATTATTACCGATACATCCACTCGGCATGCCTCCTTTTCATCCCGTTACTTCAGGAACGACGCCCGAGATTAGCCGGCGCACCGCGGCTCGTTCATACACGTGTGTGTGTGTGTGTGTGTGTGTGTGTGTGTGTGTGTGTGTATGTGTGTGTGTGTGTGTGTGTGAGAACAAGCGGACGTGTACGTGCGAAGAAGACGAGCACGCTCCGAAACGGATCGCCGCTTTCCCCGATGCGATTTCTCACGCTTTGTCTCGAACGCGAGAAGGCGGCGCGAAACAAATACGAGGAGGAGAGAATGCAGCGTCGCCGAATGCACGAGGTTCTCCTCCGCGCCGCGTTTGAGCGACCAGTCGTTCCCTCCTTCGCCGTGGCGCCGGATGGAGGAGAGCGCTCGCCGACGGATTTAAGGAACAGCCCGGAATTCCAGACCGGAAGGTTGCAATTACGAAAGGATATTCCTCGACGATCGGTCGACAACGAGAGAGAGAGAGAGAGAGAGACACGATTCATCGCTGAAAAATGGGCGGTTTGTAATTTCCCCTAAAAATGATCCCCATTTTTTGCGCTAAACTTGGTGGCATCTAGCGAACGTCGGACGAAAGCAAAAGAGATAAATAAATATTTTTGTCTTCCTGTAAAGTCCTAATTTGTCTTAACTTGCTCGCTCGCCTAATCGTCCGACACGCGCCAAGTGCAATTTTCGCGCACGTATGTCCCCTCTCGCTTGCACTCGGAACGAAAATAAGAACGCAACGAGCGCGTGCTTTCATCTGTTCCCGCATGCACATTCCTCGATTCCTTTCCTTTTCTGCATTCCGACCAAAATTACGCAACAATTAAATTCCGAGTCCGCTCACGGTGGATATATCGAAAGTATCGCGCGTGGTAGGGAATTATAAAAATGATAATCTTCTCTCGCGGAGGCAGACCGGTAAACGGCAAGTTTCACGACAGCTTCTGCTTAATATTCGCACCTAATAGAGCACAATATGAGAAAGAGAAAGAGCCGCGCTCGGTAAAAGGGTCGGAGAGATACCGATAGGAGAGAGAGACTCTCCTTGGAGTCGGGCGCGCAAAAAGCACTCGCATATCCTCCGAGATGAAAATCTCGGTTATGCCCGTTGCACGCGCGTAGGAAATGCGGGAAACGCATGCGGGACGTCTCTCGCTGTGTATGCGTGCGTGTGCGCGGCTGCGAGTGTGTGCGTACGTAAATCGCACGCATCCCACGTATGTAAGTACCCACAATGGCCCCCCTGGCCGTAATAATGACCGCGATGTAACGCCGGATAAGTGCACGTGGTACACGCGAGCCCGCTTTTTCCGCGTCGCGACGTTTATGGAGACAGGTGGGTTTCAACGGGCGTCCGCGTTCCTTATAGGTGAGTTAGTGTGCGCTCGCGAATATAATAGTACGAGCTCGAGGCTCGAGACCGCTTGTTTCTGCGGGCGCGCTCGTCTCGGAATCGGGGGGGAGATTTATTAGAAATAAAGTGGACGTTGAAACTCGATAATCAGCAGCCGCCGATTTTCCTGCCGGCCGAGAAAGAACGATAGGAAAGAATTCCGGGAATTCAGCGGAGATTCTGTCTACGGTCAAGATCTCGTCTCGGGTCAAAACTCCTCATTGCCACCTCGTGTCTCTCCTTTCGCCGCCATCTATCCAATCTATCGTTTTCTGTGCTAACGAGAGACCCGAGCGATTTTATTATTCCCGGGAGAGCGCAAATAAAATCATATTTTACAATTTATATTTGTCTTTACTTCCTCCTGTTACACTTCTTCCCCGGTCTTCTAACATATATCAACTTTTGCTCGTCCGAAGACTACCAACTCCGCCGACAGGATAAACTCCCGTTGGCCATCCGGGACGGGACGGGACACATCCGTCCGTTAGAAAGTGAGAAGGAGGGAAGGAGAAAGAGAGAAGCCGCTTCCTCGTCGGCCGGCAACAATCGCTCGGCCGATGACTCGATAATAAATCCAGCCGGCGATCTCGAGGATAAATAACGAGCCGTCGCGCGATTTCCATCGAGCGGCCGGACGCCAATTTGGCGGCTCTCGCCGTTCGATTTAGTCGTTCGCGGGTTCGGGACTCGCGCCCGGGATGTATCTCGGAGCGGCTTATCCTTCGCGTTCACCGCCTCGGCCGAAGCCGAGAAATCGTGATGGCTCGAGCCTCGCGCGAGATCGGCCGCGATCATCCATCTCCCGATCTTCGGCCGCGGCTTTCTCCATTCGCCAGTTTCGCGCCTCGTTCTTTCTTCTTCTTATCTCGCTCTCTCCCTTCCTCCCTCCCTCCCTCCCTCTCTCTCTCTCTCTCTCGCGCGCGCGAACGCGAGCGCAGACGCGCTATCACCGTGGAACCACCGCGGTGAATCATAATCCGGCGCGCATCCCTCTTCGTCCCTCCCTTCCTCTCGCCGGCTTCCATGGTCCTCCTCCTCCTCCTCCTCCTCCCACGCGAGCTCTAAGCCCGAGAGCTCTATCGCGAGATCTCGCGCATGACTCGCGCGCGAAGGCCGCTCTCGCTCTCGCTTCCCCTACCCCTCTTTCTCTCTCCGTCATCGTTCGCCGCTAATTTTATTATCAAAGCTGATAAGGAGCGCGAGACGCTCCGGAAATGCGATACCACGGCTCGTTCGTTTCCGTCTCGACGGAATCTATTGCCGTCACCAACTCCGTCCGACGCGACGCGCCGCGCGCAGCGCGCAACTGTTTCGCACGGAGCGTGAGCGTTCGCTTTTCTTATCGCCCAGGATCTCGAGGCTCGGGGCTCGAGCAGCGCGTTCATGGCGGCGGAATTTTTCCGCGGGATTCGGCCGTCCATGAGTGTCGCGCAATGCCCACCGTGCGTGATTTGATTTCCGACTACAGAGACGCGCACGCTACTTTGTAGGTCGATAAATTATCTGCCGCTCGGCACGCGTTTTCCGTTTTCTTCCTTTTTGAACGTTAAATATTTTTCGCTCTTACATTAATACATTAATTTTTACACTAATGTATTACTCGAAAGTGTCATAACGAGCGGCGTTGCCGCGACTGATAGCGACTGATATCGACGGCGCGCTATTCGCGCGTGACAAGCCTCATATCGGCCACGACAAGAGGCGAAGTCGCAAAGCCCGAGGAGAGTCGGGAGACAAGAATACGATTCGCCTGGTTTCACCCCCGTTATCAGTCGGGCGGAATCGCCGGGGAGGAAAAAAGGGAGTCGATGGTAGCTAATGCGAACAAGAGGGCGGCTCGAATTAATCGGTGTGAAGGAACACGCCGAGGTAAACGGGCGGCGAGGCCGAGGGGAGGGTGGTTCGCCGAAGTTCCGTCCAATTTGTCATCCCTCCGAGGGACTTCGAAAGTATTTAAAAAGTTGGCCGGCCCCCGGGCCACGCTCCGCGCTTAATCGTCCTCCTTCTTTCCTCGTCACCGTGACGCTTCTTAACGCCAGCAACATTGTCTTCCTCCGAGATGAGGCGGAGGAAGCGAGAGAAGAACGAGCAAGAGGGTAAGAGCGGCGGGAAGAGAGGGAAGAGCGAGAGAAAGAGCGAGGTGGAGGATCTCGTCGTCTTTCTACGGACGAGCGGCGCGATTTATAATTTGGGAGGGATTAAGCATCGGCGATAGCATCGTACAAATGTCTCGGTCGACGTGATTCATACGGGGCGCTATTTCACTCCCGCCGGGCATCCCCGACGCGCGCTTGCCCGGGAATAATTCGCGAAAAATCGCGCCAACTTGCTCGCGCTCGCGCGCGACGCACCAAGCTCTCGCTGACGTCGCGCTCAATTCGCCGATGAATCACTCTCGAGGACCCAACCGGAGAATTCGGTCACACCGAAGATACCCGTTCGACGACTAAATTTCGACGCGCCTCTGTTCACGCTGAGGATCGAGCGCGCGGCTACCGAAGGACGAAGTGCACGGAGCGTGTAATGATCGGCAAGAGTCGCGTTCGCTCTCGCTTCTCGCGCACGAGAGACGCGTGAGAAAGTGAGGACCAGTTCAGAGTCAGAGAGAAGCGCAGCCACATGAGATTCATCTCGGCAAGTGTAGCAAATCTTGCGGCGACTTTAGTCACCGTGTGCCCCCCCTCCCCCCGCCCCTCGAGAGGTGCATCGCTCGAGTCCTCTCCTCCTTCGCGAGGCGCCATCAACGTTTCACCTGAGGGGCAGATGGCGAATTTCACAGTATCGCACCCCTTCGCTCCCGCACTCGAGGGAGGGAAGAGAGGCGGCTCTCGCTTTGAGTCGTCATCTGCTCATCGCTATGTCTCACGCGAAGGAGACTTCGTCATTAAAAGAGAGGAGGGGAGGAGGGTTAAGAATTGTACTCAAACTGCAGCACAAAGCATATTATCCCGACAGAGCCTCCTCTGCCTACCCCCTCCCCTCGCCCCCGACGAAAGATAATCAAGGGAACGGTCGTCGACTTCTCCAACGAGCCTCTCGCCGTTCCCTACGCGCCCCCACCCCCTCCCCCCACTTTTGTTCAACCGGTAAGCCTTCCAGCCTAAGTACAGATGTCTCGCGGGGATATCAGATGCAAGAGTAACGCCGAAGGGACGATATTCCATTTCGCCGCCGCGCGGGAAGCGGCACAATGTGCCTCCGCGGAAGGCGGCTGGAAGCTGCCGCGAAGACGGCGGCGAAGAGGCGGAGGTGGCGCGGCGCGGCGCGGCGGAAGGAGGAGAGGAGAAACGCGGCAGAGGAAGAGGAGGATGTTCGGAACTTGGCACAGAAATCCATTACGAGCGACGGGCGAGCGGGAAAGAGAGATTCATTAGGCGCGATAATAACGAAATGAACGCCGTCGTCGACGCCGCCGGCTGCCTCTCTCCCACCCTTCTCTTTCTCACACTCTCCCTCTCTTTCTCTCGATTAAGGTTTCGGCGCTTCGGCGAATCCTGGCCGGAAGTCGCGGCCCGCGTCGGCACAAAAGCCTTCGCTCGTTCTTTCGTCCGTCCGTCGCTCGCTCGCTCGCTCGCTCGCTCGCTCGCTCGCTCGTCCGCGGAAATTGAGTCGAGTGTCCGAATGCAGATGGATCATTTGCATTTTTGCCGCTCCGTTTGCCGAGCGTCCGTTTAAAGCGCGAGCGCAAGAAGGCAGGAAGGAGACACGGAAGCTCAGGCGAGGCGGAGGGACTTTTGATTGCGCGGGACTTGAATTTGTAGAAAGTTGCGGTGGAAAGCCGATCCGCGATCCGTTTCGCGAGCGCGGAAGCAACGACAAGAGGCGGAGAAGAATTAGCGATCGCTCTCGTTTCTCGCGTACCTCTCGATCGCCGAAGGGCGCGTCTCGAGAGCCGAGCGACGACCGTTCGCGATTTCTCGTCGGCAGGCTGTTCTTCGGCGAGCGAGTCTCCGGTGTCGCGAAGGTGTCGGCGCGGAAAGAGGGTTGTCCGCGTGACGCGGCGGCGGACGACGCGGTATCCCGTTTTTTCCCACCCCCAGACGAGCGGCAGACAATATAAATGTCGGCCGGGCGGAGGGTGCCGGAGAGCGCTTGGAAACGAAGGCCGGCTCCGGGGGTGGATATCTGCTAGCGAGTTAATTCCGCCCCCGGGTTGCGTACATGTACGCGCGTACATGTGTATGCGTTTGTACATGTGTCTGTGTCTGTGTCTGTGTGTGTGTGTGTGTGTGTGTGTGTGTACGCGCGCGCACGAGACGAAGGAAAGAGGAGGATGAGGAGGAGGGTGAGGGGAAAAAGGGAGAGCAGAGAGACGAGCCGGGGGAGGTGGCGGCGGGAGGATGGCCGGAGTCTCGAGCCGCACGGGCGAGATAACACATTTTGACGGTATAAAAATGAGTGTTTTTCCCTCCCCTATCTGCGGCCAGATAGCGCGAAACCGCGCGCGGCGAGAGCGGCCGAGAGGGGGGAGGACGCCTGTCTCCTCTCTTTTCTCGCGCGGACTATCCTTGCGGGGGTGGTATTCCCACCGTCCACAGCGCGGCAGGGGGAAAGGGAGAGACAGAGAGAGAGAGAGAGAGAGAGAGAGAGAAAGAGAGAGAGAGAGAAAGAGAGAAGGAGAATATGAGGGAGGGAGAGGAAGGATGCCGTTTCGATCGACTGCGAGCGCTTTTTTGGACGTCGTCCAGGGTGTGATCCTTCGTCGTGTTTCTGGAGGGAGGGTGAGGGAGGCGTTCTGCGAGGCGCGAGTGCTACTTCGTGTCGATCCCTGCGCGGTGCCATTGTGAGAGACGGAATTTACTACGAGGGGTGGCAACGATGACGACGTCGGCGACCCTCTCTTCGGGCCTCGACGGCCGCTATTTTCGCGTCACGTATTTAACGGAATGCTTCGCGCAGGTCGAGTCGATCGCCGAACGAATTAATTAATTAATGAATTCACGCTCAACGTCCGAGGTGACCGTGGGTCATCCGCCGCGCGCTCGATTATTTTAGGAGAGCGGCATTATGCGAGTATGATTAATTAACTTGCAGCAATTAGCAGATTTATACGGGAGTACTGAGAGCACGGCATTGTGCCAGGCGCAACGCCCCCGGCAATAATATCGATGCGGTGCAACGCTACGGCATCGCGTATCCTCGCGCGATTTCGAGGAAACAACGGCAGGAAGCGAACAACAGAGACGCGCAATCTTGCAAATTGACAGCTCTACGGATTTCGCGTATAAAGACGCGAGATGCGAATCGCGCTCGCGACGACCCGGGATAAAGAAGAACTTGCGCCAGCGACACACACACACACAGACACACACACACATGCAGGTACGTCATATCGCAAACAGACGTATCGATCAAGTAAAATTCGCAGGTACGAAGGAAACAACCGGAGAGGAAGCAACCTGCCCGCGCGATCGATGCTTTCTCTCTCTCTCTCTCCCTCTCTCTCCTTTTCTCTCTGTCTCTCCTTCTCTCTCTCCCTCTCTTTCTCCTGCTCGATGTAGATGTCCGGATATCGATTGCCACCGCGTATACGCGAGATATCTCGATCCCTCGCCGCCTCTTCTTGCCGCGCCTCGCGCGGCACTCTCGGACAAACGTTCCTCGCACCCGCCACATACATATCATACGTACACACATACACACGTACACACATCGACAAACATACACACGTACACGTGAACATCGTCGTCTCCACGTGTGCATTACTCGACGCGCGCTTATATTTATGATGCGCTTTCTCTCCCGCCCCTCTTCACTCCTCCTCTCGTTGTCTCGTTCCGTCTCTTTCTCTCTCTCTCTCTCTCTCTCTCCCCTCCCCCTCCTCTTTCTCCCTCTCTCACCCCCCCTCTCTCTCTCGGATGCAACACACGTATGACCCTCCGTGTGCATTGGTGCAGCACGAGCTGCAACGGCGAGTATTATTATTGCGATAGCAGAAACAATGCACCAGCCGCGGGGTGGGGGCCGCCGGCGGGGGCGGGAGACGAGGAGGACGCAGCATCCGCTATCTCGCGCCGCATCTCGATATCTCGCCTGCTCGCCTTCGCGCACGCTCTTATCTCGCGAACCAATTTCGGCCGGCATCCGCGCGATCCGAAAACCGATCTCTCTCTCTCTCTCTCTCTCTCATGTCCTATCTATCTATCTATCTATCTATCTTTCTCTCCCCTGCTTTCTCTCTGCCTCTCTCTCTCTCTCTCTCTCTCTCTCTCTCTCTCTCTCTCTCTCTCTCTCTCTCTCTTGGCGATCCAAAGCGTTCCCTCGGCGAAGGGAATTATCGGCCGCAGGGATCGATAGATCGACACGCATCCAGCAGACGCGCGATAAGGACGCGATCGATGATTTAACGGCATGTACAAACAAGGAACGGCGTGGCGGAATAAATAAGCGCGCGAGAAACGCGTTTCTCTCTCTAATAAATATTTGCCGGGAATACAATTATATTCGCGGAGAGGTAATTGTATAATTTGCACTCGACGCGGCATCGACACGCGCGTGCCACGCGTTCGCGGAAAAATAACTGCACTCGTAGAGAACGCACGGTCGAATCATCGCGAAAATATAATTACACGCGCGCGCGCGCGCGCGCACGTGATTATGATTTCACGCTCACTCAGGAACGTCAAATTCGCGAAAGCAAGTAATTGCACGTGCGCGTTTACGTGTAAAATACACCGGCCTCTCTGTCTCCTCCTCCCCCCCCTCTCTCTCTCTCTCTCTCTCTCTCTCTCTCTCTCTCTCTCTCTCTCTCTCGCCACCAACAGAAATATAATTATATAAACGTGAACGTATAATTATATCACAGATGTAATTGCACTTATAAAAGTACCGCGATACAAGATATAATTACGTTTGCTGCTGTACCGTTACATTTAGATATTCGCGAGATTGCGTACGCGCGCCCTCAAGGGCCAGCAAAACGTGACGCGCGTGCTCACGCATCGGGGGCAGTATATTTTTTATCTGACGGCCAATAAAAAGGAACGAGACACGGGGTTGGCAGTAATTATAAAAGCGCCGTCGCAGCCCCGTTACGTCGTCGTAAAGTCGCGCTCGCGCGCTTCCTTGTCCCACGCGTAATGCTAATGCGCGCAGATGAGCGAAGGAGTGCGGCAGAAGAACACGAGACCGAGGAGTGCCTCCTCGATCCTTGAATTGAGGCCTCGTACGGCGAGCGAAACATGTCGCTCGCTCGCTCGCTCGCTCGCGCGCGGGCGCGGGCGCATTAATCGCGACGCGTTAGCGCTGCATTAATTGATGGCGAGAGGTGGGCAGGTAGGTTCGTCGTAATTTATCCGTCGCGTCTCCGCCAACGCCGAGAGACAAGCTGCAAGATATACAACAGGGTGCCTCCGGGTTACGCACACTTCGATTTATGGATTCTCCGCTTGACGCGCGTCTGTTCGCAGCGAGCATAGAGATGCCGGGGCATTTTAGGCGGGTTAAACCGATGGTCGATACTCGTGCAGAAAATAGAAAAGTGTCGAAATATATTCAACAATAGACCTTGAAAGAGAGAGAGAGAGAGAGAGAGAGAGAGAGAGAGAGAGAGACTGAGTTGAATGAACGTTTGAGGAATCCCGCTGTTTTCCGAGAAACCCGCAAATATATATAATAAAATATGTCTCACTCAAGACACCCCATAGAGACAAATAAACGAATGATCAATGATTGCTTCTTACAGATGATGACATCAGGCAGGATCTGCGAGGGTGACATTGAGGCCGGGCGAAAAGACAAAAAGAACGACGGCTAAAGATATGCGGTTATAACTGACTGACAATCGCGCGAAATCTCCGCGAGCTCCCGCGAGCGAGCCGCAGTCGCCGCCAGTCGTCGATCTACTCCACTGGGAGTCGCGGGGTCGCCGAATGAAGCGGTAAATGAAACCCTCGGCGGCGGCAGGCCTCGCGGGCGTCCGCGCCGTCGGACTTCGCGCGCGATCGCGTTTCCGCGAGCGGATGAAGACGTCGGCGACGGCCGGGCGCCGGGATTTCGCGCGACGGCCCTGGGCCCCGGCTGGCGCGGCCTCGCTGGGTGGGTACGCGAGATAGAATCAGTAGCTGGAGCTAGTTAGACGATAGCATCGGCGAGCCGCGAAGCGAGGATATACGAACGGCAGGCAGCAGGAGCGAGGGGTGCAGGCAGAAAGAGCGGCGGCAGGGGCAGCGGGCGGGCGGGGGGGGGGCGAGCGAGCGCGAGGGAGAGGGAGACGCGCGAGAGCGCGATCGCTGATAAGAGCCGCCGCGCGGCCGATAACGCTCCCTTATCTCTATCCAGTGGCGCCGCAACTCTCAAGGCTCTCCCGGCCTCGCACATGTATTCCTTCGCTCTCGTTTCCTCGAAACGTTCCGCGATCTTCCATCCTACACCCTCCCCCTCACCCCCTGTCGCCACTCTTCCTGCTGTCGTTGCACTGACATCGCACTCTTTCCACCGCGCCCTCGCGCTTCGACTTCATTTCACCGTTGGTGCCTTCTCTCTCTCTCTCTCTCTCTCTCTCTCTCTCTCTCTCTCTCTCTCTCTCTCTCTCTCTCTCTCTCTCTCTCTCTCTCTCTCTCTCTCTCTCTCTCCCTCTCTCTCTCTCTCTCTCTCTCGAAGAGCACTCGAGAGAATCGAAGACTCACACGCCGCCGGGCGGCTGAAGAAAGCGAGCCCGCGAATTCGCGAGATTCATTTTTGGACACGAATATCACGCTCAGAGCGACACTTGCGAAATCTGCGGCTCCGATTCGAGCCGAGGAATGAAGAATCGACACGGACTTTTGGATGAAGTTTCTCGAGAAGGAAGGATAAACCCGGTGGTGATCATCGCGGTTATCATCGTTACGACTAAGGGTGGATCTGTTTTTATTGATTTGCCAGAAATTTCGCGATTGTCAAGTCCAAGTTGACTGAACTAACTCGGATATAATATCATTTTGCTTCTTCCTTGTAAATATAACGTCTACCAAAGTGTGTCATCTCGCGTGTGAAAAAGGTCAATAAAATTGTCAATAAAATTTTTATAATTGTTCAATCATGCAGCGCCATTATATTAATATTATAACGAAATCCCGAAATTATGTCAAATCAAGTGTAACTTGCGAGGAAGCGCGCGGCCGAGAAATTTTTAAGGGGACGCCAAGAGGGTAGCTTCCACCCGGCGCGCGGAGTGGAGAAAACTCCATTGTGGTCAGACAAAGGATCGCGAGGACCAACATCTTCGTACGCGTAGGAATTTCCGAGCAAACTGAACCGCTAAGCGATATCTAAGCGCACACGTGCGCACTCTACACGCCGCACCGGAACAGGAACGGGAACGGAACGGAACGAGAGGACTCCGCCGAACCGGAACCGTATACCGGCCGTGTGACACCCTCGTCACTCGACGCGATCTTCCACCTAGATAAGTTCCTTATCAGGATCCGGGCCGATATTTCCCCATCGCTGCGCCACCGCCATCGCTGCCGCCGCCGCCGTCACGACTTTTTATCTGTTCCGAGTCGCGACGGCGGGACCATTCGAGAAATTGCCGGAGAGTGCCCGTGAAGACGACGTTAACACACCGACATGGCGCTCCGAGGAGGAAGAAAGACGGCAAAGGGCGGTTGAAAGAGGGACAGCATGGGCGGACGAGGAGGAGGAGGACGAGGAAGAGGCAGGACGCTGACTCGATGTGTTATCGGCGAGGATATCGAAGTGTGTGTATAAACTAGGACATCGTCGGCTCGCTGATACGGGCACAGCGACGGCGAGGGGTAGCGGCGAGCGGGGCCGGCCGGGGAAGCGGGAGCGGCGGGGTGAGGAGAGCGGAAGATTCACTGGACGATAAGGGGATAGGATGCCAGATTTCCGCGGCAGATTAGATCGCAACCGTGGATAGAGGCTACCTCGACTGCGTACAACTCATCCGGTTCTCTTTTTCCTCCTCGTCCCGACCTCCCCTACGCTCCATCCATCCCCCCCCCTCTCTCTATCTCTCTCTCGCTCTTCTCCTACTTCTTTCTTGCCTCCCCCTCCGCTGCGCGTCTGTGATCCTCGCTCTTTCTCTTTCCCTCCGTCGTCGGCAAACAAATTGGCCAACGTCTCGCGAGCTGCGTCATTGTTCTCTCACAGAGCGAAAAGAGAATGATAGAGAGAAGAGAGAGAAGAGGGAGAGGGGGGAGGGGTGACGGAAAGGGATGGTGCGCGGGGGCAGATAGATGGGAGGATAAAATTATCGCGAGGAAGAGGACGGCGGAGCGCGGAGCGGGAGAGAAACGGAAATGGAGAACGCCGGAGATAAGTCCGGGACGAGATAAATTTGTTATCGATGTATCGCCTGATTACGGAGTCGGCGATACCGCAACGATAGCGCCCGGTTAATCTTGGTACGGGGGCAGGGGAGGGGGGGAGAGGGGGGCGGAGGAGCGACTTCCGGGGCTTTCCGGAGTGTCTATCGGTAGCTCGACTCGCGCACCGCGCCGGCTACGTTCGCTCGCCGCGCCGGTACGTTCGCTCGCCGCGCGTATGCACGTCTCTCACGGCGATCGCTCGTTCAGCTCGTTTGCGGAAGAGGCGAGGGGGCGCGTTCAGCACCGAAATCTGATCGTCGGAGGTGCTGGACACGCGCGGATCTGACTCGCGCTAATTTCTATCCTAGTGCCGCGCGCGCAACCGGTGTCCGGCTATCGACTTGTGCGGATCTACTTTCCCGCGCCTCAGTCGTCCTTCGCTGCGCAGAATGAATGCGTGATTTTCGCACGCGCGAAAATGGATGCGTAAAGGGTAATTTGCACGGCGCTGCTTTTCGCCGCTTTGAGCAAGCTTTTTAATTCGCCAGCGAGTCAGCCGGTAAAAACTTGCAGGCGCTCGATTTTCATTCGCTAGTGTCTAAAATTAAAAGGGGCGGCGTTTAGTTGATCAGAGCCGAACATGCCCGACTTTGTCGCAGCAACCACTAGACGTCGCGCGTCTTTTACATCTTAGACGCTTAGCGAATAAAAATGTATCACTTATCATCCAGTAGTAGTTGCAGCCGCAAATTCGCCGACGAATTAAAAACCTCGCTCAAAGCGAATAAAAGCAACATTGTGCTTGAAAATTTACCCTCGAGGTAATCGAACGCTCGAAGTTTAGCTCGGATCGCAAGAACCCGCTAAAGCTGTCGATAAGCTGTCTGTTGCCGTAAGAGATAACGTCGCGCGAGATCGGCGCGCCCGAATAATGCAAATTTTAATATAATAAACTCAGCGGCCGATTCCAAAGATTCGCATGGTGCAAAGTGCTGCATATAATAATAAATCAATCTAGAATCCCATTCTAGAATCAACGGTGGATCTTTGGATTATTTGCGCTGATCCTCCTTAAGGATCATTCACACGTGCGACGTTCCGAACACGAGAATGTCATTTAATCGACTCGGAACTCGCTCGGCAAATTTTCCCTGCGAAAGAGATTACAACATGAGCGTGAATTTCTCTACGGGCACAAGTTTCTAGACCGGGCGATCAGCTGCACCCTGCGAACGCACGACCTCGCTTTTCCCGCGCCGCGCCGCGGCGGCTCAAAGTGACAGACCGACCGTTCCCACCTGGTGCGGCCGCCACTTCCCTTTTTCCCTGAAGAGGAATCGCTCGGAGCGAGCAGCGGTCGCTATCTCTTATTAGCATCGACGCTCTATCCGCCAGCTATCTCCTATCGATCTATATACCTTCCCGTAAGTGCAATCGCTCGCAAAACCGGCCGACTCACCGTCACACGCGCGCGCGCGCGTGCGCGCGGCGGTTCTAATCGGCTCGAAATTGGCCCGAAAGCGGCCCGACCTGGTTCCCGGCGCGAATTTCCGACGAGGGCGGATGACGGCGGATGCTTTCGATTTTCGCGAGCGCGGGGTGCGAGTGGCGGGTGCCGGGGGCGGTTGCGCGCTAGCAAGCGGTGTGTGTGTGTGTCAGAGAGGGAGAGAGAGGAATGACGGGGAGGGGGAGGAGGTGCGAAGCGGCTGGTACAGCGCGACGGGAGGACGGCGGAAGTGGGACACGGCGCTGGTGTCACCGACGCGGGCTAGTGACACAATGAGGATGACGAGGATACGAGAGAGCGGGCGCGAGGTGACTTTATCTGGCGCACTGACGCATCATGACGAGCCATGACGTCCAAACGGCGGCGCGAGATAGTGTGAGTCACGCGGAATCAGAGTGCGAGAGCGCGACGAGATGACGATAGAGCGTGTGAGAGAGGAAACGAGATATCGAGATAGAGAGAGGGAGATTGCAGCACAGAGAGAAAGAGAGAGAGAGAGAGAGAGGGGGGGGGAGGGGGGGAGGGAGGGTGGCAGAGAGCGGGGGTGGAGGGCGGAAGAAGAGGTGTAGGAGGAGAAGGAGGTGGAGACGAGGAGATCGTTATCGACACTTTCCTGTGTCCTGCCACGTTCTGAGAAGAGCGTTCGAGCTGTACGAGGAAACGCTGGCCATGAATAATTCATGGTCGTCGCCGAACCGCTCGCTGCCACGGCGCGTCTCTCTCTCTCTCTCTCTTTCTCTCCCGCCCCCGGTCCCTCTCGTCGTTCCGACGGCCATTCTGCGTTTCTCCGGTCTGCCAAAGTTCCGGACGGATTCCCGCGCCGCGCGCGAATTTTACGTCGCCACGGCGGAGAAGCGCGAGAGAGACGTCGTCCCAGTCAGACAATCGTATCGGTCAGCAGCGAGGTCGGATCTGCCGGATCCTTCGCACTTTCGCGCCTAGATGACGATCGGCCCAGCCGTCATGCCCGCGGATGCGCGCGCGCGCGCACGCGAGTGTGTTATTTCGGTAACGTCGCGTGTTCTTCGACGCCGCGCCGAGAGCGCATCCGAGTGAGGCCGCGACCTCCGCGAGGGACTGTCATCACGACGAACTTGAAGGAGCGATCTTTCACAGCAAGCGCGGCACCGACGATCCCTGAAAATCGATGAGGGAGGGGGGGGGAGTACTGTACGTTGAATTCGGGGAATAGAAACGGACATTGTCGTATTCGTCGTTTAACATTTCGAGCGCTCACCGCGGAGCTCCGGCGAGCTCCGTTTGGTAACTATTATCGACACGTTTAATGGCAACATCTGAAAATCTAACGCGACACGGTGTAATAAAAGCCACCGAGTAAGGCTATTAACGCGATTGCTCGATCATCGGAAAGGTCAAGGTGACCGAAAATCACGTCCGCAGTTCTGTAATCCGTAAAGAAGAAACCGCGCGACTGAAAGCGTCTCTCGCGCCGCGACACGCGCTGTCGCTGCTTGCACCCTGCAATTGCATTTCGGTCCGTGTCACGGGAAAATGCGAGCAGGGGGAGCGGGCAGCGAGTGAGAGATAGGAAAGGACAGGAGTACGTTAGTTATCTTCCGGCCGTCAAAACGGCGCAAAGTTGTGCTGGTCGACAGAAAGACGAAGAGAGAGAGAGAGAGAGAGAGAGAGAGAGAGAGAGAGAGAGAGAGAGAGAGAGAGAGAGAGAGAGAGAGAGAGAGAGAGAGAGAGGAGAGAGAGAGAGAGAGAGAGAGAGAGAGAGAGAGAGAGAGAGAGAGAGAGAGAGAGAGAGAGAGAGAGAGAGAGAGGGATGGGCGAGAGAACGACCAAGGAGACGACGAGGGGGAGGACAGGGTTGGACGTAGAGACATATCTCGGTCGCAGCAGGTTGCTGAGGACTCGGTGGCACAGATACCGGCGCCTCAATGTCACAAGATAGCAGACTCCGTCCGAGAGCCGTCGCGACGCCAGAAGAACGCGCAGCCTGATGCACCTTGCACCGTGAGCGTCGTGCACGCTGGCTGCACCGCGGGTCATCCGACGTGCGCGACGGCCTCTCCGTCACAGCCTGCCGTTCGAGGCGCTCACCACCCTCCTGATCGAAGGGTAGCCGGCGCGGGCGCGGCGATCGACCGGTCCCATCGGTTCCAGAAATGGAATTCGGATCGACGATCGATCGACGATTGGGCGTACCCGCGGAAAATCGCCCATTCGGAAGATTTATAAAATTTCGTGCGCATGAAGAAGAAATGAAGGAGAAAGGATTAATTTTCACGGTATGACGGAAGATAACGAGGCCGATAAAGAGGGTCGATGGACCGTCAATTATTCCGAGGACATTATTCGGAGCTCCGTTAAGTTTTGCCTAATTGAATCCTGATCTTTCGAAGGGTTTCTATTGATTTTCTTTAATTGGCCTTTTCCTTCGATTCCCATTTTTTTCTTCCATCTATTCTCAAGTAACGGTCTGTGATTGAATTTTCCTTCCGCTTTCTTCTTCTACGCAGCCTCTCTCTCTCTCTCTCTCTCTCTCTCTCTCTCTCTCTCTGACTTTCCGATAACGAAGGCCGATCGCGAGCCGTTGAAGGTTTAATGGGGAGCAGTGTCCCGACGGCGGATGATCGCGGCTGCGAGCTCTGCTTTCGGCGAATTCGCGCGCGCTGTTGCAACCACGAGATTATGGTTTCGGTGTTGCGTGCGTGACGCATGTCGGCGTACGAAGGTCGATTCGGAAATAATTTTATCTCGCGGCGTAATCTACGCTACACATGCGCGTTCGCGAAAGAGAGAGAGAGAGAGAGAGAGAGAGAGAGAGAGAGAGAAGCTTATACATGTGCGCGTGAGCGTGAGCAAGTTGGCCGCGGCGCGAATTGTGACCGATTAAAAGTGCACCAAGAGGATCTCGCGGCCCGGCAGATAGATCGACTTGTTGTGTAAACAGTCGTGCGTAACTTTTCACAATATTTGTCAATGCTGTCGATAAACGCTCCACCGCGCGGGTGAACTTCGAAAATGATAAATATAGATTGTCCGTGGAACGATTGGAGATGTACGTTAATCTGTTCAAAACGCGTTTTTTCCCGATATTCCTGGAAGATTACGTCATAAGCCAGTTTGAGCAATCCTTCCTCCCACTAATCTACTTCATATATCCGTCCTTACGTAATGATCATCATCGAACGTATTGCGTGTGGTATTGATTATCGATCATTGATAAATACATAGACTTAAATTGAAAAATAGACTCAAGTTGAAAAAGATAGATACATATAATAAATGTGGCGCGTATCGATACTCATATATACAGGGTGTTTAACGATAAACGTATAAAGCTCTCGTGCGTTTGTCGATCTCAAGTCAAACTCAACAAAAAAGTCCTGTGCTCTGCTTCGCGAAAAATTACGTAAAATTTTGAGCTATCAATTAAAAAATATGTGTAAATGATTGTAAATAATTCGTAACAGATGCATTTAATAAAACAGAGAAAGATCCCGAGAGTCGACGAAAGGTCGACACCGTGTATAAATCTATCGACCAATTAATTTGTAGTACGTGGGCGATCGCACACGAGATCGCACAATCGATACAACTCGTCATCTCTTTTCTCTCGTTTTCCGCTGATTTTTCTATGTTTCTGATGTTTCTCGCTCGTTGATTTACCGAGGAAAGACACGCTCGTTCGTTAAGCGGTTTCCGCGCTAATTACGAGTATTAATTTTGCCAAAGAACAAAACCATGGGCGGCGATTATTAATCCCGCCCGTATATCGGCCAGGGACTCGCGGCCAATCGACGTCGCTTCTCCGATAAGATCTGATTGCCGAGGCGAGTTCGACTTTCAGAGCTCGATCGATATATACACCCGGCTCCTCTCTCGCGTTCGTCGTCGTCGTCTCGCCGGAGATTTCGAGCCTCGTCGCCGTCTCCTCCCCCCCTGCCCACCTCGCCGCCCCTCTCGTGCCTGCCCTCACTGGCGGGAGGAGGCATAAATATTGACGATCGATAAGCGATTAGCATAATGTCTGGCGATGTGCTCGCGATAAGCGCGCGAATGCGCTTAACCAGAAACAGCGCGCGTGCGCTTTCGCGTGACGTTTCGATCACGCCATCGATATCGCCGCTACGCTGTCGAAGCTAAAAACCTTCAACCCTTTCGTATCCGGCTACCCCCGTCCGGCGCCACGGTCCTCTCCCGCGGAGCCGACATAAATTCTGTCTCTCCTCCTCTATTGAATTAACCCTTCGCCGAGATGGCCGTGAAATATGCGGCGTCGCGCTGCAAAGTTGCACGACGATGGCGCGAGACTGCTCGCTCAAAGAATCGCGAACTCGCGAGAACTCGCTTGCTAATGAGCCAGAGAGAGAGAGAGAGAGAGAGAGAGAGAGAGAGAGAGAGAGAGAGAGAGAGAGAGAGAGAGAGAGAGAGAGAGAGAGAGAGAGAGAGAGACACCCGGTATAACGAGACCGTCTCTCCGAGCGGAACGCATCGAAACACGCACGCGATCGCGAATGAAAAGTATCGGAAAGGGGGAGGAGGAGGGTCGACGGAGAGAAACGCGCAGCGCACGATCGAGCGCGGCCGTGTCTTTCGCGAGAGACACCCGGTACAATCGAGGGCGGACTTAATGCAACATTAAAAACGAGCGGCGCGCCGCTTTATCAGTCATTTCCATTTCTTGATAACTGTTTCTGCTTATCGGGTCTCGCTCGCTCGTTCGCTCGCTCGCTCGCCGTTTCTCTCCGCTTCTGGGGCATCGCTTCCTCCCTCCCTCCCTCCCTCTTTCTCCCTGCCCCCCTTCGCCAGCCGACCCCCTGAACCGCCGTCCTCTCCTCTCGGCGAGCTCTCGAAGAGAGAGAGAGAGAGAGAGAGAGCACTCTTTCTCTCTCCGTATCGCGCTTCTCTCACTCGCTCTGTCTTTCTCTCGCTTTCTCTCTCCCTCTCTTCCTCTCTCTCTCTCTCTCGCTCGCTCTCTCTCTCTCGCTCTCTCTCTCGCCCTCGCTCCTTCTTTCTCTCTCCCTCTATCCGGTAATAACTTCACCTATCGCCTTCATTGATCTCCCTATCACTGTTTTATCTCGCTACAATGGCGTCGCGGCGAGTGGGCCGACCACGTCCGTCTACCGGCGACTTACATGAGCGAGCAGGAAAGATCGGGTCGCGCGAGCCCGGCGCGTTTTCAGAGTGCCGCTGCTCTGCCTGTCGATCGAAAGGACTCCGCGGAGCAGCGCGCAACAACGGTCCCTCGGCTTTGTGTCAGCTCTATCTAGATTTTATTATCAGACGAGGAGGCAGGGATATCAGATAGAGTGGAAATTTCAAGCGCCGCGCGGCGCGCAGTCCGGGGCGCGCGAGCGATCCGTATTATTTGCGCGCGTATCGCTGGCTTGAAATTAAAACTCACCGCGCGAGGGTGTGTACGCGTGCGAGAATGAGGGTGTGGATGTGAGCGAGTGCGCGCGCGCGCGCATGCGCGCGGTGGACGTAATCCGTTGTGATGTCTATTTGCAAACATCCCTGTGTACGTTGGCGATATCGATGGCGCGCTTCGCTCGATTAAAACAAGTGCTATTATATCGGAGAAGGCGTTGATTATTACGTAACGCGATATTAAATTAATCCGTTCAAAGTGAGTTCGATTAGCGTTTTAAATGGCTACTTTGTCGAAATATATATGTATATATCAAACGTGCTAATTTTCAAATATTTCGTACAGGGAGTGAAGCGAATATATATTTATTTATTACGTGTCGCGAGTACACGCTTGACGTGGAAAACGCAAAATGTTATAATTACAAGGTATCTCGAGGACGATTATGCGCGCGTTGTAATGCGACAATCGTGCGATACCATTTCGTTCGTCGTAATTACGAAACATGAAGACCGCGCGCGCGCGCGCGACAAATCCCGTCGGTTATACGTAAAAGACGCGGCTCGGATCGAATTTGGCGATTATACTCGGTCGCCAGAAAATAGACAACTATACCTACACTCGGATGGACGAATCGAGCAGACGAGAGAATCTGCGGCGGGCGAACGGCGGCGATCCGATAAACTCGAACGGGGACGAGGATATCCCTAATCTTTCGCCGATCTATCGCGAATGAGCCAAGTATCTGGCGACCACGGTCCAGTCTGCTCTCGACGAGGTTATGCTGATAGAGGCTGGCTACATTATTCAACGCACACCAACGTACCGCGTGCGCGGACACGCACGCACGCACGCACGCATGCACGCGTGAGAGCGCGCCGCGGCCGCACGGAAGGCAGACGCGCGCGCGGAATTCTGCCGAAATTCCGCGTCCCGGAAAGAGCAATTTCTCTCGCCTCTCGATATCGCGCATTTGAAATCGCTCAACGCCGACGCATTCCTTCCTGATGTGTTTCACGTTGTGGAAAAAGAGGAAAGAAGAGAGAATTGCGCGGCTCAGAGTTGTATTTTCCTTAACAATTAATTTATTTACTTTGCATTTTCCGAAATATACACCATGCAAATCGCACAACTTCAGCTCCAGCTTGATTTCTCTATTCTTCGCTGGGATTTCGTGTGTATTTCCGAGATATATATTCCTTGTTGCGACATTGCTTCTCATTAAAATGCCGATGGAAAGCTTGTCAATCGCGCGTAATATTTTCCCTACTCGACGATCGTATTGTAATGCTCCTCGTTTCTGGAATTTACGAGCGTGATATCGAGAGCACGCGAACGTCGGATCGGCGGCGACGCAATCGATACCGACGATGAGAGCAGCGGGCGAGTGAGCGAGCAAGCCGCGCGTATCGCGTCGCATCGTCGTATCGCGTCGTATCGTATCGGCGCGAATCGCTCCCGAGAACCCGACGAATTTACATAACGATATTATTAGCGAGCAATCGCGACGTAAATACAGAGAGATAGCGCGATGTTACGGTGAACTCGCGCAGCTCGCGCACTTAACGATCCTCCCTCTTGTGTCTAATAGCGCCGTGAAAACCACGCTTCCTGGTGTTGCGGATCAGCGCGGTCCCACCGACGCCTGGAAACGCGTGTGAGTTAGAAGAGAATTCGCGGCGATATTCCGAACTTTAGTAGTGGCGAGAAATTAAATTCGAACACGAATCAGGTAGCAAGATCGCGTTGTAAAAAGACTGCAAGGAACAGTTGAAAGGAAAGAAAAACAAATTATCCGTGCGGGAATTGTTAATAAAATGCTCAACGTCGGCGATAACGGTAACTCTCGTCCACGACAACGCCCTTCCTCGACGAGCGCGATAAGCCGAGAGGATCCGTTTAGATTTCGAGAGAACGTTTAAGATTTACTGACAGAAGGTCGCGGGAACGATAAAAAAAAAAAGACAGATGGATAGAAGGAGAGAGATAAGACGACAGCGAGAGATACAGATCTCGGAGCTCGGACAGATCATCAATAATCCGCAATTAATAAAACGGCCCCGGCCGACGGCGATAATAACAAACGATAGCGACGGCAGACGCGGTGCTTCGCGGCGCGACGAGGAACGAGGGGAGAAAGATGAAGAGGAAGGAGCGGATGAAGAAGCGAGGAGGAGGAGATAAATAGCGCGCGGGGCGCGCGGGGAAGATCCTCGTTAACGATATAGCGTTATCGGACGAGAAAATCGGCCGATCGTTACGGCAGATTCAACGCCGGCCCGGCGCGGCGCGTCTACGACGCGTAGAAGAAATTAGAATGTATTCATCAGCGGCGGAATTTTAACGCGGCCGTATATTAATTAGCCAGCGCGAGGCGATCGCGGTGGGACGCGGAGCGAAGCGGGAGAGCAGCCCCTCTCGGCCCCCGCGGGGGCCGCTTATTAACCCCGTCGAAACCGTCAGTCGCGAGTAGCTAATTAGCAATTAGAGAACGCGAGTGAGCGAGCGTGCGTGCGTGCGAGCGTGCGAGCGACGACGAGAGTAGGACGATCGATCGATTGGCTCTCGGCGGCCGGCGACGACTGATCGATCGATCGGCCGATCGTTCGTCGCGACTTTCCGGTTTCCGAGTCTGAATTATTGCTAATTAAGCATCGAATCGCACACATTTGCCAGAATCCGCCGGGTGGAATTAAAACTACGGAATTGGACACACACACACACTTGCAAGGATGTTTTTATTCAAATTCTCCCAACGAATCCCTCATTAGAGATTTTTAATCAGCAACGTCGCTTTCAAATATTCTTCTCGTCTCGAATGTCGTCCTTCATTGTTTTCCAAATCATCCTCTGCGATCGCGTTTTCAATATCCTTGGAAAATAGCCAGATCGGCAAGCAACTTTTGCAGCGCGATAAGCGACCGGATCCACGTGGCGAATTATCCCGAAAAATCACACGCGCGCGCCCATAATTTCCCGCGCGTCTCTCTGTCTCTCTCTCTCTTTCTCTCTCTCTCTCTCTCTCTCTCTCTCTCTCTCTCTCTCTCTCTCTCTCTCTCTCGGCCCGTCCCGTCTTCTCCGAGTCGAGCAACGATGGGAGAAATCGCTTTTACAATCGACGGGCGCAAAAATGGCGGCCGCTCGTGCTTATCCTCTCTTCAACGAGCAGGTAGAGCACCGTGTTTGGCATCGATAGGAGGATACATCGAGGACGTCGCGGCCACGTCAATCGATAGCGGCCGTTCGATAGCCGAGGGCGAGGGACCACCTCATCCTCCTCGTCCTCCCCGCTCCCCCGGCCCTCCCCCGTCGTCCCTTCCTCCTCCTCCTCCTCCTCCTCCTCCTCCTCCTGCAGCGCGTACTTCCATCCGCGCATAATCATCGGCAATAAATCTCGGGTTGCATAAGTGTAACGAGAGATACGGGATCGCAACGCACACAGCCCGAAGCGAGGCTCATCGTCGGGGCCGAGCGCGGCGCGCAGGAGGGGCGGGCGGGCGGGCTGGCTGGCTGGCTGGCGCTGCAGCGATGCAGCGATGTAGCGATGCAGCGATGCAACTCCGCGATGCGCCGGCGGAATCGTGAGAGAGCGAGCGAGCGAGCGAGCGAGCGAGGGAAAGTCGACGCGTGAAATTGGCCCGCGACGTGTGTACAGGCGGGATCACGACAAAAGCGTCCGCGGCCGCGCCGCTTCAATATCGCGAAAAAGTCGCGACCAAGTGTCGTGGAGAAATCCAAGGTTCGGAGGAGCGGAGGAGAAGGAAGAGGCGCGAGTGGCCGGCGAGTGGCACGCGAGGAGAATTCTCAGCGCGGAAGCCAAAATGAAGCGCACTGTGACGAAGAGAGAGAGAGAGAGAGAGAGAGAGAGAGAGAGAGAGAGAGAGAGCTGTCCCCGAGCTGCGTTGCAAAGCCTTTTATCTCGTGCTTCCGCGGGAGGAGCGTGTCCGACCATCGCCAACGGAACGCTTCCGCATTTAGTTCGAAGAACGACTTCCGCGAGATCCATAAGCCACGACGACACGTTGCGCGAAAGCGCGCTCGAGAATGCCGCTGGATCGTCCGGTCCGCGAAATTTCGGTGACTCCACGGCGGTTTTCTTCCAGGGCCCGGCGGATCCGCCGACAGCGGACAGAGACAGATAAAAATCCCCGGCGCTTTTCGGTGCGTTGCGATTATGCAGCGGGGTGCAATTAGGAGCGCGCCAGGATACGCGCCGTTAACGGGTGTCTGAATAGAAACAATCGAGCGGACGCACAATAGAGCCACAACGGACCCGCCACTTAACCAAGCGAACTATACCGCGCTTGAGAACGCGGTATCTATGATATTGAGTATACTATAAAGTGCGCACGATAACAAGCCGACAGAGAGCGAGAGCGAGAGAGACAGAGAGAGGGCGAAGAAGGGGGGAGAGGAGAGGGAGAGAGCTCGCCCGCGCACACGCGCTCCTTTAATCCCCGTATCGAATCGCGATTTCAATCTCTTTTCTCCGCTTTTCTTTCACCGCGACACGTCGCTGAATATCGCATACGCTATTAAATAATTGACTTGGACTCACCGCGCAGATAATTAATTATCTTACGAGCCGAAAATTAAACCGGTAAAGAGAAATAAGTACGATACAGAGCTGTCGGCGAAACCGATTGCCGACATCTGGAAGAAAAATAATATTATAATATTTAGGAATATTAATATAAGCATTACTAATTGATGTAAATTAATACCGTAAATACGTCGATACGCATACTTCGTTCTTTCCGAATGACGCTTACGACGGTATATTTCCAAAAATCTATTTAAACGAGTCGCGTAGCCTCGCATTCTTTTATCGTTATTCCCAACGTAAAACGTCATTCCTATCGTTATTATTAACCCGACCCGAGTTTGATAAGATCCGCTATCGCCGCCAACATCCCGTTCGCGAAGAGGAGTAGAACGTATCAGTATATTCTTTTCCTTTTTCAAATTATCTACCGTCTGCATGTGACTGACACGGGACTGTTATTCCCCCGGACTGTGCTCTAAAATAAGCGAGAGAGCATTAATGTCTATCAATGACACGCGTGTTATCGGCGAAAATCGCCGGCGAGCAACTGGAAAAGCCGCGAGCTATCGGCTCGGCCGTGCGCGGATGTTTTAATGCGTTGCAAATCGACAGATATCACCATCGACGACATAAAGTTTATCGCAAGGCTAACGACAAATCGTAATCTACTGCACCGCATACCGACTTCACCGCCGACCGAGAAACGAAGCCGAGGAGAGAGGAAAAGGAGGGAGAAAGAGAGAGAGAGAGAGAGAGAGAGAGAGAGAGAGAGAGAGAGAGAGGGGGGGGGGAGGGGAGTGGGAGAGAGCGAGAGAGAAGAATCGGTTTATTGTTCTGGGGCAAGCCCCGTCGGAACACATTACAGAGATAAAAGCGCAATACAAGCGATACGCAAGGCGTCGCACGCTAAATAAATATGAAAAAAGAAGATCGAGGAGTGGAGGAAAATATCGGGAGAGATACGGAAAATAACTAGGAATTCCGCAAAACGTGGATACGTTATGCAACGAATATTTTCGTTGCTCCAAGCGATTGTCGGTCGGCTAAATTATCTAAAATGATTATGCGTGTGACGGAGAAGACGACACAGTTACGCTTGGGCTAATTTTATGGCCGTTTCAAGTGTGCAAACGTGAGGAATCTCATGTTCCGAATGATCAAAGTTTCAAGTTTCCGATTAAAAAAGAAAGACGGTATATTGTATCGATGTGTATATTACCCTATTATTTATCTCTTATTTATCATTACTATCGTTCAATACTTTCGCAGATTGGAAGTAACTAGCAATTAGTATCTTTCGCGAGCTTCGATCGAAATATTGTGTGTTTCGTTTAACGTTCTCATGTAATATAAGACGCTAAACGATTGCGCGATTCGTCAAAGATTCGCCCTTTTAGGCAACGATTTAAATTCTTCCCGACGCTTCCATGGATGGATCGTTAAGGTTAGCTGCCGTCATCGGACGTTGTTTAGTGCTTTTATCTATGCCACTTGCATAATGAATAGCAATTATTTTCCGGTGCTCGGATCGAAAACGGATGTCCACTCGCCGCGCGGCGAAATAATCAAGTTTGGCCGTCGACGATGCGGTCAACGTTCCGAAAGAAACAAAAATAATGTACTCACTCTTTTAGAAAGGGAGAAACGCTCTTATCGGTAAAATCGGTAAAATTCCTCGCGTTCTCGCGCTCGCGTTCTTTTGGACTTACCTGTAACATAAAAGATACAAACATAATTAGTACAATTATCAATAAAACATTGGTTTGGAATTACTTTTAATATATAATGGGCACAAATCGTACATGTATAGAGAGAGAGAGAGAGAGAGAGAGAGAGAGAATACGTGTGTGAGCGTAGATTATAATTATATATCTGGAATAATATATGAGTTATTTTACACGTGTCCGGAGAATAATTCAAATTATCTCAACGTCAAATCTGAGATCACTGAAAATAAGCATGAAACCACGGCGGGAGCTTCCTGAATTTCTCAATCTCGAGGATCAAACAATAAATCCCCGAAGGCGCACGCTCGATAGGATCAGAATGAAAAGTTGAAAATACAATCTCACGCCGGACTAATTAGGCAATACGTTCCCGAAAGCGCGCGCCGACTTTCCACCGGTTTCTTCTGCTCGTTCTTACTTCGGGATCGGGCCTCTTAGAGCGCTCTATTCGAAACGCGAAGGCGAAGTCTAGAGCGATAAAGCACCGTGGTTGTTATACGCGCTGACCCAGGATCGTTAATTATCGCTCGGCGAGCGATAAGCATCGACGACGCCACAACATTTACTGTATCGCGAGTGTATTTTTAAAACATCGCGCGGCTGTTTATTCCGCCGATCGGAAGTCGGCATGCGGGCACCCGCTCTCGTTATCGTTATCGATTCCGTCGTCGGCGACAACGGCGACGACGATGTCCCCGAAGAGTCAGAAACTGTTCTCGGGATCTTCGCTGCGGTTTCGGCACGGTGTGTTTGCTCAACGTTCTGCGAGAATCCGCAAACTTGCATCGGGAGACTCGCGATCGCGGAAGCGCCTGTCCCGGAACGCAGCGTGCAACGTTCGCTTTAACGCTTATCTCCCCGATAAATCTTGACGTGTTGGACAATTACGCTTCGGATGACTCGAGCAAAAGCATGGCGGATACTAAAGCTGATTATAAATATCGAGAGAGCGAGAGAGTTGGCGTCTCTTCGGCACAATATCAACATTATTTACGCGCACCGCGCGCGCGTCACCAAATCTTTCGACGTAATTTCGGCCCGCTGCACGCGTCACGCCGCGTTATCATACCGGGTGTTTCGAGTCGCCCGAATTCGCTTGGTCACGCATACGCGTCTTTAGCGGCGAAAGGGTTAATAAATCCCACGAGCGACTCGTAACTCTCTCGCCCGGGCTATAACTCGAAATAGTTGGCGCGGCTTATCCGACGCCGATCGGCCGTCGTTACACGATGCTCCGCGGCGATGCCACGTAAGTCGTTGTCGTTTCGATTACGTGATCACTCGCGATTTTGTCGGCTTTCTAATAAGATATGTTACTAAATCAACCTAATGACTTCAATTTCTCCGAAAGGATCGAGAAAGTTTTCCGGATAAGAAAGAAAGATGCGAAAGTGCGAGAGACAATAGAAGTTGGATCGGTAGAAAATTCCTATCGAAATGTTACAACGATTCGATTTTCATTTGGGAAACTCGACACATTTTTGCGAACGGAATCGAGTGGAATTAATTTTAACGCGAATACAGCACAAACAGGTGTCTTATCGTTTTTAAGCTACGCTAAAAGTGGCATTACCGTAAAAACTTCAGCGATAATGTAACTTTTAATAACAGTAAAAATTAACAAAAGGACACAATCTAGTAGTATTTCTTTTAATAATATGACATCACACGCGAGATTGTTACGTATTTGTAGAATTGGGAAGGCCGCGATCTTGGAGTGGGGAATAAAAAATAGCGGTGTTTCTGCTCTTAAATTCAAAACGTCACACGCTACAAAGTAACGCCATACATGCAAGACGCAGGGAGGGGGGGTGGGGTGGGGAACGAAGGGAGGCTCTCGCAACGTGTAACCGCGGCTCGACGGCTCGCACCTGTTGCAGAGAGCGAGGCGGCCGGGGACTTTGGCGATCGATTATTTAGCAACAAGCCGCAGAAATTGGAAGGTTAATTTCGCCCGCTTGTTTACGTTCATCCGCGATAATTTCGCTCGCCTCGTCCTCGCTTCCTCCCGCGGCGAGGCGCTGCCCCCCGTCCCCGTCTCGCATCGCGGCGGAAGGCGTGCGCTGCTTTCGCATCCTCTCTTTTCGGTCCCGCGGAAGCCGAAAAGGAAACCAATTCGGACCGCAATTCTCGCAAAAGATGATGCGAACAAATCCAACATGAATTTTAAACACGAAATCATGTCGACTGAGGAAGCTGTTCAGCGGTAAATTCGATAAGCGCATTCTCACAAAAGTCTCGACGATTTCCGATTTCTTCCGAACTCACTCCTGCTTCATTTCGCGTCATTATTTGCCCGCTTATTGTCGCGTTCTTACGCGTAATTATCTTGGAAACATCGCGCGTCGACGTTAGTCGACGGGTCCGCAAGTTTGCTACACATCGCGATCGACCGGCGCAATTAGCGTTGCCCGAGGCTCAATAATTAAACAACGAATCCGGACTCTCCCAGGTCGGGAAGACGCGACTCGATACGGCCCTGAATCACGCGCGCCGCGCCGGTGTGCGCAGAGTATGCCCCCATCGTATCGGAAACCCATGGGAAAGAAAGAATCCGCAGGAAAGTCATCCGGCCCGATGGGACCGTCCGATATCAAGGGCCCGGCATAAAACTCGACTATCTTCGCAATCTGATGCCGCACGAACCAGTTTTCGGTGCGCGGCCGCCGGATCTTCCTGCTGTGGATCCGGCCGAGAAAACCGTCTCTCTTTACTCGCCCCCAGCCCCTTTCCCGCCCTGCCGCAACATCCCGATCTCTTTCTCTCTTCCTTTCCTCGTTTTTATGCCGCCTTGCACACGCTCGGTGTGCGTAGTAGCTTAAAATAGATGTAATTTATTGTTCCCACCCTCTCTCTCTCTCTCTCTCTCTCTGAACTCTTCCAAAAGTTGTTACTCGTTGTTGCGTTGATGCTGAATAGCACTCAACTGAGATTAAAACGGCTGAGATTAGATTAGATACGTATTATTACGCGTCTGATTTGATCTAAATATTGAATATAAAAATTTGAATAAAAACAGTTTGGCGTTGGTTTGCATGGATCTCTTTTATATTCGCGGACGTTTGTCGACGTGGCCGACCGTTCTCGCCAGGCAACGCCAGGCGAATTAGTTTCTCCCAAACTATGTGTCCTTCTCTCCGCCTGCATCCGTCTCTCCTCCTTCCGCGGCCGGCCCGAGAGCGCAGAAATACCTGCAAATCGGCGGCCGCCTATCGATCGACCAGGAGAAAGCGAATCGTGCGCGTTCCTCGATCGAAAGTCGGAATTGCCGGATATCTTTAATTGAAAAAAAATCGCGTCGGACTCGCGATACAGGCCGTCCCATCTTCGCTCGGACCTGATATTTACGACGACGCGCCCCATTCAACGAACTCGAGTCTCGTCTCCGTCGCATTATCATATGATTTCTTTTCTTTTCTTCCTCCTCAATCGCACGATTACTTGCCTCTGAAATAATCGACTTTTTCATTTTCCTCGTTCTCAGTATTTTCTTATCGTCACACGTGACTTCGCTGCATCTTTGTCAACCCGATCATTCGTCCTCGACGATTGATCCCAAGTTTATTAGTTATTCTCAACGCGTGTGACTTTATCGCGCGAGTAAACTCAGGCTTCGAGTTGTTTTCGAACCGTTCATTTTAGATCGCTCTCTCAGATTATTCGACTTGGGCGAGAGACAGAGAGAGAGAGAGAGAGAGAGAGAGAGAGAGAGAGAGAGGGGGAGGGGAGAGAGAAAGAGAGAGAGAGAGAGAGAGAGAGAGACGGAGGATAATTAAACACGCCATTGGTTACAGGACCTGGTCTTTTTCCATCAGACTAGGCGGCAATGATGACCGATGGACGAGGCCGATGTTGATAGCGTGGTTATCGAGTGATCTGGGGGCGTCCAAGTGTTATCGCGACGATAAGCCGCGGCGGAGCGATACGCCAGTAATCTCATCTGACCCAGGCCCTCTTCCACATCTCCGCGCGTTTTATCTGCTACGACCGTTCGCCGGTCGAGAGGACAACGAGCTTTTCATTATTAATTCTCCTCGCGCGCGTGTTTCGTGACTGCCGCCGCCGCCGCCGTCGCCGTCGCCGCCGCTGCCACGTCGTTCGTCGAAAATTGCGGTCTCGCGCCACATTTAGGCACTTTCGCGAGCAGCAAACGAAACTTTTTTTATCTCAAAGTGAATCTCCCTTGATTTTATTTTTATTTCCTTTCATTTCTCCTCAATTTTTGAATTTCCTTTTCGAATGTAGACACGCGCATCTTGCCGATGCTGTTTTTGTTTTCAACCACGTATAAGGCAATTTGTACTGTGATTTTATTTGCTTTCGACTCGTTGATTCGTTGTTTTATTATTACAACCGGGTCGTCGCAATTAGCACGCGGTTATGTTCTACGGATCAGCTGCAATCTCGTCGCTGGTACTGCACCTCGCCGCAGAGCTTATCGCCTTGTTTCTGCATTTAATCGCGGCGACGTGTTTTCGAGACTCTGGACCGACTTGAGTTGCACTCGCCGATAAGCAAGCGAGCAGAAGGAAAAAATCATTCGGGTCCGTTATCGATCGAGGCATCGCGCGCTACGTGAACTTCGGTTTTTTTTCTTTTTCTTAAACGATAAACTCCGCGTTGCAAGAGAGGAAAAAGACAGATGTGTGTGGCAAGCGAAAGAGAAGGGCAACACGGGTAAAAGACGTGTGTGTAAAAGATACTACATATTTTATCGCTTAAACAAAATCCCAAACCTGTCCTTCAAAATAATTAACGCGACTTCTAATTATTCTCGTTTAATTAATTATTTTACACTTTACATATTTCGATCCTTCAAATTTTATATTCTCTCACAAGCACTTTTAATTTTATTTATTTCACGAATCCTGTGACTCGTGATTCGCTATCGATGCTTTCCCGTCTGCACTTCACGAGATATTTTTATATTTAATTTGAAAACCGTAAGATCTTTTCCCCCCTCTCAAGTGCCGTCAAGATGAGTGCACCAACTGGCACAGGATTTTCGTCGAGATCGCGATGAAACCCGATCGCGATCGCTGCAGACGTCAAGGACGAGGATCGAGTTTACGCTCGAGCGGAGGCCCTCTCTTCATCGCCGACCACCCTCGATCGGTGGTATCCTTCCACCGTGTCACAATCATCGTCTTCGCCGTCGCCGTCGCCGCCGTCGTTGTCGTCGTCGTCGTCTTCGCCGTCGTCGTCGTCGTCGTCGTCGTCGTCGTTGTCGTTGTTGTCGTCGCCGTCGTCGACGACGCGTCGACCAAAAGATCTCGTCGCACGAGAGCGCGTGCACGAGAGCGCCCATCTCCCGCGATCGTTATCGCGCGAGGCGCGCGCGTCATGCGTGGTCCCGCGAGTGCGAACACGCCCGCATGCCTCCTCGTGTAATTTACGCCCGCGACGAGCCGGCACGATGGCAGTCGACGGGGAAGCATATTTCTTCTTACTGTGCGGTATATACGTTGAAAAAAGCAAATGGAGTATTTGTCTAATCTAATAATTGCTTATTCCGTCTATCCTTCGTTCGAGGGAAAACGGAGAGGTCAAGAAGAAGAAGAAGAAGAAGATATTATATTTAGCGTTTAGTGAGAAAAGTCTAATATTTACAGTTAATATGAATTGTATGTTTAGGTTGTAGAAAATTAATTACTAATTCAGTACACGAGTATCGCGCTGAATATATTTTTCGTGTTGGTGAAAACGTTACGCTATACCTCGTACTTTCTCTCTCGATATCGCGGGGGAGAAGTGTGGAAAAGAGAAAATAGGTTCACCCGGAAAGAGGGGTTGACACCCCTCGTTCACGCGCTCGGTCGCGGCGCTCAAGGTTTCGCGAGCGGAATTCCCACGACAAGTCGCGAATTTGCACGCGACTGCGGCGGCGACGGCGACGGCGACGGCGACGGCGACGACGACGACGGTGTCGGAACTTTGCACGCAACAGCGACGTCGCTGCAGCAGCCCGTTTGTGTGCGCGCTGCTGTTTCATGGCGAACACGCTCGGGCTGCTCTTTAGACGTCGAAGCGTGGCGATCGCGCTCATTCCCAATTAATCGATCTGCTTCGATGGCCAACGCTGCCGAGAGATCGTATCACCGCGCGGAGCGAACTTCCTATGCCTCGTTCGAGCGAGCAAGCGAGAAAGAGGGGGAGCAGGAGGAAACAAGAGGAACCAGTTTATTGTAATCTGCGAAAAATTCGCCACGAGGCTGCAAAATGGAGAGAAACTGGGGGAAACAATATGGAAGGAATATAAAAAAAGGCAACGAAAAGAGCGCAAAATTAGTAAAAAATATACACCGCACCCACAGACTCCAAAGATTTGTCGTCGAATTTCATGTTGATAAAACAGGAGGTTCACGTCCGGTCGAATCATAAAATACCCAAAGTAGACCAAATGACGTGACGATACAGTGAAAAATTGCCGACAAAATCAATGAGCATAATTGTTCGAAGTCAACAGTATAAGACAGGAAGGACAAAACGCGTGAAAGAAAAGGGGAGTGAAAAAGGGATCGAAGCAAGTACGAGGGAAAGAGAAATGGTAGAAACTAAAGGTAAGCGAGAGAAAAAAAAAAGGACGCGTGCGAGCGTGGAATAAAAAGATAACAAAGGGAAAGTTAGAAAAAAGAATGAAAAGAGGAGAACAAAGGGAACGAGAGGACGCGAGTCGGGGGAAGGAGGCACGCGGGGCACGAGGGAAAAAGAGGAAGAAAAATGATAGAGGGGTAACGGTAACGCGACGGTCGCGTTTATTATCGCGACATTCCGCGCGATTATCCCGCGAGCGCGTTATCCGGCGATCGATCGCAGATCGATATCTCTGCGGCCGGACCGGTTATCGCACGGCTGTTATCATCACGATCGATGAACGGAAGTGCATGCAACGCGACGTGACACGCCGCATCGCTGCATCGCGAGCACCTCCCTCCTGCCCTCCTCCCTCTCTCTCGCCCTTCCTCCTCCTCCTCCTCCTCCTCCCTCTTTCTATGTCTCTCTCCCTCTCTCTCTTTCTCTCCGTTATCGATCTCGAATTTATCGTCGCGTGCGTCTCAATTGCGATATTACGCGATCGCGCTCGATTAACGAAAGCTGCGAAATATTGTCGACGACGTTCGGAGTAGTTCGAATGACGCGACGATACAGTGGATGATCCTTTTCCTCTCCTTGCGCTGAGACATCGTATCGCGCGAGTCACGTGATGAAAACCACGATTCGCGCTCCAGGAATTTTCCCAAGGACCAGGAAAATTTGAGACAAAGAATTAAGCGATACGCGATCCTATCTGATCGAATTATTCCCGTTTCGCCATTAACAGCGCGGCGCAGGAGAGATTCCCTTGATAATACCTATCCCTTCGATCAGGTAGCTAGGGAAACGGAGAGAGAGGGGAAGAGAGGGAGGGAGGAAAGGAGGAGAGAGAGAGAGAGAGAGAGAGAGAGAGAGAGAGAGAAACGCGAGATATAAAACAGGATGCACGTCAAACGCTCCAACACTTCATAACGCAGTCTCGACCCCGCGCGCGCACCCAGGGCGCAGCAAAGGGTTAATTCCGGCGAATGAAGTTGCCAGCCGCCCCCGCACACGGGCGGCGGCAGGGGGCGGGGAGGGGGCGAAAAGGGTGTCGGATAGAGGGTTGGCGTGTTACGTGCCAAGACACACGACGGCCGAAAGGCATAAAAGCGATCCCGGTGGCTCCCCGTACCCGGTGGCGAGCGGCCAAGCGAGGAGCCAAGCGGGCGCGGGCACGGGAGACTAAGGGGGCAGGGGAAGGAGACGGGTGGGTAAGCCAAAACGAGCGGCGGAAGTAGGGGTTGGAAAACTAACGCGGGTCAATGGAGCGGCAGTCGCGTGCCCCGCATCCCCTAGCGAGCGGCTAGCGGTTTACGGCCGGGATCACCGCTTTACCATATCCCCTTACTCTCGACGGCTCGAAACGTCAGCCCCGCGCGCACCCCAGCACCGTCCCCCTCACCGTCAACGCTATCGTAATCAACCCCTTCCCGCTGGTGGCCCCGAGGCCACGCGGTGTTCGCGAGAAACGACGGTGATTTTTTCCTCCTCGCCTTCCGCAGTTTCGATCTCGTCGCGTCGAACCGTCGTCGTCGTTCGTTCGTTCGTTCGTTCGTTCGTTCGTTCGTTCGTTCGTTCGGGACAGAATTTTCCAACTTTTATGTATCGTATGCGAGCAACGGGAATTCAATCGTTATTATCGTAATCATTATTATCGTCGTGTTTTTTCTCCGCGGACGCTTTACAAAGTGCGTCATTGCTGAGAGAAGAGAAGAATGTTTTTAAATAACGTATAAAATGAAACACGCATACGATAAAAAGCGAGAGCAATTACACCGAAATATAGCTACTGAAACAAAACAAAAGAAAAAAGAAGAAGAGGAAGATACATCTCGAGACAGATTCTTCGAGTTTGATGGAATTCGCGAAGCAAATGTCACGCCAGAATGTTTCGACCGACATTTTCGTCCAAGTTCGCGCGACTAAAATCCATCCCCTATCCGAAACCCACTTGCGACGGAAAACACCCAAGGGATGCCTGCACCCTCTAATCTGTATCATTATTTATCATTATATTCCTATGACTTTCAACGTCTCTCTCTCTCTCTCTCTCTCTCTCTCTCTCTCTCTCTCTCTCTCTCTCTTTCTCTTTCTTTCGCTCTGTCTCAGTGGATCGGCTTTTCGATTTCGCGAGGGGGTCAATGCGGCGCAAAGTGGCGCGAAAATACGAGTCGGTCAGGCGAAGTGGAGCGAGCTGGAATGGACGCGGCGTCGGTGTCGGCGGCGGTGGCAGCGGTGGTGGCGGCGGCGGCTGCGGCGGCGGCGGCAGCGGCGGCGGCGGCGGCGGCGATGGCGGCGGCGGCGGCGGCGGTGGCGGCGGTGGCGGCGGCGGTGTCGGGCGTCGGTGGCGTCGACGAATACGAACGTAGGTAGGTAGGTAGGTACGGGCCGAAGCAAACCGGCGCACCGATAAGAGCGGCGGCGAGGCGTTATCGCGATCGCCGCGCGGCCACGTCGCGCGATAACGATAACAAACTCTCCCTCCTCCCCCGACCGCCGTCCACCCGCACCCGAAGCGTGTTCCCCGTGTGTATTCGTGTATGTGTGTGTGCAATGCGGAGAGGGCGAGAGGTGACTCGGTGTTTGCCGGCGTCGTCGTTGCCTTTGCCGAGCTCGAAGGCGAATCGAAGCCGAGGCCGAATTTGCAGGCCGCAATTTTGCTGGTCCGTCGACCGAGAGGATGAAACAGGCCGAATAAACGAGTGGCGGGACGAAAGCGCGACGGATGCGACTCGCGTGCGTTACTCCAGCGGTCCTTCGAACGATTCGCAGGATTTCGCCGATTCGCAGGATAAGCGTATTCGCGCAGCTCGATGTGTCAAGTTTCCTTTCGTATCCTTTCGGAATGTATCACCTGTTCTCTCAATTGTTCTCAAGTTATTGGTCTCTCGGTTTTCGATTAATAATTATCTGGTAAATCGGCTCGTTTCAACGAATCAATGAATATTACTGCGTGTTTCGAATCGAGAGAAGCGTACATTCAATTTAATATTCGACGAAGTAATCGTCGAGGTAGTTCTCACTCACTCTCCGACCGAAGCTGCGAAAGTGAAACGATGCAAACGCGCGGGAGTAATCCGCGCTGTACACGGCGAATGATTCACTCGGATGAATCATCCCGAGTGAAAGACGGAAGCAGATCATACGAGCGATGGTCGGGGGCCAAGGGGCGATCGAAGAAAATGCCGAAGGATCGAAGACTCTCCGTCGCGCTTGATGCTCTCGCTCTCGCTCTTCGCTCTCGCTTTCTCTGCGCGTCTCGTCTCTCGCCGAGATCTGCCCCCCCCCAACCCCCAGAATTTAAAATTCGAATCCTTTCCCAAAGGATCGGGAAAGAGGGAGGAAGCCACCCCCTGGCGTATCAAGCGACCCGCCGTCGAAATTCAGCACATTATCTTAGCGCACAAACCGACGACGTCGCACCCTCCGATAATTCCGATATTAGCGCGATTCACGGCGCCGGGGCAATGCCGCCTGGACGTCCGAGTGAATTTCCCGGGGTGCGATTTACCGAGCCCGGACGGCGCATTCATCGCCCGTCGGCCGCCCCGGCCCCCGCCGTCATCTTGATAACTCCCTCGGCTGCAGCGGCAGCATCCGTCGAAAGAGCGAGCGCGCAATCTTCAGGACGACGCGCCACACCTCACGCGCGCGCGCACACGCACACACCTGCCGGCCGACGATACTCCTCTCTTGTCCGTGTGCACGTGTGTGCATCCGTGCCGCGAGGAGGCGGCACGAGGCGGGAGAGGGGACTTGGCCGGCGGGGGTTGTCCGCGGTCGGCGGTGTTATCGCGTCGGCCCAGATTGAATATATTTCATATGTTTTCATAACTACCGCGGCCGCGCTACGTCGTCCCGCTATCTGCCACCCCCGCCGGCACCTCCCACCCTCCCCGACACCGCCGCCGCGGCTGCCACCCTCGGAGAAGGGGGTGGCGGTCGTCGAGGGGTTGGAAGAAGGAACGGAGAACGCGGAGCTCGGAGAAAGCGAGAGAAAGAGACGCGTCCGCGGAGGGCGGAGGGGCATGGGGGGGGAGAGGCGGTAAAGGGTGGGCGCCTGCCGTAGGGGTTGCCAGCGCGCGAGCGAGTGAGCGAGCGGGCGGGGGTGGCCACGGGAAATCAAGCGTGAGGAGATACCGGTTGACTGATGTGCGCCTTTCTGTTGTAAAACGATAAAGGCGCCGTGGCATTGGTCGGGCCGAGGGTTTCCGATAGCCACCCTCTCTCTCTCCCTCCCTCCCAGTCAGCCCTTGCTTCGTTCTCGCCCGCCTCACCTCTTTCTTCGTCGCCGCTCGCAGCCGGCGGCTGCGGCTGCGGCAACGGCAAACGGGGGTTGCGACGTAGCACACGCGGAAAAATAGACGAGAGATCGCCGGCGGGATATTCAGTTTGCGCTCTCGCGAGAGCGAGCGAGTCGCGCGGATACTGCATGTCCATCTGGACCAGCACAGCAGCGGCGGTTCGTCCTTATCCGTTGAATAGCGCAGTTCCCGGGACGTCGCGTCGCTCCCGCGGCGGATGCGTGCGGAGGCCGTGACGCGGCAAATTTCTCAATAGGACGACATCCGCGACGCGCCAATCTCTCGCGAAATGCCAATCGCGCGGAGATCGCGAGGTTGCTTCATCGCGATAACAGATAGAATCAAGTCGGACAAGCGGGCGCTCTTAGCGCCCCCTTTGAGCCATCCGATTCGCCGGGCGGGAAGAGTGGAGGAGGAGGAGGAGGAGCGGCGACAGAGAGAGAGAGAGAGAGAGAGAGAGAGAGAGAGAGAGAGAGAGAGAGAGAGGAGGAATCCTGACTTGGGAATCGCGGATATTAATTTCGCGCCGCGCGCGTCGACGGTGGCGGGCGCGCTGACGTGGACCGAACTCCTCCTTATCTGGTATCTATCGACTTCTAAGACGTCGCGCGCGTTATCTTAACTGACGCGGAAGAGATACACGCGGGTGATCCGCGGGGAAAAGCGGAGCCGAGTAAAGCCGAAACGAGCTGAACGGAATCGCGTCGGGGCGCGATAAGCGGACGGAGGGGAGGCGAAAGAAGTTGTTGAGAGGAGCGCACGCTTGAATAAAAATTACTCCTCTCGGCGAGACTAGCGTGGAAGATGCGCACGCCGTCGTATCGCGGCCGAGATCCAACTCGAAGCTCGTTTTCGCTCGCGTTGGAGATCAATTTCGCGTAAAATCGATTTTAGAGGAAGGCGAGGTCAAAGTCTGCCGGCGCGCGTCTGGCCCAGCGTTTCAGTCGCGGAAAAAATTTTTACGCGAATTAAATTGGAATTGGATATGAATTAAATGAGGCAGCAGGACTCGCCGATGCGAGCTCACTGTGTCATCGAGGCGAAACGATTTAGCGCTAATTAGGCCCCTCGAAGCAACAAAACCGCGCCGAGCGCGCGCGCGAGCATGGAGGCGCTCGTTAAGAGTATCGGAGGAGAGAATTCCAGGATGCTGCTCGAAAATTGCGAGATAACTCCTCGAATCTGATAAGCGCGTCGCGCACGGGCATGACGACGCGCGTGAGAAGTACGAAAAGAGAGAAGGGAGAGGAAAAAACGACCACGGCTCACGCGGACAGACTCGCAGATCCCGACTCGTAATTCGCAATCAGTCGGCGAGTTATTAACTTCGTTACCGGGCGCGGGGATAATTTTATCAAAAACAAAGTCACGCACGCCTTCGCACGCGGGCGTCCTTCGCGATAATTCGTCGATACACGGTATCCTCGCGGGCCTTGAGGCCCACCACCACCACTGCCGCCGCCGCCGCCGCCGCCGGCGTTCCGGGTCTCCTCTTTCTTGCTCCCAGCGCGCGTTTTCGTCGCCTTTCGCACCGCAAGAAACGAGATTTCGCGCGCGACATTGAGACGCGAGATAATAGTATCTTCGCCCTTCGTTAAAAATACCTCGTGATAACGGGCGTCGAGTCGCGAGAAGTGCAAGGACGGCAAGCGCGGTGTTAATAAACTAGGGAAGCGATAAATCCGAGAGGAGGAGAAACGACAATATCCCTTCGCGGCTAATAGACAACAAAAGTAAGCGATAAACAGCGATATTTTTTTTCGCTAGGTATGACCCTGACTAGCTGACCTGCGGATGCGCGAATCGTTGAGATACTTTTGGAAGGAACGCGGAATCGTATCTCAAGCTTGTTTTTCTCAATTTTGAGACTAAGTATGTCGAATGAAAACTAGATATTCAACCACAGTGTGGTCTCAATTTAAAGTTTTAATCTTAATTTTGCTTCTCACCTCCAGAGTCGATTTCAATTTTCGATGGTAATTCCGTCCTTCTCTCCCGGCGCTTTGAGGAAAACGACGTAATGCTCCGACGGGTTCCGAATTATCGGACGATCAAACGCTGCGCGCGCGACGGCGACACTTTTAGATCCGTCTTCCACGATGCACATGCACCGCGAGCGCGCATAATCAGCGAGCGCATACGTGACCGTTATCGGGCGCGCGATCGGGCCATAAAGCCGAGCATTCATTCGATATCAGGGCAATACCAGCCGTGAGATGATAAGCAGAATAGGCGAGAGAGCGCATAGGTGGGCCATTCTTGGCGGGCGACCTTTTGTCCGGCAGCCATGAGCCAGAGAAAGAGAGAGCGAGAGAGAGAGAGAGAGAGAGAGAGAGAGAGAGAGAGATGCTGGCACGATGATTTTCTCTAAGAACTCGTCTCGCGAGGACTCCCTCGTTACGAAGGGGAGCAGCAGATTTCATCGCGTAAAAATTGGTCCTTTTCGACTATTATCGAGTAGAGAAATAATCTTTTATTTTCCCGCTGTATATATATATATCTCTCTCTCGTTTTCCTCCCTGTGGAGAGAATTTCGTGCGGAAGGAATTATTTTCGAACGACGGCGCGAGACGGCACTGGTACTCCCGCCTGCATCGGTTTTGTGCACCGCGTTGCATCGACTGCACGTAAGCGTGCGCAAATGTATGTAAGCCGTTGAAAAATCGAGTCGAAGGCGACCCGGGTTCCTCCTCGCGAGCATGGCCGCCGGTAGATATTATTCGACGACCGCAAGGATCATCGACGCACGGGATACCTCGCGTCCTAGGACTCTTCACTATCACACAAATCTAAAGTGTGTGTCCGCGGTTTAGAATAATTTTACGTCTCCATCGTCGAATTTATGTCTTCCCGGATGGTATTCTGATCTAAAGTAGTTTCATATCTCGTATCATTTCGTTATATATTTTTAATGTGTAATCCATTATACCTTTGTTATCTTCCGCTGTGTCATTTTATCGTGAAATACTTAAATTGATCAAGACATCTTTACTTCTGCAAATTTCGTGTAATCAGTTTTCATTAGTTATCCCTATTCTTCGTTCGAATTTCGTCGTGGAAAACTGTCGATATTGCACGTCGCATAATTTAATCGAGTTAATAAAGTTAATTGCATGTCGCGCGGCTCAAACGACGACGGCAACGACGACGACGATGCTTCTTCGAGTGGTATCGCGTGTGAGACGGACGTAATGGCCGGTCGACGTCTTTTGTGCAATTAATTAGCGTCATTAGTGCCATTGACTGAGCGTCTGCTCGTTAAATTTCCCACTAACTCCCACTAACATTCCTCGTACTTTCGTCGTTTCTTTCTCAGGTGAGCGACTGTTTTTCGTTCAATTATGCATCTGTCGATAAATGATTCGATAAATAATCAGAAAAATAGACGTCTCCCTCACGAAATTAGCCTTTCCCAGAATTGTTACATAAAACAATACAGAATTAATTTACATGAGAAAGAAAAGGTAGGAAAAACAAGAGAGAGAAAGAGAGAGAGAGTAGTCTAACTTTGTTGTAACAAATAAAGTAATTTTAAATTAATGATATCATCCCACGATATGATAAATCGCTGCGAGATAGCTCGCGAAAATATGAAAAAACAGCAATGTCACGATTCCGGGTGTTCCATCGCCATCGCCCTACCTCTCTCCTCAAATCTCGCCTCGGCGAGATCCTCGCGAGTGTTTTAGGTCGCCGGCCGCGGGGCCCGCAGGTATTCCAAGGATAAAGATTCGATGAGACGATAATTATTTGTGCCAAAGAGTGGCCGGCGAGCGTTATAAAATTCGTTCGATCTCCTTATCAGTGTTAAATACGACTGAGAGACGAATCTCGACACGAGTTTATTTGGAGTAATCTACCCCGACCGACCTCCTGCGCCTTCGCTCCCTGTCCCCCGAGCCTCATTTACCCCGTTCCAGCCAGATCCAGCCCCGGGCCCCGTGCGGTATCGTTCGGCCTTTTTCTCACCGCGGGGCCCGCAGATAAAACACCTGCATTCTCAGGCAGAAGACGGCACTTCGAAACCCACGCTTCGTCGATAAAGCAACCGTTGCATTCCTCCCCTATCGTCCTCGCTCCTCCCCCCCTCTCCCCCCTTCTCCCACCGCCACCTCCGAACGGCGCAAAGATAACTAATGCAACTCTTACACGGGGTGTCCCTTTCAGCCGCGCGGATACCGGGAACTACGCGCGCGGAGATGAGCACCGCGAGTCGCCTCGGGACACCAAAGCATACAGTTTTATTATCGTTATTACAGATACGGAGGGAGAGAGAAAAGAAGAGAGAGAGAGAGAGAGAGAGAGAGAGAGAGAGAGAGAGAGAGAGAGAGAGACAGAGAGAGAGAGAGACAGAGAGAGGGGAGGGAACAAATTTATTGTGACGAAAATTCAACATCCGTTTCTTTCTCTCTCTTTCTGTCTCTCTCTCTCTCACTCTCTCTCTCTCTCTCTCTGCTTCCATTACGGTGGCTTACTTTTAACGCTCATCGTTATTTCGGCGGCGTCGCCGCTCATGGTAATCGTCGCTGTCGGTATGATTGAACTTGCGCGCGATCTCTGGCACTTCAATTTTCCGGTCATTTCCGGTCAATTCACTCCACCTTAATTGACATACACACAGAGCCAATTTCAATTCGTGTATATTAATTTCTAAGAATAACGGCGGGAACAACCACGGGCAAATTCGTCCGTGGATTTATGCGAAACCGACCCACCCCTCAAAACACCGTAATGCCGATATATTTATATCGTCGTCGCCAGCGTGGGCGGCGGGATAAGAGCGAGACGGGGAGGAACGCCGCGACTACGAATTGAGACGTCGTCGTGTTATCTGCTCGCAGCCCACCCTGGCACCGGCCGTTTAATTGATTAAACGGCCAATAATTAAAGCCCGCCGCGCGCCGGCCGGGCGAGGCGAAAACGCGAATCGCGCGAACGAGTGTTTCGCGACGACTCTAAACCGTGTCCGACCTAATTTTAATTGGAAGCGAGGCCGCGCCGCAATGTACGCGTACGTGTGTGCTGCGTGCGATATAATGGTCCGATAGCGGAACCTGACAGAGAGCGAGAGAAAGAGAGAACGCAGGGAAAGAGGAGAGGGGTTTTGCGGGCACGATCGTGAAACGGGGTACCTTCGGGGGCCCTGGTGCACTTATCTTTACGAGGAGCACACCGCGGTTTACTCTAAGCCTTTAACCTTCGTTTCTGACTCGCTGTATCGAGCCACCGCGAGAAGGACAAAGAGGGAAAGCGCGAACGGAGGAGGAGAGATCGAGCACAGGGGAGAGAGAAACAGGGGACGAAGATTGATGTACAATAACGAGAATTCCCAATTTCGTGGATCAATCATGATGCTCTTGCGAGTGTAGAAAAAAGTTAAATTAATAAAAGATCGATAAAATTTCGGATTAATGAAAAATTAAATTTACGTACTCGTAGTGACTTTCGGCACACGCGGTGTGCGTTAATTTTCCCGCTCGGTAGTCGACACTCGTGAACTATCAACGATATTTCAACTCAACGAACATTAGAATTTGCGATAAAGCTCCGGCTCATGATAAAAAATGGGATCTATATTTCAAATTTGTCGAAACGCGCAAAGGGCGTGTATTTCGCGAGAGCATGTTTCGCAGGACGCACGTGAGATCCTCCCGACAATGGCGGCCTGCGACCTCGTAAAATCCTACGACATCAAATAACGCGAACGTAACGGATAACGACTGACCGCGAAATAATTCCGATCTAACGAGCAGCGGCGATCGACGATGAAATAATCGTCGGCGCGGCGCGAGGCGGGCGAGGCGAGGCGAGGCGAGACGAAGCCGTGGCAGCGGAAGCTGGTTCTACGGGTCTCGTTAATAGAGACGGGCGTGCCCGTAAATCGCGAAAAAGCGCGCTATTGCGTCGGCCGACTGCGGAAACTATCGTCCGTAGTTATTAGCACGGGAGACCGGCGCGGGGCCTCTGGCTAGAGTTAGAGCATCGCGTCGATCGTCGGCGCAGCGCGCCGTGGTCGAATCTAATTAAATATAATTAGCCGCGATTTGCATAGATGGCCGATAGAGACCGGACGCGGTGATAAGCGCGATAACGGCCGTGCACGCCGATACGAGGGACGATTATGGTTCCCGGGTCTCGCTGCTCGAGCAGACATCGGCACGATCATCGCGAATTGTCTCGCTCGCTCGCTCGCTCGTTCGCTCTCTCATCCTCTGTTTATCTCCGTCTCTTCTCCTTTTTTTCCTCGTTAAATCCCCCCGCGGCCCACCGAGCCCTCTGCTACTATCTCTTATCGCCTACCGCCCGCTTTGTCTTGGCTGGGCCCCGAGAAATGGGCCCCGAAGACGCTCTCGAAGGACGCACGGGGATAATTCTTAATTAACGACCGATTAACTATCGTGGATTGGGTAGATTAAGTAGAGGGTTGGTTAGGTTTGCAAAACACCGGGGTTGAAAGCGAGGTAACTTGTAATAACGGGAGAGGGTGAAAATCTCGGGATCGAGAAATCGTGAGTCTCTAATCTCTCTCTCTCTCTCTCTCTCTCTCTCTCTCTCTCTCTCTCTCTTATCGCAGAGTAAAATCGCTCATCACCGAAATCCTCGGAGAGAAAAGAAGAACTTTGGACCTTGAAATTTGCTTTTCTCCAAGGTGAAACACTTCAGTTTGAAAATCGAGCTCAGTCTCTGAAGCATTTCAATTTTCGTCGACTTTTCTTTCGCATACGATTTTCGAATTCGATTTCAACATGCTCTTTCGTTGCTTTAATTTCTCATTGATTTTCATTCATTCAATACTTGGCGCTTTACTCTCCGCGCGAAAGCGTAGCCGCGAAGCCGACGGATGGTGGAGGATGAGAGAATCACGAGAGAGCGACGAAAGTTTACTCTCTGCCGACTCCGCCGCCGCTGCGTCGTCGGATGGTGGACCTTTTCGCGCGATCTCGCGCGTGTGCGTGAAGCCATGCGTGCGAAGCGCGTTAAGCAGGAGAAGGTGCGGGGCTCCGAGGACGCGATAGCGAGAGGCAAGGGATCCGATATCTGTTCGCACGTCATTACCCCAGACTGCTGCAGCAGCAGCAGCAGCAGCAGCAGCAGCAGCAGGATCCGGCCAGGATCGTTCCGGCCGCGGGAGCTCGTCTCGCTCTCGCCCTCGCCCTCCCCCTCCCCTCGCGGCCCCGCCGCGATCCCTCTCCGACGTCGGAGATCGCACTATCTGTGATCTATGGATCATAGTCCGTTTAATTCCGTCGCTCGAAACGCGAACCTATCGTGGAAGACGAAGATTCGATTCGATTCGATTCGACTCGACCCGCCGATGATGTATCGGCGGCGACGACGCCGGGCGACGACGTCGTCGTCTGCGCGCGATTTGCCGATCTCGCGACATCCATCGTCGACGATGCATTCCTTCCTTGTCCATCCTCGGAGCGGAAATCGGCACGGCAGCAGCACGGCGATAATTGATCGGGGAAAGGGGGGGAGGGGGGGAAAGAGCGAAGGGAGAACGCGCGCAAGGATCGAAGGACTCACGGATCCTCCCCTCCACTTATGCGGCTATAAATACGGCACAGAAATAACGCGAAATATTATCGCGATAAAGTAAAATTGCGACACCGTGCGCGCGCGCGCGTGTGTGTGTTAACAAACGAGACATATTAAAATGATAATAATGTAATTAACACAATCCGCCGACGTAACCAGACGTCGCTCAATGATAATTACATTATTGCAATTTTAATATCACCCGCGCTTTCATTACGCTTGTTGTTGTAAATTTCATTTATATCTTGAGCCTTTTTTAAATTTACAAAAGCCACTGCGCCTACATTTTCGCACAGTAATGATATTAATTATTGCGCGCGATATTTAATCGTAATTTCAATATCTCGCATATATCTGTATATATATATATATATATAATACAGGATCAATGTTTTTTACTTGCTTTTGACGTCACGATTTTGATATTTCGCGGTCGGCTGCGAATTAACGGGTCGCCTCAGGGATTCTTTAGCAGCGTTTCCGCTCGGAAGTATTCAGGGGGTTCCAGCGGAGGGAGGCTAGAAGGGAGGAGTACGGGGTGTCGAAGGGCGACGACGGTGAAAAAAGGTGAATAATCACGGCCAGGCGGGAAGGGATGTTTCGTGCGAGTCCGCTCGCATTCCTCCCCATCGCGTACGAATGTTGCGGCCACGTACGAAAAAAAAGGTCGTAGATACGGGGACGAGGCGATCTGATTAGCGCAATCTAATTAACGCTGCTTTTAATGGCGTTCATTAGCACACGACCCCTCCCCTACTCCCACCCTTCTCGTCCTCATGCCGGTGGCCTCATCCCCTAAGCCTCACTCTCCTCCTCCTCCTCCTCCTCCTCCACATTGACACTCCGTTAACCCCCCGCGTTTCGCGTGTGTCTGTGTGCGCGCGTGTATGCAGGAAAGATTAATGCGCGGTGAAAATAAAAGTTGGCGTATAACGAGATAAATTGGCAGAAAACGATAATAGAGGAGATTGGTCCTGCAAAGACTTTCTTCTACCGTGATGTGCGGAAATCTTAGATCGAGCAAAAAATATGAATTTAAATTTACAGTAATATATATGTTTTTGCACGCTTTCGACTTTCTATTTTATTTTTTTAAAGTGCAGAATAACGTATAAATTAATAAACCGATAATGCATATTTATCTTTTCGTTCGCATTATATGTGATTTCATATTTCTATATTTGATACATTTGTATTGCCATCCCTTTCCCCTCCCGCCCCTCTCTCTCTCTCTCTCTCTCTCTCTCTCTCTCTCTCGGAGCTTTACTCTTCCACGCTGCGTATAATTAATATTAAGTAAGTAAATATAAATCATTACGTCAATATATACATTCTTCCGTTTTCGCGGGAACAAAATATCTCGCGGCGTTTCAGGTCGGAATAACGGTGACCGTCAGCTGCGGCACGAATCATCATCTCTCTCTCTCTCTCTCTCTCTCTCTCTCCCTCTCTCTTTTTCTTCCAGTCTCTTTCCCGGGAACACTCGCGTTTAGAATCGCATTTAAAAGCGACGGCGCAATATCGCGGTTTTAACGTATGGAGGAATGCGCGGATCTTAGATCGCGCAGTTTCAGCGGAATCGGCGGTACTTCGGGCCGAGCGAAACGACGGTAACGGCGTGTCGTGTGTGCGAGAAGTGCGTGACATTGTATGGATATTAAGCTGATTTCCCGGCTGATAATCCGCACCGAGCACACCGAGCGGGTACATTACCCGGTTTCCCCGCGCAAAAATCTTAATTCAGCACGACGCCATTTTGCATCGAGCGGTCCGATCATCCGCGAGATATCCTGGGAGATTTATTTCGTTAATCTCGACTTTTCGTTAATGAATAATATCGCACTCGCGACCATCATTTTTATTATTTAGATGAAATAATATCCCTTTTATTGCTACACGTGCTAAATTTACAACTAAAACTAACAATTCGACGGGAGTTTTATTCCGATCATCTATGCGATCAGTAAGATTTCGTACAAGTTTCCTCCTTCATTCTTCTTCTTTCACCGAAAAGAGAACAAAAAAAAAAAGAAAACTTTTGCATCTCACAAAATCTCAATAAAGCGTGATGACGCGACGCGAGCAAAAAAGTGTTCTGCGCATTATCTGTCCGTTCACTACTAATTTCCCCGAAATAATTTCAGCGTACATTTTTTCATACTCTCGCCCACTCTCGTCTCGTTTATCCCGCGTCGCATTACGTCACAATTATCACTTTCTTACAGCCGTTATCGTCGGTTCCCGGATGGCGCGACCGGAAATCAAACGGGAGTTTATTTTAATTGAACCCAGAACGCATCGACATCTTTCTGGCGCGATATCACGGCTGGCGGCGGTGGCGGCAGCTATACGAAATATTCCAGAATAATCGTTTCCCGATAAACGAGTATATGTGCCGTTCGCCTATTAATTAAACAGTCGGCGAAGCGGTGCGCCGCAAACAACGATCGAAACAATTATCGCTACTCAACAAAATTTAGCTTTCTTTCGCAGAAGTGTTAAAAGTTGGATACCGCAAATTATTGCGAAAACATGTCGGCTCGAGCGCGATCGAGTTCTACAGAGGACGACGATATCATGTTATAATCACGCAACGCTGTCACAAAAATCTATCCGTCGGCGACAATCGCCACTCCGAAAGCGCTGACAGAAATGAAAATTCCGGAACGAACGGACAAGAATCCGCGCAATAAGTTCCGCGAGACGTGTCGGGGCGCACGATCGTGCTCCGCCGAGACAATCGCGTTTCGCGTTGTTATTGCATCGCGGCTTGCCGATTGTCACCCGCGGCAACGATCGCAACCGGCCGAAACCCACCGACAAAAGCGAGACTTTCGAAGTAACACTGCGAGAAGCAAAGATCCACGCGAGTATGTCCCACGTGGCTTGTTCTACATAAACCAATCATCTTTTTCATCGGCATATCATCGTACCGCTTCGTCTCGTCAAATTCGGCAACGATCCAAACATCAACACCGACGCAGTACCGAAAGATAAGAAGCCCGAGATGACACTACAAGCGCAGCAAAAATCTACACGATCGATTCCACCAATCAAAAATGTTCTCCAAAAATCACCGTTTCATTGACCGTGATCATACGCGCGACTTGTCGAGCCGCTGCGAGAACACCCCGGAAGCGAGAACGCCGTCAGAGATGAAACTCCCGAAACGAACGTTTCGTCACCACAAGCCCGCGCGCGATAGCTTCGCCGTGCGACGCGTGTCGGGTAGCACGATTATATTCTATAAAGATAAGCGTTTCGCGTTCGCTATCGCGCCGCGCGCTGTCGGGTCTATCGGGCAGCGAGCGACACGGAATTCCGCGAGGTTCGCCCTCTCTCTCTCTCTCTCTCTCTCTCTCTCTCTCTCTCTCTCTCGCGGCTCCCGCGGACGTCTCGATCGCGCGCGTCCGACGCTTGTAGCACTCCCTGTAGCTACACACGTGCAGCAGCCTCGCGCCGGTAGGTAGGTAGGTAGGCAGCCAGGTAGGAACGTAGGTAGGTAGGAAGGTAGGTATATGAAGGTAGGTAGGCGGTTAGGCAGGTAGTACCGACTTTATACTTGTACCTCGCGCACACTCGGTATAGCCGAGCGAGCGCGGGCCGTCGCTTGATATCTGCTACATATCTAGCAACGTGTGCCATGCCTTATCTCCGCTGCCGCGCTCGGCTTGTGCGTCGTATACGTCGTGAGCCTGTGTGCGCGTCCGTGATATGAGTGCGGGCGCGAGCGAGAACGCGCGCGCGCGCGCGCGAGAGAGAGAGAGAGAGAGAGAGAGAGAGAGAGAGAGAGAGAGAGAGAGAGTGTGTGCGTGAGTGCGCTCGCGTACACGCGAGGTCTTATCGTCGTGGATCTGCTTCGCGGGAGCGTTTGTGTTCGGCGCGTTTAGCATTGTATGGATATCAAACGATTCTGCGCCGCTCGTAGGACGTTAAGCGCGCTGCGAAAGTGCGCGCGCGCGCCCATGCGTGAGCTCAGCTCGCGTAGTGGGTGCGCGCGTTGGCGCATCCACAAGGATCCACTCTCCTCTTTTCGCTCTCCCTCTCTCTCTCTCTCTCTCTCTCTCTCTCGCTCGCTCTGTCGGACGATACCGCGCGAGTCGACTCGATGTCTGCCGTTTGATTTATCACTTAGTCGCGAATCGCGTCGGATTTCGAGTATCCGAGAGTCATTGGATTTGAAGCGCGTGAAAAAAAAAAAGAAAAAAGAGAAAAAAAAACAGAACAAAACTCGCCATCGTCGGTCTCTGACGCATGTTGCCGCGATGCCCCCGGTGGTATCAGCGATGAGTATCGACCCATTTGCCATTGACCCTTCGACGCTGCTTCCGGTTATTAGCGAGAAATCCGACAGTCAGGGTTGACTGTGCGAGATAACGGCGTTCGGTCGTTGATAAATTCGTGGAGAAAGCAGGATGAGTATATATTGGGGGTGGGGAAGGGGAGGGAGACGACTGGCACGAGAAGAAGAGGAGAGGAAAAAGAGAAAAGGAAGAGGAAGACAGCGGAGGAAGAGTAGTGCGGTCGCGACGAAACGCGGCGAGAAGAAGAGACAATGGACGAGAGTACGTCGCTCGGTATCGCCGGCGGAATATCGACATTCCGATACCGCCCAAGTACCGCGTAAACATCCCCGGGATGCTCTCCTACTCCGTTGCTTGCCACTTCGTTCTGTTCCTCAAGTATCCGCCGCCAAGTATCGACGCCGAGAGGGTGTATTCCGGTGACCGATGCCTCCGATAACAGCGTCAAGCTTAACTGCCGATCTCCCCATCTTACCGCTTCATTTTTTCCGCGATTCCCGACGCGAGCGCGACTCTCGGCCCGGCGCGGCGCGGCGAAGCGCCCGCATAAATCGACGACGACCCGAGGTGCAGCGACGGAATCCATATTCATCGGGCCCGAAGTGCATAAAATTACGATATAGCGCGAACAAGCGAGAGCCGGTGTGCGACTCGCACGGCACTCGCGTGTCGACATGCAGGCACCGCATAGCCGCCGCCGCCGTCGCCGCCGCCGCCGCCGCCGCGCCTGATAGATCCGATAAGCGTTAATACCCACGAAAAGTAACCTGACAGGTACTAAAAGGTACCCCTGGGCTCTCTCCCTTCGAACGCGCGACGGGCTTCCGTCGCGTTCCTATCCCACTTTTTTAATGGAGAACTTAGTGGCCTTTACGTTGCGTCGACCCGCGCGCGCGGGATGCAGCGCAGCTTAGTAGTGACGAACACGCGTTTGAGAGAACGATAAACAACGTCGTCGATCGACGTCGAGAGCTAGATTGAGATAAAATTCCAAGCACCGGATTCCGAGATCCGGGACATTACGACTTGTGTACTAAACATTCATAATATCGGAATTAGATTAGGAGGCCGATTAGGGAAATTTACGTTAAAACCGGCCTCAATTAAGACCGACGTGTGAATACTGAAGAAGTCGTTGGACTTCCGCCGTGTTTCTTTCTTTCAACAACGCGCGCTCTCGTCCGCCGAGTCTCGCGCGCGAGAGTCTCGATGATCGGAGATACGGGAGAAATATCGGCCGATCGAGCTCCGACAAGGAGATAATCAAATTAAGCCATGATCTCACGCGGCGCTTGTGCAAGTTGCTCATGAGCGAATATGGAAAATATCGAGCCTGAGACGATAAAATCACAGACCGCGGGGCTCTACTTGGATTCTACTCGTGCTCGAAGAGTCGCGCAACGCGCACCGAGTTGCACCGATAAGCGCCGGTAACGAGCGCTCGAGCGAATGAGCGTCTGGCCGGCGTCGACGCGAACGGACATCCCGTCCGGGCGCGCTCGTGCGCGGCAAAAATGTAGCATCTTTCGCGGTCTCGGCGAGGAGAGACGCGCGAGAGACGGCGCCAAGTTTCGGCGCGCGATCGACGGAATGCCGGCGGCACGGAGGGAGGGAGGGCCACGATAAGCGGCCACGGCGATCGCAACATTATCGCTGTGTACATTACGAAATTATTTACGATCAATAATCCTTTATCTCGCGCAGCGCGGCCCATTAACGGGGCCCACTTACGACTTCGCCTCGCCTCGCCGCGCGCGACGTATTTACGCGTAACGCGTATCGCGGACGCGTATGCGTATCATAGCGGCGCGCGTAATGCATGCGCACACAGGGTGTCCGTCCCTCGACGCCGCCGGAAAATATGCCGACGAGCGCGAGGGTCGTCTACGAGAGGGAGCGCGCGCGGGCTCGAGTAAAGGCTTGACTGAAAAATCCGACGGGAAAGCTCCGGGAAGGTCGGTCTTCTGGGCAACGTCTTAACCTCGCGCCGTAGAGTCGAGCGCGAAAGGTTGATTTCGTAGAAGCGGAATTTGGAAAAGAGAGAGAGGGTTGATGAGAGGGTATTTTTTTCTTTTTTCAACAACTCGCGTAAAATTGCCGAAGAAGGCCGCCGAAGATGGGTCTCTCCCGCGAGATGATAAATACATAATATGTGAGTTAAAATTGCACGAGGATTTGCAATTTTTTTTTACACAGGACACACGCACGCGTCCTCGGTGGGCGCGTCATTGGGTGTTATAAGAGTGGATACTTCGAGTAAACTTTGGAAACGAGTTTCATATTCGACGAAGATAACGAGATCGACTCGACTGCGCGGACGACTAAAAGCGAAGATTGCAGGTCTTTACGACGAGACATCGTGTATGCACGACATGTAGAATTTCGCCAGCGTAAGGAGAGATAAATAAACAAACAAGGTTGCTCTTGCGCACGTATTTGACCGTAAAATTCGCTACGTACCTGCGGTACCGTCGGTGCCGCTCGACAATTTGTTATAATTACACACGGCAGTAAGAAGTCTTTAATGAAACGAACACGTGACAGCGGCTGACGGGGAGAACATAAGTTGGAAAGTCGACTGCAAATGAAAGGTCATTTACGATGGCAAATCAGCTTGAACGCCTCCCTGACTGAAGTACTCGACTCGAAAAGACTACGTCTTTTTACGCGACGTAATAACAATTTCGCAGACCCTTTCCTAAAGGGTGTCCCAAAATTCACGCAAGAAATAATTTTGATAGAGAACACAGTTTTATAATTAAAAATTTTTTATAAATTTTTTATTGATTCATAAAGTGTACAGTATAGGATTATGTATGGAATAGCATATCGGGTAAATGGCCTCCACGGCTTTGCTGGCACATACGCACTCTTTTGTTGAAATTTTCCATGACCGTTTTGCAGCGTTCAATTTCCTCCTTCAAGGCGTGGATGGTCGTAGGCTTGTTGGCATAAACCTTAGACTTCAAAAAACCCCCAAAGAGAAATCGCACGATCTGATCACCAAAACGGGAAATTACACGACCAGGAAATGACTCGTGCAGTAATTGAATTGTTTCTCGGGCTGTATGGCATGTGGCACCGTCTTGTTGAAACCACATGTCGTCCACATCCATATCTTGCAATTTAGGCACAAAAAACTGGTTTATCATGTCGCGATAGCGGGCACCATTAACTGCAGTTATTGCCTGACCAGCCGCATTTTCTTCCGAAGAATGATCCGATGATGCCTTCAGCCCGCACCAAACAGTGACACGTTGTGGATGCATTTGTTTCTCAACAATCGCTCGTGGATTTTCTGCACCCCAAATGCGACAATTTTGTCGACCATTAACCAAGCCATCAAGATGAAAATGAGCCTCATCGCTGAAGATGATTTTGCTCGAAAAATCAGCATGCACTTGTTGTTGTTCCATAATCCATACATAACCCTATATACTGTACACTTTATGAATCAATGAAAAAATTTACAATTTTTAATTATAAACCTGTGTTTTCTATCAAAATTACTTCTTGCGTGAATTTTGGGACACCCTTTATCTTGCATTTCTAGTTTGCAAGCTTCCGGCGTTACTTCAGATGCTGCGTTACCACCGAATAAAGACTCAAAGATCGAACATAAACGTTTAACGAGTTCGCTAATTGCTATCGTATCGCAATCATCAGCGCAGTTTCCTCGATATCATTGCGCGCGAGACTGCGCGTCAGGACTTCCATCCGATCGAACTATTCGAGAGCCTCTTCAGGGGCTCCGAGAACAAGCGAAACTCCTCTCTCGAAACGGGATTGCCCTTTCGCCGTCGGGGCGCCGATGCTAAGCCTCGGATCGCGAGTATCCTCACGTGGCGACGAGTCGCGCGGCTTCGCGGACACGTGACGACAGTTGAGGGGGTGCGTGAGGGAGGCGATGTCGTTTGACGGAAACCGACCGCCTTGAGAACAGCGAGCGGTAAAAGCCTCGCGGCTGCCAATCAAGAGAGGCGCCAGGAATACCGCGATCGGCTCGCGGTCGGCATGCTAAGTGTGTGCTAATTGCCTGTCTCCCCCTCCCCTCGCCCTCGACTTAATCCCCAGCCCCCCCCCCCCCGCCGCCGCCGCCATTCGCTCCGGACGCGTGGTAATTCATTATACTTGGCCGATACCCGCGTAATCTTGTTGCGCGCCGACTCAACTTTGCCGGGAGCGCGAGATTTCTCTCTCTTTCACTCTCTCCTGCTGCTCCTTCTCCTTATTCTTATTCCTCTCCTTCCTCATGCGCGCCTGCCGCCTCACCTCCTGGGATTCTTGCGATTAAGACGCGAATTAAATTAAATTCGCACCTCTCGTCGCGCCTCTAATACAAGCGTAAGCAGCGAGTATGAAGAGCCGCGGGACAAAACGAAAGGAGCGAAAGGAGAAAAGGGCAGACAGGGGGAAAAGGAGACTCGTCTCTCTCTCTCTCTCCCTCTCTCGGATCGCTGGGAAGGCTCTTCTAGCGAGCTTGGAATTTTGATGCTCTTGTAAAAAGTTTACGATTGCATTTACGATCACGTGGCTCGCCGGACGGATTTACGATAAGATACCGCAAGATAATTATTTCGCAGAACGTAGTCGATAAGCCGGCATTTTTCAACACGGAGGCAAACTTGATATCTTTTAAGTGCACGACTCGCTCGACTCCTTCATTTTTCCAGACTAGTGCGGATCGTACGAGCCGAAAATGTCGGATTTAAAATCGGTGAAAGTCAAACCCGGGGAAGAATGATTTTACCCAAAATATCTGACTAAAATTCACGCTATCAGAAACTTTGTTCACACTCTCCCTCCCAAATCTCTTGTCTCGATCGCTTCACTCACGTCGCAAAATGCACAATCGCACGCGCGCGCGCGCGCACCGGCTCTCATAAAGTGGCTTCACCAAATTTCCAGAAGCGCTTCACGCGTCGCTTCTTCCCCGGAATCGCCCACCGACGCAACACACCTGTTCTCGGAGGCGTCATCAGGTAGACGCGCGCGCTTTCTCGGAGAAACTCTTCGAGGCCCTCTCGACGTCCCATCGCCGATCGGTTCGGCGGGGGTGTTCGAAAGGGCGATACACGGTGCCGAGTGAGGAGGAGGAGGAGGAGGAAGGAGAGAAGGAAACTGGCAAGGGGACCGCTGCACGGGGGCGGCAAAAAGGGGTGGCCGGTGTTGTCGGGCCGGGGGATCTGCGCCGGTATCCGCCTGCATCTGGGAGACGGCTATGCATTTATGCATGTTTCGCGGGTATCGCATGCTTCTTGCCAATAACGCGCGCACCGTTCCACGGGGAACCCGGGTGCCCGCCATTTTTGCGGCCTCGCGCGCGCCAGCTTTTTCCTCCGCGCTGAACGCGTTTCCCGTTCGGATCGGATCGGATCGGCCAGGGCGACGATGTCGAGGCGACGAGCGTTAAACGCGCACGATATCATTCGGGACTACGAGCAAGCCTGTATCGTTTGACGACGAGGGACCGTTAAGTCTCCAGACGACCGGCGGGACTTTCGACCGCTCCGACGAGGTCTTCGGGAGAAGACCGCGATTTAATTACCTTGAAACAACAACGACAACAATGTATGTGAGCAATGTGTCTGCAAGGTGTCAAACTGCTTTCACTTTGATTTGTTAGTGCGCCGAGAGTCCGCATCCCTTGAAAATTGAGTACAAAATTTACAAATTTAAATTAATTTAAATTGAGTACAAAAAATTAATTCTCCCTTATCGAGACTCTACAAACGAAAACTTTTACACAGCGATAAATGACCGGCAATCCTGCAAATAGGGAGAGAAAAATGTCTGAGGATGAAAGCCCGAGGCAAGAGGCTGAAAATCCCACGGATCGTTTCCTCGAGAGAAGCTTCTCCCTTCGCCGATTCGAGAAGACGTCTCGCGAAAACGCGTTAAAGGCGGCCACGCCCGCGGAACACTCCGCGTAATCGCGCGTCGTCTCCGACGCGCGACACCGTAGTGCGAATAATTAATATATACTCGCTATTTCAATTTGCAGCAATGCGTGTATCGCGCGCCTATCGAGAGTCTTGTCACGCAGAGGTGTGCCGTGCGTGTGCGTGTCGTGCAAATCGGCTAACCGGCGCGACGCAGCTCTCCAGACCGGTAATGGACGAGCTGTGTCTGCCCTTTTGCTCTGTCCTCGGCAATTGCCGTCGATCGCGACTGTCGATATACGCGACGCGCGTCTTCGCACGCATTCACGCGTCGTGGAAGACGCGTCGCGCCAGTGCCGACGGCGAGATCGACGATCGCCTCTCGCGAGTAACAGTGTCGCCGCTAATAGCGCCAGTGGAATTTCACAAGGATCTCCTCTTCGACTCGACGAGCAAATGGACTCCATCCGGAGACGGAGGGTATGTCAGCGAGAAATTTCAGAAATAACACACGCGTATTGTATTTAAGGATAATGCTGCTTATGATACAAAATGGAAACTCGTGATATTTACGACGGAATTAATTTGTTATTTCATACGTACAACACAGCGTGAACACGATATTTTGTATCTATGACAAAATGAATCCGATATCTGCGACCAACTGTGAGTTTGATATTTATGATATTTATAGCAGAACGAGTCCGCAACAAAATGATATTAGTGAGAAAAATGCGCGCTATTTTTAATTAATTCGATTTAGCGGAATTGAAACGTCAGACATAATATTTCTCCCCCTTTCTCTCTCTCTCTCTCTCTCTCTCTCTCTCTCTCGCGCGCGCGCGCGCGCGCGCGCAAATCGACTCTAAAGAGAACGAGAAGTGCAAGAACGTACGTTCTCCGCTCGCTGTGTATACGGACTACATATGTATGCATCAAAGAACACGATAGCCCAATTAAAATTACAATTAGTCCGGCTCGTTTCATTTCTTCGCTTGGCGGTTATCACCGGCCTTACCTCGAGGATCGAATGTATGAGTGAGCGCGCGCCGTGTATCGCGCCGCAGGATCGAGGGTCCTTGATTCGGAGCCGCGTTACGAGACGAGTGGTAATAAGCCGAAAGGCGACGGAAAAAACCGGGTGCCCGCACGCAGCTACGCGCAGCTCGCACCGCGGGGTGTCCGCGATCGGCCGATTCAATTATCGAGATCGATATCTCGCGGCGGCATCCCGTCCTCCTTTAGCCTCTTCGAGCACGCATACGCGCGCGCGCATGTACGCAGGCAGGCAGGCAGGCAGGCATGCAAGCGCGCATAAAACACGCACTGGCGCACCTGTCCGCCTCCTCTCGAGATGATGACGAGTGCGATGATTAATGACGTCACTCGGTCGAGCCTAACCGCGATCAGATACAAATGACGCTACAAATGTCAGACGCGGCAAGTGACGAAAATCGACACCGAGCGATGCTCGACCTCGATGATCCGTTCGAGAATACGGGAAACTGATTCTTTTTTGGCGTAAGACTTGAAACTTATAATTGTAGGATACGTTGGAAAACAATTAGTTAAAATTGCTAAACTTGGCGAAAGCAGCTCAAAAATAAGCTCGAAAATGAATTCGAATCGAGCATCGATTTGAATTATCGTCCAGGCGCGAATTTCGCCGTCGATAAATAAACCTCCCCGTGAATTTATTTGTTATTGCAGCAAGCCGCGACTCGCGCCGGAATCCCTTTATTAACGATGCTGAATAATCTCTTTCATAATCAACGATATTGACGAATAAAATTAATTATTTACAGCGGCATCCTCTCCCGTTTTTCTTTTCGCCCGCTATCTGGGCTATATTGGTCGGATAAATAAACAAGGGAAAAGAGAAAAATGCAGCCGACGAGACAGAGAGAGAGAGAGAGAGAGAGAGAGAGAGAGAGAGAGAGAGAGAGAGAGAGAGAGAGAGGAAACGAGCGGAGGAGGCAACGAAAGAGCGAGGGAGAGAAGCGAGAGCGTGCGAATGTGGGCATCGGCGATCCGATAAATTCGCCCTTTCTCCGCGCCGCCCTCGCGGTCGTTATCGCCGCCGGCAATGCTTTTCCAGACACCGGAGAAATAGTTCTCTAGATAGCGGCGGGAAAGTGCGCGCTTTTCCGACTGCCCGCCTCCTCCTCTCACCTCGTCGCTCTTTCTATTCGTTCGATATCGCGAGCGATTTCGTATCGCCGAATGATTTCTGCCGCGAAACATACGAGGTCCGAGAGAAACAAGTTGGCGATAGTTAATTACGTAAATTGCGCGATTTTGCGGCGTGATTTCCGATGCAACTCCCGCGCACGCACACATACACATTACGACACTCTCTAATTGCGTCGACGACGCGAGCACGTGCACGAAAAATTGCATGCAATTGTGTAATTTAATTAGCCTCGACGAGGATCGCATTGGTCACGTTCAGGAAATTCCTCGACTGATCTTGGCTCGGAAGATATCGAAAACGCATCGAGTCGAAATTTTGGTTTTACATTGACCCTACGAGTTTCGTTAAACTTGAAAGACACTTCACAGGCTATTGTCTTACTCTGATGAAATAAACGCGGATATTCAATTTTCTCTTCTCCTGATTTGTTCTTAAGGAAGAGCCTATTTCAGAATTACTGAATATTCCATTGTCTCTCGTGAAACTAGCAAACTACGGTATTATAGAATTTAATGTAACTGCCACGAGTGATAAATTCCGATGCGGAATCGTTGCTGTACGTTTGTGTATTTGAGAATGCGTCGTTTCGCGTCGCGAGCGTTTCGATCTTCAAGAAAGTAATTTTTCTCGTAACACTCGACGCTAAGCGAGCAAACGTATCGGTGGCCCGAGTTTAGGCATCTCCCGTTGAAAAGGGGTGCACTCGCGGGGGGTGCAGGCGTAGCGTGGCGCGCGCGCGATGCACCTATAGCCCGCACCTATTCTAACAGCGACCCGATAAGGGTTGCTGCAGCCCGTAAATATCGGCAAGGACGGCCCACCCCCATCGCCGTCTGCAGGGTGCTTTATCGTCGTCGGTATCGGAAGTCGCGAGACCGGAGCCGCGCCAATTGTTTTACGGTCCGGCGAGAGCGTATCCTTCCCAGCACGACAGGATAACCGGCGGCACAAGCGGATCCCGGACTCAACCTGCGTCCTTATTTCGGGATAAACGAGGATAAGAGACATCGACAAATATCTCTGGCTCCTCGACCCACTAGACATTCCTAATTTCCGCGGTATACTTTCTTATCTCGTTTATTCCGTCTTGATCAGTTGGTTTCCTCACACACACACACACACACACACACATGCGCGCGCGAGAGTCTCATAATATTTGATAGCACAAGTGTCGCCAAGTATCTCAGTTTAACTGCACCAACAGAGATCATATGTTAATATTTTTACATTCATATTAAAGATTATAGGTTATAGGTTAAAGATTATAGGTTGTATTAATGTATAAGTAAAATTTCTAAAATGATTATCAAAATAATAACAATAATCAATAACGAAACAACAAATATGAGGATAACTATGTATGAGAGAGCGATATTTCTCGGTGTGCGTAAAATCCAATTCAAAAATTTTCCGAACCTAATCCGAAAATTTTCTTAGCAGCCTCTCGTGCGGGCGCGAACGCGCGAGAGAGCGAGCGCAACGTTAACCCGGAATTAGCGAAATCGTCCTCGCAGACGTCGGTGACCGCGTGAAAAGTGTAGATAAAGGGCCGTCGGCACCGCGACGGCGGGCGTCCGCGCCTCGTAGGAAGTAGCGGCGCTTTCGCGAGACAATGGAGCGTCGCGTCGTGTCGCGTCGCGACGCGAAGCTTGTACTTTCGCGCGCGGGATAAAAGCGGGACAAAGCCGCCGATTGAAAAACACAGTTTCCGTCAGCGGACCGTCGGAAATTCCCCCCCCTCCCTCCCTCCCTCTCTCTCTCTCTCTCTCTCTCTCACTCTTTCTCACCCTCTCGCTTTCACCGCGGCCGTGATATTCATAGCGGATCTCGCACGCGAATTTTTCCCTTTCGCGTTAATAGCCAGTCCAGGCCAAAATTCGGCCGACCTGTGAAAATATTACATTTTATCTGATTGTATAATTGATACGTAATATTTTTACACCAACGTTCATGAGAAATTCCGACTTTTGCAAACACACTGAAAGCTCGATATATGCGCACGCGCGTGTATATGTGCGTATGCATAAACTTCCGAAATAATTTTTGTTTCCTGAATCTTTCTCTCTCTTCAACGCGACGAAATGGGCGAGGATCCTTTGCAAAAAAAAAAGAAAAGCAAAAAAGATTCTCTCATAAATTGCCACGACAGTCATTAATCGGCCCGTTCGAAGCGGCCATGGAGAATCGCCCGGCGATCGTCTCCTTTCAATTTCCTCGCTCTCGCTGTTTCAGTCACTGCTCTCCATTTTGACTTTCCATCTCCTTTGTCTATTTTAATTGAAGGGCCTCGTTTTCCGGGGAAAATCTGGTGTCGGCGAACAAACCAGAGAAGCGCGAACGACGTGGAACGGGTGGAGCATTCAAAAGGGAGATTCAATAGCGGGTGTAAAATAATAGCGCAATAGCTGCGTCCCTGGCGCTCGTTTGGCGCATAATCGCGTATCTCTTTCTTTTTCCTCCCTCTCTGAAACGGCGCTACTTTTGAAGCTTTTATCTGATCGACTCTTTCCCTCCTCCGCCTCCTCCTCTTCTTCCAACCCCTATCGTACAAATAACAGGAAAGCACCCTCTCTGATAACGTTCCGCAACTCCTACCCCTCCCTCGTCGCCGTCCCTCTTGCCGCCCCACGTTCGACATCTCGTCTTGGCATCGAACCAGTTAGCGGCTCGCAATTAGATGCCGCAATTACGTGGTAAAAGTGCCGCGTCGATTGCCGGCCGTGATTTACCCGTCGATTTTACGTCCGCGAGCGATGGCAAACTATTTCGCGGGAAAGATATCGCGCGCTCGCGCGAAACGTTCCGCCGGTTGGAACAATCGACAGAAAAGCCGCGTGTCGATCCTTTTTCTCTTCTACCTTTGTTCTCGAAATAACTCGTAAGATATTTCAGCGGGCGGATAAGTGCACGCGAACAGGCGAACGTGGATTTTCTTTGTTATAAGCCACAGAGTATAAAAAAAAAAACGAACACAAAAATGCGTCATCTAATGTTCTAGTGGGAGTTTAATGGGGGGTTTAACGTATCGCGAAAACGTCGACAGATTTGTTAAAGTATTTCGCGACTGTTTAATTATCCTTACGTTTCCTCTTTGTTTTCTTCCATATACGCCGAACATGCCGCGTTACTTGTCCAAAGTCAACCGACTCTTCTGGACGACGTACTTCAATCGGTGTCAAGAAGAAAAGATAAAAGAAAGTACACGGCTCTTTACAGTTGTCGCAGGCGAGAAATTCCTCTCGACGCGCTACCGAACGGTTTCTCAATTACGTCCCGAAGGTAACTTCCTTCGTAAGGATGACGTCAATATCGATAGCGTCCCAGGATAATTTCGGAGGCGAGGTATTTATCGGCGTTAAAAATGATAGGGGACGATCGGGAGGAAGTCGAGGAGACAGTCAACGGGGTAGGAGGAGGAGGAGGAGGAGGAGAGCGAGAGAGAAAGAGAGAGGCGCAGCAACGGCGCCATTATCGTCGCGGCGCGATACATCATCCGGACTTTTGCCAATCTCCTCGCTCGAGGACACCGTCGCTCGCTCGCTCGCTCGCTCGCTCGCTCGGCCAGGACGAGAGGCAGAGGCGCGATCCTGCATGGGGGCCGAGTACGTGCCCTGTGTCTCTGATTTCATAATTTCCGTGCGGCGGAACGTGCGCCGCGCGACGAAAGCGCGGAAGAGAGATTTAATGCGGGGCATTCGACAAGGACCGGGCACGGCATCCTGGGTCTGGGATAAACGAGGGCAGGAACCCGATCCCTTCCCTCCCCCCTCGTCGCCTACCCGTCGCTCTCTCAGTCTCGCCTCCTCGTCCATCCGCGAGAAGATGGACGAAGTTCGCGAAGAGCCTGCAGGATCCGCGGGCGTCGGAACGAAGGAAACTCGATCGTTCCTCTTCGTGACTTCGCTTCCTCTATGCGCTCCTAGACCTCGCAGATAAAATGCAAAATACGGACGGAGGGATATCATCCTCTGGAAATTATCCTCGGGCTTGAGGGAGACTAATGAATTAAAGCGGCCGGCTGCTACATCTCGTAAGGCGATTATGCCGAGCAGTAGGACGACGCGTCGCGATATTCGGTTCGATGATATCGTTGAAATTGCTAATTGCCCTTTCCATTCTTTCTTCTCGAGAATTTCTTGGGAGAAACTCGAGTGCGTTGGTAGAAACTCTCCCCTACGCGCGTTCCCGGATATTAAAGAATTTTACCAACACCAACGTGAAGGTTCCCAAAGACTCAGAGTTTTCGTCTGAAACTAAAAATCGACACACACAATATCGATCACGAAACCTCATTGGTTCTCATTGCTCTCAGCGGCTTAATCATCAGCACCTCTTTCCCAATTATCTCTCTACGTGGGAAAAGTCCGATGAAACATTCCGAGCGATGAGAAACGCTCGTTAAGCGAAATCCACCGTCGGCGTCGGTCCCATGATACATTCCGTACCGGAAGAGACCGCGCGCGCGACTTCTTTACATGCACCCGATGGCACGGGCGCGCGCGCGCGTTCAGGGTGTCGCGACGTCGGGACTGCGAAGGGAGAAACGCGAAAGGTGAGCAGAGGGAAATGCGGGAGGGGGAAGACCGAGTCGGGCGGCTCGGGAGACGCGCTCGAGCGCTTTTAGAGGCGCTTAAGTAATACAAATGCGAGTTAAGAGACGCGACGAGCATAGGTAACGGATGACCGCTGTATCTCATTGTTTTCATTTCCTTCGGCACGCCGGCCGGCTGTAAGACGCGGAAATGAAGTGCGCCGGCTTGCCATCTGGGTAGGAAAAGGGTGTCCGCGGGGGTGCGGTGGCGGTCGGATGGGTTGGCTGGATGGCTACGACGAGGGCGGGCACCGTTCATCCCCCTTCGCATCCTGCATGACAACGAGTCTGCCACTCTGCCTCCCTCGCCTCGTCTTCGCGTGTATGCATGTGTGTGTGTGTGTGTGTGTGTGTGTGTATTGGTGAATGTATGTGTGGATGCACGCACGCGTGCCCACCGCACCGAGGGATAAATGGCTTCCACGCTCTCTCGCGCGGCGTTCTCTTTGCAGAGAAGAATACCGTCCCCGTTAGAAGACCGGGAATTTTGTCTCTTGATATGCGCTTTTTTGCGGGAGGGAAAATTAGCTCGCGACGCGCGGCGCGGCGCGGCGTGAAGACGTGCGCGCGAGAGAGAACGCGCGCGTGTGATTTATCTCGAGGGGTGGGTAATCCGCATCTTGATTCATGAACGCAGCTGCTGCCGAAAAGTTTATCACCAAAGTACACGCGTACACGAATTAATCGAATCACGCTCTATCGCGAGTGCGATTTTCTAAGAATTCTCTGGCGGATTATTTTTTCTTTTTAATTTCGTCGGTCGCACATAAAAGCAGCGTACACAAAGCATTATTTCTATCGTAAATAGCGCAAAGGTTACGGAGAAAGGTTGATAGCACACCGAAGAGCTATGCACAGAAACTAAAATAACGCGATATGTGACGCGTAAGGATTAACCGCGATTGCATCCCCCGACTGCATAGGATCCTCGTCATCGCTTTGCGCCACGTGCGTGTACTTGTGCACGTGGGTGGAAGGAGGACGACGCGTAACGTGGGGAGGGAAGGGGACAGAGAGAGAGAGAGAGAGAGATGAGGATGCGAGGTACGTGGGAGAAAACGAGAGGGAGGAGGAAGCACGTGGAGGGGACGCAACTGCAAGGCGGAAGAAGCGAGTGGGGGTAGAGCGTGAATTAACACCTCCACCGCGGCATCAGATAGCGCCCCACCCCTTGGAAGAAGAACCGGGAAGGTGTTGCTTCGCCACCCCGCCAAGTCCGATCGCAGTGAACAGAAGAACGAGGGTAGGATTCGGGAACGAGGGAAGAGAAACGGCGGAACGACGCGGTCGGACGCTTCGAGAAGCGCGAATATGAATATCGGGGTGGTTATTGTTCAGCTTGAAACAGATGGGAAGGGGTAATAGGGGTTCGAAGGGGTATTGTCGCGGGCATCCCCGCCGTCGCTCGAGGATTCGCAGTTACTCTCGCGCTTTGCCAAACATTGGACCTGCAAATTTTCCAATTCTTGTAATCATGAGCAGCCCGATCGCACAACGTTGATTCGCTCTTTGAAAATTATTTTCAGCAACTATTCATTTCTCAGAAATGAGACAACACAGATTAACGCATTGTTCATCGTCTCTTTCCAAAGCACTGTTGTTACCCAACCACTGTCATTACTCGGCCATTTCTATAAATTCTAATAATAAGTTGAATTTCATAAATCGTCGAGACATGAGATTTAAAAAATCGCGAGAATTTACAAATCGACAAACAACGTTCGAGCAGCAAAGTGTACGAACGTTTGTTCGTGGCGGACCAACAATGTGCTAATATCCAAGAGCGCGGGACGCGAGAAATTGCGTTGCAGACATTTTTCGTCGACTGAGCGCACACACGCGCACGCACACGGTGACTCGTAAAATCGAATCACTCGAGTCGCGACTTCATTAATTCGCGGGTGCGCATCGACGTCGATGCGCGACGCGATAACGATACAATTATCATACAGCCGAGTCTCATCGCGACGCGATACATTCCGCTCCCGACGGCGATTTATTCTCGAGGCGCAAATATAACGTGCGCGTATCAGCGATATCACGCCGCCGATAAGAACTGCGGGCACTCGATTCGCCGGAGATTGCACGACAAAGCGACCAATCACGGCTCACTTGCGCGAAATAGGCGTACGTTACGTTGATTAAATGCGTTATCAGCAGGCACTTCGGTGTGGCGTGCACTGATTTGCCGGCGGCCCGCGATAACGCCTGATAAGACCCTGATAAGGAGACCCCATCGTGCCGATAGAAATTAACGCCACCGCGAGCGAAAACACTGGGTTTCCTCATATATCAGCGAGACCGATCTTTCGTGGGCACAGAACGCGCATACATTGTTGTTGCTTCTTAATAATTTATCGAGTCCCGATTTAATCGAGGATCGGGAGTACCGACCGTTTCCGCCACGATTGCGCCAGATCCCGTGTGAGAATGAGAAACACGATTTCCTCGTAAAATAAAATCTCTCTCTAAAATGTCAGATATTATCAAGAGCGAAAATCTACACGTGGCGGTAAAACCTTCGGAATTATTTTCAGAACGCGCGCATGAAAGACGATAAAAATCCGTTACTGCTGCAATAAAAGCAGTCGAAGTCTTGTGTCGAATAGTTCGGCATAAATTGCCCGATTGCTCGTACGTACGTGCATACAGCGGTGCTAACAAATTTACCAGATGTAACCCAATTATTAATAATCAAGCTCGCGCCAGACAGGGACGGGTTAATCGTGGCATAAAGCTCCGGAACGGAAGCGATACCGTATGACTAAGCACAGATAACCTAACGGCGGTAGCAAAGAAAGGGGCAGGTGCGCGCAGTCCGCTTTTAACTATCGCTTTGCGGGCCACGCTATCGGGAAACGCGCGGAAACAGAAACGAGAAACTGCGAAGTCGTCCTCGTCCCACGACGACGACGACGACGACGACGACGACGACGACGACGACGACGACGACGATGGTGATAGCGCAGCTGACACGTCCCGCGTAGAGTTAGGTCAGAGCTGGATTAGTATAGGTGAAAGAGAAAGGACGAGATGGTGGGGGCCGAAGGGAAAGAGAGAAAGAGAGACAGTCGTGTGCTGGTAGCTCTCTGGAAATCCGACCCGCTCGTGTGGGCAGAGAAAGAGCGCGCGCCGGCGAATAGGTAGGTACTGCTCTGATAAGGAGACATTAGCGACCCGTATGCGATAGCGCGCGCGCCACTGATAAGCCCGACGCCGCGCGGCGCGGCGCGGCGCGGCGTGCTACGCGTCGCCTCGTTTTTGACGGCGTCGGGAAAGTCGCGACGCGACGTCGTCATCCGTGATCATCCGCGAGAGAGCCCGCGCCTCGCGATCGAGGCGCATACACGAGAGTTTACAGTCGCGATTATACGTAACTTGACGTCCACTCTCGCGCGCGGCAACCGTCCACCTCCCCTCTCCTCCGCTCTTCACCCCCGCCCCCCTTCTTGCGACCGGTACGATGTCACGACAAGTGCCATTAATTTATGTTTCATCAATTAATTTCTCAGTCGTGCAAGACGTGACTCTGACAATTGCTTCGGACAAATTGGGCTTAAAGTCAGCGGAGGAAAATTTGCGATAAATTTGTTTGTTCAGTAACTTACGGAAGATAAATGTTCCTATTGAAAATGTCAGGTTTCTTTTGAAATTGCCCTGCTAAAAATATTACAAAAATGCACCTCCACTGATAATCGGAGCTAAAGTGTGTGTTGCGACACACACATTAAAGCCTAATTTAGCGCGCCTTCGTCATTGTTAATTCTTTTAACTTCGTATTTCCAAGTAATGGATTCAACGAAGCTTATTTCAAGCTTTTCAAGCGAGTGTCTGAGGTCTGAGGGAAGATTACATTTGCGACTCGGTGTGTTCCGGGATAGTCGAATTTTTGGCTGGGAGAGAGAGAGAGAGAGAGAGTCGGATGCTAATATTTTTTATGAGATTACGGGAAATTACACGACAAATAAGAATCTTCGCGCCGTGCTCCTCGTTTAGGAAAGCGTGCGGAATATTATCAGCGCTTTGTTAGCGGCAACTGCTACGGTGCAATCATCGTAAGCGCGATGTTACCCGGGCGATTAGGCGAGCAAGATGAATATGCAACGTCTTGATCCGCGATGCAGATACCTCCGGCTATTTCAATGAGCCTCTGCCACCCCCGTAAGCGTTACGTAAGCAAGAAAAACTGCGGCTTTGTAATCAGACGGTGGTTAGCAGGTGAGAGCTTTCGAGTCGAGAGTATGCACACGGTGGCTTGAGAATAACGTTTCCCGTTCGTTTCTTCGCAACGCGCGAGCGATGTTTAATTTCCAAATGACAAGCGACCGAAGCTAAGCGTATTTTGTCAAATTGGCGAGTAACTCCAAACCAAACGTTGTACCTCAAGTCAAGCAAAAATTTTACTCAAGAATTGCGGAAACTGAAGTATCGTGTACACATGTTTTCACAATTTTGTCCTACATATATATATATATGTGTGTGTGTGTGTGTGTGTGTGTGTCTTTTTATAATTACGCCAATGTTAATGTGAGAAATGAAGAGCCTCGCATCTCGAAGAGTTCGTTCGCCGAAGAAGAATCAGCTCCGAGTCCACCGAGGACCCGCGAAAAAAGAAGCTCTCACCCTGTACATGCGGGATATCGTATCGTCAACCAACCACCACGACGTTCCCGTATCGCGCCCCTATGTTATGGCGAGTTTTCGCCAAGGGGGTGCTCGACAGCGACCTTTCGCAGGCTGAAAGGTATCCCGATATATCCACTCCTCCCCCCGTCCGTCGAATATAAACGGCCAATTAAAGGCCCGCGGACGTCTCGGCTTTATGCGCCTCTCGACTACCGGCCGCTAATAATTATAGCATCGATCAAGCGTGCCTGCCTTCGTGTGTGTCGCTACATCGCGACACACACGCGGAATGCAACCGTGTTATCGCATAAGTAGGCATGATTTCTAAACTTGTATTCCTCACAATAAAAACGATATTTCCTCCGACCTATTTTCCCTTATCGATGTATCCTGAACTTTCTGACAAACTTGACAGAAATCTGGCCTAGCCAAATTCATACCAATCAAGTAATAATAATTTAACCAATCGAGTAACAACTTTTCTAATGCGACGCGAGAACAACTCGACTTTCTTATATTAATTTTTTCCCCGAAAGACATACTCGACGACAAAAAGTACCCCGGCGGATCTAAAATCGCATCTCTTTATTCATTCCATTTTCCATTAATGGCTTACTTTTGTATTGTATAACTTTTATATATTTCCCGGTACTTCGGGGTTAAAGGGGGAACACAGGCATTAACAGCCGGCGGTGCCGCCAACCCTCTTTCCGTCACCTCCGCCTCTTCCTCTCCTCCCATTCTCATTCCGTAGAAAAAAAACGACTGTTTTCGCGGAATCGATGTCTCGATAACGCAAATGACCGAGAGGCGAGAGGTGGTTATCCCTCTGTCTGCCATCTATCTGTCCTAATACATCTCCCAAGGTGTGTTTTACGCGGACCATAAAGCACACACGCCCCCGCAGCGTACGCGCGCGCGTGCACGTGCAAACGTGCGCTGCGGCGGACGTGCGTACGTTAGTAGACCCGACGCGTCTTATCGGCCGCCCCATCGAGCCGCGCTGTGTAACAGCTAGGTGTCCATTACATCTAGCCGGTCCATCTAGGCGGCGGAATAATAAAACGCAGCCAATCACTTACGGCTGCGCGCGCTCCCCCGGCTATGCTATGCTACGCTATGCTATGCTATGCGAGCTATTGCGCGCGAGTCACGTGTTATCTCGGAAGCGCGAATGCTGGACGAACGCGTGTTACAACGGAAAGGACGTTATCTGGCAGGCGTAAATGACAGTTTTAAGGAGGAAGATGTCATTTTGGCAGTATGAGGTCTCTTGGAAAATTACCGACGTACATGTCAATTTTAACATCATATACATCTACACGCTCTTCGTGTACGAGGAGGGGAGGGGGGTGTAGAGTATCCTGGCTTTTGAATTTTGACAGAGGAGCCGGATGAGAACTTCGGAAGGGTCGCGCGACGAATAACAAGCATCGTATCGATATCCACGCGAGTAATTTAATTATCGACATTAATTCCACGGCCGGTATAAACAGGAGTAATTAATACACAACAGGGTGAATGGTAGGGGGGAGGGGGGGGCGGAGTCAGATCTGTTTGGTATTGGAAACGCGACTGGCGATGAGTTGTTAATTCTTACGTAATTACAGTTGTCGACTTGAACGCTCCTCGAGATCGAACCTCGATAGCGAAAATAGCCGTCTATCAGCGACGACGTTATTGCGGACCGCGCGAGCACATATAGCGCGTTAAATGCGCGCGTGCAAGTCGGCGACTATACCTTCTCCTCTCTCTCTCTCTCTCGTCGAACGGGCGAGGGAGGAGAAGAAAGATTCCCTCGGAAGCTGCGACGAGAGCGCGCGCGAGTTATCAGTTCGATAACGCTCATCCTTTGAACGGCCGTCGAGACGGACACGCGCGAGATCGCCGGTTTCGAACGACGTTTCATCATCTGTTTCCTCCTCCTCCTTCTCCTCCACTTCCCTGCTGCCTCACCACCTCTACCGCCTTCACCGTTCACACCATTGACGTGCCATCGAGAGAGATCTCGACGGCGACGACGCATGGGCGTCACGAGCTTGCGAGGCCTCGCGAGAGAGAAACGTAAAACGCGCATCCGTGGAGAGGAGAAAGGGGAGTCGAGAAATCAGTCGAGAAGTCAGTTTTGTTTAGCAAAATTATAGCACGAAATGGCAGGCTGGGTTTTGCGTGGTGTTAAGCAATCAATAGCGTGGGGGTCGTATCAATTTTGATAATAAAATATATATAATTCGAAAATTAATGAAACAAATTTCAAAGATTGATAGAATCATCTAATAATAAAGGAACATATTCCACGAATTATTTATGCAGTGATATTAGGTATTTCTTTTTTCTTTGGGACAGTTGAAAATGTAGGAGGGAGAATTATAAACAAAAATAAAAGTAACAGAAGATGAAATATATAAATTAAACAAGTATTAAATATATAACAGATATTAAATTATATAAACAAGTATTAAAATAAAATAGTTATATATACTTTTCTCATGTCATCTTATTTTGATTTAATTATCCGCGATAAGTGTGAGAGAATGGAAATAACAGAGATAGAAGCCCTCGGTTCGCAACAGATGTAGAAAGATCTCGTTGCGCCGCCCATGCGGGACAACTGATATAGATTCTGACGAGGAATGTACGCGCGGTGATAGTGGGCCATCAACAAATTTATTCCGCGTTTATTTCGCGCACCGTGCTTATCCCGCGGTCGAGCGTCCGCGTCGGCGTCGGCGTCGCGTCGCGTCGCGTCGCGTTGTCGAGATCGAAAATTATGCCACGATTAAATGCACGTCATGTTTAGACTGCAACTGCGTCACGATAAGATGCGCACTCCGACAGAAATAATGCTCTCATATCGTGCGCAAGCAATTACTTTTGGCGATTTTTCTCGTTTTATTTATATATAATGTAGCCCGGCAAAAAATTCCGATTATTCCTGCGTTCGTGCGTGCACAGGCACACGCGCAAGCAAACGCTATCGAGTGCATAATTCGATATTCGATACTCAATCGCTGAATAATTATCGATCCGGAATTCGATCTTTCGATAGCTTTTGCTTTTAATCTCGAGACAACTTTGGGTGTCTCATTTCGAAAGCTTGACATATGCGTGTTCTTACGAAAGAAAATTGAAATAAAATAATAAAAAGGTAAACGAAAAGAAAATGTTTACTTTAAATTTCTAGACAGATTTATGAGCAGAATGGATCAATAGAGTGGGCTTGCCGAGGCACTGTATAAGCGAGAAGATGCCCAAAATACCATATACGCGGCTATTGCGACTAACAAAATTTGAAATTGCGACTCTCGCCGCGGCGATAATAGTTATCACAGCGTACTAAGATTACTTTCACGTATGCTATAATTCGCGTCGTACACTACAAAGTGTTCTCGTGTGTACAACAGATAAAAGGATATTTACGTATATGCTCCATTCTTTTCCGAATTAATTTACGCAACAAGCAGGAAATGCCGCCAAGAGTTCCCGTCAGGATATATTGTTTCCGCTTGTATTATTTAATCGAATGGAAAGTGCATTGTACAGCGACGTTCCTTCTCGCTGTGCGAAAATACCTCGAAAAGGCTGACGGTGCGCGCGAGTAAATTTCTTACTCGTCGTTTACTTATGTCGCGAGCCGCAAGTCGGCTTTCGTACATTATAATTACCGTGTTGTAGACCGCGCGTATTGCTGCGTATGCAAGTCATTGTTAAATCCCGATAATCGAGAGCAGAGCTTGCGAAAAGGCAAGCGCACGTCATCATATCGATATCGATATACGTGTGCGCGCGCGCGGCGGAGCTTTTAACGTCCGCCGTTATCAGCGGCCAATGCGAGACCGGCCCGTATCTCCCTTCGAGTTTCTTCGGGGATGCAGTAACGTAAGCGTTGTGAAAATGCGCCTCGGTCACGTTCGCGGCGCTATCGCGATTTCGAATCTTTACAGCGAGCTGTCAATATAGTGATACCATTATGCGACCGCGTCCACAGCGCGAAAGCCGCAGAACCTCGTCGTAACACCGTCCCGACGCGACGCGACGCGACGCGACGCGTCGCGGCGCCGATAAGCCAGTTCTAATTCGAGAAACTGTGCCCGCGCGGACACGCGCTAAGTAAAAATAGCACAGGCAGACGATAATAACAAATAAAAACTACGATAGTGACGTGGGGCAAACAACGGTGAGTAATAAATAATTAAACGGAGGGATTTCCGCAATGAGCGTATCCCAGATGCCGTAAAGCTCGTGGGAAAAGCGAACCCCGAGCGAAATCGGGTTCGTCGTGAATGATTTCCCAAGTAAAAAATCAATCAATATGCAAGCATTTCCCAGCGCTAACGCAACAACAACAACTGTGATATACGACGTGGTCGTGGTCGTGGTAACCCAACGATATTCACCGAAATAATAGTCCTCCACGATTCGCTACAGAGTGTACAACCGCTAATTATCCGAGAAAAGAGAGAAAAAGCGCCCGCTCGCCCTCTCCTCTCTCTCTCTCTCTCTCTCTCTCTCTCTCTCTCTCTCTCTCTCTCTCTCTCTCTCTCTCTCGCTCGCTCGTTCGCGTCGCAAAAACGACGCTGCTTTTTTACAGCGCGGCGGAATATGGCGGTTCGGGCTTTTCAGCCGTTGGCTTTCAGAGCGGCAGATAATGAACGAGCACCCTCGCGCGCCCGGACTCTACCGCAACCGTTACTTCCTACCCTTCGCCGCGCCGCACCGCGCCGTGCCGTGTTCTCACGACTACCTCCGGTGTCAACAGGTGGGCGCTCGCGGATGCCACCGACGCAACCTGGCACGTCCTGGGACGTCGATCCGTCCTCTCTCTCTCTCTCTCTCTCTCTCTCTCTCTCTCTCTCTCGCTCTCTCTCTCGCTCTCGCTCTCTCTCTCTCTTGTCATCGTTGATCCTTGATGTTTCTCATTACGTCCCGTCCCATCGAATCGCGAATAGCACGCCATTTCGGCGGGTCAATCCTTCAACGGGGGAAGCCCGACGTTTCATCGGTCATTTCTCACGGAAAGCCGAGACGGTAAAATTTCGTCGTCGATGTCACAAACGATACTATTTACACATGATATTGATAATGTTAATGAACAGCTGTATTCGATCGTGAACGATCGGAAAATTTCAATTTCGATTGGCTTATCCGGGATGAGCTTCGATAAAAATAGTTCCGACGAGAGGTTGCCGAACTCGCGGCTGGATCTCCGAGGCGTTCGTTGCGAACGCAATCTCGCTCTATTAACTGTGTGCAAATTTTTATCGACCTCCCGGCGAGAGGGAAAGAGAGGTGAGAGAGAAAGAAAGAGAGAGAGAGAGAGAGAGAGAGAGAGAGAGAGAGAGAGAGAGAGAGAGACGCCCGAGCATCGACAATCGGCGCGCTGCGATAACGTGTTTTTCAGAGCGAATCAGCGCTAATGGATGTTTTCACGCGGCTCCTCGGTGCATCGCTGCAGATAAGTTGCATCGCGGCGCGCATTCGAGCGGGCGATTCGATTCATCGCGCGTCCACGACAAAAGACGCGAATCGCGTCGTTCCTCCCGCTGCGCCCCCAGCCAAAGTCCCCCAGCCATTTTGTTGGAACAACCGCGACGCGCTGTAAGTGACACAATTTTTCCTCGAAGGAATCCATCGGACGGCGAGCGCACGAGATAAGCGATCACCAGACATGTATACATGCGTATTATTAAGAGCGCGTCATTAAGGCGTCATTAAGGCGTTAACAACGCGCCGCATCTCGCCCGCGACACTACTTATCGCTTATCGTTATCGCCGCCATTTTTCTGGGCCCCCGCGATTTTCGTTCGCGCTCTCTTGTCGGCGCGACCGATAAGCGGCTGTTTTCCAACGATCGCTCGCCCGCTCGTCCGCTCGCTCGTTCGCGTATGTGCACTGGCAAAAGATTGCATTGTTGTCTTGTCCCAGAGATCACCGCGAGGGTATCGGCCTTAGCCCGATATCGGTCCGAGAAGAGCCGATACGAGCATCCGAGAAGAGGAGACTTTCCCGCAGGATAAAGAGTTCGCTCTCGATAACGGCGAAACAATAAGTTATTTCGGCGCGATGTTGCGCGCGAGGACGTCCGCCGAAAATCCGATTTGCAGAAGGAGCGCAGGTGTCGATGCGCGAAATCCGACTCTGCTTCCTTACTTCCTACTTACAAACAAGGCTAGCTGAGACGCTGAGACGCTCCGACTTCCACTTTGCCATCATTTTCAATCCAGAATTACGTGCGAGCGTGCAAGCTGCGTGGTGTTCGTGCGCGCGAGTACGTTCGAGCAAGTGCGTTATTTTGACGTTAATTCCGCCGTTTCGTTCGGCTCTCTCGATCCATTTATTCGATCCGATACATTTTTATCTTTGAAACGCAATTTTAATAACTGTTTGCCGGATATCTCGAAATTTTCCAACTTTGTCGACGTTTCTATTTGCGATTACATGCGCGAAATGCGAGAAAACGAGTGTATCTGATAAAAAAAAAAAATATATATATATATATTCAAACGGATAGATGTTCATTCGAATTTGAATGAGCCGGGTGTACAAACAATTACGTGCTAGCAAAAATGCAAGGAGAGTTAAGAAGAAAAGCGTATTTCATTTCGAATTTTACAAATTTTCTCTCCTCCTTATATTCTCGGCTTTCCCCAAGAAATTATTCCATTTACATTACATTAATTTTTTTATTTTTTATTTGTCGCCTATCATCTCTCTCTCTCTCTCTCTCTCTCTCTCTCTCTCTCTCTCTCTCTCTCTCTCTCTCGCTTTTCGACCTGATTGTTACGTTCGTGAAAAGTTGACGCATCACGAAGAGACGCGCCTAATCTGCACGTTACATGCGGCGTTTGCGGACACGGCTTTGTTACAGCACGCGAGCGTATGAGCGCGCGCGGCTTACATCCCGAAAGCGTTGTAAGCCCAGTTTTGCAACATTATGAATTTCAATGAGCCGCGCATACGAACGAACGGCGGCGCCTATCGATTTCGACCCAGGGATAAACCGTCGCGAAATTTCGGTGTGCAAGGTCGACGTATATCGTACATATAGTGGGGGATTAATTGGTTTCGCTTGGATGGAATATTACTTCATTAGTGCTACTATATCGTTATTACATTATCAGATGGAGTATTACCTCATTACTATTATCTACTATAATCGTTAGTATGTTCCCGCGAGAACACACATTACTCGATGAATAATTAGCAATTAATTAGTTTATATGTATTCATTCCCGCGAAAATGTACGAAATATGGAAAAAATAATTACAAAAGAAAAAAACAAAAAAAGAAAATATATATATATATATAATAAAAAATTTAAAAAGATACACACGAAAGTGTGTAAATATAACGAGTGTCGGGAGAATCGCGATTTCGCAAACGAGAATGAAACGAGGAGTCCTCCTCCGTTGGCTTGGCGAACGACACCGGCTCCAAGATTCGTCCGTTATCCTGCTCTTTGTCTTCTTGTTTGAAAACTCCGTTCGGAAAATACGATTCGCGGGAAAAGATATCGAGATACGGCGCGTGCACACGCAAACGCGGCCTCCGCGCTTATCTAAATTAACTTGAATTAACGCGAGATGCAAATTACGCCGACTCCTTTTCTCGGCGTTCGATAAAAGGAAATCACGCGCGATCCTCGCGGCGATCGGAGACGCGATAAGACACTTTTACGGTGCATCGTGCGAGACGCATAAAACCGACGCGACGCGGCATGGCGTGGCGCGGGGTGCGCGCACGCTCGGAATAGGTAATTTCCATGATTCATAATCGTTATCTGCGCGATAATGTGTTTTTCGAGCAGCTCGAGCTCTTATCCGCTGCCATACTCCGAGTACGAACTTCCGACACAATGGCAGGCCGCGAAATATTCTACGTTATCCGCGGCGACCTCAACCTGCCCCGGCTGAATAGACTCAACCTTTTCAACGTATTCTACAAGATTTCAAAATCTTGCGCGGATTTTTCGCAAAATTTTGTGAAAAACGTCCACGAGTAAACAATCGTAGTTTGCCAAGATTCAACATTTGCGCAGGCGAGAATTTCTATGCATCGCACAGAAAATAAAAAATTCTATATATCATTGCGCGAATAATTGATCCTATGTAGTTAATACCAAACTATGTGATACATCATATATAATGGAGATAAATCCTAAATATTATACCATGAAAAAAGTTGTATAAAATCGGTCCTATATGATGTGAATGAATTCACATTTTTACATATTTGCACTACCAAGTTTCATTATCGCAGCTGTGCGGCATGACTAATATATCATATCGTCATTTTTCACGCTACAGTCTTATTAACCCAGGTGCGCAATACATGTTCACCCATTCCTGCACGCACAGCACACGCAAAGACCCGCGTGCGTGTCCATCTGCCAAGATTAAACCTCGTTTCGCATGCGCACTAAAGTCAAGCAAGAAAAGATTCGCATCGATCGCCAACATCAAATGAAAGCGAATCGAATCGAATCAAACGGTGATCTCCCGGCCGATGCGCGTCGACAGGGTAAATCAAGTGAAATTGAAAATTCAGTTAAATCAAATCGAATAAAATATTCAATGTCAATGAAGCGCAATTCGAAGAAGTGAGACGCCTATCAGACGCTCGGTTTATCTCGTCAATATATCCAAAGTCTCCATTATTCTCGCGAGTGTCGTAGTCGCGATTATTCATCGTCGCGGTCGATACAATTAAGAGACCGGGACGTCCGAGCGAAGCCGAGAAAAATGACGTCGTCGCGCCAAAGACGAGAGGAGAGGAGAAAGAAAAAGAAAAAGAGTCGAGAAAAAGAAGAACGGCCCCGAGGAGGAGGATTGGCGCTGGTCGTCGATAGGATATCAGCTGATGATGGTCAGCCGGACAGAGATAGCGGTAATGAGCGACGGGAGGAAAGTTTCCATCAGGCGAATAACCAGTAAAAGGAGTCCGACGAGGGGGGAAAACGGGAGGGGATAAAGGCGGGGGAGGAGGAGGAAGAGGAGGATGAGAAGGAGGAGGAGGAGGGCGGGGGGGGGGGGAAGAAGAGTGAGGAGACGAGAGAGCGACCGGATGATGGACTGATTACGCTCCGGTACCGAGATACTCGCCTGATACCGGCAGACTTCTAGGAATTCCAAATGTCCGTCGTCACCGCCGTGATCGTCGTGCAGACGCTCTCGCGACTCTCCTCGTCCACGTGGTGCTGGATCTGACGAACGACGAGAGATCGCGTGGTCGCGGTTCGCGCGGACCGCGAGGCCGCGAGAAACGCGGCGCTTCCCGCGGAGGGATGTGTGTCTCAAAGGCGCAACGATGACTTTTCTGCTTTTTATTCCGCTTTGATGTAGCTTTCACTCGACCTGAGATCCGCGTTATCCGAGACTCTCGCCGGGGGGGGGGGGATCAATTCGCTTCAGTTACGGCAAAGGAGAAAGAAGGAGTAATAAATTCTGGCTTCTCTCGGTGTCTCTCAGCAGTATATAAAAAGACCCCGCGCTCTCCGCGCCTGACGTATTATATCATGCGCGTATTATCTATTCTCGGTAAACTCGGGTAAACTCGAAAATCGAGAAAGGGTGATTCAACGACCGAAAAGGATTCCTGATAAGCGACATCGCGACAAGTAGCCGTAACCGCTGAGTTTCTCGATCGGCGCACGAGGACACGATACGTCGAAGGAGCACGAGGAGCAGGAGCAGGAGTAAGGGGAGTAGGAGGAGACGGGAGGGAAACAAGGGAAGGAGGAACGAGCAGGCGAGGACCCTGCCGAAAGTTAAAAGAGAATCCATCCATAAATAAGCGCGCGGTTCACCGAGAGAGCGCAAGGCTCGCCTCGGCGAGGAGGAATCGGCGCGCGATCTTCCAACGGAATAATAATGCGGGTGAAATAAAACCGGCCTCCCCTCACCCACACGCACGCACGCACGCACGCACGCACGCGCGCGTACACACGCCGACGCGCACCGTACACAGAGTACCTACATAATATCCCCATAGAAAGATGGGAAGATCAAACACTGAAATTACAGCATTGTGAGCATTCCTCTCGCCGGGCCACTCTTCTTCTCCTCTTTCTTCTTCTTCTTCTTCAACGTTGCGCATACCGATAACGCTCTCCAACCCCCCACCCACCCTCCATTCTCTCTCTCTCTCTCTCTCTCTCTCTCTCTCTCTCTCTCTGTCTCTCTCTTTCTCTTTCTCTCACACTCTTTCTGCTTTTTATCTTTCTCGCGCTCTCTCGCACTCTCGCTCACCCTCTCGCGCCCCGCATAAACACACACTCGCCTGCATAAGGCTCCCTTTATTATCGAGCCTCGGATCGCGTGCATATTGCATCGCCGGTACCGGGACCGACGACGTACCGCACCGACGTACCCCGGCACCGTCGGGATCTGTCCACAGACTTCCACGCTGGATGCATCGTAACATGTGGGACGTACGTTTCAGGGATGGACTTTCTTTCTCTCAATCTCTTGATCTCCCCCTCTCCTCTCTTCCCTTCTCGCCCTCCCCCTCTCTCTCTCTCTCTCTCTCTCGCCCTCCTCTCTCTCTCGCTCTCGCTCTCTCTCTCTCTCTCTCTTTCTCTCCTTTTCTCCGACGAATCGTTTCCTCCGAGAAAACAACGCGGTCACCGATACCTTCGCGACGTGTGAGCAACGATTGCCGAGCAGTTCATCGCGAATTCAGCTTCGCAGGTGTTAATGCAGATAACGAAATCTCAAAGTACGTTTAATTTTTACCGGTCGAATTTTTTTTCTCCAGCTAAGGTCTAACATTGTTTGCGCCTTCACAGCTGTTAATAGCGCAAATTGGTAAACAGGCATGGTGTTTCTCCGAGAAAACATCGGCTTCAAGTTGATCGGGAAATCTGAATCCGCGAGATCTTACGTTGAAATAAAGGCGGTTATAAATTTTACATATATTGTAAAACGCATATAAACGACATGATAAATCATGTAAAATCAATCTGATATAACGATCAGATTAATATATGTATCTATATCGATATATTTGCTCGATATCAAGATTGATCTTGTTGATCCGGACTGGAACCCTTGATTATTCCATTTTACAAAATCTGATGCAAAATACTTTGTAAAAAAACGCCTCCAAGCTGGCTTATCACGCGGCACACCTGCGCTTTGTGCCCCGCGCGAACTCCGCGTTCCGATAAAGATCAGGTCGAACCGTGTGAGAATCGACGAGGACGAGGACGGACGGCAACATTCGTCAGATCGATCGTCCTCCTCCTCCTCCTCCTCGTCGTCGTCGTCGTCGTCGTCGTCGTCGTCGTCGCCGCCGTCGTCGTTTCCATCTCGCGCGGAATGCATTAAGCCGGACGTCGTCCTCCTCGCGAATGGAACCAAGTGAGCGGCACGCAGACGATTTTTAAGCAGATAGGATTCCACCACACCACTTTCAGAACTCCCACACACGCGCGAACGCACGTACGTAGCCATTCGCGAGCCGCATAAAGCGAGCGAGCGAGTAAGCGAACGCGAAGAAGGTGAGCGCGCAGGAGCGGATTCGACGTGTGAGTCGGTCTTTTATTTCGTTCTTTTCTTTTCGATTAGTCCGTTATCTGTCGCTGCACCGCAAGACATTGAGTTCCTTTCGTGCACGTTCTCTTTTTACAGTAGATATAACAAACGCTCGTTTAAGGGAAGCTAACAGCGAGCGAGGAATGATGGGGAGAGAGGTGTAAGTACTTGTATCGCGAAGAAAGAGAAAGAGATATTTTTTTAACGAGAATGCTTAAGTAAGGATTAAAAACTCGCAAAAGGTTGAGAAAGAAGAAAGAAGCTCGGCCCAATTTTACTCGATACTTCTCACAGATAAATCTTTCGGTGGAAGTATAATAATAATAATATAATCGTTAAACTGATAATTATACACTGTTAGGTATCATGTCAATAGTCCCATTGATTGTTGATTAATTTCATCGGAGATTCAAAGAACCGCCTTTCCTCCTCCCATTCTTTTTTTAATTCATAGTCCATAAATTTTTCACATCGGCAACATGACGTGGTTAAAGATCACATCCGCCCCTGGCGAAACATATACATACACACATCACACACACACACACACACACACACACACACACACACACACACACACACACACACACACACACACACGATCCTCCATGTGGAACTCGGGTTGCCCTCGGGGGGGTTGCGGCAGTCAGTCTGTACGGGGGTGTGCGTCCCCCTCTCTGGAGAGAGGAAAGGGAGCAGAGAGAGAGAGAGAGAGAGAGAGAGAGAGAGAGAGAGAGAGAGAGAGAGAGAGAGAGAGAAGGAGAGGGAGAGAGAGAGAGAGAGAGAGGTGGGAGAAGGAGAAACTAACCCCAGACGATGCAAGGGCTGATAAAACTACGAATGATAACGTCTGCAGAGCGCCCGACTGTTTCTGACTTTTCGCGATAATCTCGTGCCTCGCCTACTGCTCCCCCCCCTCCATCCTCCCGCCGTCGTTCCCTCCCGGATCCCCCTCGCGATTTTATCCGCCGTATTTCCTCGCGCTGCAGAGAGAGAACCGTCTCAAGGTCTTATCCGCGAAACCGGTCCTCCCACGCTTATCAGCGTGTCCTCAGAAAAGTGCTCCGATGTCGCCGCGACGATTACAGCGAGATAAAGTGTCGATCGATTATACACTGCCGCGGCATACATTCCGCGAGACTTGTAACAATAACGGATTCTCGCTGGCCGTCGCGCTTTCCGAAAACGACCTCGAGACACGCCGCGCCGGGGGGATCACCGATTTCTCAGCAACTTCTCGAGCGATTGAAAGAAACCGGCCGATTCTTATAACACGCCGCTCGTGAACAAAATACAATGAGCAGAATGGAGAAGTCTGTGTGTAGACTTTTTACTTCGGAACCGGACGTTAAGTTGAAATTGCAGAAAATCAGAGGACGATAACGACAGTTTCCGCCGGCGAAAGGTGTAATCCGAGCGCACGCTCTCGCATTTGCCTTGTAAATGACTTTTATCGGCAACTAATGCCTCCACACGCGCACAGGAATAAAACTTGTATCGCACTTATTTCCACGCGAGATATACAGACCGTGCTAGAACCGCCGCCGGATAACTTTCCCCTGCGATGTACGACTGTTTTGAGAGACACCCGCTAGAGGAACAACGACGAGACAATTTCTCGCCGGGCTCTCTTAGTCCCAGAGACTCTCTATCTTTCTCTCTCTCTCTCTCTCCCCCCCCTCTCTCTCTCTATATATATATATATATATATCGCGCTCGTTCTTGTTCGCCATGGTGTCCCGTCTGTCGAAAGTGCCGCTTGTTCGTAATAATATCTTGTTTAGCCGGACAAACAACGGCACGCGCGCGCCCGAAGACACCTAATTGCCCGCTCGTATTTGCTCGATAAACACCTTGAAGTAGCGTGTAAACTCGTCCACCCCACCCCGACACCCCACCGCGGCGGTCACGATAACGAAAACCGGGGTCTTTGAAGCTCTCGCAGCTTCTCTTATTCCCCGACTATCCGAGAACCGGTACTACAATGAATGAAGATCGAAGATTGTGCAGGGCGTTTTACACGCGTCATCGTTATTAACAGCAGCAATTTTACCGCGCATTTTATCTCTTCCCTATCATTATTATATTTACTGCTACCTACGCAAAAGGATCTGTCAATTATCGCGCGAGATTCCGCGAAAGAATCGCCGTCATGAATTTCCCGGGTCGACGATCTCCACCGAGTCGAAGTCCCCGAACCGATCGACAGTCGCGCGACCGTCACGAGGGTCCAGAACTGAAACTGAAAAATCGAGACCAGACGAAAGAGCGCAGCGAAACGAAGTGACGTACTTGCCCGATGCGGGAGGGTTTAATTGCCATCGAGAGGTCGTCCTTAATTTCAACGTGCTATCGGCGATTGGCAGCGACCAGGGCCCGGTACCGGTACCGGCTCGAAATGACCGAGGCGCCACTCTTATCTGGAGAGGCGCGGATAAGCCCGATGATTGAGGAGAAAAGGGGCCACTCTCGAGATATACCAGCGCTACTCGCGGCGGAAGAGACGGCAGAGGACGGGACAAGACGAGATGAGAGGAAAGGGGACGAGGAGGAGCATCCCGATCGGAGGTACACGCACGACGATCCTTGCGATACCGCGAGAGATGGCGGAGGAACCCGAAATCCCCGACGAACCCGTGACACGAGAATCCTGCGCACGAGGACGCGGCGACTCGACGAGAATCTCAAGGCGAATCGAATCGTCCACATCGAGACAAAGAGAAACGGGTCGCCCGGCTCGCGCGGTTCCCAAAAAGCGATAGTCGATCGGAAGACTGAGAGGTAATTCGTTAAATTTCAATTGTTATTCGTGTCAAAGAGAGCTAAGAGGTCGATCTTATTGCCGCGTGTTTCGTTGATCTCGTTTAATTTCCGTCGTGCTCCTCTTCTCATATCGTATACTTCGTTTTTTTTTCTTTATATTAAATCCGTTAAGAAAGTGATGCGCAGATACTGAATTATGATTTCGCCGTATCGCGTCTGGTACAAACATAACACACGATGAATAATTCGTCCTCTATTTCTGTGCGTAGAAATTTGCAATTGTTTAAAATAGCATATTTATCGCTATGCGGTAGTCGGACATGAATAATTTTGCATAATTCACTATTTATGCAAGAGTAATTTCATTTACATCGATATCCATGCAAAATTCAATTGTAACATAATAATACTCGCGCGTAGTGATAATTGCGTAATATGAAGTTGAAAATGTTCTACCCGCAGCAGATAAATATATATTGTACCCTTATTTCCCGCTTTCTCAAGACTTGCTCCCTCCCATTTGCATTCGCAATTTTTCACTTCTATCAGCGACATATCATTTGCTAGATTTACCGTATAAATTATCGCGATCTTCAAATTCTTTCACATCGTTTTATTGCGCATAAAAGAGATTTTAAATATGACATCGAACCACGTTGACTAATACGTTTCAGTGTATGTTTTCAGATAAGATTAAACAAAACATGGCCTATGCATCACATTCATTTCAGATGAATCATTAAAAATATGATTCATATCGATTCGTTAGCATATATATCAAATTAAAAAGTAAAATTAACTTCCGTTAAAATTCACTCATGAACGATTGGAAAAAAAGATTGACAATTGTTCGAGTAGAGCGAGAATCCGAGTCGAAATTTTGTCCTACATTAATCCTGCAAATATCATTGAATTTGAAGAATCGATGAAGAATCTCGAAATCCGGACTCGAAATACAGACTATTGGCCTGTTATTTTGTCCGTGGTAAAGAAACGCTTGCTCAAGAATTATTTAATGTTTCATCGTCCCAACAGCCTACATGTACATTTACCATCTATTCGTTATATATTAAACATATAATTTATTCAACTGCAAATATAGTATGTGAGATAAAGAGATATTAAATAATTTATAAAATTTGAGGTGTAAACGGGTAATAAAAGAAACAACAATTTTTATTCTCATAATCTCTCTTTTTTTCTTCGTCTGACGTTGGAAGCCTCAATGGGGGATTTAAAGCTCTTAAGAAGAACTGTCGAAAAAAAGATGTGAAAACAAAGATAACGGCAGTATGTCCAATAATATTATTTACCAATAGAGATTTCAACTCATATTCCGTAAAAAAACAAGTCTAGATAGGAGCAAGAATTTGGCATTACCAAATGTAAATACGATCGAAGTCGCGCGACCCGTAGAGCGTATTATTGGCCGTAAAATTCAACACTTGCGACATTTATATCAGATTATAAGGCTAATATTCATAGTTATAAATTATTTAAAAATGAGGAAAATTATCGAATGAATGTATAATTCATTCATAAAAATACAAGTTTGTATTGATGGACCGTTGTTCGGCTGCTCGGATCAATCAAGTCTTTATCGCGTGAAATAGCGTCATAAGGTACACAAGACAACAAAGTACGACAAACAATCGGAGATTTATGAAGCTATAATAAGATCTAGATCAAATAATAACTGACTATGAATATCGGCCTAAATTTCGACTCGAATATTTTATTCTCGCTACGTTCCCGAACCGGGTCCGTTTGAAACGGAAATTTCATGTATAATAAATGATTTGTCACACCTTGCAGATATATCATATGTCGCTGACCGCATTCCGGCATCTCGCGTCCTCTCCTTCCTGCCTTCCAGATCCAGCAGCCAGCTCCTGGTCGCTTCGTCGCACAGAATCGCTCGCTGACACTCGCGTAGACATAACATGTTGCGGTCGGAAACACACGTGTTAACTAACGCGATGCCAACGAAAGCCCGATAAGATATTAACGATAATTGACGAGAAATGTCCCAATCGGTCAACGCGAATTTTAAACGGCACACCGATACACGTGCTCCGCGTCGCTCGTGAGCTCGAGGCACAATGACTCAGGCACGGCAGACATGCGACGCGCGTACCAAACAAACGGCTGAAGGGCAAAGTCACCTCTCGCCAATCGTCAACCGTATTCGCCCGTCAATAAACAACGCGTGCGTATATCTGCTGGCTGAGAAATCACTGAGTAAATCTCTCAATACTTTCCGGAGCTTCACGATGTGGTCAAATTATCGAATTATGCGAACAGAATTATGCACAATACGTATCGAGAATGTCACGCGTAAAATTGAACTCGTTGACCGAATTACCGTCGGTTAACGAGCGCTCATACATAAATTAACGCCGCGTTCCTCATCAATTTGTGTGGCGATAAATAAACACTTAGCAACGATGACGACCAGGAGTTGGTCCCTGGACGGATTTCTTCTGGACGGAATACAGGACGCAGGATGCAGCGGCCTATTGAAATTTATATCATTGGAAAATAACAGTAAAGGGATTATGAGCAAAAAACACTTGTTGTTTTATTTAATCTCGATTAGATTATATTTGCTTGTGATACTCTATCTATGTGCAGTTGAGTAAATTGTATAATTAGTATGTTACTTAAAAATAAAAATTAAGAAAAATATCGATGAGGAGAATAATGGAAAATATTAAATAATTCATGAAATAATCCTTTGTAGCATCAAAGGACAAGCTTGAATAATGTTGTATCTCGAGTGCGGGGGAATCTGTAGGATTAATGTAAAATCAAAATTTTTATTCAATAATCCAAAGAGACAAAAAATGCGTTGTTCGTCGTTCAAACTTTCCGAATTTTAGTTTAGAAAAATTTGCACCGTTTTACGAAATATTATCGATTATATTAAAGATCGGTGTTATATTGGGTGTATTATTAATCTCGAGCCATCTTCAATCGATTAAAGAGGAAGACGATCGGGGCACGTGGGCGCGCATATCGCGCGGCCGAAATCGAGAGAGAGTATGAGAGAAGGGCAACCACCCTGCCTCTCTCACTGCCTTATCTCGAGACTTGAGAAAACGCAGACGCTTCGTGGTAATCTGCATGGTATCGGATCTCTAAAACCAACCGTTAATAGGATGAAGAACAGACAAGAGAAAGAAAGAGAGACAAAAAGAACGAGGCAGATCGGCTTATTCTATTTTCGGAAAATTCCTTCGTAGAGCAGATAAAACAGAGGATAAAACTTATCGATATAATCAATAGGAAGATTCTATAACAAAACTGAGTACGCTAATAATTATAAAAAGATTGCAGATATTCATAGTTACGAGATCCGGTATCAAATTAGTAACAATTTTAGAACCAAACTTCGTGAATCAGGGATTCTATGTCTATTCTGCGTATCTCATTTATTCTCTGGAGTTATGCAGCTATATCGAAAGATAAGTTTTTAATTAAGGCATGGAACGAGAAACATATAAATATAGAAATATCACTCAAGTAGTGATGATATCATTTCTTATCTCGCCTTATGTGCTACGTCTTATTTTTCCTCGGACTATGCAACATGTCTGCATCTCTATTTCTAACATTTTTCCTCCGTTCTTTTCCTTTTAACATATACATATTATTATCTTTACCATATTTATCATTATTACCCCAGTATTACCTTTATTATAGCTGTCATCTCAATTTTACATTCTCTTTCGTCCTCTCTGTCGCTCCTCTCTAGTATTAATATTAGTTATTTTTTCATTTTATTTCATTTCATTTTTCATCTTTAATATATTGTCGTTAACATCATGTCGTAATATCACATATCGCGCTTAAAATCAATTCTCGAGATGTCCAGCATTTTTTTCCGTTGCAAACAATTGGAAAGTGTCGGGATAGCGCCCGACTGCAGATTAAAACTTCGAAGTCACAAGTAAGAAACGAAATCCCAGTCTCCGAATCCGCGACTCTGAGTTTTACCTTAGCCGGATTTCTCTCTCTCGCTCTCTCTCGCTCTTTCTCTCTCTCCCTCTCTCTGTCTCTCTCTCTCTTTCTCTCGCAGGATTCCCCGCGAAGATCGGCGATCGATCGACGCAGTGGGACGCGGCGCGACGCGGTAACGAGAGGTGGACGACCAAAAACGGCGCGACCTCTGCACGTGCGAGGACACTTGGCGCAAAAAGGCACGATCGCGATATCGCGGTATCGCGGTACCGCGACATGCCGAGCTGAATATTGGCGTAATGAGCTGATAGCTGGCGATACCGTAGATTTTAACTTGCCGAGCGTCACGTTCGCCGGGATGCCCGGCGATCGGCCGATCAGCATGAGAATGTGACGCATGCGGATAACTACTACGACGCGTGAATAATCACGCTCTCTCACTCTCTCTCTCTCTCTCTCTCTCTTCTCTCTCTCTCTCTCTCTCTCTCTCTCTCTCTCTCTTTCTCTCCTCGCGGTGTACGAAGCTAATCGGCGATTAGAGCAAAACAGCGATATCGCCATTGATTGACGAAAACCAGCGAATTATGCTGATTCTTGCGTGCTATCTTATAGATTGCGAGCACGGAGAAAGTTTCATCATTTGGTCCCCAGACGACATTCAGAAACTCATGCCTTACGTAAGAGTCAAGAAAAGGATTGTAGTTTTTTTTAGGAATTTGTGCGCATTGCGGTACAATAAAAATTATTACGATACAAAATGATAAAAATCTAAAAAAATTTGATGATAAGCGAGCAATGCTCGATGTTGAGATACGCGACTCGAATCTGCGACCTGTCTCACCCATCTATATCCATCTACCGCGAAACGCGGCACCAAAGGGCGAGTCGCAAATCCCGCCTTCCACGACCTCTTCGTCTTTCTCTATCAGTGTCGATCGGTCGGACGAGTGCGGTGCGCGCAATGAACGTAGCACAGTGAACAGATGACGTGAAGGCGAATAAGAAAGAGAGAGAGAGAGAGAGAAAGAGAGAGAGAGAGAGAGAGAGAGAGAGAGAGAGAGAGAGAGAGAGAGAGAGAGAGAGAGACAGAGAGAGAAGAGGGCGGCATGAGAATGAGAGAAGAAAAAAAGAAGAAGCGAAGGAAAGAGAAGGAAGGTCCATCAGCGGCCCTTATCTTCTTCGCCCGGGTCCCTTATTCCGCGCAAACGCATGAATCCCGCCACCGCAGATGTCTCTTGGCTGTCCCTCTCCTTCTCCTCCTCCTCCGCCTCCTTCTCGTGCTCTCTCCCGAGGCCCTTCCACCCTTCGCGGGGAAACGCGCCGGAGACAACTATCGCGCCGCTGATCTCGCCTAGTTAGCCTTTCTTCTTCCTTCGGTACCCTTCTTCCCCCCACACTCTCTGTTCCTCCTCCCCGTTCGCGCCCCTTCCCACCCTTCGTGCCCTCATCCAAAGTCCCTCTTTTCTCGGTACACCTCGTCTTTCCTTCAGAGCGCGTGGAACCGATACAAGTTCGCCTCATAAATACAGCCGAGACTGAAGAAGGAACGAGAACGGGGAAAGGGAGATAGGGTGGGTGAGTGAGTGAGTGAGTGAGTGAGTGAGTGAGTGAGTGAGTGAGTGAGTGAGAGAGAGAGAGAGAGAGAGAGGGGGGGGAGGAAAGGGCGAGCCTACAAATTGCTACACCGCATTGTGGTGTCACTCCGGCCTGTTACGACACGGCCCCGGCATCGCCGGAATGGTGTCCGCGAGTCGTTCTCCTCTCCTTCGTTCCCCTTCGTGCCCCCTGCGTCTTACGTAGCCCCCCTCTTCGCGGTGAGCCGACTAAGGGCGGCGGGAGGGGCCTTACACGCGTGTAAACGCGCCTTTACACCGATAACCCGCCTGTTCCGACGCGTAAAGCGGTCCAGAGTTCGGGCCCTTTAGAGAGTCTTCGCGGCGTGGAGGAGAGTGCGGTAACGTGACTTTCATTCGCAAAGGATAAATGCAAGATTGAGCAATTATTATCGAAAGAATATGATTTTAGGACTCGTGGGTAAGGGAAAGAACTTTGAACTTTCAGTACGTCGGGCCGTTTAATCTTGGAGATGGCTGTTAATTGCCCTACGAGTACAATTAATTACCTCATGAATGCAATCCTTTGCGACGTGTTCTGTCTTATTTCATTCAAGTCATTGTTCAAACAAAAGAAAATATACTTTGTTTATTATAATTTTGCTAATTTCTCCGTTATAATTTCTACGGCATTATTCAAGAAAGCTTTGAGATGTACCAAAGTGGTGAATTCTGGTACAATGTTGCTGAGGTGTCAAGTGTCTCGTATTATTCACGTCATGTTTCTGATGCATTACCCATTCAGAGTTATGATAAATCTTGGAAACCCGAATATTCGGAGCTTCGAGCTGCGATCGGCATTTTACGGCGCTCGCTGACGAATGTACACGCATCACAAACACCCAAGCCCGCGATATATACATCCCGCGGTACACAAAGTCGCGCCTTTACCCAACAAACACGAAGCACATCTCATGCCGGCTCGCCATCACAATACACCCAGCTGACCATCAAGAGACCACCATCTGACACGGCGGGAATGCATCAGCGCGTTCGGCATCGTATCTATCAGCGACACGGTGCTCGCGTTACATCTCGCTGCGGAGGAGAAACAGAGAAACAGGGTGGGAAAGAGAAAGAGAGAAAGAGAGAGGAAGAGAGAGAGAGAGAGAGAGAGAGAGAGAGAGAGAGAGAGAGAGAGAGAGAGAGAGAGAAAGAGGAGCAAACGAGCAAGCGATTATTCGATCGGTGAGTGTTCGATTAACGGACGAAAAGATTCCGAAGGTGTCGCTATCGAGCAATCTCTACGATGATACGCGAGAACTTACTAGGGGAATCACATCTCGAAGAGGCGCGGCCGGGTCGTCATATTAGCAACGATACCAGCAACAACAGCAACAACGACGACGCGGACGAAAGAAAGAAAGAGACGCGCCTCCCTCGAGCCAGTGCCTCTCAACCAGCTTCTCTCTCTTTCTCAGAGCCCTTCCTCCATCGTGAGCTCCCCTCCCTTCGATTCGTCATTTATCTCAGATACCTCTTTCTATACCCTCTCAACCCTTTACGATATTACAAAATATCGTTACTTGTCGCAATTATTTGATGAAAAAGACACATTTAACTGATATACCCCAACATTTTTGCAACGAACGGCTGATTTTTTCGCTCGTCATATACAGAGCCGATAATGAGCACCGTCGCTTTACGCGATCGATGGCGAGCGGAGATACTCTTTACGGCGAACACGATTCAATAAAGCATTCTATAAAATCATCGCTTATTAATTTGACGCTCGCGCTCGACGGGGGTCGTCGCGACCCCCGCGGCGTCTCTTTTATCCCGCTCGGCATCGTCGATCACCGGACGCGATACTCTCGGGGCCCTACCTCCGAGGGTGAGAGAGAGAGAGAGAGAGAGAGAGAGAGAGAGAGAGAGAGAGAGAGAGAGAGAGAGAGAGAGGGAGAGAGAGGGGGGAAGAGGAGAGAGAGAGAGAGAGAGAGAGAGAAAGAGAGAGAGAGAGAGAGAGAGAGAGAGAGAGAGAGAGAGAGAGAGAGAGAGAAAGAGAGAGAGAGAGAGAGAGACGCACACGTACGGGCCCTCCCACGGACCCTACGTAATACTGGGCACCCTCAGGTGGCGCGGCGCGGGGCACCTTGTTTCGAAATTGCGACGATGCTGGCGATGTGAGCGAATGAGGAGTTCTCGCTGAATTATTTATGGCGCGATGCGGGGTGCGCCGGGAGGAAGTTGATGATCTCTACGATATGATAGGAATAGAAATACGCGTACGCGTGATATAATAGGAAATAAGGATCCCTCTATCGACTTATCTAACAATTGATGGCGAATATTTGCATAATTGTGCACCTGAAGAAATCAAATCGCATATATCGCATGCATATAGTTTGCATTTTAATTTAATCTAACTTGTCATTATAATTTTTTGCGACTGGAACCTCGTGCTATATCTATATCCATCAATGAGACAGAAATACGCGATGCGAGGAGTCGCATAGGCGTTGACCAGAGTAAAAGCCGCGGGAAAATCCAATACCTTATGTAATACACGCGGCCGATCGAACAACTCCGTGCTATGCGTGTTCTTCCTTGTTTCTTACGGAAAGAGCAAAGAAAAAGAGAGAAGAAAAGAAAAAAAAACAGGAAAAGAAAGAATGAAAGAAATATGCGAACGAAGCCAGTCACTCGTGTGTCGGAGATCTACTCGGAGTTGCGCCAACGTGCCAACGTGCGATAAAGATATTGAGGAAAAGTTAAACGCAGCCGATCGTCATCCCGTGACGACGACGAACGACGCGCGATTTATACGCGTGTAAATTTTTAATCGAACGGCAATGACCAAATTTACGACTAATCGTTGTTGTACGACGGTATTTTTAAGCGGGAGATACGCGGTCGGCAAGATGAGGCACGACGGTTGTCGCAACCGCGGCCGAGATACGCGATAAGGGAGCACCGGGTAACTACAAAATATTGATGACGTCAGAGGGACTTTATCGGTGAGCGCTTTTCTCGCTGCCAGCCGAAACCCGCATTTTTCGCGCTCGCTCCGCCGCGCGGGATATACTTCCGAGTCGAATGCGCGCCATCGGAATTTACCGTAAAAGGGTAAAACATCGCGAGAGAGAAGAGAAAGAGAGAGAGAGAGAGAGAGGGGGGAGGAGGGGAGAGAAGAGGGGAGAAAAAGAGGGAGATGGAGAAGCCGCGGTCGTGCCGCTTCGAGAGTCACGGATGGCGATCGTTATCGCCGTCACATGTGCAATGCACGGCGAAAAGTATCGCCGCCTCGTAAAAGTGCCGCCGATTCTTGCGGAATCGTTTCTACATGGGAGTAAGAGTCAGTCGGATAAGTATACGGGATGCCGGTGGAAACGTACGAATCGATAGCGAGAGAAAAGAATGGTCGGTGCGTTAAGCAGTTTCTCTCTCTTTCTTTCCTTCTTGTTTCGTCGCCTCTCGATAATAAAACATTCAAGCAGCGGACAAATCGCGAGAATAATTATAACGGCTCACACACTGTCCGTTTTACGTATCTACCCGGAGCCAAGCTGAGCCAAGTGTTCATAAACGAGGAAACGCAATTTTTCATTTATTTTCGTATCTTCCTTATCTTCGATCAAGTGGCATAAGCGCACGCACATGTCAATTCCGCGTGGAAGTAAAATAAAAAAAAAAAAAGAAACAGCTACACAATGCAACGACGATAACGAAGAAACGTCGACGACATCGATAGGAGGATCGATTATGCAAAACGTTCGCTTGACGCGCTTGACAATATCTCGTGCTAAAAACGCGAATGAAAGGGTAACGGCGACTCGCGCGAACGGGAAAAAAGCGAAAAATCAAAATTCGCATGGCGACGACGCGAAAGGTGAGGGCGAGGAAAGGAAGAGGGGGACGCGGCGAGACGACGAGAGGGGCGGACGGGCCCGCTATTTTAACACGGCGTTATTAACTCAATTACGGTCGCTCCCAATTAGCAGTCACGCGCACGAGCCGGCTTCGCAATAATTACGCGGCCATTAACGTCGGAATCCCACGGGAGGGCCCCCGTACGACATCCCATACACGATTTTCCTACCCCGATCCGGGGGACGCTCTGAAAGAGAGATCCTAGGAATTTGGTTAATTCCCGCGTATACGCTATCTCTCAACACGGCGATGTAATTTTTCCCGCAACGCAACAATATATTCGGATTTACATAACAACGCTATCGCACACTTGCCGGATAAATCAATAAGAGTACGATAAGATCGCTTGGTAAGATAAAATTTGCCAAGAGAGTGGTAAAGAGATCGCTCGACATAATCATGTTGGATTTTATTTAAGAGATCAGATAAATCATTTCTCAAATAGAACGCGTCAAAGTAGGCCACGAGGATCTCACGCAAAATTATAATACGTACATAGAGGTCAGTTTCCTTGGAGTTTATTTTAAGAAACTTCCGAGCGCGATTAGATAATTGCAAAAGAACTTTTCCGAGTTACTTTTAATACGGGCAATTTCCCGAACGGGACGGAATCCATCGAATTCTCGCGATACGTGTTAAGATTTCCCCGGACTCAATATTTCGAAGAGATCGAGCGAGGATAATAAAAAGTTACGAGGGAATTTTTCAAATTATTCTCGCGACCCGTTTCTTCGGAACACGCCACTTACCCCGCGAACAATTTTGAGAAAAGTGTGGGACATTAAATTTTTTTTTAATTATACTACGTCACAATATAAACGTAGCTATTGATTTCCTTAAAACGAGAAATCAACGAGATTCGCAAGAGGCGAAAACGTCATGGGGCAGACCAGAGAGAGAGAGAGAGAGAGAGAGAGAGAGAGGAGGGGGAGGAGGGGAGGGAGGGAGGGGGGAGAGGGGAAGGAGAGGAAACAGAAGGAGAAAAAGAGGGACCCGGTCCGACGAGTCGCCACGTGAAAGTGGGTTCCAACTTTCGTGATCGAGCCACGTGATCGCGAGAGCATGCCCGCGACAAGGGCGAGGGGGCGACGAAAAGGATCCAGACTGGATCTGGGCTCGGGATCTCGTCTGGCCTCGATCGTTTCGCGATCGAGACGAGAGAGAGAGAAAAGGACGACGAGTCGAACGATTCGCGGAAAAGCGCGGAAAATTACAAACGACCATTATACGTTTGCCCACTTCCTTGATCGACGTACGTTCCGAAAATTACGCTACGCAATCACGGATGTAATTGCAAATACGTTTCGGGAGTCTCTTTTATGCAAATACAACATGTCGTGCTGTTTTCTTAAATCGCGACTTAAATGGGATTTAAATATCGTCTGCGATTGTTACAACGCAGTCGGGATTGTCGAAATTGCAGGTGCATGTAACAGTGTGTTTTTCTAAATTAGAGTGAAATTTATTCGCACTGATTCATCGAACAGAAGGTCATTTCGCTTCTAAATTGGTCAATGTCTGTAACATGACTGGAAATATTACCAGACAAATTTGCATCATACGAAGCATTTCATCATATAAAGAGTAAACAACAAGTCTCATTAATATTAATATTCATTTTAATCATTTATGATAATACTTATTTTATCTGAGAGTACTACTTGTAAGAAGAACGACATAATGATCCGACGATCCAAACGATCTGCTTGAGAACAATGAAATTAAGACATATCTTGAATTCTGTCTGCTATAAATATTCCGTCATAATGTGATATAGCAGAGAGAAGTCACAGGAAACATTGCAAGTTCTTCTCGTTACAAATCGGATTAAAATACACTAATAACGAAAATACCAAGATGAAGATAACAGAGATAAGAGATTATAGTGAATCATGGGAATAATATTATATGATCACGAGCCTTATGCTGCTCGTCGTCGAATATGGAATACTGTTAAATGACTGAAATGTCGGGTTGCCCCAAATCCCAGGCCTGCGCCTACGGGAGGAAGTAAATATGAGCCGCGAGAGCCGATGGGCAATGGTCGAGGGTTAAACACCCTGTCGGATCGAACGTGGGGGCTAATTACAATCGCGCGAAATCCGCGTAATCGCGACGGTCGCATCTGTCAGTCGTCGTATGCGTGCTTGTACCGTGCGACCCGTTAGAATCGAAAGGTCAGTTGACGGGCGGCGGCGACAGCCACGGCGACAGCGACTGAACGCGTCGCGCGCTATCAGGTAAGCAAGAAAATTCCTGCCGTCTACGACAAAAAGATGTAAACAAATTTCGGAGTACGCGTGAAGCCGACGCGAACTGTTGGGGCTGCAGTTGGCAACTACGCACAATGTGTGCGTGTGTCTTGTGTATCTATTGTTATGCACTACACGTTGTTGAATTACTCCCGCGAATAAGAAACCGAATAAACGATCGACTGTCTAATCCCTACATGGCAGATTGCTCACAAGGACTTAAAACATATCCTAATACATACGTGGCAAAGGAAAGATTAGCTTAACACTGAATATTTCAAAGCGATAGCGGTATTTTTCTTAAGGACGTTAGCCTTAGGTTCGGTTAAGATAACTGAGCAGCGGGAGTCCCATGTTAGAAAGTATCGGCGTGACATGTATCACAGATGTTTTACTTCAAATATTAAAAAGCAACGTCAATGTGTGCGCACATGTAAACCTATCTTTGTTCTATCAACGATTTATATAATTATAATGTGTAAGATACCACGTATATAAAAAGAGGTTATAAAATAATAAAATTATATTCCTAGATGTGACAAAATTGTAAAAATTGATAAACTTCAAAACTCACGATTAATGACAGTCGTAGAGACTATCTAATGAATAATAAAAGCACTTTTGAGCATCATCTCTAATAATAACGTATCTTTATCTAGTGTTCCTTACTACTCTGCCTCTAAAAAGTAAACGGAGGAACCGTTTTGTCCGCAAGGAACTCGTTCTCCTTCGCCGGCGTCGCGAATTAATTTATTCGACCGTTGATTTATTCTCGATGGAATTTATCGCTTCTATCGAGAAAAAAAGATATGCAAATTTTTTTTAGGTTAACTATAAATTTTTTTCGCAAGGACCCTTGAGGTTAATGGTAATAACGAGATATCCGTCGAACTTGCCAAGTAAAAACCGACAAATAATTTTTTCTTGCAACCTGCAGTAAACATTTCATCGATCGTTTTGTGATATTTCACGTCAAAATGTTAAATAATTAAAATATTGTTAAAACTCAAAACCAACTAAGTAAGTGTATTAAAAATAATAATTGGTAATGAACTAATAAATAAAATAATTGATAGATTAATTCGATTAACGACAATTGAAAGTAAAAAAAAGCACGATCTCTATTTAATAATTGGAGAATTGTATAATTTAAATATTATCTGCATGTATATATATATGTGTGTGTGTGTGTGTGTGTGTGTGTGTGTGTGTGTGTGTGTGTGTAACAGCGACTTCTGTTTGCAATCTTTTTATCTGCGTTTGTAACTCGAATGACTCATGCCATGTTGATTTTCGATGATACTTCAGCACTCGACACTCGCGACTCGCATACGTTTTCGAAAATTCGCTTAAATTTCCGCGCATTCGACAAATTTACGCTGGACACGTAATACTCCGAAAATAAACCGTTTCCAGGATGCAGATCGCGCGCAATATCTAGTCAAACATATTCATTTAAGTCGCCGGTGTAATCAACATTCAATTGTCAACAATAATTCGCCTGTTTTCCCGCTTAAAAATTCAAACGAGATGACAACCATATCAAGTCGCGCTTAAATTTCACTAATCAGCTGAGCGTCAACTTCTCGGCTTGTTAAAATAATTATTCCGAATTAATGCCGCGAAAAGTGCGTGCACGCGATCAATTCAAATCTGCAACAACAAATATGGCGACCGTAAAAGAAACTTGACAGCCGACGCAATGGAGGAAAGCACGCTGTCAAAGCACACGCGGTATTCGCGCGCGCGCGCACACACACGCACACACACACACAGTCACACGATCAACAAGCAACATACGGACAGACACACGTACATACACACCTACATCGCACGTGTCACCGAAAACACAGAGGGAGACGCTACGCGGCGACGCGTCCCTCTCCGCGCAAAGAAGCCGGGGGGGAGGAGAGGGGCCAAAGCACAAATTTGGGACTCACGTTTCAGTGGCTTGGGGTTGCTTTGCTTGCGGCGCGACATCCTCTCTGCGCTCTGCCATCACCCGCTCAGCGTGGACATTGCGTTGCAGCGTGGAGTAACGTTGGCAGCGATCTCGCGGTGGCGGACACGAGCGTGAACGGTCAACAATCGACACAGCACACGTGCGAAAGCGCGGGGAACGGACAAGAGGGAGGGAAGAAGACGGTGACAAGAGGCAGCGGAAAGCGATAACGATCGGGACAACGGAAAAACGCTGCGAACGAACGGAGGGAGCACAGGACGGGATAACGAAGATTGAGAGAAAGACAAATATAAACACTGTCCCGACGCGACGAATGTACAAACAACGGCTCTGTAAAGGATCCTGGTACTCGAGATCGAGCGTGACAACGCGCGGCGATGACGACACGAGCGAGCCGACGACAAATGTGACGCCGGCAGTCGGCGTTTCCGGGATACGCGATCGCACGCGCCAATTCATACGACCGCGGTCGCTGTCAGCGCGCAACTAAACAAACGCGCCGCCAAACACTCCCCCACTCCCAGGCCGCGGCGTGACCGCGTGACTGGTGGGAATAGGTGCAGGTGGGGATCGCGACGCGGCCGACAGATGAAGAAACGAGGGGGGTGATCGGCGAAGTATACGACGCGGGAAAGTTCGAACGTTCGCGCGCGCGGTGAACGAAGAACACAGGGTGCGCGAAGACGGTCTCGCGAGAATCCGAAAGTCCGTGAAGACTCGCACGCTGTCGCCATCTCGAGAAGCATCGCGTCGCGTCGCGTCGCAAGCAGATCGCGTGGTAAAGTTGCGAGCAACTTAATGGTAATGGCCTCCGCGGCATGGCGTAGACGCTTCGCGTTATCGGCATTTGTGAATAATGTCGATCATCGACAGGTGCCGCCTGTGACATCTGAACTATGTACAAGCGATGAGTTCTTATGAATGATAGCTATATATATAAGAATTATAGTTATAAAAAGGAAAATATAATTTTATAAGAGTATGTAATATATCATTAACCTGTGTACATATTGTCTATGTACACAGAAAATATGCAAATCTGTATATTTATAATGCAGAGATGAATAAATTATAAAATTTAGATTACGTAAACTAATAATGGAATATCTATGTTCACGCAACTCTCGCAAGGCCCCCCGGTCTCTGGTTAACGATTCGTCGGTGCACGAAACTAACTTCATTTGAGGAAAATCAAGATTTTTTTATAACTATGTTATGACAAAAAGAAATCTTCGACTTAAGGCTGTCTTGAGCCTATAAAATGCCTATGAAATGTATGACGCATTTTATATTCTGTCCTTAAATTAACTCTTACATCAATGAACTTAGGTTATTTCTTCTTACATCTTAAAATAGCCTATCGCTTAATTTATATCCGAGAGATTAAAATTCATAAATAAGACATACCATTTTACGTGTGAAAGCTGCAACCTCTGCCGTATCAGCGTTAATCTCCTTCTCCATAGATAATTGGGAAGTAGGCAATCCAATAACTTGAGAGCAAAGAGCTGTCGAAGATTTTCAGCCTGCTCTTTTTTGGACAACTTTCTGAACTGCTTGCACATTGGTGCGATGAAGTCGAGTGAAACAAAATATACTGTCTCACTCTAACCTATTACGCGAATGTGCATCGATTCAGGAAGTCTTCGAAAAAGAACAGACCTTCTACTCATACAGCACAAAAGTTGCAGCAACATTGCCGCAACGTTGTTGCAATATTGCAACATTGTCGCAACGTTGCAGTAATGTTGTTGCAACTTTTGTGCTGTATGGGTAGCGACTCGCTCGATCTTCCGGACGATTTCCGGATTCCATAGGATGTCCACTTTCCACGAGCGATCGACGGTATTTCACACAAATACATAGTACATAAAACCGCACTACCAGCGATATTTTTCTCGACACTCCCGACGATGTTTCACGCGCGATATTTTACTCGACACTCCCGACGAGGCTTATTTCGCGAGACATTCATTGTCGACGCATTGCCCGACGATATTTGGTCACGATGAACGCGCGAAACTTACTTTTGGCACTCTCAAAACACGCGCGAGACTTGCAGCAAGACGGAGGAGGCAAACATCGTAACGGTTACATTTCGAACTGCTATTACGCGACAAACTTACGAACTTCACTCGGTACTTCTCTCGGCATTCTTCGTTACACGGCAAGATTCGCTCGCGAAAATGATCTAAAGATACTACGCCACAACAAAGTTGTGCGATATTTGCAAAAATCATAATTATCTTTTGCCGAGACGAACGTGTGAAATATAACAGCAGCATTCCAAACTGTCGCAAGCGAAATTTTATTCGATTTTTCACGACTTGATCTGCGGTAACGGTAATCGCTCGTGACGATTGTTTAACGATATTTTGCTACAATAATGCATAAAACTTGTTTTTCACGCTCTCGATGTCGATACTTCACGAACGAGACTCGCTTTCGGCGAGACAGAAATATATAACATATCGATAGCATGTTGAATCGCCATTACGTCGTACGAACGAAATCTCACTCGGCATTTTCGGTGACTCGATCCAATTGTGGAATATTCGCTCACGACAATTATTTAATGATACTTTGTTATAACTTGCCTTCGGCGTTCCTGGCGTCGGCATTTCGCGATCGAGACGAGATTGTGGAACATCACGATTGTACTTTGAGCCGAGACGAACGTCTTGCGTGACAAACGAACGAAATTTTATTCAACACCCCAATGCCTGCTCCGCGATATAGCGGGAGGGGGTCGTACTTCATAATTATCTAATGATATTTCTACGTTACTACGACAACGAGCAGAAATTGTTTCCAGCCTTTCGTAACGATACTTCGCGAGCGAAACTCGTTTTTGTCAGGTTGAAATCGCGAGACGTCGCCGTTTGGATTCCGAAACGTTACGACAGCACGAAACTTTGCTTGGTTATGCCGGCGACCCGTGTCTTATGAGATATTTATTTATACATTATTTCGGCGATTGCTTGGCAATATTTCATTACAGGGAGTACAGAAGGCTTACCTTCAGTCATCAGTTCGTGAAACTCACACTTGGTGAGTCAAAAACACGAGAAACATGGGACGACGTTTCGAATCGGGCATCCCACAGCGCGGTCCGCTCCAAAAAGGCTGCAGATGTCGCGTTCATAAATCTCGAAGCAGAGCTCGCGCAGGCTGCGCGCGCATCAAGCCTCAAACCCAGTATTTTATACATTCACATAAGAAATATACTTCAATTCGAAATACGTGGAATAGTCGTACGCCATACGTGAAATATTAAATTGAAATGCACAAAACGAAGGAGCGATCGGTTGCCACATGTAAGTTATATAAAACTATTATATAAAAATTATTAATGACCAGCGTTTGAAGAACTTATTGTAGAAAATGTATAATATCACGTGACCAATAACGGCACTTTCGTGTTGTCTCATTCAGTTCGAACATTTCGTGTTGTCTTGCGATCGTTTAACGTGTGTTCCTTGTATCTTTTAATTTGTCGGAAATAAGACCCACATACGCGATTAAGTATTAAAGATACCGACAATTAAACAATGAGCAATTGTTCCTTAGTATTGATTGATCCATCCGAGTACAATAGGTTTTTCGATATTTATAATTGACGTTACTCTATCGCATCATGTTGGAAAGATGGAAGAAAATGAATCGCCAACAAACATACATATTTACTTATATAGAATGTGCATCGGTAAATTTGAACCTTTTGTCTGTATTAGTGTATGCAACCATATTGAAATGAATTTACTGTTGTCATCAATAAGATATATACATATATAACCTTTGAAGATATATTTATTTATTTATGAAATAATATAAATATACATGAAAAGCAACATATACATAGAGCCTGTGAAAGAGAAAGTTAAGGAGGGAAATAATCTTCTCCAATATTATCTATGAATATTAAATATTAAATATTTATCTACGAATATTAATTATTATTTACAAGTAACACTGCATAGTGTTGTTCTCTGTCTACTATTTATGCTTTGAAAAATAAAATCTGTTTCATGATTATATATATATATATATACGCACACACAACAACAGATATACATTATGTACACATATGTCATTGTCTCACAATTTCACAGTTCTACGGCACACTAATTTTTTGGCATCAAACACTGATTGAGCAGCCCAAGCAGCATGGAATTCTCTATGGCAGCAGCTACTCTTTCCTTATCAGCCAGTTGCTTGTTCAATGATGCTTCTGAGACATGCGTACCAGGAGAGATTTCTACGCTCACCTTGAACCTAACAGGTAAGGTGCGCAACAATTGCACACGAATGGATAATCCTATTAAAGTAGCCATACTGCAATGAGGAATAGTGGGTGTGAATTTTACATCTACTGTATTTTTCTTATTGTCAACCTATAATATAAAACATTATATTACTGTATAGTTTAGAATATCGTTACTGTAATTGAGGGTATTTTGTTTGAAAAAATATCTTACCTGGATGAGACTCTGTTCCACTACATTTAATTCCTCCAAAGTTAGTGGATGTTCTGGGTCATTGATATTCCTAATTAAATCTACAAATGATTATTCAATAATCAGTAATTACTCATTTACTAGTACTACGTATTTCATCAGTTTTAAAAGAATAATTTCAAATAATTAAATACACAATATATGATTATTGGATGAAATAAATATTGAAACGTCATACACAGTCATTAAATATATAAATGACAAAATTAAAACTCAGAACTCAATTTAACAAAGATAGTATTTAGAGGTTATGCTTACCAAAAACTTCTCTAGCATCAAATTCATCAACAGTATCTTCATCTTGCTCTTCGAATGTAATTTTTCTCTCATCCAATTTTTTATAGAGCTTCGGATTAATATTTTCCAAATTTTCGGCCATCGTGAATCACTATTAAATACGTCAAACTATTACAATTCGTGTTCAACGCTCGCGTTCTCATTCATTATCGCGTATAATCGAATTATTTGCGTTTATTATAAAAATTTCTTACCCTTATAAGAGTTTTTGTTATTGCTGTTGTTATTATAATTATAATTATAGTTATTATAGTATAACTTTTGGACACACAAAGCGAACGTGTCGCCTCACTATTCGGTTCTGTTTCGCTAGATCAACCATAGACTATTATTTACCAAGAATGTCGACGAATGCTGTTCTTTTCATACATGCACTACCCTGCCACACTATTTTACACACTACACTGAAAAGAATATATTTTAGGAGATTTGCACTATTGATAAATTTTTATGTTTCTCTTTCTCTTTCTTTTCCTCTTAGCTATAGAAATTATATAATAAAAGTAATATAGAAATATTCTGAATTATATGAATGCACAAAATATAAGAAAAAAAAAGAGCGATATATTTCTCACATAGATGAAATGATATTTTATCAATCTTTGATTGTGTGTGTATAATTTTATTCAAGTACAATTACTAAAACCTGTGCATTATTAAAATTCACTTACAATTAATTCAACGTTCGTGTTACAATTGACATTTATATGTTTGCGTAAAAATCTTTGGCTAATAAATAAAAACGAGGAAGAAAAAATATCACTTTGAGAGATTAGCACACGCACATATAACAATGCATTTCCACAATTCGTGATTTTTCCACAATTTTTCCCTCGTTGTTATCATCATTATCCATACGTGATGGCTCTAACTATTTATGTCGAATGTTTTATTGTTATTCACAACATTTCTCTATTTCCAATATTTCCAGTATAAATTTTTGTGCGAACGTATTTTTTATATAAAAACGTTTCGATATTACATTTTTTTACGTTTATTGTTTACGAGGATGAATCTATAAGGCGGACTGTTCCGTGATCTCAATTTTGTCATCAATCTCGTTGGAACTTCGTCTTGATAAATCTAAATTTCGATGATTGTCGTTCTTCCGACAAGCCTCTTCGGCCTGCTCATGAAGACTCGTAGCCATTTGATTGCCTGTATTTTGCACCATTTGTAAGAAATAACCATCCGGTTTGTCGCGTAACAACTCATATGGGCAACCAAATTCCTGTTGACGTGCACAGTTATCAATAATTATTAACATATGATATTTTTACCTATTTACCAACCGCGACAAAATTCAAAATATTCGTTACCAGTAAAGTCATATAAATTCTTACTTCTACATTTATAAATGATTGATTGAGATTATTAAGCAATCTTTGTTAAAGAGTCAATAGAAATTAAATAGAAAATAAACGTCATGAATATTCTTCTTTAGTTGTTTTATAAAGTAAATGGTTCTGATAATTTTTGTATATTTTTGTATATATATAATAGAATAGAAATAACATACCACTATACGGCCATTTTCCATTACTATAATCCGGTCACTATCTATAATAGTGTTCAAACGATGTGCTATCGTGATAACAGTGCATTCTTTAAAGCTGGTTCTTATCGTGTTTTGTATCAGGGAATCGGTGCTGAAACAGAAGATAGGGACTTAACTCCGTCGCGAAAGCAAATAAATTCACAAAGTGCACGTTTATCTATTTGATCGTCTGTTTTATCTGATGATTTGATTGAGGATTTGAGTCATTGAACCTGCTGCGAAAACAACACAACGTAAACCGATTTTCTTGATTGACGCTTGGAAACGACTTTACAGAGAAAATTGTCATGTACTGTCGTAAATTGTCAAAACTCACTGCGAATCAATATTGGCGGTTGCCTCATCAAGAACGAGCAAACGATTGTTTCTCAGGATGGCTCTGGCCAAACATATGAGTTGCCTTTGACCTACACTAAAGTTGTGGCCGCCGTGAAGAACATTTTGGTCCAGTGAGATGTCATTCAGCTCGACCTGTCGAAGCACATCCCAGAGTAGTACGTCTTCATATTGATTGAACGGATCCAGGTTGTAACGCAAACTTTCGGAAAAGAGCACCGGCTCTTGCGGTATGATGGAAATTTTGGAACGTAGTTCCGTCAAGGCCACCGTGCTCGTCTCCCTGTCGTCGATCTTGATCTCGCCTTCTAAACCTTCGTCGAACAAACGAAAGATCGCGGATATCAAGGACGATTTACCAGCGCCGGTTCGTCCTACCACACCAACCTTCCAGCCAGATTCGATGGACACGTTCAAATTCTACGAAACGAATTGACAATGAAATTATCATAGTGAATTGCGAGATGATTTTTCACAAAAAAAAAAGGAGCTAAAGATGCCTAAATTTGTTATTTTAATTATCGAAGATCAAATCGATTCACTTACCTTCAAGATGGGTGGATTATCCTTGTCATATTTCATGCTGACATTTTTGAAGGTGAGTCTTCCGTTAGCCGGCCATGTAGGTGGCGGAGGATCTTTCGGGACGATTAATTTTTCCGTAGGTAGATTCGTATATTGAAGAATCCTCTCCACAGATGTCATCAGCGAGATTGTTTCAGCGAGCTGTTTTATACCGTATTGCAGACCACCAGTCAGAATTAACGACTGTGAGATCGCCAGACCTACATCACCACTGAGTACGCCGCCTATACGTGAAAATCGACATTATTAGAAATCATAGGACATCACTAGAGAATAACGTATACGTAACGCAACTTTAATAAATGTATTTCTCAAAACATTAATTATACAAAAATCACTGAAATACTTTGAGAGTTCGAGTAGTTAAACGTAGTCTACATACCACGACCATTTAGTGCTATGAAAGAAAAGCAGATACAAGCAATGAACAAACATGTGAACAAGTCTAGCACGAGTCCAAAAATCGATGCAATGGCTATAACAAGGTACCATGCGCCGCTATGGTAATCCTGCAACGAGTCGAATTGTTTCTGCATCATCAATTCAGTATCAACACCGTTACTTCTGATCGTCGGTAGACCGTTTAGTGTGGAATTCACGTGGGAGAACAGCGGACTCTTAGCTGAAAACGAAGGGATATCGAACATGAATGTTTGGAAAAAAAGATTCAAAGAGTTAAAATTCTTCAGATTAAATTCAACGAACGATATTGACAGTCAAGTACGATAGAAAAGTGGAAGAAACGATTAAGAAACGTTATTCTTTTGACTTTTAGTTTCTATATAAAGCAGCGTTCTTCTCAATACTTACTTATGCCTTCGAGACGTTTGACATCTTGAGCGGTGCGGAGATATATTTTCGTAACTAACATAAATACAATAGCGAGTAAGGCGATCGGTATCAGCATCCAATAATTGATTATCGCCTCCATAATAAGTATACCGCCCATTACGGAGATCAGTTGAATTGCTTCTAACATTATTTTGGGCAACATCTCGTCCATTGTTCCGACGTCTTTCGAGAATCTGTTTAAGATCCTCCCTGAGATACGACAGAAACAGAAAAAATAACGGGATGTATAAGCAATACTTAATTTTACATACATAAGTAATATCGTAAATACCAAAAAGATATTCCACGTTAACACGTAAATCACATTCTCCTTTGCGTTCTCCTTTGCGAATAATTGTAAAAATTGAGAAAAGGATATTAAACAAAAGAGGCTACACATGTTCGCAATTATCATCATATTAACAGCCTTGCACTCTTCGACTCACCAGTGGGATTGTTGTTGAAGAAAAACATACGAGCCTGCACTAAATTAGTGAACATGGTGTTGTGAAGATTACAGCTGGAGTTCATGCAAATCTTCATATAGAGGAAGCTGCGGAGTAACGTGATGATCGTGCAGGAGAAGATGGTGAACGTGTAAACGTAGATGGCGGACTTAGTACTGAGCAGGCCGTCCGGATCCAATTTGAAGATCAAGCCGAGAAAGGTATCATTGTGCATTTGTCTGAATTCGTGGCTCACACGATCAGCATCGGGGGTACCTTCGCTGTTCCGTTCCTCCTCCAGGTTGGTCCAATATGAGACCCAGAAGTCGTTGCCGCTGGTGGCAACTTGACTGACGATGAAGCACATAAGCAGGATAAATAACATGAAGCTGTTGCCGCCGTGGTGGAAATATTCCTTGTACACCTTGGCGGACAGGTAGCCGTGAGCCATCTCCTCGCCTTCCAAACTGTTCTCGTACTGCATGTCTTCGATCTCGGAATACTGCAAAGTAACAATCATTCGATTCATTTTCGTGAAAGAAATTCATGATTCGACTGAATTATCTGCACGAAGCTACGTAAACAATCATCGATGTGAATCGAAGTCTAATCGCGATCGTCTTACCGCGATGGAACTTGTGATCGACAACCCTGAAGGACGTCTCATTATTGAGATTTTTCTATTGGACATCTCTGAGATTTTCCTCGCGTCGTCTTCCTTCTTTTGCGCCTCGTGGTTCAAGCTATTCATCATCTCAATGAAATCTTTGTTCGATGCCACTAATTCATTATAGTTCCCTTGCATCTTAATAAAACCCTTGAGAATAGAAATAAGATAACTTGATAGAACTGAAATATTCAAGAAAACGCTCGATACGATACTCACTCGATCTAATACAATGACATGTTCGGCTCGTCTGAGGAACTGTAGCTGATGAGTGACGAGAATCCTCGTTTTGCCGGTTAGATACTCGACAATGCACCTCTTATAGAGATGTTTGGCGACGTGAGTGTCCACCGCGCTCAAAGGGTCGTCCAGCAAATAGAGATCCGCTTGTCTGTAAACCGCTCTTGCGAGATTGACTCGCGCCCTTTGGCCTCCAGACAAAGACACACCTCTTTCTCCAACTATCGTCATGTCGCCCTGCGGCAATTGCCGAAAGTCTTTCGTCAAAGCACACACGTTCGTCACCTGAAATCATCGATTAATCGTCAGAAGATGCAGAAGTCGAGAATAAGAAAAAACACATCACAGAAGAGTATTGGAAGATACATTTAAAAAAACAAGATACATTTAATTAAAATGATACGTTTGAAGAAACAAGGCACCAAGAAAAGTCGGAAGAATCAAGAGTGATAAGAGTTAAGGCCATTGGTACTCTGATAAAAACCTGCGTATATCTCGTTTTATCATAAGGTTGTCCAAACAAGATGTTGTCCTTCACGGTGCCGCCAAAGAGCCAAGCTTCCTGACTGGCATAGGAAATACGTAAGTTCGGGTTGTCCACTATGTAACCGTTTCTGAATTCGCTCTCGATGCTTTTCAAGCCCTGAGTGAGAATCACGTTACCCGCGCCAGGATTCAATTCTCTCAGAAGTAAATGGAGCATGGACGACTTGCCAGAACCCACAGCACCCACCACAGCGCATAACTCGCCTGGTTTGATCGTAGTGGAGATGTTGCACAATGTCGGCGGTAGTTGGCCGTTGATCCAGTTGGCAGACACGCGTTGAAGTTCTACGCAAACTGCACGCTCAGGTAATATTTCAAAAGTGGGATGAGAAATTCCATTGTTGACGAAGCTGTCGCGCTTTCGATTTTCTTTAGCGCTTTTTTTGGATGATTTAGTAGACGCAGATTGTGGTCGTGATGTGATCGCAGGACGTTCCATATTTACCTCGTCCATTAGAAGGAATTTCTAAAGAGTGAATTCATTAGCTATTGAATGAACGCTCGATGAGCAAAGTTTTTTTGTAAAGATTGAGGATTGAACATTTTAAGAAAGGCATCAGTTAAAGAATCTAAGTGCTATTGAAGCGATTAACATCTATTTAGATCTTAAAGACTGGATGATCTAAAACTCGGTCTCGATGACTCCAAAATCTGACAAAGTTACAGAAATTTCTCTGACGATTCCAACGATTAAAAGTTAATAATGAATGAATTTCTATAACGCACCTCCAGTCTATTTATAGACACCATTGTTTCGCCCAACAATATCAACGCTTGCGGAAAGAATAGCGCGGTAGTGAGCTGAAGAATATTGAAGTAACTCGCCAAAACGTAAGTCACATCGGCGGACAAATGGTTTCCCGTAAGAACATACATTAATAGGGTGAAGTAAAGGATGAGTCTCTCGGTGAACACTATGATGGCCAAGTACGCAGCGCGTACATAAGACGAAAACTTGATTTTGTCAATCTCCGATATTCTCGTGATTGAGACGATTTTGCTGAACGGTTTCTCCCAGGCGTACATCTTCACCACCTGATGAAAGGAACGAGAGATTGTGTTATTTTTATTTTCTCATGCTTCATCTGGCATATTAGTGATCATTCTTTTATCTAATTATCAATAATATAATAAAAAATCAATCATCAAAAATATAACATCTAATTATTTAGTCACTGTAAGCGTGATCATCAATCGCTGCGAATATAACAATAAAGATAATGAAGAAGAAACGCAGCACCTGTATCCCAGCTATGAGCTCACTCATCAACTGCACTCTACGATCGGTAAGCGGTGCAATCTTGGCTCTGATACTGCGACTTAAGAGACTGAAAGTTCCCTGAATTGGTAGAGTGATGATCAACAGCGACCCGATACCAACGAAAGTCGAGATGCCGATCTTCTGCCACATTATGTATGTCACGGTCACAACCTGCGAATAAAAGAACGTGAGCGAATTCGATGAGTAACATCATCTTTTTCGCGAGATAAAAAATTACCTGAATGGGCATGATCCACATGAAGTTCAAAAATAAGGATAATTGATCAAAACGGAGGACGTCATTACTGAGGAGGTTGATTACCTGTCCGGTGCCGGTTTGGCTCAGGGACGTTTTGCTCAGCCGTAGCAGCTGCGACAATTTGTCAAAGATTAGAAAATTCTTATCGTGCTGTTAAACAGCGCAGTAATAATATAATGATAATATATTGCACAAAATAATTGGTAATTCTTTCTTTCTTCGTTGATTTCTTCTCCATTGTGTTTAACAAACACAAGGAAATCTCCTTGTATTTATTAAACAACGTCATGCAAATTTAACTAATGGATCGTGAAAAGCTCTAGAGTCGCTTGAGTTTGGCAAATACAGATTTTCAAGTCGCCTCGCAGATTCAAGTGTACGCCTAAACTATTTCCCCAATCGCATTAATATTTACAGTCTGTTTGATAAAAGCATGTCCGGTAGAACTCGATAAACAATTTATTGTAACGATTTATAATAAAATACACACATATCACTTGATTGGAACTAAGATGCTTTATTATTAATAACTTGTTTAGACGCCTTTATTACCAATAATTGCTTGGCATTTTCGAAACGTATTTTTAGCTAATTTTATAACATATTCTTGAGATAAAGATCAATGTAATTTGTCGAACTAACTCCTTGATCTTCCAAATTTTCTTTCCCTGAATCTTAAGCTCCCGAGGCCAAATGTTTTGTTGCATTCGATGACTGTAACGACCAATTCAGTAATGCAACATCATTTTTTTATTTCCTTGCGATACAAAGACAACTTCAATGTTTAGGGTCATTGTCCTCTTGTAGTATCTATTTCTCGTTTTTCCTTATAAACTACTTTTAAACACATTGTAATAAAGACTTCTTATAAATTTTGACCAATCTTGGCAGCGTGTAAATTGTCTGTGAAAAAATGCGATGTGCCAAATCCTTGCTGTGAGAAGCAATCCCAAATGTGCACCTCTTCCGGATGATTAACAGTCCTCTAGACGAGTCTACTAGTAGAGGTAGATTCGAGATAGAAGTATTTGCCCCAAAGGAAGCTTTGTCAGAAAAAAATTATATTGCCCCAACCGTGGTCCATATGTTCTTGCATTCAAGCAATTCTTTTTTCGATATATTTTTCGGTCAGTAGAGATTTCTTCACTATACTTCGATATTTTACATTATAAGCACGTAGACGTTTTCTTACTACATCTCATGATATATTTATGACTTTTTCTGTCCGCCTCGCAACGATAGACGAGTATTGTTCGCAAACATCCGTAGAATCAGCTTGTTCTCTTTGTTCGACGTTTTCTGCGTAGAACTACGTTCCAGTAAACTATCAACGTTTTTCATCTCTAAGTAGCGACGCACCCACTTATTTACAAATGTCTTAGACTGTCTCATATACTTAGTAACTGCTTGGTGCGACATTTTTTATCTTTCTGGATGTGTACAGGAAAACACGACTTCGAGTCGTGACGTGTATGCGGCACTCATACCAAAATACTTATTTTATATATTTTTGTCATTAAGGTTGAGTAACAATTCAAGTTTTTTCTACAAAGCATCTTCAGACCAAATGTCTCTCTACCTGCTCCTGTGGAAATTTCTATCCAACGATTTTTATGTAAAAATTTTGCCGGACACACTCTTATCAAATAGGTCATGGCAATTTCTTGTTCCTTCGATTTCATGGTGGAATATAGTTAGGAAGAATCGTTAGGAATATCGTAGGAAGAAATACTGCCGCCATTTAAATCTAAAGTGACCGCGAAACATGTCTGCTTCTTGTTACAGTAAATCACGAGGAAAATATTTTTTTCACATAGTATAAGTTCAAAAAGCAGCATAGGATGAGTTGCGTTTGAAATAGATAAGTCACTTCATGATGAATATTCGCAACAATTCAATATATGCGGTTAGCATACGTAACATGACGAATTTATCGTTCAAAGCCTAAGGTCACGCTTGACGACGATATCGGGATATCGGTAAATTGTTCGTATGCTCATTTACTATGATAATTTGCAGTTCCTGCATGTCCTCAATTTTCTCGATATTTGCGTGCCATAAAAGACTGTTGAAGCAATTAGGTGAACTTAATAATTTATACGGTTTCTGCGTGACCTTCACTTAATAATTGCTATGAAAGACTGCTAAAGTGATTAGGTGAACTTCGAAAATTGTTGTCGAATGCGAAAAAGACTTCCCAAGCAACTGCCAGCAAAGTACTTTAGTGATTATTTAAGAATGAAAGATATCGGTTGCCCGATAAATTAGTCAGCTTATTAACAATGAAATTCACTGGTTACCGAGTCGCGTACCGCTTTGACTGTTCTGTTTCTCTTCCACGTTTTCTTTCGTTTGTCAAGCGCCACGAATTCCACGTGGCTTTATGGAAATCAGTTTCTAAGAATCTGTGAGCGTGAAAACGTAAGCGTTATCCATTCAAGCGTTACTCATTTAAACTTCTTTTAATTTCTTTAAACGCTCCTTTCGACCGTGTTCCGTGAAACGATTTGAGCCAAAATGCTTGACAGACACAAATCATTTGTGACGTTACCTTTCTGTAAATCAGCGAGCTACAAGCAACGCGTACCCTCATTCCGATCTGCTGTGTCATTAAATACATATTATGCATAATTATAACAGTGATGGCCAAAGATAAAACCAGGCAGATAGTATAGATCAATGCTTCGTCTCTGTTGACGCTGTCCGGCGCGCCAGGCTTGCCGTTGAAATACTTGATAATCCAGCCCTGCAGAATTGGCTGCATCACGCGCAGTATGACGACCTGGAATGAATGTGTTATGTGATCGATGATTCTTGGCAGGACTTATAGATGAATCCTGATAGGATTTACGAATTTCGCGTTTCGAATTCGTTCGTTTCTAATACGTAACGTTCTAATATGTAACTCTTTAGTCTTCTAGTATAATTTCTTGAGAAATTTCCCTTCAAACGCTTATTTTTACTTTTCGATGAAACATGACATTATCTACAAAAATATTACGATATTTCGCGATACCTGGATGGTCAAGAAAATTCCAGCTATGAAATACGGTAACCAGAAAGCGCAAAAAATCGCCTTGTACAACCTCGGTCGGTAGTTCTTCTTCAGCAGAACTTTCTGCCCGTCCTTGCCCACAGTGTATTCCACTTTCTTTAGCTTTGCTAACTCGCGATTCCAACATCTGGAATTGAGAAAATAAAATCTCTTTTGAAATTACCAGTACCGAGAATCGCGTCTCGGAATCATCCTTGAACCGGAAAGAAATTATTCCGCTAACTACGTTATTCGCCATCTGATCAAATATTTTTGCAATTGTCGGCAAAATGTTGGTGAAAAATACTGTGGTATCGAACATACCTATCAAGTAGCACTAAATAAGCATTCGATTATTATGTTTCCCTGTTATCTACTACTTAGCGTTTTTAAACAAATTAGCTGGTTTCTACAGATACGAAAGTATTGACACAAGAACTTAATAAATCAATCTTTTTATTCGGCGGAAAATTCTAAAAGTTTACTAAATTTATATTTCCTACAGTTTTCTGTTAATTAATATATATATAAATATAAATATATATATATATATATATATATATATATATATACAGGTGTCTGGAATGTGATCATTAATATTTTGTGTACTGGTAGATTGGGTGTAGCCGAGAAGAAAAGTCATGTACCATAATGTCAAATTGGCAATAGTTATCGAGTTATTAATTGAAACATGTGAGCCAATGAGCGCTGGGCGGCCGCCTCTTGTCGCTTGCGCTCGCTCGCTCCTCGCGCGCGCGCACGCCACTTGTCGCTTACGGTTGCCTCTCGCCGCGCGAGGTAAGCCATCTTCTTATACACAGTGCCCGCCCTGTCACTTTCTCGTGCGCTCATTCGTTTACACATTTTACTTAATTACGGAATAAATATTGAAAAAATTGTAAAATGGCACAGGACTTTTTTAATTGTTTTAACGAGTTCTACTAGTACACAAAATATTAATGATCACATTCCGGATATCCTGTATATATATATATATATATATTACATTGTTAATTAAAATTCTGAAGGACTTTATAATATTAATTCTCTCCGCTGAGAGTTAAGTTTACTTCAAATATTCATAATCGAATTAAATTGCCTCAAATTTTTCATGGAAGAAACAACTTACCTTGTGTAACTGATTTTTCTATTGTCTGAGGAATAAAAAATTCAATTGTATGAAAAACTCTTGTAGAATATTCCTACTCAAATGCTTTCAGTTATTTTAATAGGTTGAATATTGGACCAATTTTATATAACTTGCTTACAGCGCCAGACTGAATTTTCTTGTTATGCAATATATGTTATAAAATGCTATATAAAACGGTTAAGTTAAACTATATTATCATGTTTTATATATTTATCTTACTGCGGATCACCAGTGATCCGCTACGGTGCTGGAGTGTATTTGATCTATCTCATGCTTGTATTTTATTTATCTTTTATCAAAGTCAGTCGTTTCAATTATTTTAATTTTGTTTTTCTAGTTCAATTATTTCTTTCATTCGTATTGAATCTGTCCAACAATCAAGTAATGATATCCATTATACTCCTATACAATGCAATTGATTTGCATTTCATATCCCATATTTATTTTCTTAGATTATCCTTATAATTAATATGCGAAAAATTATACCAAAAAAGTTATGTTATGTTATATTCTATAAAAATTATACTAATTCATTTTTCCTTTGTCTGCTGTATTTGGATACGATACATCGCAATATGCATATTTAACATGTACATAGTTACTAATGAAATTATTTGAATATGCTCTATGACACATTAGTTTTTTTACATCATTATAATATCAGTACAGACAATATTGAAAATTTAATTAAAATTAAATTAGCAATATTGTCATTGATATTATAATTATTAAATTATAATTATTAAATTTAAATATAAATATTACTTATTATTTATTTGAATTAAATGCTTTTATATATTAATCTTGAGATCGCCAGTCACCGATGACTTCCCACGATATTATTGGCAAGTTGAGTGCCGGTCACAAGTCACCGCTACGGTACTCAACATGTTAAAAATCATCACACATACTTTCCGTAAGACGTAACAATAAGGTTTCAACCATAATCGCGTTGCTAGCTTCAAATGTTTACGGACAGCCGAAACGAACAACACGATTGATCGAAATCTTACTGTTACGTCTTAGAATGTGTATAGTAACCTGAACCGAGTTGCGTGGGCTCTGCGTGTTTATTTTCCTGACATTTGCATGCCGCAAAAGACTGTTCAAGCAACTAAATGAGTCTCGGGAGTCGTAGTCATTTTATGTAATTTTATCCATTTTAATCTTCAAGCAAATTTATCTTTAATCTTTAATCGCGATAACAGAGATTCTTTCTGACAAACAAGTTATCGTCTAATTATAAAAGTTATCCAGTTATATAATCTAAGGTTCTTTTTTCTAGAGCTATGTTTATGATTACATAACGATTAAATAACGTAAGATATTCCCATAATATACTATTAACAAATATCCACACGTTATCAAGTACTGTGATATATTTTTGTATATGACACGATGCAGAACTTATTTTGAATTGCATCAACAACCATTGAACAATAATGTATCCACTATTTTCGTTCTTCATTACAATTATATTTAAAAGTAATTAGTCATCTTTCATTATCGCGATACAATTACAATTGTGTTACTTATTCTTTTAAAAAATTATATTATTATTGTTATTATATTATATTTATAATTAATATATTTTATTGTATTATATTTAGAATTTTCCATATAATAATGTTTACAATATTATCACATAATCAATATTATTATTATCGTGTTATTAATTGTGATATAGGTAGCAGATAAAAATGATCATTGTTATAATTATCACTCACAGGCATAGTTATAATTATCATAGCCATATTTTGCATTAAGTGTTGTTGTACACACGAATGTTGTAGCCAATTACCTCTTTATTCTCATACAGTAGTATAGTTAAAATAATTAATTATTATAAATACATCTGTTTCCTCTAGTAACAAAAATACTTACTTTTCTAGATGATCTGTCACTTTTTCAGAACGGTCTGCTTTTAAAGGCCGATAAATATCCGATTCCTCCAAATCTCTTTTCATGCTATTCGTAAGTAATTCCTTCGTCCACCTACGTATAGCAAAAATAATAAATTGAATAAATTATTAAAACTCTCGCTCTAAGATGAAATCTGAGAAACTTTACGATATATTTAGAGGGAGACCTAAAATGCTTTTATTTATTAACATATGTAATTCACATTTGTTGAATGTTGTCAATTTACACAATGTTGTGAAGGAACAATATTTTCTTCCATCAATAAGAATAAAGCTGCGTAATGCAGAACATTGAAGTTTTAGATATTTAGATATTTTTTTACGGACACATTGTATACATAATTTACATTGCAAATTATTGTAATGATACCATTATTATTAATAATGTTACTATTAGTTATTATTAGTAATGTTACTTGTGAATTAGCTTCGAATGTGATTTGGAAAATACGAGAAAGTAATATGGCGTATTTTCTAGAACATAACACGATATAATAATTCTTGCCTATTTGAAATATGAATGATTTGTAAAGCATGAAATATAAGTAATGTTCCAACGGACGTCTTAATCGATTCGTTATGCAAATAAAAAGGATAAGAACATGACTAGACAAAATACGAATTGCATGTTGGTTTCATCATTTCGAGAAATTTTTCATCAATTTCTTGGACTAAATAAAGTAAAATATGGGATAAAATAAATAACAGTTTTTACTTTTTCACAAGAAGAAAAACGAAGATCTCTTGCTAAAGAAATTTTCCTTTGACTTGAAAAATATCTTCTCAGAAAAACAAGATTTTACTTTGAAGAAATATAAATACTTTTTTTTATTTCTTCAGAAAATAACACTTTTTTGAGGCGGAAAAAGAATGCTTTTTAAGTCATTTTCTTCATTACAGTAAATGGAAAAATTCTCTTATCCGTTTTTTTCCGAAAAGGAAATGAAAGATAAACTATACGAAAAACGAACCAGAAAAAAATCTGGCTGAAGAAATTCGCAGTTTCCTGAGGATTCTGCTTCATGTTATTTGAATCCGTATCCATTGTCTCACTTTTAATCTCAGAGTTTTAAAAATCACACAAAAACTTCCAGACCGCCAAGAAGAGGTCAGAACAAACGAAGTGGCATTCTATTTTCTTTCTAACTTTTTTCTTTCTTCCTTTTCACTTTTTTCACTTTTTTCGAATTACTCCTTCGAAAGGTGATACCTAACTAAAGAACATGACTACCATTACAAGTATATGATTGCTGGTTTCTACATCCCCTCCAAATATACCAAGTCTACTGATAATGCAGGTGCATCACAAACGCTGACAACGGTTATCTTTTACCTTGAATACACAAATGCGCGCCATGGTATACGTTTTGTTATTGTTTTGCTAAAACTATTTCGGAATTAATTTTATCAATTTATTTATTTAATATCACATATTTTGCAAGGAATAAAAAAATATAAAAGATGATCTACTATCGCGTAGATCCCTCCTTTTTCCTCATATCGTAGTACATTTTCATTGATTGTCTCGTATAATTGATTTATTTTATTCAATATATTTACATTCCATCTCTGCAAATTTCTTTCTCGGACCATCATCTGCTTTCAAGCATTTTCTGTTGCGAGAGATAACTCAGGCTTTTATATATTATTATTCAATTTATTTATTTTATCTTTTTTTAGCTTCTATCGGTAACAACTCACATGATAACAACTTTTTTTACATATTAAATGGTATTTATTACTTTACGTTCATCCGTATATTTTTTCTGCCTATACCTACCTATAAAATCTTTTATATATATATATATTCGATAAGTGATACTCTACATTTTTAAAAAGCGAGAAATAGAAGTTCGAAAAATTTAATTGAAGGTTTGGTATATAAATCTATATATATATATATATATATAATGATGTTACGTTTCACCATTCTTGTCAATATAAGATTGCTTGGCCACTTTTACTAATTGTTCATACAAATTACTTTTTTTTGCCAGTGAAGTAAATTGACTATGACTATTTTGCAATAATATATGAGGATGGTCGTATTCCTGTAAAACAAAATAGAAAAGAATTATAATTTGGCATCAACTATTATCAGGATACGAGCTAATTTTGTTAAGTCATCGAGCTAAAATTCCAAATTTCAAAGACCTTCGAAGTATCGAGATTTAAAGAAAATTATACGCACAATCATACGACCTTTATCCATTACCAGGACCTTGTCGCTGTCTATGATGGTGTTCAATCGATGCGCTATTGTGAGCATCGTACAGGTGGTGAATTTTTTTCTAATAGTGCGTTGAATTAACGAATCTGTATGTAAGTCCACGTTCGCGGTCGCTTCATCCAACATTAATATACAATTATTCCTTAGGATAGCTCTCGCCAAGCAGACTAATTGCCTTTGTCCAACGCTATAGTTGTTACCTCGATCAACTACACGACTTTCTAACCCGTTTCCAGTACTGGTAATTGCGTCTTTTAATTCGACCTGAAACAATGTTGCAAAAGCATCATTTTAATATCCACCATTTGCTAATTTGAAAAACATAGACGCTGAACTCTTCAGAACTTTAAAACCTTAAAGACGTTTCGATCTGGGAATCTTGAAACATTATGACCTTAGAACTTTGAAGTCTTTAGAATTTTAGATATTCAAAATGGAACTTTTATAATTTCATGCCTGTTTCTGAAATCTCGAAATCTTAGCGCTTTATCATTATTATTATCGAGTCAAATATTAATTGTCGACAAACCTCTTCGAGCGCATCCCACAAATATTTATCTGAAAATTCGTTAAAGGGATCCAGATTATGTCTTATAGTGCCTGAGAACAAAATTGGGTTCTGAGGGATAATAGACATCTTGCGTCGCAGGTCTTCCAAGGCTATCGAGCCCGTGTCCACCCCGTCGATTTCGATTATACCCTCAACTTTCGCCAATCGTAACAACGCTGATATCAGCGACGATTTTCCTGCGCCAGTTCTTCCCACGATACCAATCTGCATAGCAAATTGTATTTGAAGCATCCTAATCACCGTTTCTTTTTTTAATTGTTACTTTCTCAACGGAACAATTGAAATCAGAAAGAGCGAAATAATGAATCCATGAGAACTAATGAGCGACTAAGAAATTATCGAAACTACACTGATTTCTGTCTCTTCCTTCTTATACATCCTGCTCTCTGCAGGATTCACATATGATCGTCGAAAAGAAAAGCTTTTGAATATCTCAAATATGAAGAAAATCGTGTTGAATTCTCAAAATAAATGACGATTCCCTCGCTTGCTATTTTCATTTGTCCGTTCCTCGTTGATTTCTCAGATAAGAATCTATGCTACCTTTGCTATGTTTAGCAAAGCAGAAGATTTAAAATTCGTATACCTTCTTTCCTGCAGGAATCACGATGTTCAGTTCTTTGAGGATAGGAATCTCGTCCATGTAACACATGTCGACGTTCTTGAACTTGATGTTGCCCTCCGAAGGCCAGTTCTTAGGAGCGTTGGCTGGCAATACCAGGTCCTGCTTACCCTTCTTCCTCAAGAATACTCCTCTATCCCTGAGATTCGGTTCCGGTAGCAGCTGAGTGTATTCGATCACACGTTTCACCGCCATCAATTGGTTCGCTGTCTCCGCATTTTGCCTCATCCCAAATTCTATGTAAATGCATATCATTGCAATTTGCGTAATTACCAATCCCACCTCGCTGCCGGTATATGCTGAAAGACACACACGTTCCATTTCGTTATTTAATTCTACCGACTTGTATTCTCCCCTGTAACGGCTCAGTGGATTTGATAATTCATGCGAAACATTAATATAAATTAATTGTCTACATCTTAGAAGTGTAAATATTTAAAAGTGGAGTTAAGAAGTGCCAAGAGATGTTGTAAAGGACAACCTATTGAAGAGATTCTTACAGTCACTCCTTAGTAAAAAGGTGAAATTGGTGATGCAGGTCAAAATGAAGCAGAATACATCCAGACAGAACGAAAAAGCTGTGATCGTCACGATATGCATGTACGCGCTGGATGTGTGTAGATCCTGTAGCTTGCCGAATTCTTCTATAAGTATCGGTTGGACGTGATATGCTCTGATGGTAGACAAGCCGTTTAACGTAACGTTTATATGAGTGAATACCGGTGAGCATGCTGACAACATAAAGAAAACACAAAGAAAAACATAATAATTAAACAAATAACGAAAAAAAAACATAGTGTATTTAGAGAATTAACAAACTATAAATATATGCGATTTTGATTCGAGAAAATATCATAGAAATAAAGAAAAATTACGAAAATACAAAAGCAAAAAATTGCAAGTCAAAGTCGATCGAACTTAGCATGTCTCAGACGTACTTATTCCTTCCAAATATTTGATACTCTTGCTGGTACTGAGGTACATATTTTTTAATCGGTAGAGTATCATGAACATCAGTGCGATAACCACGATGAAGATCGGATCAATTATACAGGTTAATAATAATGAGCCGATTATTGAGAAATTCAACTGGCTAGCGTCAAAAACTGCTTTAGGCAAATATTCGTCAATAGCGCCCATGTCCTTGGAAAACCTGTTGAGGATGCTACCACTCGAGTTGGTGTCGAAGAAACGCAGATCCGTATGAATCAGCGCGTTGAACATTAGATCGTGTAGACGTTGACTGCACATCAAGCATACCTTGTAAAACAACAATGATCTGATGATGGCGATGACGAAGACGCTCAACACGATACCTGTATAGATGTAAATATACGTAGTCTCTGGTAATATGTCCATATCGAGACTCGTTGCGTTCATGGAAACGTTCGTTTGGTTAGCACTCTCGAGATTAGCTAGATATTGCCGTTCCTTGGCGTTGATCCTAAGAAAAAAAAGAAAATCATATAACGGCGACTGTGAAGAAGTCGAAGTTGATAAAATTAATTGGAATTTATTCAGAAAAACGAAAAATATTTTCGAGAAAATATTGAAAATTATTTCGAGGAAGTATTAAAAATTGAAAATTATAACTTATTCTTTTACTTAATTATACTTAATTTACTTAATTATCATAATATAGAGATATACTCACAAAACGGACACAAAGTAGTCGTTGAAAATAATGGAGAACTGTGTGCTGATAAACAAGAACAGAACTAAGCTAGCTATGTATAAATTGACACCAATTTGAAAGTATTTGACAAAGAGAGAGCCTTCTACTTTGCTGGATTTCTCGATATTGGCCTCCTGCTTCGCAGCATTTTCGTTTTCCTTATCGTCCTCCATCTCGCTCATTTTCAAAGAATTACTCTATTAAAATAGTAATACAGTGCGGGAACATTGAATCAAGTTGTGTATTACCATATATATGTGGATTTAACATATACCGCGCAACTTTAATTCGAATATTTAAATTTTGTATTTTTACTTTGTATATGCTTTCGTCATATTGACGTTGAAACAATGATTTTGTATTTTGTATTTTGTATTTTCACTTACTCTAATACTCCCAGAAGAGAACTGTCGTTCTTTTGTTCCCTTTTGCACAGATAATTCGTCGCTCTTCTCGTTTTCCTCCGATAAGAGTACATCGAAGTCAGATTGATAAGTCAACAAGTCTTGATAATGCGAGAAATATTTTATCTTTCCTTGTTCAAGCAATATAATGCCGTCTGCTTCCTTTATATACTGTAATTGATGCGTCGTCAAGATTGTTGTTCTTCCGGCCAGATATCTCTTGATGCAATTGTGGAACAGGTGTTTGCTCACATGTGCGTCGACCTGGAATTTTTACTTTTGTCAATGATAAACGACAAGTGAGCTGATTAAATGAAATATCATAGTTATTCACCGCACTCAAAGGGTCATCCAATAGATAGATATCCGACTGCCTGTACAAGGCTCTGGCCAAGTTAACCCTAGCCTTCTGGCCACCAGACAACGAGCTACCTCGTTCACCTATGACGGTTAGATCGCCCTGCGGAAATTGCTGGAAGTCCTTCAGCAGAGCGCAGGCCTTAATCACTCTTTGATAATGTCGATGGTCGTATTCCTCTCCAAAGAGGATATTCTGTCTGATGCTCGAGCTGAATATCCAAGCCTTCTGACTAACGTAGCTCACGCTACCGTTGACCTTTGTTTCTCCATTTACCAGACTGATCTCGCCTAAAATCGCGTTTAGTAAGGAACTCTTTCCGCTACCCACTATGCCGATGACCGTGTACAATTTGCCTTTCTCCATCTCCAAATTCAAATCTTCCAATATGTTCTCCGATTGGCTGGTCTCCCACTTGATGGTGACGTTAGTCATTTTAATCGCCCAATTGTGCACGACAGTCACTTCTTTTTCTGTAAACAGCGAATTCTGCGCTGTATTCCTTTGATGAGAATATATCACATGAAGAAAGTAGAAAAGAATGGTCCAAATTAGAAAGGAAATGGTAAAGTGTGTGTGTGTGTGTGTGTTTCCCAATTCCCGATCTTTTCCTTGGAAACTTACTCATAACAGACCCATTGGAATCGGCTATAATGGCGACCGATGTATTCCGCTTCTGCTTCTCCTGATTGTCGTTATCGTCCAGAACCTCGCGGTTTTGCATATCGCTATCGATGGAAGATATATCTTGCTCGTTGATCTTGTCGAATTCTGTATGAATCTTATCGTTTGCCATATGTTCACTGGATGGCTGTTTGCAGACGATGATGTTGCTACTTTGATACTCCTCGTGCATGAGGAAGTGTTGGAGTCTTTTCAAGGTGACTAAGCACTCACTCAGCTCGCCGATGCCTCGCACCAACATACTGGATATGCTGTGGGAAAGGATGTTGAAATAGGACATTACGATGAAGACTTTGTCGGCGGTTAGATTTTGACTGAATATGAGTAGTGGAATAAGCGTGCCGTAGAGCGCTAGCCTGGCCGTGAAGATGTGGAAGGTCATGTAGATGCTGCGTATGTACGCGCTCCTGATGGTCATTTGCAGCTCGAGCTTGCGGGCTAGCGCGATCACGGCGCAGAATGGCTTCTCCCAGGCATACATTTTGATCACTTGCATCCCAGAGATAATCTCATCCATCAGCCAGACCCGATCGTCGGTCCTGATGACGGTTTTCAATCGGAACTTCGCCATTAACTTGGAGGTGCAAGCTGAAATCGCGAGACCATGTGAATCTTTCGTGCCAAAAGGATTTCGTGCGTTTTACTACGAAGGAAAGTAGAATAATGACGGGGAGACTTACCTTGAAACTGCATGATCATGAAGATAATAGCCATGCCGATAAAACAGTAGTACCCGACTTCCAAGTAGAGAATATACATTATGATAAGCGAGAAAAAAGGCCCTGACCACATGTATTGGGAAAGTAGGGGGATGTTATCAAACCTATTGACGTCGTTAGCTATCAAGTTGACTACTTTGCCCGGCGCCATTTCTGCCAACGCTATTTTGTTCAATCGCAGGGCCTACAAGACACACACACACGAGAAAATAATTAGATAGATAGAAGATTCAAATGATTCATGCATGATTCAGAGTAATGTAATTTACTTGCGACGTAGTGCTATGTAAAAGAAGAAGCGATTCGCAAGAATTACATTGTGACAATTTAGCGTCGGTTAATTGATTCTCATTAAAAACGATCAATATTAACTCAATTGTTGGACACTTGGACATTCCAAGGGTTATCAATGTGCCGACACTTGAAGAAACCTTTATGCGTCGCGATTATATTTCTAAAGTGCTTCATCGTAATTTTCTCCACTTTCTTCCGCTTCTCCTTTGAATCGAGAATCCTCGGGATTCGAAGTAATTCATCATTTCCACAAATTTCGCTTCAGATATGATTCGGTGCATAATGTTGAAACATCCGTAAGCCAATATGAGATATGATAGGTGCCTTACTGACCTTTCGATACACAAGAGAGCACAGAGCCACGCGAATTTTCATGCCTATGTAAAAACCGCTGTATAACATATAATTGGCGATTATCGCGTTCAGGGCGACCATCATGGAGATTCCAGCTCCGCACCATAACGCGGTCTCCATGGAGATCGTCTTCGCAGAATCCCCGCGGAAGTAGAGTAGCAAAGTTCTCAGCAACATTGGTGTGTACAATCTATGAATCGCAAATTGCGCACATTGATCTGCCCGTCGCAGGGCGCTCGTGTAATTTTATGCCGGACGAATTTGATTGATGTCTTTGTTATTTCTCCTTCAACGAAGAAATTACCTAATGAAGAATTCAACGATTAGCTGCATCAGCGCGAGATGGGCGAATTCCGATAGGAATGTGCGAACGACGGTCTTCAGTAGGCTCGGCATGCGCTTCTGCTTCTTTGAGTTTTCCAGCTCAATAGTCCATTGTCTAAAATCAAAATAAAGTCAAAATACATCAAAATAAATCAAAATATTCTCCATAAAGCTGCCTCTTTCTTTTCTACCGCAAAGTGGCGCAGAGAATATAGCTCGACTTTTCTTTATCTATTCCTTTTTCTTTTGGAGAACAATCTCATGTGAAAGAACAAATAGTCTTTCTTCGCTTTCTCACTGCAGCATTCTGATGCTCACTTTTCCAATCGATCACCTAATGCATTCGATCGGTCTTCCTTTAAAGGTTCGTACAAGTCCTCCATGTCTAAGGATTTTGTGTAACCCTTTCGAAAGAGGTCGATGGTCCACCTGATTCAATAAGCAGAGATTTATACGCATTAAATTTCAGAATGCTCAGCGTCTTATCTGCTTGAATACAGCGTGATACAGCGGGACAGAGTAAAAAGTCATAGAATTATCACTGTGTAGCACACAGTCTTACGATAACATATGCTTTGCGTTAGGATGGAAAAAACACAAAATTATCTTTATGGACGGACTAAACTCAGTTTAAGATTTAAGTTTAAGGCCGGTTTCGGGCCGAAGATAGTTGTTAGTGTTGCGCAGAATATATCTGTACATTTATTACGCCTATGACAAACGATATAATCATCGACAAGCGATGCAATCGTTGAATTATGAAAAGGCCAAAAAAACCGAATGAATCCATATCCGAAGTTTTTACTCGTTTTTCCAGCTCAGTTCGCTGAGACGCGTTTGCCTAGAAGAGATTAAAAAATTTCAAATTTAGCGAAATTCGGCGGATCTCGCGAATGAGAAAGAGCCGCCGAAGGAAAATTTATGAAAAATCGTTTCAGTCGTATTCGTGAGCTGAAGAATCGCGCAACTTACCACCACAACAACACCGATACGATGTTCGCGTTCTCCCTCGGATTCGGCCTTGACTTCGTTCTTGTTGAGTCCATCGTTCCTTATGTACGGCATTAACGCTTCGCGAGCTGCCACTTCGATGTGACAATTAGATCAATCACTAGTAGTCAGTCAATGAACAGTCGATAGGTAACAATGTAATCGACAAATTTCCTGCAATTTTACATCACACTCAAATCCTCTTCTGCGTTATTTTTAGTTTACGATATCGTTGTACTTTCTTCTCAATTAACTTAATTTATAATAAATCAACAAATCAGCAGATTCGACATCAGCAATTACGAAGTTGTCCTGATTTTTATTGATGCAGATGTCGACCAAATGAACTTTACCTCTGAGAACAAAGCTAAGGTCGACCGATAAGAGGAAGGAGAAACCAAGGTAAAAAACTAAGAGCGCGTTTTCGTCAAGTAGAATAACCCCACGCGAACAATACTACAAAAGACTACAAAAGCTAGGTTGAATCAGAATATGAAAAATAGATACGTAATGTGCGGTGTAAAATCGTACATTATAATGTGCAATTTTCGAGATATGCAATATAAATCATCTCGGGACTGTTCATCGATATTACGAAATGATCGAGTCAATCGAAGCTCATTAAACAATTACATCCTCTTAATCAATCAATCAATTCTGAATCGATCAATTATAAAATAATCAATCAGTGTATCTCTCCACTGAATTGTCAAATGATTCAACATATAAGAGACACACCTCACTTCATCAACGAGATAATCATATAGCTTTCGTGATTTATAAGATAACGATTCACTAGGTACTCCAGAACGCTACGTACATTTGAATTTAGAATGGCAGTCGACAGTCTATTGTTCACATTGATACTAAAATACTTTAATATTCGAATCGATTAACCTGGCGTGCTCTTCGCAACGATTTTCCTGATGAAGACACTCACGAAAAGTTTGGTCGTTTGATCGCACGCGTTCGTCGGTGAATAACGTTCGCAATCGTCGTTCCGTTGAATTTCAACAACTCCACGCGCGAAACCGGGATATCTATTACATTCAAATTTGTTTGCTTTGTTTCAAGCACAATCAAGCTACGGCTTATCGTTAAGAAGAAACGGGGATAATTACTAAAGATAATGATAATTTGTGTTTGCGGATGAGCTATAAAATTTACGCAACTATTAGTATCTGCACATTGAAAAAGAAAATCTTATTAAGCATGTGTAAACATAAAAATATACGACTGTAATTAAAATTGTTATCACATTTAATTAAATTATCGCGTTTCTGTAAACTTTATATCAATTTGATATAAATATTTTATTATAGCACATGGCAACTCGTTTGTTTAATTTTCTTTCCATCTTTTTGCTTTCTTTTTTCAATCATCGACGGAACTCTGAGTCGTCGTGACGCGCCTTTTAATATTGTTAAGATATATGTGTGAAGGTTATTTAAACCTGCTTCTAGTGTAATTACTGGTCACAGCATAATTTTTAAATTTCGAAAATTTCGAAAATTTCGAAAATATTTTAAGGCTTCATTTCGATTGCAATAGAGTCTAATTAGAAGGCAACCTGCTGTCTCTTGTTACAGTCTAACATTTATTACACAGTAAATATTTTCTTATATTATGATAATACAATCGAGTTATTTTTCTTTTCTTACTTTTTAGTTTCTATTACATAAGATACAAGGACAAAAATGTAATCGCTGAGAGAGTAATTTCCATTTCAATGACAGACACGGCGCTATTGTTCGCCCCGCGTTCAAGACCTCGTTAGATCATGAGCTCATCGTTCTGGTCTGAGTAAACAGAAATATTACATTGAGTAGACAATCGCGATAATTTTTTTCTCCAAACGTTACTCCAAATAGATATTTTATTTTCTATATGGCGCTTGAGAGAAAACGAATTTTTAAGAAATCGCATATAACGTATATCTAATAAAATTTAACACTAGAAGATATTGTGTGAACAATCGGTTAATAGCAGAAGGAAACATTTACAGCTTAATCTAAAATCTCTACTGTTCCTTGAAAAAATAGCCCGACAGTTGCAAAATAAGTAACTTTTTATTGTCGACATATGCTTCCAGCAAGACCAGTGTATTTTCTCGTGTAGGCGAACCAATAAAGTTCTCGGGAGCACTGAAATAGAAAATCTGTCATACATACACACAAGGCACTGTTTCACTGTTGTCTTTTATCTTTAAAGTGGCAAGAAGGATGAATGAATATCACACGTCGAAATACATTTTTATCAGCAATTGCCAAAAGTGCCAAAATTTTCGCGCTAGCTCTCTTTTATGTTTACGTTTGTTTGATTATGCTCCAGACTCCAGCTGACTCTTCCATTCTCATCATGATTAAATCGCCAATTAATAACGATATACCGTCACGTCACTTGTAGATCGAGAATTTTAAGGAAACTATATTGATTTACCGATAAGCATTTTTGCGTGATAACGTGCGATCGCATTCATTATTTTCAATCACGAACTTTAAAAGAAGGTTCGGTCTTCTGTTTCGGTCTCTTATTTGTCATAGACTTGTGACAACTGCGTTCAATTGCTACATATAATTGCTACAGAGTTGTCAGTATTGTAGTTAAGTCGGGTATATTCGACTCAACTCGTTATCTCTCGGCTTTATACGTGTTCATACTTTATTTACAATTAATATGAAATTTATCAACGGGAATTAGAAAAAGATATCAATCTTTAACTGATGAAACACAGCTGGAAATATCCGTCTTAATTTTTTTTATTTTTTTATCGTAAATATGTCAAGTTTGTTATCTGAGATTGCGTCAGTCTTTTGGCGCGAAGAACAACACGTAAACGTTGAACTTGCGTGTTTCTATCCATGAAATTAAACAAGTGCCGAACATTTCGGTTTTCATTAGATCCTCTTCAGTGAGGATCAAATATTTAGAGGTAATATGTATCGTCAAAATTTCTATTTGGACGAAGGTCGCACAGCTCATTCACACAATTTGAGAACACAAACAATAATCAATAATATCTCAAAAGGTTCATGTATACTATGCATTATGGGAGAGAAAGAGAGAGAGAGAGAGAGAGAGAGAGAGAAATTTTTCCTGTATAAAATAATATATTATATTTTTTATATACTTGCACATAACAATACTTACTGCATACATTACATACATCGCCTATTTATACAATTTTTTTGATGCTTATTTCGATATTTCCATCGTGCTAATATTGCATCAATAAATGCCAGTAAAACATATTAAGTTCCATCTCTCACGTCTGTACATAATAGCAAAAGTTAAGTATATAGTCTTGTGTCGCTTTCGAGCTGACTTGGAGTATTTGTTCATACATTCAATCAATTTTATCGCTATACAAAATGAACTGCATAAGTCGCTCGTCGCGTGAATCTTGACATCTTCGTTAAAAAATAGAAAAACTTGGAAAATTATGGATCGTGATTGCTACAATTATTAAAATAACTATTAAAATAATAATTTTATTTAATTGTGGCGATTATTATTAACAATTATCAATTATTATCAATGATTTATCGCTGATGAATGTAATTGGCAGAATCTGCAACAAAGATAGAAATTGTGTTCATGTGTCTTCGACGTCTCAATTCTAATCCCTAAAAAGAGGCGAATTTTGTGATCTTGTTAACCATGAAGTGGTAGGTTGCTTAATACAATGACAAGTCATTTTACTCATAGCACTAATACGAGGTGCACTAATAATAGGTGTAGTAATAATTCGCCCAAATCTGCGTCTTAACTATGGCAAAATGCTAAATCGAAACGTTCGAAGCAAGAACGAGTTACTTTCTGCAATTGGGAAGATAAATCATCACGTTTAAAATAATTTTTATCGTATTCACACACAGTTCGCAGTTGTCGCTTAGAACGGCTAGTCGACGTATGTCCGTCTTATCACAAGAGATATTATTATAGAGATATCTGTGGCTTCCGGAAGTACATAAAATATAGAGTAGAAAAATATAAGTACTCGAATACTTGACGTTCGCAAGCAACGTTATACTTTCGGCAAATTCCGATGCAAGATCGTAAATAACCTCGCAATGTGTTGGCGCTTCGTTGAACACGATATAAAAATATGATTCTTCTTATACGTTGGAGAAAGAGAGAGAGAGAGAGAGGTATGTTTTAACATTATACTATAATGATACTATAATACTTAACAAAGCTTCGAGTCTTTCCCGGTCTTTGGGATGTTCCGAAGATAGGCGCGCAACATACCTTCGAATTTTTATCGAAATGCGAGGTGCATTTCACGCAGTTTCCATAACTCTATAACAATGTAGACTTCATTACATAATGTATAGCGATCTAAGACCTCTTCGAGAGGCATCGAATCTGCATATGTCGACAACAACAATGTCATTGAAACCATAGTTTGTGCTCGATTTTCATCCGCATTCGCATAATCATAGATCTTTCAGTTGAACAGTTGAACAGTTCAGTTGTTCACTTGAACACGTTGTATAATTTTTTTTTTATTACAAATATATATTTAATACATTGAACGGTCCACTTGCACCCCAGTTACATCAAAGAGATCAAAGCGGAAGCTTGGCTGGTAAAAATTTGATGTATAGCTTCAGCTGCGTTTCGTTATGTTTCTCCATACTTGTCGTGATAAGATTGTTTTGCTATTTTGACCAGTTGATCGTACATAGCTCGACCGGTCTCCTTCACCAACGAAGTAAATTGACTATGGCTGTTTTTTAGTAATATATGAGGATGATCGTATTCCTAAGGAAATGATTATTAAAAATTACACTTCAGTGATTATATCGACAGCTTGTCGTAATTATTACGACAGCGTTAACTGCGATCGCTAAGTCTAATGGTAAAGCATTAATAGACGTTACTTGAAACTTATCTTACGTGAAACACTCAGGCTTGAATTTAGAGTCGACTGAATTATTTTGCTATATTATACCACGTAATTGCTTCAAAGATTTATTTAATTTTACGCCAAAAATTATGATCTCGATTACACACAGTCGCGTCATATCAAAATTATCAGAACGTAAACTGCGATCGTCGAGTAGTGAAATTCCAAGTTATGAAGAAGGCTGTTACTTACAACTAGACGACCTTTATCCATCACCAGAACCTTGTCGCTGTCCATAATAGTATTCAATCGATGCGCCACGGTGAGCATCGTGCAGGTCGCAAATTTCTTCCTGATTGTCCGTTGAATCAACGCATCTGTGTATGGGTCCACATTCGCGGTTGCCTCGTCCAACATCAGTATACGATTGTTCCTCAGAATTGCTCTCGCCAAGCAGACCAATTGTCTCTGACCGACACTGTAATTGCTGCCGCGGTCGAACACGCGACTCTCCAAACCATTCCCGACGGTCACGACTGCGTCCTTCAGCTCGACCTGAAACGTGAGAGACATTAAATATCTCAATGTGTTAAGTTTTCTTAATCAATCGTTCAATCCAAAGACATTAAAATCTTGAGATTTCCAAGTCTATTATGATCTTAAAAATCTTGCGACCTTGAGAAGTTCGGAATGTTGGCTCTATTGAAAATCGAAAGATTGGAAACTTTTAGCCTCTTTCAGAGTCTCAGTTTCTTAAAGTTTCAGGATTCTTTTATTTCGGGAACTCGGGATTTCCGAACGTTGCGACTTCGCAATAAGAGTTTTGTACAGTTGGCGACTGACCGACTACATGCATACAATTTTCAAGTTAAAATTCGCTTATATTGACGAACCTCTTCGAGAGCTGCCCACAAGTTGCAGTCGGGGAATTCGTCGAAGGGATCCAAATTACGCCGTAAGGTGCCCGAGAAGAGCACTGGGTCCTGAGGGATGATGGATATCTTGCGTCGTAGGTCGTCCAAAGCGATCGTACCCGTGTCCACACCGTCGATTTCGACAACACCCTCTATTTTCGCCAGTCGAAATAGCGCAGCTATCAGCGATGATTTTCCCGCGCCCGTTCGTCCTACTATACCGACCTGTACGATAATTCCATGACACTTCATTTCATCTCTTAATTACGTTTGCGCTTTGTTTACATTTAGACTTTTTCGATGAGACAAGAATTAAACGGAATTCCGAGTCTAAGATCTGTGAAAGAAAAATTTCGAAATCGTTGCAGTTACATTTAATTTCAAACTCTTCCCAATGAATCCTCCTTATTTCGTTTTCATTTGTTCCGTTTGTTTGCTGAATTTTCTGAGAGAGAATCTTTCGTTACGTACGAATTTCCTTTTCTCGATAATCTGCATACCTTTTGTCCGGATTGAATCACTATGTTCAATCCTTTGAGAACAGGTGGATGATCGTCCGCATAGCGCATAAAGACGTCCTTGAACTTGACATAGCCTTTGTTAGGCCAATTTGACGGAATGGGGGCTGGCAACGCAACATATTCCTTATCCTTCGTCTTCAGACACAACCCTCGATCTTTGAGATTTGGCTCCGGCTTAAGCTGAATATACTCAAGCACACGTTCCACCGCCATCATCTGGTTCGTCACTTCCGCGCTTTGTCGCATACCCCATTGAATGATTTGAGTTATGGCCATTACTTGCGTGATAGCCAATCCGACAGCGCCGCCGGAAAATGCTGGAAAACACGCGAGATGTTTTTTTTATTCGGCCGATTCAGTAACCGAAAAGCAGGCAGAAATAGAAGGAAAAGAAATTTGAAAATATTTATCTAGAAAACTAGAACTCTCACGAGTCACTTACACTCATTCAGTATTAGGAAACTGAAGGTGACGAGCGACGTAAAGATGAAGCAAAATACGTCGAGGAAAAATCCAAATGCCGTACTCGTCACGATGTACATGTAAGTGGTGGACGTGTGTTGATCTTGCAGCTTGTCAAATTCTCGTTTCAGTATGTCTTGGGCGCAGTATGCTCTGATGGTCGTCAGCCCGTTCAAAGTGGCGTTTAAATGAGTGAATACTGGTGAGCGCACTGTGAAATCAAAATTACGCTAATAACAAAAGCCATCGCGTCTGTAAGGAATGAATCGGCAAATTGGAGGTCATCAGAACTCTCGAGTGAAACATAAATTCGAGAAAAGGGTAAAATAAATATTACGAAAGTACAAACGATGTGAACTGAATTTTAAAAGGACAATGCCCTGTTCCCACGGCCGATATAACGCAAGAAGAAATATTCTGAGAGCATAATATTCGACCGATTAAAATTATTATTTGACGTTTGGCTAAGTGAAGGCAGGAGGCAGACGTACTGATTGCTTCTAGCCGCTTGATATTTTTGCTGGTCTTGAGGTAGACCTTTCTGATCCAGTAGAATATGAAGCCGATGATCGTGACGGGCGCCAGAAAGATCGGATTGATCACGCAGGTCACTATTACCGCGCCGAGCATCACCATGTTCATCTGGCCAGCGTCCAGAATTGCTTTAGGCAACAATTCATCGATAGTGCCCATGTCCTTAGAGAACCTGTTGAGGATCCTACCGCTCGGGTTAGTATCAAAAAAACGCATTCCCGTGCGAATTAGTGCACTGAACATCAGATCGTGCAACCGTTGACTGCACGTCATACACGTTTTGTAGAAAAACAAGGATCTGGTGATACCGAGGAAGAAGATGCCCAGCACGATACCGGTGTAGATGTAGATGTATGTGTGCATCGACAACGCGTTTGTATCAGAACTCGTCGCGTTCGCTTTGTCGTTATCCGTGCCGTTGTAGCTTTCAAGATTGGTCGGATAGTACCGATTCTCTTCAACGTTGATCCTGTAAGAAACGAATGAGAGAGAAATCGTTTAGCGATCGTGTACTTTGCGTAATGAGCAAACGAGAATATAAAAGTAAGAAATAAGCATGGGGGAATAACCGTTTCTTCGAGCGATTATTATTCCTTCAAGCACGTTGAAATTACAAATCCTATTGCTACTTTTTTCTTTGTTTGTAACGAAAGTTCCTTTTTACTCTTACTTTTCTGTGAAAATTGTTCATTTCTAAAGTTCAAACTTTAGCTTCAAAGCAATATGTGTCCTCTACTGCATTTCTTATTTCTGCATTCTTAAAGCGATTTTATCAATGAAATATCACTATCGGTATGTTGATGGATACTCACAAAATTGGCACAAAATAGTCATTGAGACTGACGACAAATTGCGTGATGATAAACATCAACAGAACGATGAAAGCTACACATAGATTGGCACCAGTTTGGAAGAATTTGATAAATATAGGACCCTTCACCATGCCACGTGATGTCTCTTCAAGACCGTCCCCTAGTTTCTCCTCATCTTCGTCATCTATCGCGTCTTCGTCGTCAGTGCCGCCACTGCTGGCTTCCGGAGTGCGACTCTGTCGAGAGGAAAGCTTCTTTGAGCGCAATTTTATGTCCCTAGTATTTTTAGATGTTACAACATAATTATGTCTAGGATTAACGAAAACGTTAAATAGTTAATGTTCACTCGAGCTTTCATCAGGGTGTTTCAAGTCCCGTGATCCTTACCCTGTTGCTCGCAGTAGAAAATTGCCTCTTCATGCTTCTTTCTATGGACGAGTCGTCACTTATCTCGGCACCGCTCATTTCAGTGCTGCTCTTTCCGGTGGATACAAGTTCTCCGTATTCTGGTCGATAATCCAACAGATCATTATACCGCGAGAAGTACTTCACTTTCCCTTGCTCGAGTAGTATTATGCCGTCCACTCCCTTGATATACTGCAGCTGATGAGTAGCCAGAATTCTCGTCTTTCTAGCCAGATATTTCTGTATGCTCTCTTGGAACAGGTGTTTGCTCACATGCGCGTCGACCTGAAGTGACGAAATAGTCATCAATCAATCTCGCTCACGTCGAGTCACGAGAAATAAAGTCGAGTCTACACAGTCTCTTTACTGATACAAGTCCGAGATTTCCGTAAAATAAGGCTTACTTTCATTACCAACATTATTATTATTATTATTATTATTATTATTATTATTATTATTATGAATTTTTCCATATTCTCATTAATCTTCAGATCTCCAAAAAATGATAAAAGAGCCAACAATTTTTCAAGGAAAAATTATGTAACGTTTGATAATTCCACACCCGGCAAGCTTCAATTAACGCCTCGGCTATTCTCACGTCACTCACCGCGCTCAAAGGATCATCCAACAGGTAGATATCCGCCTGCCTGTATAGAGCTCTGGCCAAATTGATCCTAGCCTTCTGACCGCCCGACAATGAGCTGCCTCGTTCACCTACAACGGTCTGATCGCCCTGCGGGAACTGCTGGAAATCCTTCTGCAGGGCGCAGGCCTTAATCACTTTCTGGTATCTGTGACGATCGTAAGTCTGGCCGAAGAGAATGTTCTGCCTGATGGTGGAGCCGAATACCCAGGCTTCTTGACTGGCGTAACTCATGCTGCCGTTTACCTTCACTTTGCCTTCTACTAATGTAATCTCGCCCAAAATTGCGGACAAGAATGAACTTTTGCCGCTACCAACCATACCGATCACTCCGTACAATTTGCCCTTCTCCAATTGCAGGTTCACATTGTCCAACGTGTTTTCTGAATGACTGATCTCCCACTTGGAGGTGACGTTAGTCATTCTGACGGCCCAGTTATCGTCATGTACAAGAGACCACCTGTTTTCTATAGAGATTAAGTAAAGTTTGCATCAGTGAGAATACTAAAGAAAAATGTTGAATTCTTCAGAAGAAAATACATCAAACTTGAGATTCAGGGAAGAAAACTTGAATTTCAGAGAAGTTGAAAAAAGAATATTTTTATTATCCGTATTAATTAATCTAATCCAGTATTAATTAAATCTGTTAATCTCGTCACACATGCGTCACTGCTTCTCAGATCTCGGAGAAACAATAAACGAAATCATAAAAAATGTTCTTATTAAATGAAATGCGTTGTTGCTCAATGAGATTATTTTTAATCGTCCGTTTATCGATTACATTTGTATTATTAAAAGATTGTTATCCTCTGTGTGCAAACCAGGCTGAGCTCCTACGCTCCAAGTCAACATAAGACAATTCGTCTAAGGCTAGTTTCTACGTTCACCTTCTATAATGTTGGCAGTGTTCCTCAATAAGTCGCTGGCAACAATCACCAGCCCGTTATGTTTCTTCAAGTCGACCTCCTCGCGGGCTTCATGGTTGCTCACCTCGTCGTCGATGTAAGGCAAGTCCTGTCTGGAAACTTTGTTTGAGATCTGCCGGTGCTCATTGATCCCACCGTTGTAGCTGTTGGATAGCATCTTAGAGACAACGATATTGTTGCCCTGAAACTCCTCGTACATGAGAAAGTATTGAAGCCTGCGAATTGCCACCATGCATTCGGCCAGCTCGGCGAAGCCTCGCACAAACATGCCGCACATAGTTTGTGCGAGGACGTTGAAATACGACGAGACAACGAAGACTTTGTCGGCAGACAGCTCGTGGCCGAACAGTAGCATGGAGATGATCGTGCAATAAAGCGCCATCCGAGTGTTGAAGAGGTTGAAGGTCATGTAGATACCGCGGATGTACGAGCTCTTGGTAACTACCCGCAGCTCCAGCTTGCGAGCCATCTCGACCAAGGCGCAAAACGGCTTCTCCCAGGCGTACATCTTGATCACCTGCACCCCCGAGATGATCTCGTCCATCAAGCGAACCCTCTCGTCAGTCTTGATGGCAGTCTGCAGCCGGAACTTGGACGAGAGCTTGCCGGTGTAGGCTGAAACCGCAAGAAACCGCAACTAGGTGAATCTTTCAGCTTAGGCTGAAACCATTTGGGCATTTGGCTGCGCAAAAAGTGGAAGACTGACATTGAATAATCTTAAGGATAATAAACTCACATTGAATCGGCACGACCACGAAGATCGCGGCGATACCGATGAGACCGGCGTATCCGACCTCCGTGTAGAGGATATAAGCGACGACAATGGCAGATAGAGGCGCCGACCACATATAATGGATGAAGATGGTGACGAGATCAAATCGATTGACATCGTTGGCCACTAGATTAACCACTTTTCCCGGTGCCGTTTCTCCCAGCGCGGTTTTACTCAGTCGCAACGCCTGCAAGACACTTAACGTACATACTTACAGTTACGTAACTGTGGCATTAATATGCCAGAGAATGGTAATGGGAATAATATAAAATGGGTAAAAGCTGTGAAAAGAAAATTTTCAGTAGCTTTCAGTGTCGCATAAACGCGAACACTTTCATTCGGTTTAAACCGAATGAACCGATATGATATCGACCTCTCGGTGAATAAAATATTTAGTAGAATGGTAAAACAGAAATAGTTTCGAAGGAGATTCTCCTCTGTTGCCAATTTGGTCAGTCAAATAGTTTGGTTCAATGTTTTGTCATTATTCGGGCTTCGTTGTACTCGATGAAAATGAATTATTCATTAATGATCATCAAGTAATCATCGTCGTCGCTTACGATTCTTCGCCGACAGTTCGCTGTGACAGTATTCGCATATTTTTACCGTAGGCAGTGACCTGTTCGTCGTTATGTAAGCGAGACAATGAAACCAGATTTCTCGGGTTAGTTTCTTCGCAGAAATTACTAGGCGCAGAAAGCTACGAATACTATGTGGCAGTTCTTTCTTATAATTCAAGGATCGCGCGTGGTGAAAAATGCGTGGTGAATATATTATTCGCAAGTCGCGGTTCGGCGATCTACGCGCGACTTCGGCTTTATCCTGCGCGCACGCAGGATTTGTGCGATCGCACAATTTGCAAATTGATCATAAAATTAGTAATCTGCCTGTCGCTCGCGATTACTCGCTTGTTCTTACCGACCTTTCTGTACACCACGGAGCAGACGGCCACGCGAACTTTCGCGCCTATGTGGAACGCATTGAAGATCGTTTGATTGCCGCTTAACACGTTTACCGCAGTCGCCACGCAAATCCCAGCCGCGTAACACAGGGCGACTTCGTACGTCAGTGTGGAATCCTTGCGGAAATATCGTAGAAGACCTCCCAACAGCAACGGCGTGCCTAACCTGAGAATCAAGTGCCTCTCGTCGTTAACTTGTATCATCGCTGGATATCGTTTTGCGATTCTGATTGTTTTGATTTGCGATAAAATTATCGTCAAGACATAATTATCGTCAATAATAACACATTATTATCGCATTACGCTCTCGATAAACGTAAGAATGTTCGAAGGCAGACGCCTTTTAGATAGATTTTCCAAGTGCCACTTGAAGTTCTTCATTTCAACATGTTATCACTCGATGAACAAACAGATAATCATATCTGATAAGAATCATTACGTGTGCGATACAAATATTCGGTTGCTTGAAAATGTAGTTTGTGAACACGAGTTTATGCTCACTATCGTTACCTGTCCCGGGGCCATTAAGCAATTCGGTCTCTCTATTTAAGGCTATTTGAGATTTTGCTCGTGTAGTTTTTGGAGTTCGTTCACCGTTTGTGGCCTTGGACTCTATACTTGGTCTAGTTTTTCATCAATTGCGTTCAAAATCACTTCGTCGTTCGACGACGAGATAAGGAGATCGAAGTGAATGATAGAAGAATACCTTATCACGAATTCGTTAAGAATTTGCACCAATCCCAGCATGGAGTATTCAAAAAGGAATGTGCGGAAGATGCTTTTCAGCAGACTTGGCCGACGATTCCGTCTCTTCGAATTTTCCAGCTCGATCTTCCATCGTCTACAATCACATCGTGCCATGTGTTACCACCATTAACCACTTTGTCATCATTAATTACGGTATTATTTCGTTTTGTGCGAGATATCACCAACAAGAGAACATACTGTAGACATTTCTTTCAAATATTCATGCTGTCGATGTTGCATTGAAATTTTGTCAATTTCAAAGTGAAAGACGCGACGACAATCGGCTAGAGAAGATGCGACTTGAGAGAAATTGTCCATGAAAAAAGATGCTGAGAATGAATTCTCTGGAAATGTTCTCCCATGTTCCTTCGATTAATTTTGATACTCACTTTTCTAATCGGTCACCGAGCAAACTCGATCGGTCCACTTTCAGGGGATCGTATAAATCGTCTGCCTCGAGATTCTTCTTGTATCCTGTCTTGAATAGGGTGATAGTCCACCTGAAATTCGGCGATTTCAATCGCGAATCAAACGTCGAACTACAGATGACGTCGAACTACAGATAATATCAAGTAGTAATTACTTAAATTAAATAGTACAACAGCGAAAAGCTTGAAATGAAAGATATGAGGATGTGAATATAAAATTCGATACTACACGTGTCTCGGCGATATAACAATGCGCTTTTCAGTTTCGCTCGAAAATACACAGTTATCTTCGAAGATTTGCACAAAGATAACAATTGCTTTGTCGAGAAGAGTACGGTTAGAGGTCACGTAATAGTCGCTCGCTTATCGAAGGTAACATGCTGAGTCGTGACATTGTCGCTTCTGTTTTGAATGTTAATACAACGCAACATCTCGGCATTGGAATTTAAATGCGAAAGCTAATGGCGCGAAAAAGTGCCGATGTTCAAACTGAAAATTCAAACGATCGACGCTCCAAATCTTCAGGCAAGTCTCTGAGAGATCGCTCGGATTGTCTCAGCTCTGACAGATATCCGCGTAAGTTAATTAGATTACATTAATAATTAATCACACATGTTAGTTCATATGTACGGTACTTAACGCATGCGCGTGTTAACGAGATGCGCATTTTCATACTTGGCGCGAAAAATCTGACTGATCGTGAACCTCGAAAAGTTCGATCCACTCACCACCATAGTAACACCGATAAGATACTCGTATTCTCCCTCGGGTTCGGCCTCGACTTCGTTTTCGTTGCTTCCATCGGTCCTTGTGCGCGGCATTAACTCGCCACGAAGTGCTACTTCAGTTGACACGATTGAACAATCGATTAATAGATCGAATGCACGACAATTAGCTATTGAACGCTCGCGTCGCGACACTTCTGTGTATCGCGCGATCTACTCTTTCTCGCGCGATGGAGAGATCTCGCTGTTTGGATCTCACGATCTCGATGTACTTCCTCGTTTTACTTGTCACGCAATGAAACTCACCAACGGACGACGGAGATCGCTCGTTTTATTAGGCCACGCTTTCTATGCGAACGCGTGTGCTCGAAATCAAATCAAAACAGGCGCACTCCACATATATTTATCACTCTCCGTTTATTTTTCCCTGATATCACTGATTATCGCCCTAGAACCCTCGGTGATTCAACCGACAAAAAATTATAGATACCAAGACCGCCACATCGAAATTCACACCATCTGCCGTCTCTTCGTGTGCCTCTTCGTGTGCTTATTTTCGAGTGCTTCTCTGGAATTCTTGCGTTGGCCGTTCGTGTGCTGTTGACAATTTGTAAATATAAATTATATTGCGTTCATCGATTATTGCTATTATTGTTACTGCGTATAGCGAGTGACCGTAACCGAATTAACTTAATGTATTTCAAATGTAAAATGATAAATTATAAATAGAGAGAATGATGAATTATTTTCTTCTGCCTAATGCTGTCGCGCGTGCGCGTGAAGATGTTTCGGCTTTTTGACTCCACAAGTTATCGTCCGGTTTATCATCGATTATTATAAATTGTCGCGCCTAATATTACGGAAAATGGATGTAGAATTACGTACGCACTAGTGACATACTGAAATTAAGAAATCTCAGATATTTCCGGGATAATGATCGTTTCATCGATTTAATGTACGAATAATTCTTCAGTCGTGTCTACCTGTGTTCCAAAGAAAAAGAAATTAAATTACTCGCACGTCCTTCTTATCTTAGCGGCACGCGATTTATTTGCCTGCTATGTCACTCTGCTAAAATAGCAATATGAAAAGTCACATGATCGCAATGAATACCGTTTCGCAAGTCGCTTATCTTACACTGATAATGAAACGCAGCTGACTGATGCATACTCGCCATTAATCCAGTGATCGATTCTTTGGTGGAAAATTTTACATAATCAACAAGAATTCTTTAACAAGAATTCGAGCACGCGAGACTCGACGAAACTAGGTAGATCGAAAATAAGATAATAAAAAATCGCGAATTCCCTCAAGTGGAAATTAAACTGAAACAAATACAAACATCAAAATTTAAATTGGAAATATAATTGGAAAAATTGGACGATAACAGCAAATGAAGATACGAAAAAATTTGAAAAGAAATAAAATCAATGAAGTTAAAAGAACGCGCGCGCGCGCGCGCGAACATCGTGGAAGTGGAATTGAAAAAAGAAGAAAGCGAAGTTGGAATCGAAAATAAAAGAATTGAACTATCAAGATTAGCTTGTGAGGAAGCAAGAGTTATCTAGGGGAAATCCTCAGTTTACTGTTTTGATCCACTTTTGAGGAAAATACGCGAGCAAATTCATCGATCGCCGAGCGATATATGGTCGACAATGATGATGTTGCGGATGCAAAGGAAAACAACATCAATAAAATCTCTTATTATCTCCGCTGTATACCCTCTCAATGCGTTCTCAATCGTACGCAATTCTCGTAATTTTCGCAAATAACTGTCCATTACTAATTTATCAGCGGCTGCGGTAGCCATATTATAATTTCTGAACTCGTTTAACTCATGTTTTCCACACACAGTAAACAATAGATAAATTGTCGCTCCTCTCATTACGGTTCAAATGTTGAGTCTGAATGTCTCTATATGTCTAAATCTCGAATCTGGAGTCTTCATTTATGCTATCTCTAACGCTAACATCGAACGCGCGATAACGTGTCTTGAAAGGCATAAAAATCTTATAGATGATTTTTATGTTCCGCTGAATGTATATTTGTACACTCTGTTTGATCCTCTTTGTTTCGTCCGTCGGATCTTTTAATTAGCATGAAATAAATCAATAATTGAAATCAGGGAGAAAGAAGAGAGGAACATTTGTACAAATACAATGTAACATCGCAATATCGTAGTGCGAACAGAGAAGACAGAACAGTCAAAATTTGAAATACACAGTATTTGAGACATAAAGCCTTATTAGAAATAAAATACGATACGCTTACCGATTTACCGAGTTAATAAGTACTAATTACTTTAAACGTTCATTTTTTTCATCGCTCGGTAACAAACAGTTACCAAGACGCTATATTTTTCAACATTGTGAAGAACATAACCGTCTGTTTGACGATAAAAAATTCCTTTTTTTTTGCGCCAAGTTTTCCCGAAACCTCTTCGTCGCAAAACCCGGCAATTCCCCACGTCATGTAAAAGAAGACTGAATTAATTGCCAGAGGAATATCCCACGTCATGTCACGCGTCGCCTTCAGATGTTTTCGACGACATTGGCGACGTGATAGCGCGTAGTGATAAAGCTTTTGCATGACTCGGCGTTATTATGACAGTGTAAATGTCCAGAAAAAAACTGAGTACATTAACCATGTCAGGACGTAGTCGGAAGTTTCCGCGTGGAGTTAGACGTGGGCGTTGGAACATCGCATCGTTATTATGGAGATAATTAAGACCATTTGTCTCGCGGTAGTAACGATTCAATATCTATATAATTATATCTCGTTAACTATTATTAATCTTTTTGCCGTATATAATTATATCTCGTTAACTGTTATTAATCTTTTTGTCGTTTTCGCTTAGTACCGAATCAATTGGAAACAGTACTCGTTCTTCTCGTATCACGCGAATGAATTTGCAACTTTGCGCGCATTCTTTAATGTCCTCATTAATCAAATTCGACTTTTTACTTCCAAGTTTTTAGCGCTCGCCATTGAAATTCCAATTTATATTCCTCGTTATTTAATATTTCTACGATATGGGTTCAATGTGCAACGATGCAACGATTATGGCCCGTCGGACGAGCTAAGAATAAACTCGATAACATTAAAAATACGACCTGTCAGGACATTAAAACCGGAACAAGTCCAAAAGGCTCCAGACTTTGCACGTTCACTGATTTGTTTTTACGACTTTGAAACTGTTATGAGACAACAAACAAAGAGACTCTTGCGATAAGAATTACATTGCGCTTCCAACGGAAAATTCTGTAAAAATAGTATTACTTCCATATTGTAATATCGAATCATAATAATACACGTAGAAACATTATGCATGCAAAATTATGAATTAACTAGATTAACTAGGTTTCTCCAATAGGCATACGAGAATGTTAACGTTATAGACAAACAGAGACAAAGTGCTCTTCATATTTGACTTTGCCGCTTCGTTGTTCTTGAAAACTACACGATCGAGGGACAATATTTGTCCCATATTTTTTCCTTATCCCTTCGCGGAATTCACACATAGCTTCTCGCTAGTAGTGTTATTATTTACGGAGATTTACGGATCCTGTTACTTTTAGAATATACCGGTGCGAAGTTATTGAGTCATCAATAAAAATAGTCACGAAGAATCGCTGTTGCTTTATTCAATGAGCGAATATCGCAACATTGGTACGAATTGAGAATGAGAACGAAATCGCACGAATCTTCATGCGATGCGTTCTCGCGACAAGTCGCGGTGAATTTTTCCGGAATCTCACGAATTTATTTTTACCTAGTGAGACAACGATACTCCGCTTCCGATAATTCGCTTATGATATGGTTAGTTTATGATGCAAATTATTTAATCTTGATATGTTATTATTATTGTTTTGCTACACGACCCATGACGACCATGGCCTTGCATCACACGCTGATTACTCATCGTAGCTCGAACGTGTTCCGAGTAGACAATGGAACATGAATGTTGAAATGTCTTGTATACAACCTGTGAAATTTCAATAAACCACAGAGTCTAGAGTGTGGAGGAGAACATTGAAAGCATACAATCGCAAGATAATACAATTATTATTACAGTTCATCGTCATCCTTATTACTACCATTATAATTACGAAGCATGAAGAACTGTGATTATATTATATTATCGTGAAATGATGTGTATTAAACATCTTCAATTGCATCGACGTATCGAGAACTGTCGACGAAGGTATCCTGAAAAAATTGCAAACACACGACGAGGCACGACAAACAGCAATTACGAATATAAATTTTATTATTTTGATAGCCTGAGGTCTCCTCGAGAAATACCGTGCGAAACTGTATTACAAGCGTGTAATTTTGCATAAATCGTCTCAATTGTGCACGTTTCTTTGACTCAACTTGGCACACACTGTGTAAGACCGCGTGTTAAGATTAATCCAAAGACAAAAAGCATCGGCGCGGTATAACCGCAGACAAAGTCCATGGTACAACGACGACTGTGACGAACGAAGAATGTGACAACGGTGTATATTTATTCGGCGAGTTACGCACTTTGCGATCAATGGTCGGAATGGAGCAATCGTCGGGACGGCCGCGTCCGCGGAGTAGTTCGCAACGTTACATAATTAGCTAGTTTTCTTAACAGAAACGTGGGTTTCGCTGCATCGTTACGACTGAGAGCGAATCATTCACCGAGAAGGCAGAGTCGTAGCCAGCAGTATCTTTCGACGCGATCAAGCGGGTTCTCTTCTCCTGTTCGTTAGTATAAAAGAAAGATCTTTAATTTTTTTTGATATACAAATGAAACGTATATTCCGTGAGTGAAGAGATTCTTCGTCACGATTTAATGTTAATGTTAATGTTAATTTAATTTAATTCGATTAATGTTAATTTAATTTAATTCAACGTACAATTACGTGCTCAAATGAGATGAGTAGATTGGAACTTGGATGCTAGTTTTTCAATGGAATCACGATTACGAGTATGATGTCACGCGTGTTATTTAACTTGGGTATTTCAGATTTAAATTCAGCTCCGAATATCTCACGTGAAACAAGTTCAAGATTTCATGGTGAAAGAAGGTTACATTAACACGGATCTTAAAAATTGAACTTAAAAATCGGATTCGAATGCTCCACGTTATGTAAGAGCCACAGCAGTCTCATCCGCATGAGTGCGCGTTATGTGAAGCCTATTAAGTTAATTACGGACGATTAATGTTGCAAGACACGAAGACTTATTGTGCGTTACGACGATCCATGGCGATTTAGCCGCTGTAAAAGACGAATCAATCGCGTGCGCAATGATACGCGTAATCGTTGCAGTAGTTCAACCTTGCGTCGCGTGACTCACAATTAAGCTGCGAGCGAATGAGCGGGTATTGTGAAGTGGCAAAAATCGCGTCGCGCCGAAACGGATCGTTCTTGACTCTTCAAGTCTTCAGAATAACCGTACCGCAACCGATGGAAGAAATGAGAGCAAAATACGACTAAAAAATATATTTGGGAATGAAAAATGAAAATTGGCAACAATTCTCGCGTGTTGTTATAAACGAGATGAACATCGTGACTGTGTTACCCAGCGAGAAATGACTCGTCGATCGATGTCGAAACGATATCGAAAAGTTCAAATCGACATCAATTCATTTTGCTGTCGATTTTAATCGTCGAGTTATTTCTTACTGGATTATCGACATCCCTTTTCTGCCAACTAAATTCCGCGCGAACGCTACTTTCGTAATTTTTTCGAAATCAATTCGGACGTTAGTTTGCACGTACACATACACGCATACCAACAATACAAATAGCTTAATTTATTTGCGCAGCAGAAAAAGGTGCAAGAACAAAAAAGACACTCAAGATAAAGTGAACTTGATACAGAGATAAACTTAATTCGTCTGTGCAAAAACACGTATGTGTACGATTAATTACATCATGAGAATTGCGACGCGCTGCAATTCGAGCAGAATTCGAGAGAATCTCTCACGATTGTAACGGTCATCGCTTTTTCTGATGCTTATCTTTTCACCTTTTTTTCTCTTAGAAGTTCTTATTGATATATATTTTATTTCTCTTCCCGCACTTCCCTCGATCTGCTTGTCTCGATGTTTGTGTCGAGCGCGTGCGCTCTTCATGTCATGAGGGGAACTTAATCTATCACAACAGCGAGAAATATCACTTATATTGATAAATTTACATGTGAAGCACGAGCAAATTTTCGTACATGTGAATACATGAACATAGCTCAGCATGCGTGCCTCACGTGGCGAGCAGTTTCCTCTACTGAGTATCTATTTCATTGTTTGTTGATTCATCGAATTTCTAAAGTCTCCTGTCTCTCCTTATGCGTGCGTGATGCCGTTTTCTACTTCTCTGAATAATTTATCAGCTTCGCGAATTTAATCTTTTTTCCTAATCACTTTATCAGTCGACGAATTAATTACATGCTTCACCGAATATCTCTCTCTCAGGTCCATCCGAATTAATAGAGCAAAATAATAATCAAGATAAAAGTTCCGAAAGCTTGAGAAGAATACTGAGAAAGAAAACGTTCATGCCGCAATATATACAATTCTAAGGCTTGTTTGTTTTGTCTGCACTGCTGAACTGGCGCAACAAGTTGAAGTGAGAAAACCTACGTTTGTCTCACTTTAACTTAATGCACCACAGTTCAGCAGTGCAGACAAAATGAACAGTTCGCGCCTCTAGTTCGCGTTACAGGAACGATTCTTGTGCTGCGCAACGGTAGACGCGCGATATTTTGAGACACTCGGTACGAGATGACGTAGTCGCAACACATCATGACGAACACGCGATTACTTGCGAACACACGACTTGACTAGCGACGTAATCTTTCCGTGACGTGCAATCCACATCAGGAGGAATGAATACACTCAGCAGAGACGACTTGTATATAATCGAAAATAACAACAACTACCGACTGTTTTATGCAAAGCTGCACTTTAATCGGCTGTTTAAGCAGAAAGATAAGATAATATATAGAATGAAAATAATAGTAATAATTAAATAATCCCAACATCAGTAATATAATCTTATGGTTAGCACTGGATTTGCCGAAAGAAGAGAGAATGTCTTTCTTCTTTTTCATTTAGTACGATGACATACATATGTTCTTCTTGACCTACAAAGGCACGGTTAAACAATAATTAAGTAAATATAAACGTCACGGTACTTTGAATATCGCGCTGTTGTTAGGTGTCGTGCTTTTTATACCGCGAAATTGAGATTTCAAATATTGCTGCAGACAATACAAGCTTCTAAGGAACACTTCAAAGACGCTCAAAGATGTTTCACTCTTTTTAGATTTGTAGGTTGAATATTTTCTTACAACAACAAACGAAACATCATGCGTTTTCGTAACATCGTGAAATTCTGACGAATTCGGTAATCGTTGAGCAACTTAAATATCGCGGTTGAAAAAGTTAAGATATTTTTTTTGTTTTTGCTCTTTTCCAATTTCATTCTATTTAATTCTTTCTCTCGCGCCCTTAATTATTCACACAATCTAATGAAATTTGGCAAACATTTAATGGTGATAATTATTATTGCGTCTTTGCATAATGTCACCTTTGCGGCATTTTAGAAACAATTAGGCCGACGTCTTTGCCCAAGAGGTAAAAAAGATGTCATAAGAGATATTTGGAAAATCCCAGGAATGTGGAAGTTATTTCGCACCTTTCACTTTCGGCGCAAGAAATTATAATCGCATTATGAAAGTTATATAATAAAAATGATTTATTTGACGAGGAGAACTATCACACTACCGGAAGTGTACCGTGCAATCAAATTTCATCTCGAAGCGGATCGACTTTGTGACTGAGAATTTCACGGAAAAAAAAGTAGGACACTCACGACCTTAAAATTCCGTTTCCTCCGAGACTTGAGATCGTCGCTGTTTCAGAAATAATACGTTGCATCAAATTATACCGTTATCGGTATCTTGCGCGCGTTCAACGTTCACGGAACAGTAGTCAGATCTGTTTACACCAGACAAATTTACATTGCAACGAGAGACTCGACGTTTATCATTATGCAACATTGTAAATTATCAATTTACAATTCGATATTCGCAGACACAAATTACCCGGAGACTACAATAAGTGACATGACTATTTTTGGCAGGAGAGACTTCACGGAGGTCGAGGCGGAAGGAACCGAAAACGATACATTACACCATTACTCGCGAGCGCAGCAGACGTTAAGTCGCTCCTAAAAAATGAGCTTTCCGCGTCAATAAAGCTTGACTTTCACCTGATCGAAGCCTCTAGCTAATCGTCACGGTCACTTTGCGCCGCTTACGGATAACAACTCGTCACACGCGACGTCCTGCGCGTTCGCTCGTACTCACAGATCTCTTTCGTGACGCACTCACATGTATACATATATAATTAAAGAGGAAACAAGTCCAACCGCAACGACGACTGCGCGAATACTGAGCGGCCGCATCGAGCGTCGAACGGGTTTCGTTATTCGCTTTGGGTCACGTGGCATCGCCATCGGACATTTGGCCCATTGGGCTTTGCCTTGGCGGGGGTTTGTCTAGCTTAACAATCGGAGCATTTAGGGGGAAGTAAGGGGATCTCACAGAGGGGTCTGAGGGGATCGCGAGTTCGATACCGGTTCCTCAGGGTCGCATTTACGTATTCGTAGAACCGTGTGTGATCACAAGTGCCAGTATAAAATTAGAACAAATAATACACAGTTTAATAAAGAAATGGCAAAAGTTTCTAAGAACGTGACGATTCTTCACTCCACCACTATCGAATTTTGATAATTTGGGTCAGAAACTTCGAACTTTGCAGCAAGACGACAACTTACGTATTCATGTTCTGCAAATTCCCCACACGACATCCTGTAAATTATATCTAAGAAAAATAAATAGTGACTTACGTTGTAACATAAATAAGTATCAATCAAATAAGTATTTTTATTATTAAGCTTATCATGTTAAAAGTAGCAGTTTTAAATGACGTAAACGACAAATAAATTCCATCGATCACTACTTATTTTGTCGGGGAATCTATGCTATGCAGCTTAATCTTCAAGTAAGTATATTTCGTAGAGTCTTTGGTCTTCTTCGTTCAGAAACTTCGGGACGAAATTAATCTCTACTATTTCCTTATATCCTTCTTCCAATGATGGGGGCACGTAATTTTTCCTGTGATGGAACGTAAAATTGATTTTATCTCATGTAAGTGGTAATTACATGATATTAGTAGGTATATTTTTTGACTGATATGAGATAAATATAATTTTGTATTCAAGGACAGAGTATGTGCTTAAATATAGAATTTCTACTTACGCGTAAGAATTTATAATAATCTCACTAACTGGAATATGGCTTGGATCAGTCAATTCTCGAAACTGTGAGAAAAAATTAAATTAAGAACAAGAAAATGTAATTTTTAGCCGGGAAACTTCTGAGATTTTTCTTCATTTCATATTGAAATGTTTTGTCTTTATATAAAATTAATATTACATATCGATTACCTTGTTATTGTGTTTCGCATGCTGCATACTCGTCGTCATAACAAAACATCGAATAGGAACTTTGTGTTTCTTGGCCACTTCAATGTATCTCTGTCTCGACATTGGGTCAGGATTAGTATTATCTATAACTACGCTCTTTCCCTGATTTAAATACTGATCGACCATGGCAGTGCATTTTTGCCAGCTACCTAAACTATCTCTGTTCACATATTCATATTTTTTCAAATAGTGCTTTGCGAAATGTGATTTTCCAGAACCTGGACTACCAACCAGAAGTATTACCTGTTTATGAGAAGATTAAACACATTAATAAATAATATTAGTAATTCAAATACAATGATCTTACAATCACACAACTACTTAACAAGTTTAATATATCAAATTCAGAAGAAAAACTATTTCTATAGTCTTGTTTAACTCGGTCTAATTTTAAATTAAAAATCTTTATATATTTGTTAGAGCCTTTAATTAAACAAAGATATATGAAAAAATTACAATAAATTAAATCTCATCATCATAGATAACGATAAGGAAAAAATATTTACGTATTTCAATAACTCTATAAAATATAATTATGTATTGCCAACCTCTTGTTGCTTTAGCGTCAAATTTGCATCTGCAGGTTTGCATATGTCACAATCTTTTGGCAGATTTTTGGGATTGAACACAGGCAATACATAAGGGGCAGCTTTTTGCTTCAGAAAGTGTTCTTCAGGTGTTTCAAATTTGATATCCAGGTTTAGCGCCATTAAACGATCCACGGTGGAGTGGTCTTTCTTTTTTCCAGCGGCCCAATTTTTTTGCCGACCAGCCGCATCGCCGACGTAAAATGAATTAATTTTATCGATGGCTATACCTCCGTTTTTCTAATGTTATCAACATTTCATGTGAAATTTCTTAAAAGCTATATCTCAAAATATAAAGTGTTAAAATACTACATACATTTAGGTATAGGTACATACTTTTTTTTCTAATGCTTCCCACATACCAAGCGCTGGTTTTCTATAGATGCTTCTTCCTGTAGCGATGAAAACCTATGAAAAAATAAGGAACATTATTAAACAATCACAAATTCATAATTCAAAATTATGTAATTGTAACTATATAGAGTTGGTTGTAACATGCACCTGCATAGGAATGCCAATTTTCCGTACAATTCCTTCAATCTTGAGCTTAAAATCGCTCAATTTGACTTTGCCTTTACCGAGACCCGCTTGATTTGTGAAAATTACTATCTTGTATCCGTTTGTGTGTAACTGCTTCAATTTGCCAGGCACATCGGGATATAATAATTGCCAATCATTGCAGTCTTTTGGAAATACCAGGCCAGATTTGGTTTTAATTAAAGTTCCATCCATGTCATAAGCTGCCACCTAAAATTAGCATGTATCATTAACACGATTGTAGATAAATATTGCAAATTAACATTTCAAAATAATTGTAAAATTATTAAATATGTACAAGTATATATTATTTACGTATGCACATATAATTTTATATATATCATTTTAATATATTTAATATTATGTAAAATATTACTGCTGCTATATACTATATATTTGAGTATTAACATATTTTTATAATAAAATTACTTTTGATTGATCTTGAAGAGAGGATGCTGTATAAATAATTAATTTTCTATCATCAATTTTTTCCCATTTTGCTGATGTATTTAAATTGCTATTGTTTTCTTCAGAAGATATACTACATGCAGTATGTAATGTCTTCTTATTAGGATAAACATCATCTGAAGATAATCCCTCCTGGTCTGGTCCGTTACACTCTAGCTCTTTGTCTAAATATCTATCCAGCTTCATCATTTTAGTTCTGTTTTCAGTTTCATCCGGTTGCAAATAAAATCTTTTTTTCGATATCAAACTCGTCACAGGTGGTGGTGGATTAAACTCAAATTCATAGGCATACTTGCCATACAACAACTCCAAACGATCATTATGTCTAGCAATAAACTTCACGTTCTTTTGAGTTTTGAAACCATTAAAACCACAGGAATGCACACCAACTTGTTGAACCGTAATGATAGCCTCTGTATAATTTGCACATAAACGTACTGTTGGAGCAAAATCGATACAATTAATTACTTCAATGATATACACATGCTGTAAATTGAAATAAAAATATATTAAATGCGGCTAACAATTGCATGTTATTAATTAGAGATTTTAACAAATTATTACATATATTTTGCATAAAACCAAAATTTCCATAATTAGCATTAAGTAAATTTTAATTTTAGACTTGTAATTAATATTGCAAAAATAATGTATAAAAAACTGTTATATATTATAAGTACATTTAATAACCTTGTTGCCGCGAACATTTCGTATCGATGATGCCAGTTAGCGGCGAGCGACCTACGAAAACAGGCTCGTTGTCTGGTAGATGAATATTTGACGGAGAGTTATCTAAGTTAATAATATAACAACTTTTAACAGTTTTACCCCTCGCACTCATGACTCCGAATGACAGCAAACGACAGCAGCCGACACCGCGGACACGTTACAATTGCTCTTTTTGAATGCACTTTCTTGCGTCAGTGCTAATGAAGTACACTAAAAGCAATGGGCCGCGTTCAGCAGAAAAAGCTGCTGACTAAGCGCTTAATGATTATCGTTTCTGATTGTCTCATTTTTGGATTTGTTAAAGATTTAAAAGAATACTCCAATTATAGATAATGGTTCACGTTCAGTGGAGAAAACTTCTCCGCTACCACTCAGTAGCAAATGTTCATGATTGGAGAATTCTTTTAAATCTTTGCCAGGTCCGAACAGACATACCAATCAGAGACGTTTGCTACGGAATGGTAGCGGAACAGTTTTTTCCGCTGAACGCGACCATTCTTTTCTAATATATTGGGTCTATTCTTCTTCGAAAAACTTTTCAACTAGTGCACATCAGATATAAGTTAGAATGAAAGAAAATATATCTGTTCCATTCCAACTTATTGTACTAATTCAGGGTACCTATCATGGAACTTGTCGGAATCGATTCCAATCGGAATATTTAACAAAAGAATCTGTAGAATGGGAAGGAACATAGTGAAATCTCTGTTTCGGGTGTATGTTTAGAAAGGTTCTAGAGATACAAGGGTCGTTTATTGCTCGGAGATATTTTATGGCATAGGCGAGTTCCGATAAGTTGACGTATCCGAATGGAATTTGTTTCAACCTCGAAGACAACTGAATTTCTATTTTATTCTTAGATAAACTACTTTATTCCTAAGGCTTATTTCTCTTTGAATATAATAATAATATAATATAGTGGTAGTAATAATGATAATGGCAATAATAGTAATAATTAAAGGATGACCTTATTGAAAGAGTAGTGGCAGGGTCACGCGTTTATTGCTGTTTTGAATAATTATTTTACAATGTATATTAGCAGAAATGCTCGCAAAGGACGCTACTGTAGGATTTATTGGTAATTTGGTACAGTTTGGGTTCTGGCGATTTGGTTTTGAGGATTATATCTAGGGTGGAAAATTTTAGGTTGGGAACGTTACAATAGGTACGCAGAAGTTCTTTGAAGAACAGACCTTTTATTTTCTAATTAGAGAGAATCGATTATCTTCTCGATATTTCCAGATTCGATTAATGTTCATATCGATAGGATGTAGCGGGAAAAACAAAACTTATCGTAAAATCGCGTGATATTTCTATCTTTAGTTTTAATGTAATTTATGTTATTCACAAAATGATCTATCTCGCTTTTACAAGACAGTGTATTTTGCAAACGAAAAATTTTTATTAATTTAAATTATGTAAATAAATCTATGATTTGATGATTTAAATTACGCGAATTAAATTACGTGAATGATTTTTGTACATAATACTTACACAAAAAGATATACCGTGATATTTGCAACTAACTTTTCCTTTACGATTTTGCAGGAAAATGGCTAGTTTAGAACTTATTTGTGAAGAAATAGCTTTCTCGAAAGTACTCGTTGACCAGTTACTTACTATATAAGAAGGAAGGGAACTAACCATGTCGTGTAGTATGAAAGGAGAGACGTTTAGCACTCCCCTAGACAAGGATGGACACACATACAAAACTGGTAAGGCACGGTCGTCTTCTGACGACACTTACCACATTTTTTCCGTACGAAACTTTTTTGATAACAGTTTAAATAATTTAATAGTGGCAAATAACATAGGTTTATAAATATGTTCTATATTCGTAGACTTTTTTGTATGAAGCAATTAACCTAGATGTACCAGAGAGGAAGCTGAGAGCGGCCAACATGGCGTTTTCGGTGACACTGATTTTTCGCACTGGAAATGGGCGCCATCTTCATCCATTTTGAGAGGAGAACTACGATGCTACATCCACTTTTCGGTCTTGGTGGTAAAATCTGCATGTGGTGGAAGTCCGTGCTACATCCATTTTCAGGCGGTTTATGTCTGCAACCGTGCTGCAACCATAGTTACTATCTCTATGCCAGACAATAGGCCTGTTCGTTTTGTCTGCACTGCCGAACTGGTGCAACAAGTTGAAGTGAGAAAATCTACGTTTGTTTCACTTTAACTTAATGCACTAATTCAGCAGTGCAGACAAAACGAACAGGCCTTATGCCCGAAGGTCTAAAAAGAGCGGGGGGGGGGGAGCAGGAAAAATGAAAGTACATATTAAATATTAAATCCTCTATATACGTTGCCGTATCAAAGTCTCTTGTATAATAAATGATTTGATACGTCTGGAGATGCATGATGTATCGTTGCCTGCGTCCCGTTCCCTTCGTCCTGCTTCTCGATTCAGCATCCCGTCCGCTCCGGACATTCGCTCGTGGCACTGACAGTGGCCGTCGGTGAGCATTCGATTCGCTCGGAGGAGCACATGTTAATTAATGCGACGAGACTCCGATTATAAATATCCCGCGAGTCGACGAAATATTTGAATTTTTAAAAAAGCATCAAAGAAAATCACATTGATGTTGTCATGGGTGAAATCTCACCCTGGTGTATATTTTTTTATTTTCGAAATAAAAAAAGTCAAACGAATGCAATTAAATGTTATTTATTATCGTTGAATATTAGATGAAAAGTAGAAGAGTTATTGTCCGCAGCGGATAATCTAACATTTAATAAGAACGAGACAAAATTCGCATGAGATGAAATTCCACTCTTTAACGCTACCATGACCTTTAATTATTCTCCGAAAACGGCGTTACAACAACTTTGACATTCTGTACAATTAGTTGCTAACATATTTTCTAATCGTACACATTCCTCTTTAATTAACATAAAGCTAACAAATATCCGATGCTTCGACAGAATAATTTTCTTTATTTTCAGTAATCAATAAGTAGTAAATCAATGTCGCGTACAGTTGAGAGGTCTCCTCGCATTCCCCTCCTTGTCCCGGAACCTTCGAGAAAAGAAAAAATGCCCAAGGGCAAGTCTCTTGCTTCAACCGCCGCCGAGGCCCGCAATGTTTACATCGCGCCGATTGTGTTGATCGGCTCGCGAGCGACGACACTTTTTGCCCTTCGTTTGACGTTTGACGAATTTTCCGGGAATAAGAAGTCGGAATTTCGCGCTCGGCATTCACGATTCGTCATCATCCGACTAGTAATCATAGACACTTTATGAATCTGCAATTACTCTCGTCAATCTCTGTCTGTCTATCTATTTATTGTGTTGTTGTATGTGTTACGGTTAAAGTGATAAATCCAGTTACTATGCATAACAACCGCTTATTATGCATAATAACCAATAGCTTTGGTTAATTTGATAAATTATTCATATTTTTGTAATTAAAACCCACGCGTAAATTAAAAGCGCGTAAGCTGCTGCACACACGGTTATTAAAACCCACACGTAAGTTGCAAATGCGTTTTTGTATCGCGCGCTGTGTGTGCCCAATTACGCGTAAGTTTTAATAACCGTGCATGCAGCTTACGCACTTTTAACTTACGCTTAGGCTTCAACAATCGTGCGCGCAGCGCGCGATGCAAAACGCACTTGCAACTTACGCGTAGGTTTAATTGTTCTATCTTGGCGCGGCTGCACCAAAAACTATATCGAACTAAATCTTGTTTAATACATATATGACAGCATTTTTATTATAATATATTCTATAATGAAGGTTTATAATTTATTTATTATAATACTATATAAACTTAAATAAAACATTATACCGTATATGTATAAAGAGAATTTACAAGAACATTTTATTATAATAAAAATGCTGTTATATATGCTGCTATATATTAAACAAGTTTTAGTTATGTTATGTTAGGTTTCTCAGTTGGCGCTACTGTTCTAATATATCATTTCTTTTGTACAGTAGAAAAGTGTTGCAAAGTTTTATTATAGTTATAAGTTTTACTTGTAAAAACTTATGTACACATTTATACAATAAAAAAAATAATTTGAGTTTGATACTTCTAAAAATAACACAATACGTGTTGCGCTTGTACTTGGCGCCTTTTTTTTACTTTTTTGTTTAAAAAGGTAAGTTTTATATAATATTAAATATACGTACGTTTCACGTATAACGTGATTGACTTGGAGCACTCCGCGCCCACTCGTGTTATTTATAGCGACGCATTCATACTTTCCCTGATCTGTTACATCGGATTCGATAATCTGCAAGGCACCTGAAATATAAAATGTGATATTCTCGAACAGCGTTCCTCTCAGGATTTTCTTGTCCAAAGAGAGATCAATGATGCGATCGCAGATTTCGTGTATGTCATGTCAAAATAGAGACAGTTTGAATTCGGCGTAATATGATTCTTGGAACAGACGTAAATAAGTATTGTGAAGTTTGAAGCGAGTCTCTCACAGGCATGCTTTGAAAACACGAGTTGTTTTCATTTTCAGCTAACGGACGACGCAGGCATCAACACTGATCGGCAAGGTTAGCGACTGGTGGGGGGTAACCGTGCCTTCCCGATTGTTTGGTTTCGTACCCTTGTATATGACTCCGTGATTGCGGAAAGGACATTGCGCTTCGGGCCGACGAACAACGCGCATACCGCGACGCGTAGAGTAGTACGATAGTTGTATCGCGGTTAATACGCGTTTCTTTGTCCCCGAATTTTACTTGCGCGAGTGTTAGAGCTAGAGTCAGTGTCGTCGCCAGTGCTGCGACGGAGCAACCAGAAGGACGTCGGATCGAGAAGTCAGGATGGAGAGGACTTGGAGCGCGCCGAGACATGGACAGCGATACATCATGTATGGTACCTCGAATCATTATTATTATGCAGGATTTTTCTGATTTTAACGGACCTTACTCGAAGTAAGGACATACCCGAGTCGAAATTAGATCAGCATTCATAGTTTATCATCTGAAAAATGATAAAATAGCTTGAGATTTGATTATTCGTTAACCTAATTTCACGTAACATGAGTTCTGCTTTTCTTTTCTCATAAAATATGAATGTCTATTCAAGCAAGGTTGCTGAGGCAAGCTAAGGTTTATGAATACAAATTTGTAATTATGTTCTCAATGAAAAATTGTACATAATTTAGAAAACTATGAATAATGATCTTAGAATCTGATATAAATTTTACAAGTGCTGATTTTTATTCGTCTAATAATGCTCAGATTGCTGTTTTCATTTAGAATCTGCTAGAATGTCCGTTTCTCATTCTTGCTTATCTTTCTTATTGTACCGAATCTGAATTAAAAATTCTATTAGTGAAACAGCATTATTAGACATAAGCGTTGTCTTTTTGCAGCTTCAGCTCTTTTGAGAGCTACAATTCTCATCATTCTCATTAGAAAAAAGAAAAGAAAAAAAAGAGAAGAAAATAGGAAAAAAGAACTTTAAGAATGATGAGAATAAAAAGTGTTTTTTATCTCCCATTTCCTCTAATTCTTATATGATTATTTAATCCTTATATATTTATCTCACGCGCAGTTCTAACAAAGGCAGTTCTATTTACGTTTTTATCTTTGTTCTCTTTCTGGCGCTGTTAAGCGAATATATAATCAACATCAACAAAAATTACTCATTTAAATTAAGAATATAAGGATTAAGTACATATACATTATCGAGATAAACGAGTATTAAATAACTGCGGAATACGTCGCTGTTGAAGAATCATCATGGGCGAGACTGCGAGAGTAGCCAGATGTAACGTTCAGGTAAGACAAAGCTTGTTCACTATTGCGCATCTAGATATTCTGCATTGATTTTTCAAATTGAATGCAATTTGCAGGATCAATGTAGAATTAATATTTCGACTCGGGAAAGACATTTTTTATCAAATCCTAACTTGTAGAAAATTATCGATTTGAATGTCGGCAAGAAAAAAACGGAGATTTTGTTAGATATTTGACAAAACGCCGGATCGGTATTTATCCAACGCTTAAAAAATAACATGGAGAATGTTTTAGTTGGATGAATAAATTTTCGTTACTTTCCGCTTGCGGTTTTTGATCGCTAGCGGCGATTCAGAGACGAAGAGAGAGGAGAGCGAGAAAGAGAGAGAAACGTCTTGCCAGGATTTCTGCAGACCGGTCCATTTCGATAGATTCGGTATTAAAATATTAGACGTAGAAAAAATAAGAATGAAAAAATATTTTTTATATTAGTTAGTACAGAAATTCCGACGTACTTTTGTCAAATAGAGATGAGTACCAAATTTTCTATAAGTTAGGACTAGGACAGAGAAAACGTCAAATCTTTTGCGAAGATGGAATTAAACAGCAATATAAATTTTGATTTACGATATTAATCGATATTCGATTTCCGGTACTGATTTACTTTCTCATTTCTCTTTAAGAGAAGAAAAAATTAATACGAATCGTTCGTTTATATATCCGAGTTAATTTGTGGAATAAATAAGAGGGCTAAGTACCTGAAAAATGAGAACGAATTGTCATTGTACTTGGACAATCTTCTGACACTCATTTTTTGTATTGATCGATATTCGATTTTCGATACTAATTTACTCTTTTATTTTTCTACAAGAAACAAAAATTGATACGACTTATTCATTTATCCGCGTTAATTTGATGAATACATTAAATATTGATCGGCCTTCAATTTTCGGTACTGACTGATTCTCTAATTTCTTTACAAGAGAATAAAAATTGATACGATTCGTTCTTTTATCCGACTTAATTTGTTGAATAAATTAGTGGGGTAAGTACCTGCAAGATGAAAACAACTTGTCATTGCACTTGGACAATTTTCTTGACATTGATTTATGGTATTGATCAGTCTTCGGTTTTCGGTACTGATTTATTTTCTCATTTTTTTATAAGACAAAGAAAATTGATACGAGTCGTTCGTTTATCTGAGTTAATTTGTTGAATAAGATTAGAGGGGTAAGTACCTAAAAAATGAGAACAAATTGTCATTGCACTTGGACAATTTTTTTACACTGATTTATAGTATTAATAGATATTCGATTTTCGGCACTGATTTACTCTTTCATTTCCCTATAAGAAAAAAAAATTCATACGAATCATTCATTTATCCGCGTTAATTTGATGAATAAATTAAATATTGATCGGTCTTCAATTTTCGGTACTGATTTATTCTCTCATTTCTTTATAAGACAAGAAAAATTGATACGAATCATTCGTTTATTCGAGTTAATTTGTTGAGTAAATTAGAGGGATAAATACCTGAAAAATGAGAACAAATTATCATTGTACTTGAACAATTTTCTGACTCTGATTTACGGTATTGATCGATATTCGATTTTCGGTACTAATTTACTCTTTCATATCTCTATAAGAAAAAAAATTCATACGAATCGTTTATTTATCCGCGTTAATTTGATGAATAAATTAAATATTGATCGGTCTTCAATTTTCGGTACTGACTGATTCTCTAATTTCTTTATAAGAGAATAAAAATTGATACGAATCGTTCTTTTATCCGACTTAATTTGTTGAGTAAATTAGTGGCGTAAGTACCTGCAAGATGAAAACAACTTGTCATTGCACTTGGACAATTTTCTTGACATTGATTTATGGTAGTGATCAGTCTTCGGTTTTCGGAACTAATTTATTTTCTCATTTTTTATAAGGCAAAAAAAATTGATACGAATCGTTCATTTATCCGTGTTAATTTGATGAATAAACTAAATATTGATCGGTCTTCAATTTTCGGTACTGACTGATTCTCTAATTTCTTTACAAGAGAATAAAATCTGATATGAATCGTTCTTTTATTCGACTTAATGTGTTGAGTAAATTAGTGGGGTAAGTACCTGCAAGATGAAAACAACTTGTCATTGCACTTGGACAATTTTCTTGATTTATGGTATTGATCAGTCTTCAGTTTCCGGAACTAATTTATTTTCTCATTTTTTTATAAGACAAAAAAATTGATACGAATCGTTCGTTTATCCGAGTTAATTTGTTGAATAAGATTAGAGGGGTAAGTACCTGAAAAATGAGAACAAATTGTCATTGAACTTGGATAACATTTTGACACTGATTTACGGTATTAATACGATATTCGATTTTCAGTACTGATTTCTCTATAAGAAAAAATTTCTCTATACTCTTTTATTTCTCTACAAGAAAAAAAAATTCATATGTATCGGTCATTTATCCGCGTTAATTTGATGAATAAATTAATAATATTGATCGGTGTTCAATTTTCGGTACTGACTGATTCTCTAATTTCTTTATAAGAGAATAAAAATTGATACGAATCAGTCGTTTATTCGAGTTAAGTTGTTGAGTAAATTAGAGGGATAAATACTTGAAAAATGAGAACAAATTGTCAATGTACTTGGACAATTTTCTGACTCTGATTTACGGTATTGATCGATATTCGATTTTCGGTACTGATTTACTCTTTCATTTCTTCATGAGAAAAAAGAAATTCATACGAATCGTTCATTTATCTGCGTTAATTTGATGAATAAATTAAATATTGATCGGTCTTCAATTTTCGGTACTGACTGATTCTCTAATTTCTTTATAAAAGAATAAAAATTGATATGATTCTTTCTTTTATCTGACTTAATTTGTTGAATAAGATTAGAGGGGTAAGTACTTGAAAAATGAGAACAAATTGTCATTGCACTTGGACAATTTTTTGACACTGATTTATGGTATTAATCGATATTCGATTTTTGATACTGATTTACTCTTTCATTTGTCAATAAAAATAAAAAATTCATACGAATCGTTCATTTATCCGCGTTAATTTGATGAATAAATTAAATATTGATCGGTGTTTAATTTTCGGTACTGACTGATTCTTCAATTTTTTTATAACAGAATAAAAATTGAATACGAATCGTTCTTTTATCCGACTTAATTTGTTGAGTAAATTAGTGGGGTAAGTACCTGCAAGATGAAAACAACTTGTCATTGCACTTGGACAATTTTCTTGACATTGATTTATGGTATTGATCAGTCTTCGGTTTTCGGTACTGATTTATTTTCTCATTTTTTTATAAGACAAAAAATTGATACGAATCTACCGTTTATCCGAGTTAATTTGTTGAATAAGATTAGAGAGGTATGTACCTGAAAAATAAGAAGAAATTGTCATTGCACGTGTGCAATTTTTTGACACTGATTTATGGTACTAATCGATATTCGATTTTCGGTACTGATTTCTCTTTCATTTCTCTATAAGAAAAAATTAATACGAATCGTTAATTTATCCGCGTTAATTTGATGAAAAAATTATTGATCGGTCTTCGGTTTTCGGTACTGATTTATTCTGTCATCTCTTTATAAGAACAGAAAAATTGACACGGATCGTTCGTTTAACCGAGTTAATTTGTTGAGTAAATTAGAGGGGTAAGTACCTGAAAAATGAGAACAAATTGTCATTGCACTTGGACAATTTTCTGACACTGATTTATGGTATTAGTAGATATTCGATTTTCGGTACTGATTTATTTTCTCATTTTTTTAAAAGACAAAAAATTTATACAAATTGTTCGTTTATCCGCGTTATTTTGATGAATAAATTAAATATTGATCGGTCTTCAACTTTCGGTACTGATTTATTCTCTCATTTCTTTATAAGAGAAGAAAAATTGGTATGAATCGTTCGTTTAACTGAGTTAATTTGTTGTGTAAATTACAGCGGTAACTACCTGAAAGTGAAAACAAATTGTCGTTGGACAATTTCTGACACTGATTTATGGTATTAATCGGTATTCGATTTTCGATACTGATTTACTCTTTCATTGCTCTATAAGAAAAGGAAAAATTGATATGAATCGTTCATTTATCCGCGTTAATTTTTTTTTTATTATATATAAGTGGTCCATGGGACGATTAAATATTCGAATACATGTTGCCGTATCAAAGTCTCCTCTATAATAAACGATTTGACACGTCTGGAGACGCATAATGTATCGTTGCCCGCATCCCGTTCCCTTCGTCCTGCTTGTCTGTATAAAATGTCGAATTGAAACGTATTAAAAAGTATTGACAGTTTGAATATGTCTGAATTCTGAATCTTTTTGATCCGAAGAAAAGGATTGAAAAGTATTAGTTTCTATTAAATTTTACTGCGCTAAATGCAAGACTGTCTCTTTCGCCCGGGTGCCTCACCAGGGAAATTTCTCTGGTACGCTAAATCCCGTAAGGCCATCAGTCTTTGTAGTATATTTCGTCGGTGCATAAGGTTTATATTACCTGTACATACATATTTTGAAACATTTTCTTTGGATATTATATCAAACGGATTTTGCGTGTTACGTAATATCCTTCGGACTACACGGACATTATTATTTTGATCATTTTGATTTCTTTGGTATTCATTGAATTATCCAGAACGCGCAACTGCCATGTTGAACGACTCAATTGTCGTGTGAAATGTATCGATTTTCACAAATTCATATACAATTTTTCATTTTTCACTGATTCACAGAAGTCTTTCACTTTTTATTAGTTCACGCTAGGGAAAAGATTCATGATCGCTGCCCCGAGCAGCTGCAACGCTTTTCGAATCATCTATGTCGGCGCGCTTTTACTCCTCAGATTTCTGTCATTAATAACTCGATAATTATTGCGAATCTCGCAAAATGGTATGGGACTTTTATGTTTGTCTCAACCCAATCTACCCTCACACTTCGGGTTGGCAGTTAATTACCGGACACTTCGTATGATCTTCATGATATTAATCATACACAATGTCAATTCTTTTTTTTTTGCACATGTTAACATGTTAATTCATGTTATAAACGCGTAACAATGTGCGTGACCGTGCTTGTCAAGTACGCAGTTATGGTTGTAGCACGGACATAAACCGCCTAAAAATGAATGTAACACGGACTGCCACCACATACAGGTTTTACCGTCGAAACCTGAAAGTGGATGTAGTTCCTCTCTCAAAATGGATACAGATGGCACCCTTTCCCAGTGCGGAAAGTCGGTGTCGTCGAAAACACCGTGTTGGCCGTTCTCACGTTCCTCTCTGGATGTACATACAATATTTAGAAAATATACAATATATATATTTTACAGTTTTTATAACATATTTGTAATATAATTAAACATCAGCTCAGAGAGATTTTTATTTTTCGTTAATAAAAACTCAGTTTCTGAACGTCATTAAAGCTGAATTTGAATTTTAACTTTTGAATAACCCATTATTTTTAGACTCGTTATTTTTATTAGTTCCAGAGTTCCCGCTACGAGTCGCCACCTGCGAACTGTAGAAGTCGTAGTACGACTCAACAGCAAGTCAAATAAGACTTTTAAGATCCTTAAGCTATTTTTTTAACTTGACAATGCATCAGGCAGAATTTTATTTTTTAGTATAATCTTTAGACTTGCTTTAGAATTGCTGGAATTGCTTTAGAAACTGCTAGTTATATTAGTAATTTTATGCGTATAATTTTACAGCTATATTTATTGAAAATGCAGCATATACATATATATTTTTATAATATTTATTTTCCAACGTATGCTATAAACAAAATAAACAGATTCTTAAAAATTTCCAATTTTAACAATTTCTATAATCACCGGAATTTTAAATATGTATATCGATAGTGGATAAAATAGAATGAATATATATTTGACTCGTAACTGCGCGCATCGCGGCACTGCGTGCGCCACTGCAGCTTAAAAACAGCTGAGCTTTTAAAACCACAAGAATGCTTTCTGGAAGCTTTGTCAGTCCTTCTTTCGAGTGCTCAGATACTGAGACAATAAGTTCTTTTTCGTTTGTCAGTTTCGTTTATGTTCTAAAGCGATGATCACCGCCAATTCGCGGCGTACTCGATACACCACGCGCGTTGTTATGTAAGTATAGATGCAGTGTATATGCATTTTAACACTGGGAACAGTCAATATTATTCTGCAGCTTGTAAATGGATCATCTAATATTCCATCTTTGAATAAATGACGTTTGTTATTCGTATATTGTCAAATTACAAACATGGCAGAGTGTTGTAGCTTCAGGATATTAATTCGCAATTGTGAGTGGCATAGACCTGTATGATCATTAATAAGGACAAGAATAACTAATATTCATAAATTTAAAGTTGATTTTTTTAATTATAATCTGTATAGTATTATATTTTTATATGTTAATTTCTGAAAAATGTCTAATTTCTTTAGAACTTATCAAGCAATAAAGTTGACAATGTTGTAGTTGATCATAGAACCGATATTTAACTCATTTTGTACATTAATATGTACAAAAATAATATAATAAAACATAATTCACATATTTATTTGTAAATTTACAAATTTCTATATCAATTTGTAACTTTTTAAATTATTCTAATCTTATATATTCTCAATATTTATACAAATAAATGCTATTTTATTAAAAGGATCAGTAATTATTCATTTCTAATCTTCAATTAAATCTGCAGCTCTCCTGATATCACTGCCAACGACGAAATATCCAGCATTTTAACAGAGCTATCAGAGTCAGATGTTGGAGGTAGTGAAGAAGTCTCATCTGAGGAGGAGCACATCATCTCCGATGCGGAACAAAAGCACGATGCTGAGCAAGACGCGTCTTTGTCAGACAATTCGAGCGACCGAGCGATCGACGATGCGAACGAGGATATTTACATTGGTAGAGACAAGATCACCATTTGGAAGAAGATTCCATGTACAAGCGGAACCGCTAACACGTTCAAGGAAGATACCAAAAAAGAAAACGTCCGTCACTTCTGTGAAAGCCAGAAGTGCGAGATCGTGGATGAAGTGTCGGCTCTCTTTAAGATTATCGACAATGGGATGTTAGAGGAGATCGTAGCCTGCACTAATTTGCTGATTGAGCACAAGCGCCTATCTCGCACGTATTCCAGGGAGAGAGACGTCAAATGGACAACGAAGGCCGAACTGTTGGCACTGATCGGTCTGTTGTATCTCACCGGTGTGAAAAGAGCCAACCACACAAATCTGCTGGAGTTGTGGACGGACGACGGTACCGGTTTGGAGATATGTCGCTCCACTATGAGTTACAGGCAAGGAATGCGCGAGACTGAGTATGAAAATCCAGCAGGTATCTTATCTACGAGAGCAGAAAGGGAATACTCGTCGCAATCACTACGTGTCAATTTAAATAACCAAGTTGCAGTATGAACAGGAGAATAACACAAATATTCTTACATATTATTTATTTAAATTACCTTATATTTCCTTTAAATTATATCAAAATTTAACAACTGTAATGTTAGGGAGATAAACGCTCGTTTCTCTTCTAATTTCTCTAAATTCACTGAAATTGTTTTACACCCCTCGGGTTGTATGATGCGAATTACATTTCTTTGCAGAATTTTAATCATCGAGTCCGATTCAACTTTTCCTGGTTACAGGAGATTTCTGTTCCTTCTGGATTGTCTGCGATTTGATGACAGAAGCACTAGGACCATGAGGCTGAGGACGGACAAGCTGGCGCTCGTGAGAAACGTCTGGGAGAAATTTGTACAAAACTGCAGGGACTCGTACTTGCCCAGCGAACACCTCGCCGTTGGCGACAGACTGCAGGCGTTCAGAGGCAGCAAATGTAGCTTCGTGCAATATATGGCTAACAAGTCGTGCACAGCAGCGAAATATGGGCTGAGGATCGTCGCTTTGGTGGACATCAAGACGTCTTTCACCTGCAACATGGAACTCTGCTGCGGTCAACAACCTGACGGTCCTTACAGGTAACGGTGGGCGTTTAGATTTCCGTCCAAAGTTTTCAGACAATGAGCTTACGAAAAGTACAAGGGAAAGCAGACTCGATGATTGCGAAGCCTCCAAATAATCGACAAAGGCTGATATTGATCTTTGTGTTGAAATAAATGATCGTTTCAATCTTTATAAAGACCATCTTCGACCTGAACTGCATTCTTATTTTACATTATTCGATTTCCATAAACTCTTAAGTTATTACTTTGCGATTTTAGCAAAAGCCCGATTGTTTCGAAGACTACAAAGTCAAAAATTCTTAGAAATCTTGAACATTCTAAATATTTAATGTATTGATAAAAGATACATAGGCATGAATTATATTGGGACAATTCTATCGACACAATTATATTTGTATCAACAATTATTACCAGCTATCATCTCTTAATGCCAAATATTACAACTGCATTACTTTGACCAGCTATAATACTAAGATTTTCAATATATTCAAGATTTTCGAAGCATTTAAATGATTCAAGAGACGATCGAGAATTGCTGGTTTCGAACGATACTTAAAACAATTCGAGACCTGTCGTACATAATCCAAGTGATTCTAAGTGTTCCAAACTTATCCACAGGCTCAGTGACGACCCTGCGGCCACCGTGCACAGGCTGATCAGTCACGTGAAAGGTTTCTTCGCCAACGTGGTGAGCTGCGACGGTCGTTACGCAAGTTATCCGCTCATTGTCTCGCTCTTAGACGACGGGATAACGTTTCTCGGTGCGGTGGGGACAGCTCAACCGGAGGTGCCGTTGTGTTTTTTACCACGTAAATCACGGCCCGCTGGCAGTTCGCTTTTCGGCTTCCGCGACGATGTCACACTGGTGTCGCACGTATCCCATGAGAAGAACAAGAAGACCCTCGTTATGCTGTCGAGCGGGCATCACGACGCGGACATCGACCCGCGGACCAACAGACCGGTGATCGTGGAGGACTACAATGCGGCGAAAGATGCGATGGATGCGATCGAGCGAACGCGCGCGATGTACTCCGTGTCGAGGAGGACAACCAGGTGGCCGTTGGCGGTGTTTTTCGCGCTGCTTGACGTAGCTGGAATGAATGCTCAGGTTCTCTACAACGTATCTCGCCGGGAGTCGCCGCATAAGTACCGAAGAGTCTTCCTGAAGAATCTCGCGCTCGCATTACTGAAGCCGCAACTGCAGGTAAGTGTTGAAGCGAGAACGAGTTGAAGGTTTCCGCTTAGACTTGCCAATAACTTTCTTCTGTAAAATGTTTAATAGATATAAATAAAAAAAGACATCAGTTTTATCATGTGAAATGCGTTTGTGCGTTTTAAAGATGATAATCAGATTGATACTTTGGACGTAGGAGCGAGCGAAGATCAAGACGTTACCTCTCAACATCCGGGCGGTGATCCTGCACCAAGTGGGTGACTGCGAAGGCAATCAGCACGAGTTGGAGCAGAGTTCCTCGAGGAAACGCAATCACGAAGTGATGAACGACGAGGGCGCAGCCAGGAAGAAAGGTCGATGTTTCATGTGCGGCCGAGCGAAGAACACCAGCACGACGCTCAAATGCCACAACTGCTCGAGGTTTACGTGCAAGAGGCACATGGCTTGTATAAAGTACACCTGCGAGAAATGCGAGACCAAAGCGAATGAAGGTAAGAGGTCACCCTCGCGAGCGTTGGCGTTGTATACGGCCAAATAAAAGATTTATTCTAATTTTTGCCAGACTCATCCGACTCGTCAGGCGAGACGTTTCGTACATAACTTCGCGCACCACCTCTCGAACCTGTAAGATATCACTGTATAGAAGATGTAAGTAGTATAAATAATTTCCACCGTATAATATTTTATTATATATATATAACGAATGTGTGACACAAATTTCAAGAATTTTAATCGATGAGATAAATTTGGAGATTTTTTACAGCAAACCGTTAATGTTACCAGAACTGTTAGGACATCACTGTACATTGCTTCGATATTTATAACGTGTGAATAAATACTTAATAAAAGGATATTTAAAATTAAGTTCTGTAATGTTCATTTTAGATTATAAAATTAGGAGAACCGTTTTGCGTATTATTGAAATTGAATCCTGAAATGTGCTCTCACAGAGACACAAAGCGTCACTTTGAGAAGATCTTGAGAATAATATTTGAAGATTTGAAGCTGCGAAAGCAAAGCGAAGCTTTCGACTGTTCGTAAATAATTTTGCAATGTGCGATACAAACGTTAAATGATCGTTTATTGATTATCATGTATATATTACATTGGCTACATCAATCCATTGTACCAACTTCCATTGTACTTACAATATACAATTGTTACAGAGAAATATCATGCTATCTTTTAACTTGACTTTTATACAATAATTTCAGAAATATACAAGTGTCGATTCAGCAACGTGGGTCGTCAGTAACCCACGCGCTTACATGAAAAGCTTCGTTGGCAATGTTGGGTGAAACACGATATCCGTAACCTAGGTGCATTGGCAGCTCAGGGATACCGTAAAGAGTTTATGGTCCTCAAGTTGATGCAGTCACGGCGCTTCGTCTCCGATTTCACTGTGATCGCGGGAACGCGACTTTTCGGGGACGTGTCACCGAAGATGCGAAACCAGTCATGTGGCAATTATTGTCGATGACTCCCACGGCGCGGATGATCAAGTACCGCGGTTATACTTGGTGTGAGAGCCTAGAGAAAGCAACAACAGTAAATTAAATGCAGGAGCTGAACGATCGATTGTTAGATCAGTAAAATCAATCTATACTCGTCGTTAAGTTTTTAACACTAGTCTTATCTATCGTTTCAACGTCGTTTTCAACAACTGTCGTTTGCGACTATTACTACTTGCTTACTCGAATGACTTGTCTGTTCTCGATTAGCGACCGAATCAATATCACTGAATCGTATTCTGTGGCCAGTTCTTCTAGCCGCGCGTGTCTATCCTTCTCTATCATAAGTTTCGAAAGCGGACGAGCCGAGTAATTATTGTCGCTTTTAGTTTCCTTTTTTGACTTTTTCTCTTTTTTTTTCTCTCTCAGAACAATCTGACCGCCTGACGAATTATCGTTAACCATCGTTAACGGCAGCTATCGTGTACACAAAGCGGTAAAATGACTCGTTTATGGGAACTCGTTTCGTGTGAAAAGCTGCATATATATAATAACTCGTAAACTCTTGTAGCGATAATAATAACGCGATACGAACGTCACCGCCGTAAATTCTTTTCGCGAAAAATGCGAATCTCTAAACGAAATCACCTCCACTCTTGTCCTAACGTACGCTTCTACTCAGTTGTAGCGAATATTTTATTCTTTTTTCCCTTTTCTTTTATCTCTTAGGTCGTGTGTGTTTATACGAGAGACATAAATATAAAGAAACGCAACTTTGCCTGTTATAGTCAAATGAACTTTCGTTTTGTTTCGATTTCGATACATATGTGTCGTCTGTAACATGTATTTTCTTTTGTTTCAATCTCATCTATGAGTATTCTACTGAACATGTATACTTTACACTCTATAAATGCAGCAGTTGAATTCTCGTCTGCTCCAATTAATTTTTCGTATGCATATAAATACGTACTGATCAAAGAGTGAAGCTAGAGAGAGGAATAAACTTTCGGGTTTCAAAACAAATGTCTCGGTCCAATGTCGAGCTTTCTTCGGTACAGGTTAAGTAAAATAAGAAGATAAAAAAATGATGAAGGAACTGATTGAGATTAACAAGAAGAAATTTCCAAGATTTATATATGAAGCTTGCGAAGTGACATAAGAATGTTAAATGATGCTTACTTATAGATAATTATATTTATTAATTCAAGCTTCAACATCTCTTTCTACCCGATGAAATTTTTCTCCTGACGAAATCAATATACATTTCGTTGCCATGAGGAATATTCTTCGAGACCTGATATGTATGTTGACTTCGGTAAGCAAATCTTACTTTTTTCTTATATTATCTTATTTTATACCCGACATTGAATATCTATTTCGTTTAATCGCGGTTTCCTTTTGTTAGTTTTTTAGTTAGTTTTCCCTATACCAAAGGAAGTTCAAAATTTGACCGAATCGTTCACTTTGAAATCTGATTGATCATCCTCTTCCTGACTTCACCCTCTCAATTTATTTACGTACGTTAATATCTGCGTTCCAAACTCACGTTTTTTTTTGCAATTAAACACATCTAAGAGCCTTTCCATTCTTATCATAAATATACGCATGTCCTTCTCTTTCCTCCTGTCTTCCCCTTTCTCTCAAAACTGATAGCTTTTCACAAAGAACGGATAGATATTTATTTGTATTTACTCACCTGAGCTTTTGGGTTGAGGTCTACTCGAGCATTTCATTTCATTTAACATTTACAGTATTTTGCTTTTTGTGCGCGTTTCGCACGACTCTCATGAGAGTCTCGTTATTTGTCTTGCTTGCTTTCCCCTGCCTTTTCTCACGTCGCAGAACTTTTACGAATTTCTGTTACTTCTTGGTAATACTTGTGCCGTCGAACGTGCACGACTATCGATCTACCATTATTTCATAGATCAGAGGAATCGCGATTAAAAACATCGTGTATAAAAAAAAAACTGTACATAATAAATTTATGTCCAGTAGATATTATTACACATTTATATAGGGGTTAAAAGTGTGAAGCGAAATTGTTCATAAAGCGTAGGACACTAATTGGTACGTATTACTCGAGCTTATATTGACTATATCAAGGAAGCAACCGTGCAATCAAGGATAATAAACTCTACCAATATTATTTTTATTGCTTTTCTCTTTTTGGGATTCTCTTTTTGTTAGTTATTTTTTTCGTTTATAGATTTTAACATGTTCTTGAAGGGACGATATTCTTTCTCTATCTTCGTCTCTCTTTTTCCCTTTCTCTCTCTCTCTCTCTCTCTCTCTCTCTCTCTCTCTCTCTCTCTCTCTCTCTCTCTCTCTCTCTCTCTCTCTCTCCTCTCTCTCTCTCTCTCTCTCTCTCCCCCTCTTTCTCTCCCTCTCTCTCTCATTCATTGTTTCCTAAGTATTTCAGCTTGTTGTTACGCCTGTGAAATAAACTAAGTTTTCGTCAAATTTTTCATTACATTAGTATTTTGAGTACTCGAGCACGCTGCTTATAGACTCTGTGTTATGCTCTAGTCGTACTTACTCTGGCCATTTCTTAATTTAATGCGTAACACTTGATTAGTATTATAATGCTAAACGATATGTTGTGATCGAGCTCAGACGGAATAAATATATCGTGAAATATAAACTCAACCTCGGCCTGAATTTCTCGATTCATTTTGCTCATGATTATGCGGAGAAATGGACGAGAGAGATATACATGTGGAGACTTACACATTTACCTCGAGCTGTAGTTACTGACTATTGATTGTTTGCAACGCTACGCATAAGTATGACGCAAGGGTGAAATATTAGAACTATTTTTGAAATAATGACGTCACACAACATGAAACTATAGAATTTACGATCTTCAGATTCTTTTGAATCTACTTTTTCTCTCAAGCTTTGGGTATTGTAAATCAAACCTTATACTTTCGTCAGTTTATATAATATATTCATACATTGTTTATTGTTTATTTTTATATTTCAAATCTTTGATTCTATGGTTTCTCAGATCCTGATCTCTACACCCTTCGTCCATAAGTTTTTTCGATAAATTTTGGAGTCGATTTTCCCTTAGTGAAAATACCGAGAGAAATTATTATTATAATCTCATATTTTTTTTTCCATTTTCAAGAATTGATTTTGTTTTTAGCTAAACACTACTGTCAAGTTATAAAAAAATTTTTACTTTTCACTTTACTTCTTAAATCAACATTTTTTCGTACTTTCTTTAATTCTAACAGTTAAAAACTACAGTTTTCGGCTCTCAGTGCTTTCATCAACTAAAAATCGGTTTTCAAATCGATCGAAGAATCTGTGAACGAAGGAACGATTTAAGGCTCGGTAGATCCACGAAAACCTAGCAGATCGCCCGAGCAGGTAATAATCTCTAATCTACTAGGATTTCGTAAAAAAACTTCATACCTACTTCATCGCTACACTATCGAGACGATTTTTCGCTCAATTATCGCTTATTCGCCCACTCGCTCTTTGCGAGATTAGCCTGTCTCTTCCTAGGGCAGTTGCTGGTCTTTTGCGTCCGTACTTTTTTTCTGTGTCTCTCTCTCGTGCCGGAGGTGAGGTGACAATAACAGCAAATCTTCGGTGTGATGATTTTGTACAATTTTTTTTCTTTTTTCTGCATTCATCATGTCTTTCATTTAAATCGAACTTACATTATATCGAAACATGACAATACGACTGTCGTTATACGCTTTATAAATATATAATTTTCTGTGTGTGTATATGTGTGCATATATATTCGTAAAATAAAAGTTCATCGTATACAAGAAATGCAGTATAAATTTCAACAAAAGATTTGTTAAGTATAAGTTAAAATAACGTAAGACAATTCGACATCATAGAATGCAATCGTTCATTTTCCTTCCAGTATCAATCGTTTCATTCCGAATACTACAATTTTTCGCCGGATGAAAGACACTAGAATAAGAATTAGAATCCTCTCAGTTCTCTCAGATTCTTGTAGTTTTTCGACGATCAACTGGTTATTTCCCAAGTTTTTTGAAGAGTTTTCAAGCGACAACTGTCGATTGTTATATTGGCTAATAATCAACAATAGTGCGGTGACCGTTTACCGAATTACGCACAATTATAAATATCGAAAATAAAAATCGACGGTGTCTTTGGTAATTGCGTGTGATTCAGGTGTATAAAAAATATATATATGTCGGAGATTTCACTAAATTAAAAAATATAAGACCCTCGCCTTTAAAGATGTGAAATATGCAGTTCTACATTTCGCGCGTTGTGTCCTTTTTTCAATCAATGGGTTTATTTACGAGTTTCTATTTACACAATAGGAGATTGCCCATACATTTGCAATGTGTCGTTAATAATTGTTATCATTCTATCGTTTATTGTTGTGTATATATGTTGATGAGTGTGTGTTCAAATTACTGTTAATATTAAATTACACTATTTTCCGCTTAAATCGTGGATGAGACAAGATCGACAAGAGCGTGGCGCCTCGTCGGAGCTACACTTAATTCTAGAGATCGTCGTATAAGCGACATAATGACGTGGTAGTAGTAGTAATAGTAACTGCCGAGTGTCGAGTATAAAATATTATTTCCCTACATCATCGAGTACGTGTGTGAATCGATTGATCAAAAGTCATTCTGCGCGCGTGACGAACGGGATAGCTAAACGGGAACGGAAAAATCCTTCGAAAGCAAAGTGATGCGGAGAAAGTTGGAAATCAGCGGATACACGAGTATCACTTTTTGACAGATATGAAGCCGATTTTTCCCCGGCATAAATTTTTATTGCGGTTTCAACAAATTATTTTGTTGAATTATATAACTATGTTATTTCATTTTTATTAGTTAAATAATAATTTTAATAATAATAATAATAAATGTAATAATGTGTGTGTATATATATATATATATATCTCAATATATATTTTTGTGCAAAGTAAAGTGTTCTACATTTGTAAAACTTCAATTTTAACGACGGATATTCCGATTAATTCGAAATTGAAGATCAGAGAATTGTGGTACTCTGTATATTCAGGTCTTTGCACAATATTCTATCGTATAATAACTATATAAACCACTTAAAATAAACCGAAAATAAAATATAAATTATTCGACACGTTGACTGCCACGAATTGATTGTCCCAGATTTTATTAGTTCTGGATAGTTCCGGAGTTGGCAATAAAGTTTGAATATTCGAAATCATAGCAAATATACATACTGATGTTTTCTGATATATTTATATCTGATATGTGTCAGCCTATACATCAGTTGGTTTTCTCGGGCAATGAACGTGTCAACACAATATGAATATTTTTATGTAACGTGTAAATTTGTACTTTATATACACTATAATTCATAATCTATTTACTCCATCCATAAAATGGAATAAAATTTACTCTATTTATATAATCAAATCAAATATAAACAAAAAATAATTTAAATAATATCACCTCCACACTTTATAAATTATAAGCTTAAACGCGTTTTAACAAATTAGCAAAATATAAAGATGAGCATGACTCAATTTTAATCGAATTTGACAGTTTATAGAATAAAAACGTTAAAATGATTGAATCAAATAGAAATCTTATATCGAAAAAAATCAGCTTCATACTTGTCAGAAAGCGTCAATTTCTATACGTGTAAATACCACCTTTCCCATCTTTCCCAGGACTATCCTACGGAGAATGGAAATCAAACATGTGATATACATGATTTTTCGCGATGATTTTCTCTTTCATGAGACTTTGCTTTCAAGATTTTCCGATTATTTTTATTATTTATCGTCATCGTCGTAGTCGATTCTCTTATCTCACAATTTCAAAAGAGAGATACATCTAACACTCTCTTCCTCTAACTCTTTACGCGTGGCGATCGAATCCTCATCTTTTATCTATGAATTTAATTTTAATTCTTTTTTTTTGTTTTTTTTTGCTTTTCTCTGAAGAAAAATGTTGTCTACCTACATATAAAATTAACGAGCGGATTTACTGTGTCGAATCTTTAATAACGTCGCTGAGACTGGGCGTTTTGGTAACCAGCACTGCCACCTGCAAACAACCATAGCTCCTCCGTTCAATTACTCGGGAAATAGAATTCGTATTCTGCCTCTCTATATACATTACGAAATATTATTGTTTCTTATTCGTTATCGACTCTCATTAAATTATTATATATTCCTCATCTCTCATCCTACGCATGCTATGTTAAGATCCTTTTACTACCAACACCTGCATTCCTACGGATCTTTATCAGGACATTGTCTATTACCTTTTAACGTGTGTAAATGTGCGTGTTTATGTATGAGATGGTACGTTCGAAGAGAGAGAGTTCTCTTTGCCTAATTTGACACATAACAGAAAAAATGGGTTTTTCCTCGATTTTTTCTCGTAACGATAATATTCCTCCAAAATATTTTTTCCAAGATCTCGGGTTTGTAGTCTCGTAACTTTCTCAAAGTATTAACGCTATTAATGCTCTCTCATGACATTTTCAATATTATGAAATCTTATATCTTTTCGCTTTGTTTTTCTCTAGAATTGTGAATGAACTTGTGATATTGCTATATAGTGCTCTGTAATATTGTTAATATACACATATATATTCCTCGTAAAGTCGCGAATATCCTAACATATCGGGATAGACGTAGATAGACAGACTTTTTGGTGATATCGTGTAAAATTTCTCGATTTCTCTCATACTTTTCGTAATATTGCAAACGTTCCGTTAATTTGTACTGTAAATACTTGTCGCAATGTCATAAACGTTTTCCTCCATATAATGTTGCTTTTATTCCTACTGCGATGTAACTGCGTATACGTTACACGTCAAAATCACACTACCTCATACCTAAAGTTTGTGCATGTATATATATATATATATATATATTTTTTTTTATTTCGTCCTTTTCTTTGCACTACGAGTTGTTACGAATAGTGCACAACTGACTATAACTCTTTCATTCGGATCAATTAGATGAATTCGCAATTCTTGAATTCATAATCCATTATCTCTCGATTGTATATCCAAATATATGTAATACGATGATACTGGTACACTTAGATATACTGAAATTCACTATAACTCACTGACACCTATCCTCAAGAATCCGAAAAATATTATGGAGAAAATACTTATATATACTCTTATCTCTTTTGCATCTTTACGATTTATAGATTCTACCTATATATTCTAGCGCCTTCTACTTTCTAACGCCTTTCCTATAGTTTTAGGATCTTTGTGTGCCACATTTGTTTTTCTTTTTCGATATTAATGCCCCTGACTCTCTATCGTGAATACGTTATCGTGAATATCGTTATTTCATATCCTCGGAAAAAGATGCAATTTCAAACACCTTTTCTCGATCTCAAATTTCGTTAAATTATATATACATACTTCTTTTCTGTATGTAATATTATATGCGAATATATATTATGTATTCGTTAAAAACGATATGTTTCCGTAACTTGTTTCAATGTTTATTATATTTCGTTTGTTTGATAAATTTTACAAATTCTTAACAAATTTTGTTGTTTGATCGATGACGATCTTAATCCGAGGGTAACAAAGTACAACAGGAGCTCTTTATAATCTGAATGACGCAAATATTGCAAACATTATTTGAAAACATTATTATTTGTAAATTTGTAAAATCTTGTGATATTTTCTCCTCAAAGATGAAGTTATAATTTTTTAATAAGTTTAAGATAAAGCAAATATTATTTTATATAATTTAATTGAAAAAAGAAAATATGAAATTCTTTATTATACAAATAATCACCATAACAAATTATGATATTCAACCAATTGAACAAATTATATCAGAATGAGCGGAATGCTTTGCCAAAATTTCATTGTTTTATATTTACTTATTTTTATCATCATTACTCATTATTATTTATTCGTATTCAATGAAGATAGAGAAAAAGGAAAAGGGAGCGCGCGCAATAAAATAAAATTTATTAAATAAACAATAATTGTACAGAATAAGGACGTAAGAAAGAACATTATGATAAATAAAGTAAATAAATAAAAATAGAATATAAACTTAATAAAAAATAGAATAGAAAACTTTCGTTTGCGTCACTCATATTCCAAGTTGCTCCTTTTCTCGAATAATATTACGATAATATAAGTATATGTCCGCGTTAGAACGAGTGTCAATGGGCTTTGCCGTATTGCGAGTTGTACTTACCGTAGTCCTGTTTCCCATAAACTCCGTCTTGGTTTGAATAATCTATAATTACACAAAAGAAGAGCGCAATTTTAAACGAATGTTTCACAGCTTAGAGAAAACACCAGAAATGGTTGGGGCAGGGGGGGGGAGCTATAACGAGAATACAACAGGGTTTCCATAGGAGAGGAAAAAAAAACGGAAACGAGAGTTTAATTGAAATTAATCGATTTAGCTTATAAATTTTATTTTTTTAATTAAGATGACAAGGAAGCAGTATTGAATATAGCTGCAAAGTTATAAAAATATAACAAAAATAATAAAACTATGCTAAGAACTAATAGAATAAATATGATAACAGTTTTGTTGATAAGCGATAATGATAATTCCATAAATTTATCTCGTTTTCTGATAAATGTCTCATGGAAACCCTGTAGTATTCTGCAGTGAAAGATGACAGGAGGCAGTGCTGACAGTGTCCCGATAATATGGCTCTATATCCGATTGCCTTTATGAATTTTTAGGGATAGGGATAATTTCCGTGTGAAACCATACGTAACTTTTTTGACGATTACAAAGTGACAAAGTGATGCGGTACACCCAAAAATCCGACGATACTGCACTATTCGAAAAACGAAACATCGGGAGAGAGAATGTCGGAAAGCCCGATGATGTTTAATGTTAAAACGAGACATTAGATCATCTTTCGGAAAGTTGTCACAAAACAAAAGTAAATCTGTGATATTCTGCAATTGTGTAATATAAATTCTGCAACACGACAAACTTATGATACTCGCAATCGTCAACTTCCACTTCCGATAATTCAACGTCTCGTTCCGCGATGGAAGAGCAGGAACGAGAGTTCTCGGGGATCGTTCTAACGACCGTAACGAAAGAATTAATGAGTTGTATATACATGAACGATGTGACATAAGCGGACGAGATAACTAACCGTAAGATTGCGTCGAATAACCGCCCCGGTCGATTACGTTGTCATTAGAAAATCGGTCGTCATATGGGTTAACAGGGGTATAATCCCCGTTCCCGCCACCCGGCCCCGCAGCTGGCACTGCCTCCTGGTAATTGGCTGGACATGCATCACCACGTAGTATTAATTAACTAACTGTTTCACGACTCTAATGCCGATACGATTCCGCTCGTGACGCAGTCTTGGAACATTTCCGCTTCGCGACGAGGATGCGCGGAGTTAATCGGAATGTTGGGAGAAAATTGACGATGAACGTTGCGTGCGCACTTATTCTTTCGTTCTTATTTCTACAGTCAACGGCTTACCTGATTGTGGTGCTTTGCCGTAATTGTACGGATCGTTAAAGCCTCCGGTAGCCGGAACTGACGATGCTCCGCCGCCATATCTGTTGTCTGGTGGAGCGGATGAAGGGTAGCCCTGGAAGCAAGAAAAATATTTGAATTTCCGAAAGGTTTAACAAAGCAACAAAAAAGTGTATTTGTAAATCAAAGTTTTGCGAAAGATTTTCACAAAATTCTCCTTCGAACGAGGACCGAGCTCGAAGAGGGATCTACAAAACTTACTGTTTGCGCATAATCTGGTGGCTGCTGATAACTTTCGTAACCAGGATAAGATTGTGTATATCCTTGTTGCGAGCCATAACCACCGCCACCACCACCGTATCCCACCGATTGTTGCTGAGGTTGCTGCTGACCACCGTAAGCGTTATTTGAACCACTGCCGTAACCACCTTGACTGAAATTATTATTTACCACAGTTAACATCTCTCCGGTCTCTCTTAATCTATAGATACAGTAGATCAAATAGATGGTCTATTTGATCTACTGTATCTGTTATCTATACACTGGGATATTCCTTTATATCTTGATCAATAAAACAGTTTCTGAAGAACTTACTTGGACGATTGAGTAGCATAGCCATTTGATGGCTGTGAAGACGGTTGATCGAAACGAGGTCTCTTCGAAGGTCCGTTGGAACTCGGCGGACCTCCACCTCGCTTGGTCGGACCACCACGTCCACCGCCAATTCCTCTGCCGCCACGGTCGTTAAAGCCGCCTCTGCCACCTGGCCCACCTCTAGATCCACCTCTGTATATATAAGATATTTTAATTATATCACAAGTGACAGCTAATTTTCAAGCGAATACATAATTGAAACAAGCTATCGCTACCTGGATCCTCCTCTACCACCTCTATCCATGCCACCGCGGCCACCACGGAAATTATTATTTCCACGACTATCGCCTCTACCAAAGTCTCCTCTGCCTCTGCCACGGAAACTATTGTTACCACCCCTGTTCCCACCTCGTGGAGGGCCTCCCATTCCCAAAGGTGGTGGTCCACCACCTGGTCCACTAGACATGCCAGGTTCTGGTGGGCCACTACAAATATATTATTAATAGTACATTGTTTTAAATTCTATTTTAATATTTCATATGTTGATTGACTTTATTTGTAGCAAATAACAATTCTCTAATAATATAGTTACCCTGGTGGAAAATGTCCACCACGTCCACCACGACCTGGAGGACCACCTCTGCCTCTCATTCCTGGAGGACCTCCTCTCATTCCTCCACCAGGTCCACTGCCTCGTCCGCCACGCATCATGCCACCGCCTCGGGGAGGACCACCCCTGTTATAGAACAGAAACTTGTATTTTCTCTAATTATTTTAATTTAAATATCTGTTGGAAATATCTGTACATATAACAATATCCTCAATTATTTACTTAAATATACTTGTGTATATGCCTATTTCTTGTTTGTTATTATTTATATATTATTTATGTTCACAATATATACTATATTTGTTTATTTAAGAGCCATCAATAAAATAGTTTCTGCAAATTGTTTTGGAATAAACTATTTGTGAACCAATATTCAGTAGCTAACAAGTTAATTATTTATTTTGCAAAGTTATATTAAATAGCTTACCTTCCCCGATCTCCAAAACCACCTCTTCCTCTCATTAATCCTCCAGGGCCTCCACGGCCCCGAAATCCTCCTCTACCAACAGGTGCACCATCCATTGTTAAGTGATTCTACAATATTTTTGCATGTTAGATATATTTGTGAATCTAGAAGTTGGAAAATAATTTGAGAATTTAAGAATCAGACTAGAATCATTATTTAAGAAACAATAAGCTTGAAAATCTAAAAATTAAAATCCCTTAAATATTGTCAAGTCTATTTATATTGAATTTATAAAATGGATGCGATTACTAGACCCATAAATTGTTACATTTTTACAAAAACGACAAAAAAAGATCAACGATGTTCGTTTTCTATTCTGTTGTAACAATGAATACTTTATGCGAAGCTTCAGGCACAGCGATATTCTATGAAATTGTTTTAACATTCGCAATAGTCAATATTATCAAAATGTGCGACGAAAACGCGAAGGGAAAATCAGTAACGCGGAATTGCTATACTGACGCTACCCTTGAGAAACGTTTTTTTGAGGATCTGTTGAAAAATACAAGTTAGGACGAAAAATCACGTGAATCTCCATCGCTTGCGAGAAAACGATTGATTTGATGAAATTTCTTCACTCACTAGATACGACGTTACAACGAGGACTCGTCCGACAAGGATGCTCCAAAAGCGGGAAAGATGACAAAGAAAATGGACGCCGGTTGATGGAGCGGAAAGAGAAACATCGACCTCGGAGAGGATATAATGGCGATTTAGCGACGAAAAGAAAGAGACTGCGTTCCGAAATTTACTGCCAATACTGAAAATATACAGTTTGTGTCACATATATTATAGAATTTCAGTGCTGACAGTGAATATCGGAACGCAGCCAGAAACGTTGGTGCTGCGCTCTGTCCCTATACCTGAGCCAATCGGATTTTTGTCTCATCTAAAAATTACCGTATTATTAGGGCTATTTCCACAATTCAAGCTTGATGACTTTTCGACAGTGATCCAGAAAAATCTCGTTCAAGTATGTAAATTAGAATTTCATCATGATGAATAATACGAGTTCCGGGTGGAATTTCTCTCTGGAGAATTCTATAAATTTTTGTCCCTCAAAAGTTCAAGAGACTTCCTATCGATTATAAGGCCGGGTCTACGATAGGTGTAGTAAGCTTTAACCAATCCTAGTCGATTTTTACAAGAATAATCGAATAAGGTTAGCCAATTTCTTAAGGCTTAAAGCTTACTACACCCTATTGTAGACCCGGCCTAACTATGTTTACACGGTAACGTTAATCCGAATTAGTAACTACCGTAGTTAGTGAATTCTTTGATCCGATTGGTATATTCTTTTAGATCTAAAAATATACTCTAATCGGATTCGAGACTGCACTAACTACGGTAGTTGCTAATCCGGATTAACGTTGCCGTGTAAACGTAGTTTTGTGGAAAAATCGAGTGTAGTGTAAATTGTTCGTAAAGCGAGCTGGGTACCTATTATGGAACTCGTCGGAATCGATTCCGATCGAATTTATTCCGTTATTTCCTAGATTTCTATTGTCTTTTTTAGGGGAAACGGAATTATTCCGATCGGAATCGATTCCGACGAGTTCCATAATGGGTACCCTGGTCGGCCGCCGCTCGCAACGCCCCGGCGTGTCGCGCGCGAACGTTCACCGGCCACGTGATCGTGCAACGACGCGTCGATTGGCCAGTTAGTCGGGATTTAAACAGGATGGGCCGTTGCCTAACTTCAGCGACAGAAAACTGCGGTTTGAACAGAAGTTCGGCTGTACGGTATATGTGGCGGATCGTGCCCACGGCTGTTCGCTCTTTTTTTTCAACACTATACGGTTCAAGTTTGTGAGACGACAGCAACGGTCACGGCTTACGCCCTGTGTACTTTTTACGCACGTAAACACGCAATTCGGTGGCCAGCTAATACAAAGCGGCCTATTATAGCCACGAGGCGATTGCAGGTTTACCGGCTTGAACGAGCAAACGCGATACGATGTCGAAGGACGAGCAAGAGTGCGCGATACCGAACATCATACACGATGTGAATAGCGGCAAAAGTTACTTGAAGGGCCGTTTTTTCGGCAAGGTAAGCGATTTGATCTTTGCTCGAACCTCTGGTTTCCGCGACCTTGCAAATTTGTTCTCACAAGCTTACTCCGTTTTTCGACACATCGACATGGGTTACGTTCCTTTGGCGCCCGGTATTTCTCGTTTGTGCGCTGAAGACGTGATCTTTGTCATAATTGAAGGATACAAGCCAATAAATTCGTGTATTTCTTACCCTTTTTTGTATTTAAAGGGTACTCAATGTGCTGAACAGTGGTGAAATTTGGGGAATATTCTAATGAAGTATGTAATTTATGATGGTTTTTGAAGCGTTCTTTATATGTATGTTACTGCTGGGTTATATCTTTAGTTGTCCTTTATTTAGTTGTTCTAGATAGTGGACCTTGTACTTAAGCACCTGTTGCATTTGAATAAATCATGTGTCATGTGAATAGATGTTGCAATTGAGTAAATTCTAAGATGCCACATTGTTCATTCATATCACTCGTTCCTTTTAGTATATTTTTATTATTTGAAATGTATGTATATATACATATATACCATGTATCACATATATGTATATATGGATGTTAAAAGGAAAAAAGAATAATGAATCCAAATGTTAAGAGTGCAAGCAAAATCAATAACTTTATGATTTATTTATATTTTAAAGTTAGTGTTTCATTTTACAAACTTTTGTCACATTGAAGTATGTTTATAATTATCGTACTTGTGATATTAAATATATATAAATCACAACTAAATATTTGCTTTGAAATATTATTATTATGAGTATATTAAATATATATTATACAACATTTCAACATTTATTGTAATTATAACATTTCAATCAATATGATATTATTAGCTACATACTTAGGTTATATATTACTGTATCCATTTCTATATTAATAAATTTATGATTGTTAGAAGCTCATTTTATAATCACTGCTAGTATGAATTTCTCCCCCTTATTTCCAAATTGATGTTATCTTTCCTAGTAAAATATTCTTTGTAATCATATTTATTACAACTATATATTATTATATTAATATTTTGATTTCTTATTTTACAGGGTGGCTTTGCAAAATGTTACGAGATCACAGAGTCGAAGTCGCATCTTGTGTTTGCTGGAAAAATTGTGCCAAAATCATTGATCACCAAGAGCAATCAGAAGGAGAAAATGACTCAAGAAATAGCAATTCATCAGACTTTGCATCATAGACATATTGTCGGCTTTCATGGTTTCTTTGATGATGCTCACCATATCTACATCATCTTGGAGCTCTGCCGTAAGAGAGTAGGTATTTTCCACAATCCTATCTTTATATATATTATCGATTGTATTTACAATATATTTGATCAAATGTCTTTATTTTTAGTCAATGATGGAGTTGCACAAGCGCAGGAAAGCATTATCGGAATGTGAAACTCGATACTACATGAAACAAATCTTGGATGGAGTATTTTACCTGCATCAAAATAGAATAATTCACAGAGACTTGAAGTTGGGCAATTTATTCTTGAACGACGATTTGCAAGTAAAGATCGGTGATTTTGGATTGGCCACGAGACTGGAGCACGATGGCGAACGTAAAAAGTAATTGTTCTTTGAATACGATAAACATATATTATAAGTCCGATCTAATTCTAAATATCTATAATAATATAAAGATCTAAATATTTTATGCTTGGTGCTGAATCCTTTGTTATTGTTTTTTCCATTATTACTTATCAAACCTATATAGAGATCTATCTTTTTAAATTACACATTTTATTTCTTAAGCCCTTAAGATTTTTGACAGCTACATCAAGACTAAGCTAAATTATATCTTAACGTATTTTTTTTAGTTGTTGCTATTTAGTAAGTTACCTGGTTTTATCAGTTATTTGAAAAGTCAAACACGCGAGCACACATACATTTGAGTACATGATGATTTATTAACCAGTAGCAATCTATTTCTCATCTTTAATAGGACTGTTTGTGGTACTCCGAACTATATAGCACCGGAAGTGCTGACAAAAGTTGGGCATTCGTACGAGGCCGACGTGTGGAGTATCGGTTGTATAATGTATACTCTGCTTGCGGGCAAACCGCCGTTCGAGACGTCGAGCTTGAGAGAGACGTATGCCAGGATCAAGCAGGTGCAATATAAAACACCGACGCACATCAGCAAGCCCGCTATGAACATGGTGGCGAGAATGTTACAACTAAACCCATCCAAACGTCCCTCCGTCGCCAAGCTAATGAAAGACATTTTCTTCACTGCGGGTAAGAGGACGAACCAATACTTTTTAATGGACGTGGAAACGCATTCTTAATTAACCTTTTTCGTCAAATAGAGTTAATTTGTCAATTTCCAAACTTGATTAATTTAAACCGAAGTAACAGCATTAAGTATAGATTTGATCAAATAGAAATTAACGTGTAAACTTTTCACTAGCATTTTTCAACTATCAAATACGTTATTATTCTTTTAAAAGGTTTTTACAAGTTATACTTTCATGTAATATAGAATAAAATCTTATTCCTCGCTTGTAAAGTTTGTTAACAATCGTCAGGATATTTGCCGACGAGTTTGCCGCTTTCCTGTCTGACAATGGCACCTCGTGTGGACATGTTGGAGTCGCATTGCAACCGCAAACCACTTGGCGAGATGAACTTTAACGGATGCTCAGAGACAGATATCATCACCTTCCGGGTGCCGAGCAGCCCATCCCGTAAGCCTGCGAAGCCTACTGACGTCAATGAAATGCAGAGAATGAATCACGATATCAAGAAGATGCTGCACACGCTGAAGGAACAGTTAGCTACTGTATTGAAGGCTAAGCCAGCCAGAGAGATAACATCATTAGCATCGTCAGCAGGTATATATTTTTCCCTTTGTGCAGCATTTTTACTTTGTGCAGTTTCATATTCTTAATAAACAATCTGAAAAAGAAATATATTCCTCTTTTAAAATGATACAGGTTTTCTAAAACAAATGTTGAAGAATCGGATTTTATTTTCTTCGTTGAAAACATAAACGTTTACATTTTTAAACGTATAAACATTCAGTGTTGTACAAGGTATTTTATTTTCAGTACCTAGGTACGGTTACAGGTACTCTGGAAAAGAGTACCGAGGTACAGGTACTAGAAAAACAAAATACTTAAGTACAGGTACCTCAAATGTAGATAGATACAGGTCAAAGGTAGATATATACATCTAGATACAGGTTTTATTATCTAGATGCAATTTTTATTTATTAATTAAAATATAAAGTAAAATTTCAGAATAAATAGAATCATTTATGATTTCACGTATTCGGACACATTTACGTACTATATATATTTTATATGTACTTACATAAATATTCTATGCGAATAAATTTAACATGTACAATAAAGTGAAGTAACATTTATAAGCTATTGATTATAAAGCTTATAAAGCTATTCATTAGTTTTATTCAAATAATTCATTTAACATTTATGCATTATGTTTAAAAAAAACATCAAACATTCAAAATTATCATCAGACAAATTATTTCGTCGCGGCGTTAAAATTTGTTGCTCTGTACTAAATGCACGTTCAACAGGCGTGGAGTTCAGTAAGAGTGTATTATATTTTATATAAATTCTTTTTATAATTGGGTATTTATTCACAGTATTCAAGTCTTTTGATTTGTCAGATAAATATGTTAAGCACTGTACTTTTACACCTAATGGTTTGGTAATACCTAAAATTGTTGTGATATCAATATTAAGTCTGTTTTTTATCATTGAACTAGTGTACATTCAGGGAACATAAAAAGAAATAGATATACATCTAGGAGTTAGTGAAAGGGAGAGAAGAAAATAAATGCAAGTTAGCGCAGCCAGTTCAGCAATAGAAAATAAACCTATTATCTATCATTCACATTTTTATCACGTAGAAAAGAGAAGAAAGTGTTCTCCTCTGATTCTGATGAAAACTTTTCCAGATTGTTTACATCTTTACAAAGAAAAGAGTGTGCTTCTAGCAGTAAATTTTTACACAATTCTTTTGAATTTGGACAATCGAATATTGCGAGCTATTTTAATTTAAATTTTGGGATGGTGGTAACAGTTGTTATGTGGGTTATACAGAGGGCCTATTCCTTTTAGCTGCACTGCTGAACTAGTGCAATAAGTTAAGGTGCTAATAAGCTAAATGTCGAGCGCGCCTGTTGAATATGTATTTACTATTTAGTGTAGAAAAGTATTATCCAAAAAGTAACTAAAATGTAACTAAATATAGATACAGATACACAAGAAATTCTACCTAGGTACAAGTACCGGAGAAAAAAGTACCTCGGTACAATACCTAGGTATGTAAATTTGTACCTAGTTACAGTATCTAGATATGCTTGTACCTAGGTACTGCACAACACTGTAAACGTTTATATCTTAAAACATATAAATGTTTACATCTTCTCTAAAACATAAACATTTATTTAAATATTCTTGATAGTCTTAATAAATGTTCTTGATAAAAGTTCTAAATATATACTGTTTTTTATTATTATTAGATCGATGTTTCAAACTCGTTTTTTAGACGAAATGACCGATCCAGCGGCACAACCTGTAATCTGGATAAGCAAATGGGTAGATTACTCGGATAAATACGGCTTCGGGTATCAGTTATCCGACGATGGAGTCGGTGTGATGTACAACGATGGTACGCGGCTGATAATGTTACCGAATGGTTTTAACATACACTACATTAACCGTGAGGGCGACGAATTGTATTACACGGTGAGAGAATATCCGGCTAATCTCGAGAAGAAGATGAAGCTCATGAACTTTTTCCTGAAATACATGAACGAGCATCTGATGAAGGCAGGCGACTCCATCGCAATGAAACAAAGCGACTCTATATCTAGAATACCGTACATGCATCAGTGGTTCAGAACTCAAACGGCAGTCGTGATGCAACTCACTAACGGCACTGTACAGGCAAGTCTATTTATCTAATGTTTCTATAGACTTATAATTATGTAGATTAATTATATAGATCTATATATTACATAGATCATTTTAAAAATATGGACATCCTTATGTGTGATGTAATCTTTTCCTTAAACAGTACTCCTTTACATTTCGTATCCTTTTACATGTTAGTATCTTCTGTATTATTTTAACTTTTTATAATAATCACTATCATAATTTTTTTAATATTTTCATTTTGCTTCTTTTTACTCTGCAGATATTTTGTGATAATTATATATACGTCTATGTTGTGTTCACAAATCTTTAATTAATATCCACTGTAGCATATTTTATATAAAAATGAATAAATAATAACAAAATAAAACTTGTCTTCGTTTCTTACAGGTTAATTTCTTAGATCACACGAAAATCATCATGTGTCCTTTAATGGCGGCAGTAACCTACATCGACCAAGAAAAGAACTTCAGAACTTACAGATTCCAGACTATTCAGGAGAACGGCTGCTGTAAGGGACTCGCGAAGAATCTAATGTATGCGTATGAAAAGCTCGGTTTGATGCTGACAAGTCCTCAAGTCCGATAAAATCGTCTCGAGGAAAACTATAGAAAGAATGAAAAAGAAAAAAAGAAGAGAAAGAGTGAGAGAGAGAGAGGGAGAAAGAGAGAGAGTATGTGTGTGTGTGTGTGTGTATGCGCGTGTGTCAGAGAAAAAGAGAGAGAGAGAGAGAGAGGGAGAAAGTATGGTTGAGAAGGTGAAAGAACGGGAAAAGGGGAGAGAAGAAATAACAGATACTGCGCACTTATCCGGCACCAAAAAGATTTAGAAACACTATATATATATATATTTATTTTTTTAGTAGCGCTATCTTTGTAAACGAGAAACTAATACGGTATTTGTACAGACGTATAGACTTTTGCTAGACAATCTTTTTTTCTTCTTTCGTCTTTTTCCTTTTTCTCTTTATTATTGTCTTTTTTTAATCACTGAGTGCACGAGATGTAAAAGAACGAAGCGGGTGACAAAGGCACGGTGCTCCACGATAACAAGAAAGCATTTCAATTTATCGGTAAGTGCCGTTCCTACAAATGTTACTCGTAGTTAATTGCTTAGATCTTTATCGATCTTCCGTCTATGAGATAGAACCAGGATAAAATTGTGAGAGAAATGTGACACACTAAAATCTCAGTTGTCTGATGATGTATATATATATATATACATATATATATATATATATGTATGTACGTATGTATTATGGGCGGGATCCCGGAAAGTAATTGTTACAACTTGTCAGTGCCCATTTCCATCCTGCAATTTCTTATCATCTCCATCATTACTGATCTCGTGGGAGGCTTTTACATTCCGTTGACCCGCAACACGAATTGCTCACGATATCTTGCTCTAACTTTGCGAGTGAATCATGCGCGACTCCGGTTCATTCGTTGCGAAGAAGAAAAAGGCGGAGGCGGAAGGAAACTGGGCGAAAGCCTTGACGGGCCGGGGTTAATCATGATTCGACTGAGTAGTGCAATTTGATGTCTGGATTGTAAAAGATGAAGAGAGAACAAAGAATAGAGACCGAAAAAGAGACAGGGAGAGAGGGAGTTAGTCGACTAGCAATTAAATAACTGACGCATAAATGTTAATCAAAGGTTCGCTCGACCGACTTTATTGCTCATACTTGTTCGAGTAATATAGGTGCTACATTTGGAATATGAATGTGTTAAACGTCGTTAATGTTTGAATGCCGGCAACAGCGGTACACATTATGGATTTCAGATGCGTTTAGTGCAGAAAAAAATTATGTCGAGCTGGATTTGTCGCGTAGTTCCTTTGTTTCTTTGCTTTTTTGTAACAATTTGTAATCAAGAATCAACTATTACACTTGCGTGACGTATGAATAATACGCAAAAGTGCCTTATGAACGAATTGCCTGACGGTTAAATAGATTGTACTCCTTTCTCCTATTTTCTTTTTACTATTTCATTTGCGAATATTTTTGTCATTGTCCGACGAACACTACTCTTTTCATATATATGTATATTTATTCATAGTTTTTTTTTTTTATATACGAAGCGAAGAGCTCAGATTTCTTTTATTTTGGAACATTACTTTTGGCATAAATAACGAGAAATATATAGCTCAGGAACAACGTACAAAAGCAACTTAAATCAAGATGCTGTAAAAGAGAAAAATATAGAGGGTGAGAGACCTTAGTATTTTTTTTTATAAATTTACTTTGTATTTTGGGAACGAAGAACAAGTGACGGAAACAGTTAATTAAATTGACAAATATTTTCCAGGGTCGAGTCTGAAAGATGAACGATGATCGTGTTGAATTGTGTGACACTCAGCGAGAACGGTTCTGCCTTTCTCGCGTTATGCCTTTCTCAATTCGAGTGAGAAGATCGATCAGCTGTAGAAAACTTAAGTGCTTATATGTATAAGAATAATGGAATCAGTATCAGAACTCTGCTATGTATGTATAAGGGCTGATTCCGCCCAGAAAGACGACCATTTCGAGGACTATACTTTTTATTTTTAAGAGATTAATCGATTAGAACGCGTAATGTAACAGAGATTATAGTGCTGCGAGTGCTGATCGTATATGAACGAGCATATACGCGCGGTGCGTTACATTCCGCCGACATCGTGTGATTCTCGTAAAATAATCAGACTGTTACGGAACTTAACGTTGACTGCTGTAGGATTATACGATTATCGTAGTAATGTGAAGTCAGCGCGAGAGTTTCTGCACTGTTTGCGTTTCTCGTTGGTTATCATCCGGTGCAAAACTCTGAGCTCCAAAGATTCAATTGAAGATCGGAGATCGGGAAGATCTCTAATATATCAAATTGTGGAATCTGAAGAGAGGCTGACGATGAGAAGTGATTAAACTTTTGGAAGTTTCGAGTTAACAACAATGATTCAAATTCATAACAATGAATATACGTTATTCGAAGCGCTTGTAAATCTTTGAGAATGGAATTCGAGAGTCGTAACATTTCCGAATGTTGCATGATCTTTAAAATAGGGGATTTATGAATTTATGGATTTGAATAGATGGATTCATATCAGGCGATCTATAAATATATGTCGATTGAAATTGAAATTTCTGTTGAATTTCAATCTCCGTCAGCATCAGGAAACTTCAGATTTCCATCTTTTTATTCTTCGACATAAAAATTACGTTAAACAGGTTAAGTATTAGTTAAACTATTAAGAAGTAGATTAGCTGTCGGTTGGCTTATTGTCAAAAAGTTCAACCATTGATTGACTTGCTTTAACATGGTTTGCGAGTCAAAGGATTCGAAACAATCCATGAATCTCCCGACCGAATCTTTGGGACTGCGCAACGCGCAACGCGTAAGAATACTCAATAACATTGAGGTTTGAGATGTTATCATCGTTCATACGGCGTGATTCGAATGATTAATTCGAAGCCGAGAGCGAGAAATTTGCGATGAAACTCTCGTGAGGATTCGCTAATACATGAGGTAGATTTGCATTACTTGAAGAGACTGCACGACAAGGAAATGTCTTAGAGCTAGCGTAGTAAAATTTGATTTAAGTATATCACGAGACAATAATATACAGTAACCGTAGGCGGTAATTAATCTTTAAACAAATTACTCGAAGAAAGTGCTATTATACAGGCTTGGCGCGGATGACATTAGTTGCATTTGCAACAAGTTAGATATATATGTGTATATACATATATTCATTTAAATTAGATATATATATACACACATAGGCATCTCTAGGTCGAGGAACAATTGTAATATGTTAACTAACGAATTAAGACAACTAAATGTACATACGTAAAAGTTGTTAACTAACAATAAGATTATAAATAATATCGATTCACGAGGGAGGAGCAGCATGAGTCGGGGCGCGGCCGTCGCGGATTTATCTTTAGACAAATTATTAGGATTATTACTATTTTTACAATATAATATCACTGTACAACACTGTTTTGAAAAGAGTTCGGTATAGAATAAACTGTTTTCATTTGTACAAATCTACATGTGTTCAGAGGAGAAATACTCTTGCAAGAACTCGGTGGCGAAATGAACTGCAAAGGTTTTAAACATTTGCCGCGCGGAATTACTCTAGCCAATCCGCACGGTCTGTGATCCGCGCATGCGCGCACACGCATTTCTTGCGCAACGGTCGGTCATGAGACTACATCGGACTGTGGCGCGCTCTTCTCGCATGCTTCGTCTCCGCTCCGGGAGAGCTTTCTTCCACCCGGCGGGTATCACGTGCTGTATTGGGGTTAGTTAATGGCACATGGCGCGTAATCGAGTAGTTGAGTGACGACCTTTCATCCGATTGGTCGTGTCTGTTTATCGTCACGCTTGTCGATTGTCCATCATTACCAGGGGTATTCCATTACGTTATCGTGCGGATTAATGAACTGATAGCATTTCTTTCTTCTGTCCAATAACGCAGCAACGAATAGTGAACGAACAGTTTAACCATCCGATCGATCAGTCGAGGTGAGTGCCTTAACAGAATTCAACTTGATTTAATATTACTCGGTAGCTGGCGGTTATAAAGTGCAAACGTGTAACTCGAATGGATTTAGAAAATTTATGAGATTCATCGTGAATCGCGCTTACATAAAACGTATTCGATCGTCAGAAAGAATGAAGAGAGACGATGAGAGCGCTGTATATTGTTTGCTCTCTCTTTCCCTTTCTTTCTCTCTGTCTGTCAAACGGGACCAGAGTGACGTAGAAAGCGAGCGCGTAATTTTGAGGAAGGAGAGATACTGAGACGGCAATAGCTTCGGGATTCTTTTTGTTCTCTTCGTCAAAGAGCGAGAAAAGGAATGATTCGTACGCGACTCGGGAATGTTCTTTTGGTTCTCCGTTCAGTAAAGTAATTCAACGGCCGAATAGTTGGTCGTTATATTACCCAGACAATATCAATATCTAGAACATCTAGATATTTCAAAGACGTCTGACAGACTTTATATTGTTTTTAAATGTCTAAGACCGCATCTTAGCCGTTGTCTAGATATTTTTGTATTTTGACATTGGAATGTTATTCGTGACCTTTATCTGTTAGCGTCAAAGTATTCAATGGCTGTTCTGTCTGTCATTCAATGGCGTTATTAATGGCGGTATTAACAGACAAAGAAGGAAAAATATTTCGCAGAAATGTAAATATTTTCTTAAAATGTCTTTTGGATGTCTAAGACCGTATCTTAGCCATTTATGTTGTCTAGATACTTTTGTATTTTGATGTTGGAACGTTACTCGTAACCTTTGTCTGTTAGCGCCAAAGTATTCAATGGCGTTGTTAATGGCTGTACAAATGATGACGTTAACGGACAAATAAAAAATATTTCGCAGAAATGCGCTCGACGATTCGTCGAAAGAGAGATTCATAGAGTTTATTTAAACACGCGTCATTACCGCTCGCTTCATCGCAAAATGCAACGAAATCATATTACAATAATACTCAATGGCGACCGAACGCGTTTGAGAATTTTTTTTATAGTGCGGCAAGTCGAAGAAAGTTTGGATACATTTAAATTTCCGATCATAATATTCACGAACACGAGAAATCGCAGAGCAGATATCGCAGAATAATTCATCAACGCGTCATAATAAAGACGAAAACCTGCATATCTCTATAACTGACCTGTAACAACCTATAGTAATTTTTATACGAGCAAGAGAGAGACTAAAAGAGAGAGGTTTATTACATAAATCACTCTGTGTGTTTTTGTTATCAGCTCTTTAAATACGCCGTTGATATCACATGAGCCGTCATATTGTTGTATTCAGGTTTAGGCGAGTCACTGAATTCCCAACATTTTTATTTAAATAACAAGTGACTAGTAATGAAGAAACAATGGATATCTCTGTTTGTTTCTAAGTGTGTATACTTTAGAGGTATGCGTGCAAAGTACGCAAGGTTTCACTACCATTTGTGGATTCTGATTGAGTATTCGCTTTAACGAAAAACGTCGGTAGATTTATATGACTTATATGACTTACACGCGACATTGTGACAACTCGTATGATTTGAGCGATATGAATGAGGAAATACCCGTGCGGTGAAAAATAATCAGGAATGATAATTATTTCACGGATGTTGGAGGTTTTTCGCGGAAAACTGCGAAAAATAATTCGCGGGGTTTTTGAGGAGCTCACACTTAACGGCTTATTAATAATTTCAGCTATTAATTTGTTTGTACTCGTGTCAATTGTATTAAGAAGCTGATTAAATTAAATATTGTTAATTTCTTTTGTTCAGTCAATCAAATCTTATTAATTAAATAGTGATTTTTGTCAGAGGTCGTAAATATCAGTCGTGTTGAAGAAATTGGTTATAAATGCGTATGAAATTAAAATAATGAGAAAGTATAAACTAATGCGAAAGTATAAACTAATGCGAAAAAATATGTAATGTTGTCTTATATTCGTTATATTCGTTTAATTATTCTTTTACATCTTGTCTTTTCTTTTTTGTTTGTACTTTTCATACGGATATGCAGACATCAATATATTTATAATTTCAAGCGAGCTATAAATAAAATCAAGTTCTTGACGAATCCGCGTAGATAATCCATCAAACCTCTTGGAAGATAAAATCTTTCCACAGTGCGCGAAAACGTCACTCTTATATTTACATTCTTGAAAATCGTGTTTATATAATAAATAAAAAAAAAATTATTTGCATGCGGTATCTTCTTCGGAATAATTTTAAGATAAAGATAACTATTGCACAGCGAAATGATATTCAATACACTGACGTGATATTATCGGAGCACTTTGCAGCCGAGTATTTCCTCTTCGTGCAAAATTACCTTAAAAGAGATAATATATTAGGTTGTTGCAGATGAAATGGCCATTTTTTAATTTTTAATTTAAATTTTTATTCGACACACTTTATATACATCTCGTCAATCGAAATAGTCTCTCTCCACCTCAATACACTTCCCCCAACGTGATACAAGCACATCAATGCCTTTCACGTAGAAATTAGAAGAGCGAGATGCAAGAAATTCGTTGAACGCATTTTTCACGTCGCTTTCTGTTTGAAATACCTTTTCACTTAAAAAGTTATCCAGATGCTTAAACAAACAAATGGTAATCAGTTGGAGAAAGATCAGGAGAATAAGTAGGGTGAGGGATAACTTCGCATTTGTATTCTGTTAATGTTTTTACAGTTTTTTTTGCAATATGCGGTCTAGCATTATCATGGAGCAATAATATACCGCGTCTATTTAATAATGCTGGCTATTCGATACGCAGTTTTTCCATCACAATGTCAATTTCTTGGCAATATTTGTCAGCATTTATAGTTTCACCCTTTTTCAAAAACGAAAAATGCACAATACCCTTGGCAGACCACCATACAGATACCATAACCTTACGTGAATGAAGGCTCGGTTTCGGCATGTGTTTCGGAGCTTGATCAGCATCTAATCACTGGGCAGAACGTCGACGATTGTCATAAAGAACCCACTTTTCATCACACGTTACTATTCGATTCAATGTTCCTTCATTATTGTGTCGGGAAAGCAAATATGAGCTGATTTCCATACGGAAGCGAAGCTTGTCTCTCTCAGTCAGTTCATGTGGTACCCATTTGTCAAGCTTTTTCACTTTCCCCATGGCCTTTAGGTGTCGGGAAACAGTGGAATAGTGAACGTTGATGCTGTGTGCAATATCTCGAACTGATAAACGCGAGTCTGCTTCAACCATGTCTTTCAAAACATTGTCATCAATCACTGATAGTGCATGGCCGCGAGGCAAATTGTCGAGATTTGTATCACCAGACCGAAACTTTTCAAACCAACGTCTAATGATTCGGTCACTTACAGAACCTTCCGCAAAAGCAGTGTTTCTGTTTCGCGTTGCCTCGGCCGCACTATGACCAAGTTTGTATTCGTACAAGAATATCCGCATTTCCTTACTTTCCATGCCGAAGAGACAGCGATTTTCAACGATATAAACAATGTGATGAAAGTAAGGTTATGCGTGCGAATTTACGTGTGTGGGGCATATACTTTTCAAATATCACGCATGCAACGACAGCTGCATGAAAAGAGCTGAACTACTCGGCCGGGAAATTTGAATTTTGAAAAACGGCCATTTCATCTGCAACAACCTAATACAAAAGAAGATATTTTTACCTTTCCAGAGGAGGTATATATACAGAAGAATAAATATAGCCACTATGCTCTATTCACGCGATAAGATAATCTAAGCTACCTGTTGAATTGACCTGACAAACAATAACTAAGAATAAACGTTCGCCGTCTTATCTTATCGTAGTAGAACATCGTAGTCTGTAATAATATCGTAAAAATAATACGGTAAAGGGTGGCATCGAGTATGTTTGTCCGTTTGTTCTGCGTATGATAAAGTACAAGAGAAACGATAGCTCAGGCGCGCTGATTTTTTCCTCATACTTTTTTCCCAAAAGAGTTGCACTTTTACGCGTATGTCAAACGAAGCGAACAGGCTTCATTTTCACCCATTATCCTTTTTCATGCATTTATACACGCGTACGCGCACGCATACGTATATACACCAAGTATCACGTTTGAAAATTACTTGGAGAGGAATTGCAAAATCCGCACGGGTACCTTGCAACCGGCTCAATCATTTCTACGCATTGCCGATTGCTGCGTGACGTAAAACTAAAGTAAAAACCGAGGTTAAAAGTGGTCTATAGCGAACTAGACCGCGGAGATGCTTGATGTCGCCGACGAGAATAACAAATAAATCAACCAAGCCTTTAAAAAGCGTTTAATTTCGAAGCACGTATGCACTTTTTCTTCGCGCACAATTCGACAAGCGTCACCGTGAAGTCGCACTTCGATCTCAACAAAAACTTTGGAAAGACATCTTAAGATTACATTGACGAACGCTGTCACGTGCACATGACTTTATTCCAGAACAACACCAGAACAATATAAATCGAAACAATACAAATCGAACAATATAAATCTCGTATGAAGAAATATTTCTTCGCGATAACAATTCACAATTGTAATGATAATTCTAATTAGAAGACGTCTTCTCTTCTCCAACATTTCCTAAGCATATTCCAGATATCTTTCGCAAGTTTCGGCTAATTGAGGCATTCCCGCAGCGAACCTGAAACATTACCTTGAAATATTACGAGGAGCGGCGAACAGACGCGCGAACTGTATGATTCCTGGGAAACTGTATGATCGTCGTTGAGAAACACTGTAAACGAGGTCATGACGCGAGCGAAATACATTATATGCCGTCGTCTTCGAAGCTGCTTCGGCAATTCAGAAGAGAGAAGGAACGAAGACCACCCCGTGTCGTTTGACCCACCGAAATCAAATCAGCCGTCGATCGCCTGCGAAGGTCTCAGCGACGTCGATAGGAAACGGCCGCTGGAAAGACAGGCGGTTAATGCCGTTATGTGCGTGATGTTTGTGTATGGAATCATTACGCGGCAAGGACGATTTATAGGGAACTCTGTTATCGTGTACGTCATCAGCTAATAAACGCCGCGGAAATGCCCGATAATTCTCCCCGATCGTCTGCGCGAAACGCTTCGTCCTTGCGCTCGCGGGAAATTAGAAGACCGTTTCTCTCCTTCGAAAAATATTTATCGCGACCGGCTGCTTGTTTCCTCCCTCTTACCTTTTATTTCCGGAACACTTTGCGGAATTGATAGCGTTTTCATTAAGCGGAAAGCGCTACGAGGCGCGACGAATAGTTCAAACAACGCCGCCGTTCTCGGTCGCGCGATCGGCGAAAAAGCGACGCGCGAAAATTGCATTACGTTCTCTCTCGCCGTAATATCGGTTGCGTCAACAATAAATTGATCTTAATTGATTGTCGTTGGTAACGAGCAACTTTACGGACTTCGGCTTAACCGCGGCCTCATTAGGGCTCGAATAGTCGCGCCGAGCTGCGCAACGGGAGATTTTTCGAGCGTGATATATGAATTAACGATTCGTGGAGTGTGAATCGTTTTTAATCATCGACGGGTGTAATTAGAAGGAACTGTCAGTACGTGTGCGTGTACGATGTAATAATAACACGATGTATACGATATAATCTGGGACCTAATAATATAATTATAAGCAACGATTCGCATTTTGATACGGTACATTCTCGTGATTATTTTGTGATTAATTTGCGGCTTGTGGAAATCTATTGAGATTCTTCGAGAATATATTTTTACGCAAATTACAGTATTAGAAAATGTAAAGCTATAATTATATAAGTATCGCGACGTATAAAACTGTCGAGTTCCTCTGAAAATATACATCCGTAAATTACAAGTGCAAAAAAAGAGAGTAAGTTGATTGACCTTTTAATTAGGTATCGCGGCGATTAGTTTTTCCGCGTAGAATTCCACCGAAAATAAGTCGATTGCGAACTCATCGATATTATGTAATGAGATCGATTGATTAGTTATTCCTGTGCAAGAGATGATTTTTAGCGTACAGTAAATACGAGAAGAAAAATACGCGACTGTCTCACAATTTTGCTCTCTTATCGGTACGTGATTGTCTTGCTAATTCTCGGCATTTCGGATTACGCGCAAAAACGTTGTGTTTCTGCACTTAATTGCCGCGATAATATTCTGATAACGTGTTAAGACCGTATCACACTAGCGATTCGCGACTGCGGCTGCAGCTGCGATTACAATTGCGATTCTTCCCCAACCAATCAGAGAGCCATCCAAACGACAGTTGTGAGTCGCAGCCGCGAATTGCTGCTTTCTGATTGGTCGAGGAAAAATCGCAATCGTAATCGCAGCCGCAGCCGTAGTCGCGAGTCGCCAGTGTGATACGGTCTTTACACCGATGCTTGAGAAATAAAACGTGCAGAGATCATGGAGCATCGATACGATGGGTGCGGCTCAAAAAATCTCTCTAGCCGAGCGAATCAATCACTCTAGATAAAATTGAATAAAGGAACATCGCTCGTGGGGGATTTAATTTAATCGTTAATTCGCGGAAATGTTTATTGTGCCGCTTGTATGTTTGTCGTTGTAAACAATTGTTCAATATTTTTCGGTCCAAACCGAAGAAAGTGTCAGATTGTGAGAAAAACGTCTCATATAATGATCATGCAACAAAAAGGTGTTTCTCCGTATCGGATGCGCAAGATATTTCAAGCGAGAAACATTATCAAGCGAGAATGTTTTTCTAGCGGTTTTTATAGCACCGCACCGCAAACGCGAAACAGAGAAAAAAGCAGTATGAGTGTATGCTCGTACTTCTTACAATATTAGACGCATTAAGTGTTGCTTCCTGAAAACGTTATATTAAATTCTTTGCACGATTTCGCGCCCGTTTATACGCGAGTGTTCCTTTTCTAGATTTTTATTGCACGCATGTCATCGAAATTTTGCTTGATCGTTAAATTCGTTCGTCGCTCTGCCGCTTATCACTAAGTTACTTTTCCCTATTCGGCCGTTATCTCCTTTAAACTTTACGACTCATCGTAATTAGTAAAAATGCTTTAAAAGCCGTTAGAGCGCATTTATAGAATGTAATTCCCCCCGACGCATCCGAAAAGTGCTTTGATTTTTCGAGAGATAATGAATGAAAAATGCAAGAAATAAGATCTTTCTCTTTTTCGTGAGATGTTTCGTTTCGAAAGATTCGTCGGTTCGTCGTACTCGTACGACCGAATCGTGGCTAATGTGTCCCATTATTATTTGTTCTATTGTTTGTATAAATATTTATAAATATTGGTAGTTATATAATTTAAATTAAAATTGCAAAATAACATGTTAATTGCAAGACCGTTGCCGTTGTATAAACTATCTCTCTCAGATTTTTAAAGACGTTATTTTTATTTACTTATTTATTTATTTTCTCGTTAGTAACGCTATAATCGTTGCTTTCGTAACAAGGCTTTCAAAAATCGATGGCAAAAATCACAGAGATCGTATCGATTCGTTATCTCTAGAGTGACAATAATAGTATCCTTTTCGCATGTGTAGGTATTCATCAGTTACGCCCCATTTTATATATATCAGTATGTTATAAATCGCTGGTTAATATGTCCATTCAATCGTTGTTTCTCGGAAATATATTGACATTTCGCAAATTAACGATTAAAGAAATTGCGAAGAAGAGTTCGCATTGGTGAATACTTTGGCTTTTACTCGGCGGCCGGTTATTTCCACACAGATAAAATTCCCGTCGAATGTGTAAACGAACTTCTAAGATGACATACGACGTAATTTTCAACGAAGCTTTTCGAGGACTTTGTCCTCAAGGCTTTCATCGTACCGCGCTTACTGCTTACTATTCGATCGTCCCTGGTCAAACCAGCTGCTTTTCTGCGATTTGTTTGCTTAATGTCGTTTATGGTAATATGATGTAATACATTCTAAATGCAGTCGACTACGCCGTTCCATGTTCAAGTAAAAAAAGCCCGAATCGAAGAGAATCTTGATCGCGTTACTGATTACTGATTAAAACTGCGTGACTGATAATGCTATTTTAAGAGAAGTGGACTTAATACTCCAGAGTTTTCTTATATATGTGTACATATATATGATGTACGTATAAAAAACATATAGATATACGCACATATATATATCCCTTTTTCTTTTTAAAGATGTTTATTGTTAAACATCCGCGTGTAAGAAGTGTGATAGAGCGAGATAACGGGGCACCTTGAAAATAAGGTCAAAAAGCGGGAAGCGGAAGTCGAATATTATCACTTTTAGTATCGGTATCAACAATTGATCGATATGGGACATTGGTCCTACGACCGACGGTACACTGGAAAAGGAAAACGATGATCCTTTTGTGCACGATAAAATACAGATTTCGAGGAACAGTATCGGTTACGTACGCATCCTGCTTAATTTGTTATATAACTATTGGTGACATCATTGAGGCAAGCTGGGTCGAATTTTGTTTCACGCGATTCACGAATCTCACACGATCATCGAATGATTGCGTAATTTTACTTTCGCGATTCGGTATACAAAAATACAGTATGCGCATTATCGAGGAATGAGCGCGAATTGAACATTTCGATGAAAATTAATTGTAAAAGAATTGGAAAATTTCACAGACGTGGATACCTTCACTGATTTCTTATGAACATCTAATCTTATCTATGATAAGCGCGTTTGCGTATTATTCTTGAGAGATATTATAAAGTCAAGCTAAGTACAACAGCTATCGTTGATGATTGACGTTAATTGTAAATCCTAAAGCAACGAGAACAATTCGCTTACTCGAATCCGATCCGAATTCGCAAGATTTCCAAATTCAAGATTTCGAAGGATGTCTCCTTTCGGAAATAAAGTTTCGCATGCGTATTGTTTGCCCTTATCTTTTTTTGTTAGCCTTGAGAATCGTTAATAACGGTCTCATTGATTATTCATATTGATTCAGAAGTCCCATTTGTGCGAGCAGAATTTGCTCGTCACTAATTACAAATTACAGAATGTAATATCGAAAGTAATCAAAATGAAAAAAAGATTTTTTTTTTTTCATAGTATTGACGGTACCGTAAGGTGCATTCTGGATATCCATTTAAGCAAATTAGACTTTCTTTTACTATTTGCTAATAACTTCTTAACTTAAGCCATGGATTTCCCATTTAGAGAAATTACCATTTCCACATATATCTATGTACGACTATTAATTACTCTTTCTTCGCATCTTTTTACACAAATGACATTACGTAGCATTTATGTATATAGATTATGTATATAGATTATATATATAGATTTGCAAGCAAGATTTCTCCACGAGTTCTCAATTAGCACACATAGTATGATTGGATAACTTTGCGACTATATAATGAATTCGCTCGGATGTTTTCTTCTGATTTGCATGTACGTTTAAATATATGCCCGACAAGTGTCTGTTCAGTTTATCTATCATTAAATTTAACGTCGATTTATCATACAAATGATTACGTTCATACTTTAGCAGATGTCGTTTGTTTGATATCTTAATCATAAGCTCGTTTCATTAAAGAAAAAATGAAAAACCGTTGAGCTTACGTTCTCTTTCTCCCTGTCTTTCTTGTCACTCCGTGCTAGAAACAGATAAAATCGATTTCCATTCCTAATTCAAAGTCTGAAGATACGAAATAGCTCGTGGTATTTTATCTGATTATTGGAAAAATAGTAAATTTCCATAAATTATAGTCCGGCATTTGATTTTAACGCGGCTATTTCACGTTATTTTCGCGCAACTCAATTTTACACACAATTTTCACTTTACACCCGACATTGGAGTGTAATTGAGATCTTTCTGCAGCTGACGGTAAAACATTTATAATCTAAATATCAGCTTTCACCCAAACGCGCTTGCGGTTTGAATAAGAGACATTCATGTGGAAGGAATTACGTCACTCGAACGCATTTGTACTCATAATTATGAAATGAATTACCCCATACCGCTGAGATGGAATGTTGACGGGAAAAATAAAATGCTCACAGAGAGAGAGAGAGAGAGAGAGAGAGAGAGAGAGAGAGAGAGAGAGAGAGAGAGAGAGAGAGAGAGAGAGAGAGAGAGATATGATGATAAAAAGTGTACCGACATTTGGAAAGGCATCGGAGAACGAAGGAGGGAGAAAAGGATATCGCGAGACATTTTAATGATAAGGCATTAACCTAACGCTCAATGGTGCGTAGAAAAGCAATGGATATCGCCTTCGAAAATCTTTCGAAATTGATGTTGCGACGAATCTCGTAATGAGGCATAACGGCGCGCTGTGATACGACGAATGCAGTGTCGATGCCGCAATATTACGAAAATGATTCGGGAGTGATTATCGCGCGCTCGAGGAGCGCGTGTCGCGCGCGCTGATAACAGCCCATATTAAACTGCGTACATACACGCATGTACCACGAGTCTCGTGGGACACAGCAGTGAGACGACATGCTGCTGCTCCGTCTGAGGCAGGAATAGGAACGTCGGATCGGGACACACAGTGTGGTGTGACGTGCATTCTGTTAGTGCTGGTGTGCTGTGCGCTCGGTGTTTACGCTCGGTGGTCAAGTTTCTCCGTATTCGGTAATTGCTTCATAATATATTCTTCATAAGACTGAGATGAAAGAAACGCACTTGGGACGTAGCAACGGACGCAATGTATAAATTGAATTGTTTCGCCGATATTTCATGTGTTCATTTTCATTATTATTAATGGGATATTATATTTCATATTGTATTATATTTATTGACTTACACACCCGTACACACAAACTTTTCGCGTGTAATAGATTTCAAACGTACAATAATGTGTATCTCATATATCTTGTGATGGTTCATCAAATTTACCATTTATTGTAGCAATCTAATTTATCAGTATAGCTGCAGCTTGGGCGACAATTATTGTAAAAAGGAATGTATATTTTAATATAATTTTTCTCGCAGAATTTTCTCCCTGCGAAAGATTTAGCAAACATCTAGGAACTCAAGAGAGCACTTTAGATACCCGAGTATGTGGAGTTTGATAGCAATATTCACACTGATAGGCAAAACGTAAATTGTGATCCATACTTGACCCCCATGCAATGTTCCCTCCCGGGACGATCGGCTATTCGCGCTTTTAGCCGAATCACGTCGATGATAAGATACGGATAGATCGCGCGCAGGAGTTGCGAGGGGGTCTCTGTGAAATTCTCATCGTACCTGCTACCTTCGACGAATATGGAGGAGAGGACAGTGGAATGACGAAGGAGAAAGAAGCAGGTCGTAATCGGCGCGACAGCTGCGTCACGATTCACGTGGATTACGACACGCATACTCCTTGTCCTCTCCTTTTATTCTCTCGCTCCTCTCCGAGCACTCTCGCGCAACGGAGAACCTACTTGAGTAAACATCCTGCCGATTTGTACTTAATTTCGCGGCATGCTCGGGAGTGTTTTTTGTGTACACACGTGTGTTCGCGGGCACGCGCGTGTGTGCGTTGCGTAATGCGTGTACGTGTATGAACGTGCGCGCGTGTATGTGCGCGCATAGGGATACGCAAAAATTTACACAGAAATCTGTTGTGTTCTTGCAGAAGAGTGAGAGATCTGCATTGTCGCGTCGTGATGGATGGGAAAGTGCACGCCGAGAGGGTGAAGAATCCCAGGAAAGGCGCCAATTTCCTCAGCGCTTTGACGTTCAGGTAAGTAAGAAGTAAGAGACGTTTCCGATTATTATTCCACGAATCGTAGAACGATGAAGGACATTTTTCAAGATAAAAGAAACTGTAGAGGAGTACTCCAGAAGAAACGAAGACTCCGCGCGATCTTAGAGTTCTTAGAGATTAGAGAGACCAGCAAAGGGAGAGAGAGAGAGAGAGAGAGAGAGAGAGAGAGAGAGAGAGAGAGAATCGATTCATTAGAAGCTATTTCGAGATGATACAAACGCGAAGTCATTGTAGAGATATAAATACGTGAGAATTAATTAGGCGGTGCGCAACGTGTCGATCATAAATATTATCTCATTTATATTTTTCTGCGCTTCTCGATGAGTGATCTTTTCGGTTTACCTTCGATCGAAAATCAACAGATGAAGATACAGCTGTACATACTTAACGTGTATATCGGGGGACGTGAAGAACTTGTTCCATAAAAATTATAGAAAGCAGTTTCATTTTTGAAAATACTACGATCGATCTCTCCTCTTTTTAATGAGCTTCTGCCGAGAGTTGTCACTCGTGTTTTCAAGTTATTATTTTCCGTCTTATATAACATGAGACAGACCATTTTCAGACGTCTTCGGGAGGACGACAAAGAAATCGATGTGTTCTCCTTCTCCTCTTTCTTCACCTCCTGCTTACTGGGGCGAATGTTTACGAGTGCATATTTCGAAAATTTAAATCATTGTCGCAATCGTGTCGTCAGTATAGTGATTGACTTTGGAAAAATCTGTCACTACTGCACGCTTGATAGTCTTTTATATGGAACAGAAAATTACGGCGACGTCAAAGCGACGAGTAAATGACTGTAAAAACTGCAAATTATCACAATAAATGGCTATAAAATAAAATGACTATAAAATAAATAAAATGACTGTAAAATTCACTTTCCTCTCATATTTCGATCATTTTCTCGGTCATCTTGCTGTTATCATGATTTCTTCGGAGTACTCGAGACTTCACCGAGACTCTTTTCTCCCAGCAAATCGCGTGCACAGTCGAATACTGTGTGAGTTGAGGATTACGTTAATCCGTGGAAGATGCTTTTAATTACGAGGGAATTAGTATTATCTCGCGCTTCGACGAACCGGGTCATATTTTCGCGGAATATCCAGTTATTTTCCGAGATTAAACAGCCGGCACAATAGCCGCGCAAACAACGAGATAAAACGGGCGCAACATCGGGTTTACTTATGCGCGCTTACCTGTTTTCTCCCATTCGTGTTCACCTTAAGTTAGTAATAGCAATAAATATTATATCGTCCTGAAGTGAAGTATGCGAATTATCTCTCTGCATCGAACAGCGACGAGATAAGCGATGAATAAAAAATGCTCAGGGAACCACCTTGGACTACTTGGACATTGTACACATAGCGTTTGCATCGATGCATCATTACTTGTGTATTGACAAACAATAGTGTGTTTAAGCGTGTATATACGCGCAATTTGACGCGATTATTTGATTGTATACGGATATGTACACGGATGGCAAATCGTGATTTGCGCGCGAGTTAAATTACGACTTAATTTCTTAACGATAATTAATTTTTTGCAGTCGGCGATATTCGATAGCCGATTTATCTTGGGAGGAAAAAATCGCCACTTTTCTGGAGTGGATTGAGAACAGTTTTTGTAAAAATCAAGGAAATCGTTCTCAAGGTTTCTTTTTTTTTGCCAAAATTGTGGTTTATTCGCGAGTTTAAAGATAAGCACTAATTCGATATTTTACCGCAAATTTGAAGACAAGCACCAATTCGATATTTTACCGCAAACATCATTATAGTGTTGCACAGCTCGTTGTTATATTAATTTAATTATTTTATTTTTATCTCACATTGATACGTATCTACTAATTAAGATAATGAAAAAAATATGTTTACTCGACGATGCTTATATGCTTGATGGAAGTCGAGTTTTGTAAAAATTACCCTTAAGCTCTATTCTCTCGGGCTGTGCTTCAACCACGAACTTGAAACTAATCTGAGGAAGGGCTCGAGAGATGGTCTCACGTTACGTAATACAGGAAATAATAATAGCTTAGGGCTCTGCGCGCAGGTATATAGTAGCGAGATACGCTGTAGGAGCAACGTTTTAGAAAACAAAAAAGAGAGAACAAAAGCAGGGAGAGACGCGAAAAGAATTTCCGGCGGGCGAGATTGCGGACAGTTCGTGCGAGTGAAAGAAAACGAAAAAAAAAAAACAAAAATGAAAGGAAAGAGAGAGAGGGAGAGGGAGAGAGAAGAAAAACGTGTGGTTTGCTTCTTCGCAGTTGGATCCTACGCACTTTCTGGGTGGGTTACCGCAGAGATCTTGAAGTAACTGATTTGTACAAACCGCTTAACGAACATACAAGTGGTATTCTTGGTGTTAAATTAGCGGACGTCTGGGAGGAAGAATGCAAGGCGGCGCAACGTCGGGGCAAGGGAGCGCAGCCCAGCCTGTTGAAAGTTATCATCAGGTGTTTCGGCCTCAAGATCGCGCTTTATGGCATAATATTGGCCGCCATGGAGATTTCACTTAGGTACGTACCCAATTACATACCTGTATTATAAGACGGATGCGCCGCGCGAACTGCGCGGACGAGCAGCTCTCTTTGGTCCGTCGATGTTAACACATGCTCGTGACTGGTGGCGCGAATAACATTAATAATATTAATAAATAATAATAACGTTGATTTACTTCTTGTCCATCCGGCAATAATGTCCAAGACAAAAATTGCGTTCGCACAGTATCGCGCTTCATCAGCGGCCATCACGCGACGTTGGTCATTCGTGAGGAATTTTGACCTTTCCGAGAAAAAGAGAAAAAAAAGAACAACAAAAAAGAACTCGTTTCTCAGTTCATAGTCGTTTTTCCCGTGTTTTTCCAGAGTGTTGCAGCCACTGTGCCTCGGTCGACTGTTGCGGTACTTCAATACCAAGGAGATAGACTCGACGGACGCCTACATATACGCCGCCGGCGTGATCCTGTGCTCCGCCGTCAACGTGTTCGTCATCCATCCCTACATGATGGCCATTTTGCACATGGGCATGAAGATCCGCGTGGCCTGCTGCTCGCTCATCTATCGCAAGTCGTTGAAGCTCACGAGGACCGCGTTGGGCGAGACCACGATCGGCCAAGCGGTGAATCTCCTGTCGAACGACGTGAGCAGGTTTGACGTGGCCATTATATTCCTGCATTATCTTTGGATTGGGCCCCTGGAGACCATCGTCCTCACGTACTTCATGTACATGGAAGTTGAGATCTCCTCGCTCATCGGCGTGGCGGTTCTGTTATTGTTCATACCATTGCAAGGTAAGAGACGCGACGTGCCGGTTGCGAAGTTGAGAAGGAGGAGAAGAAGTCAAGGCTCGCGGCATCTCGTTGTGATTGAGCGAGAGACTGAAAGTATGGCTCAATACAATGGTTGTCTTCGCGAGGGATAATTGAGAGAGATTGAATCCCGGCAGGGACGTGCCGCAAGAAACGTTTAATATCTACTCCTCGAAAGTCGAGATCTTCTTCAGTTTTGAACTTGTTGGAACTTTCGAGTTATCGTAGAGATCTTCGAAATTGCTGAATCTCAAAAAATCGCCAAGTTTGTAAGATTTGAATGTTATGTTTTAGATTCTATATTTCTCAAATTCTTATTTCAAGACTCTATTTTAAATTCGTGTCTTTATTTACCGTGAGGAGCTTGCCGTTACTTAACGCGTATTACTAAGCGAATCGCTAAATATCGCCGACCGGCAATTTATTATCTCACATCCTGGATCTGGAAAATTCGCAGGGTGGTTGGGAAAGAAGTCATCGGTTCTGAGATTTAAAACCGCCATTAGGACTGACGAAAGAGTGCGACTGACGAATGAGATTATTAGTGGAATTCAAGCTATTAAAATGTACACCTGGGAGAAGCCATTCAGCGCGCTTATCGAAATGGCGAGAAAGTGAGTACTGCACTTACGTAGATTACGTAAGTAATACTTATATCAGTCACGTGAGCAGAAGACGAGCCTTCGTCGACAGGAATAGAAAAAGAAACATTGCAAAATACACGGCAGCTTCATAGCGATTAAATCGTGTCTTTAAATGAAATGATGTTCGTGTCGCAATTACGACATTAACGTTAATTGCCTACTGTGCGACGGACGGTAGAAATTTCAATTGGTTCCCACGCGTTTTGTTCAATTTTTGTCTTGACTTGAACACTGTTAGTTTTTACATAAGGCGGTCGTCGTTATGACACTGTAGCTCGATTTTGGCTTTCGTTTGTAAACTTCACAAATATCTGCAATATATGCTTTGCGCTCATTCCTTGAAATATATTCATCGATTGAAGTCGAGTCGTTGATAAAATGATAATAATATCGTTGGACAAGATGATAATCAACGGCCTTGTCGTTCAAATAGAACATTCCGCATTTATCAATATTTTATCGTTGCACTATCATATTTTTATGTTACTTCAAGAAGTATCAAGAACTTGTGCGTTTTTATTGAGAATTTCGTGATAAATTCGCTTTCTTCCTTTCTCTCTCTTCAAACACATCTCTTGCTTCTAAGTATATTATTTACATATAATTATCAATTCAAATATATCAGATAAATTTATATTTTATATTTTAAAATATTTTCTCTCTCTCTCTCTCTCTCTTTCTTTTTCTATACACACACATATATATACATATAAGCATAACAATAACTTTTGAAATTCTAAAACATTTTCGAAAATCTTTCTAGTTCTCGACATCAAATTCCTTCAATTACCTGCTCAAAGTTTAACGAACTCTGACGCGAGTAGATTACATCGCAAGTGAATTATCTACCTCGATACGTTGAAACAATTTTCACGCGCGCGACGCCATTTAATCGACATGTAAATTAATATCTAACCGCAGCTCGCAAGCTCTATATTAAATATCCATGCACACTTATCCGAAATATCTGTACACACGGTGTACAGTACGGTTTTATTTCGACTACTCCGTATTTTCGTATCGACCGAACGCTTCATTGGATCAGGTGGGTGTTTAATAAAACATTGGCCGCTTAAAGGAAATATACGAGCGCCCGTGTGGTTTTCCGGCTCGAAGAATGAACAAACAAAGAATTCGTAAGGGGAAGAAAGAGAGGGAGAAGAAAAGAGACAGAAAGAAAAGAGAAGAACGAATGAAATAAAGAAAAAAAAAAGAAGGAACGTAAATACGGTGAAATTTGTTTGCAGGAAAGAAATCAACGTCATCAGAGCGACATCGTATATTCGGGGTGTAACGATGTCGTTTATCATCTTCACCACGAGAATGTCACTCTTCATCACAGTATTGGTTTACGTGTTGTTTGACAACAAGATAACGGCCGAGAAAGTCTTCATGGTGACCGCCTACTACAATATTCTACGTACAACGATGACTGTCTTCTTCCCGCAAGGTATTTCTCGCACTGATTTTCGGTCTCTTGTTCTCCATCTCGATTTTCTCCGTTTCCTTTTAATCTTTCTCTACCTTTTACTTCTGCTAGTTTATATCTTTACTTTTTATCTGTTTATTTTTTTCTTCCCTTTTCCATTCGTCGCAAGAATTAACTCACCATCGCATGAGTGTCAATTGATATTGTTGAGAATCCCAAATGAATTATCAAGATGGGTTTTACATTTTCTTCGTCCTGCAAATTAGGAATAACGCAGACGGCGGAAGCTATGGTGTCCATCAGACGTCTACAGAAATTCATGATGTACGACGAGATCGACCACACGAGTAAATCTGAGTCCATGATCAACGGAAAGAAAGACTCAAAGGACATCATGCAGGTAGATATCACGGGGAACGCGAAAGAGAAGAAGAAGGTCAACCAGGAGAAAGACGATCAGCAAGTGCAATATGATCAAGGTGATCACGCGGGTCGCGGCGATCGGAATGAATATATCATCTCTATCGAGAACGCCAGTGCCAAGTGGCTGGATCACGAAAAGGAGGACACTCTGCAGAATATCACTATCAAAATGCGACCCGGCGAACTGATCGCCGTCGTCGGTCAAGTCGGTTCGGGCAAGAGCAGCCTGATGAACGTTATCCTGAAGGAGTTGCCCCTACACACTGGCACCATTAAGGTACGTGCGCGTTATTTTTCAACTCTATTTGAGTCCATTTGAAATATATTAAAATCTATCTATTATTTATTTAAACCTCTGTTTAAAAATGTACACACCAAATGTATAAAATTTTAGATAAACCATTGAACTTTACTCTTATCTTTAGAAAAAGAAAAAACTTAGGAACCTTTAGAGCTTTAAAAGTTTCCAGAAGCGAGTCTTTAGTAGAGTTGCTTCTGCTAATTTTATTGGTGTATCACAAAATATCCTTTCTTTTCCTAGGTGAACAATAGTGTCGCTTACGCTAGCCAAGAACCTTGGCTGTTCGCCGGATCGGTGAGACAGAATATCCTGTTCGGCCGTAAGATGGATCAGTTTCGATACGACCGCGTGATCAAAGTGTGCCAGTTAAAGAGAGACTTCAGTTTGTTGCCGTACGGCGACAAGACCATCGTAGGCGAGAGAGGTATCAGTCTCTCTGGCGGCCAGCGTGCAAGGTTGGTCTCTCGTGCTTCTCTCGATAAAAAATTCCAGACACGCACGCGAAGTTTATCGAGATCTTCACCTTGAATATATAATATGCTCCACGTGTGTAAAGATTTGATCTCCAAATCTTTTGTTGTTTTATCTCGTTTATTATTTGCGCATCTCTTCCGCTTCGTGGCTACAAACTCGTTGCGAACACGCGTGTTAATTCTATACAAGGTGCGAAGAATTATTAGAAATTTCATCTGTTCGTTAATCTCAGTAGATCGAAAAACTAATATCATCGACTCAGCTGAAGAACTAGCTGAGAGAGATTTCTTTTTGTTTTGATTACTTTTAATTACTTACTCATCACTAGTCTATCGCACATGATGTAGTTCTAAGGGGTTATTTGATCGTGTTCTTACTTAGATATCTAGCTGATGTTCACCTGCTTTCTTTCTTCTCTCTCTTTCATTCTCGCACATACACGCGCGTGTCACTATGCAGAATTATCTTATCGTCATGCTTCAGCAGGCAAACAGTGTCTTCTTTCTATGATCGCATACTTTGATAAGCGTTCTGTTTAACAGTGCCTGTTCAATGTACCTTTTCTTTTTTTTTATAACCATATCTTGAGAACTTGGTGTGTTCTTCAGCGATAAATATCATGTGAAAAGATCACGCGAGCGAGACGATTGTCTCAGGTACAACTTAACACATTCATTGCCAAACTGAAAATTTGAATTTCGTGTAGTGGCCAAAGTTATTTTTTCTTTTTTTTTTTCAACAGACGATGGCTGGAGGCCATCCTCCCTCCACGAGAGTTCAATCCCTTCCCCAGTGGCCTATGTAAACATCACGCGCCGTTTCGTTATTCTATCCCGCATAGAAAATCGTTAGCAATTACACGATATCGCGTGAACGGCAATGAACGTGTTAAACAAAGTCACGAATTCTTGAAAGAGTTTACAAGTTTCTGCGAAATGAAGAGTATGTAGAGAGAAAACATGAATAGAGCTATGAAGATATGAAAGATTCGAGTATATGAAGGATCGATTGATTGTTCATTTGAATTGTATTATTGATAATTGCACATTAATAAAATATTAATATTTTCCCCAGGATTAATTTAGCGAGAGCTGTGTATGCCGAATCCGACATATATCTTTTAGATGATCCTTTAAGCGCCGTAGATGCTCACGTGGGCAAGCACATGTTTGAGGAGTGCATCGATAAGTATCTACAAGGAAAAACTCGAATCTTGGTGACTCATCAGTTGCAATATTTGCGAAATGTCGGCAGGATTATCGTGTTGAAGGATGGGGCTATTCAGGCTGAAGGGTGTGTAGTTCTGATATTTCCTCTTTTCTTTATCTTTAAAAATTCTCTTTGCCTTAGTAATATAAATTTTTAAAATATTACACGGAGAACGATATTTAGTCGAATAGAACAATTAAAGATATATCCAGAGTATTACATTTTTTCGCCATGAAGAATATCTTTTTTTGTTCATCAGAACGTACGATGAATTGGGTTCCATGGGAGTGGATTTCGGTCGACTGTTGGAGACTCAAACTCAGGTGGAAGAGCAGTCTGCTTCGGCTCCGGTTAGTCGTAGCAACTCACGTAACGCCAGTATTACCTCGCTCAGTTCATTTATGACGAACGATACTTCTAAGCAAGAACCAGACGAGGTAAGAAGACATACATACAAAGATATATCGAGATATCTAATAATAAATAAGCTAATGCTACTTGAGTCAAGTGTCAGTTACTTAGATCTAATCAATTAATTTCGTCTATTTAATTCCATCAATTTACGGATTGATTCGGTTCAAGTAATTTCGATTATTAATCATGAGTAAAATTAATATCGAAATGGAAATCATGTAGGTGGCCGAGACGCGTACAGTTGGCACTATTTCTCGTAAAGTTTACGCAGATTACTTCCACGCTGGTGGCAATTGGTGCTTCATAATTACTGTGGCTATGCTCTGTATCTTGGCGCAAGCCGCTGCCAGCGGCGGGGACTTCTTCCTCGCGCGCTGGGTTGACTTCGAAGAGATACATGTAAGTATGAAATACGCTCGCAGGCACATAGATGTCATAGCTCAGCTCTAAGTCTGCGACTTTATTCAAAACTCGCTCAACAACGCGATTAATTGCGCAGGTGAACAAAACAGCCAACGGCACGGTGGTGGTCGATCCGAACAGTACTCTCTCTCGAGATGCTTACATCTACATCTACACCGGTGTGACTGTATTGACTATCGTTATAACCCTCATCCGTTCGTTCTCCTTCTTCTGGGCATGCATGCGAGCTTCCAGACGACTTCACGACAATATGTTTCGCTGCATCAGTCGCGCCACTATGCGCTTCTTCAACACCAACACGTCAGGACGTGTATTAAATCGCTTTTCCAAAGACATGGGTGCGGTGGACGAGTTGTTGCCTATTGCCCTAATTGACTGCATCCAAATTGGCCTGGCGTTGCTCGGTATTATCATCGTGGTCTCCATCGCGAGTCCTTGGTTATTGATACCCACCGTGATCATCGGATTCATATTTTATTACTTGAGAGTCTTCTACCTGGCTACCAGCCGCAGCGTCAAGCGTTTGGAGGGTATCAGTGAGTATCTCGAGCTCGCATCGGTTGAATAAATTAGCACTACTAATACATAAAATAATAAACTTTATATATCGAGATGTTTTGGAAATAATATTGTATAAAATACAAGTACGATAGGTTGTTCAATATATAAATCATACTTTTGTGATAAATTATGTTCTCTCTTAATAATTTAATATTCGATCTTTCCTCAGCACGTTCGCCGGTCTTCGCTCATTTGAGCGCGACTTTGCAAGGACTGCCAACAATTCGTGCCTTTGGGGCGGCGGAAATCCTCACGAAAGAGTTCGATCGTCACCAGGATCTCCATTCGTCCGCGTGGTACATCTTCATCGCCTCCTCGCGAGCGTTTGGTTTCTGGCTGGACGTTTTCTGCGTGATATATATTGCGTTGGTCACTCTGAGTTTTCTCGTGCTAGATAACGACGGTCCCGGCTCGATGGACGGCGGCAGGGTAGGCCTGGCGATCACTCAAAGCATCGGCCTCACAGGAATGTTCCAGTGGGGCATGAGGCAGAGCGCCGAGCTCGAGAATCAAATGACATCAGTGGAACGTGTCCTCGAATACAGGTAACGTAAATTATATAATCCCTTGATTTAAGAAATTCATAATTTAGAAGATCTGTGTATGAAAATTGTATTGGAAATTTCTGATAAATTTCTTAGATGTCCTTCCGATTACATCACAATTTTCTTTATAATTAACTAAAACTTAATAAAGTTTTCTTACAGATTATAATCAAATATAATTTCTAAATGTAATAATACACAATTATATGCAATCAAGATTTATGAGAACCGAACGATAGTAATAATTAAAGCCTACTTAGTTCTCATAGGTTTTAGTTGTAATCAGTTTTCATTGTAGCTTCATTCAAACACCAAGTAAACGTCTTATTAATATTTTTGAAATTTTTGCTACTTCTTTACAGCAAGATAAATAGCGAACCTCCTCTCGAGAGCGCTCCCGATAAGAAACCGAAAGAAGACTGGCCGCAAAAAGGCAAGGTAGAATTCAAGGGCGTGTGGTTGCGTTACGCGCCGCTGGAGCCGCCCGTGCTGAAAAACCTCAACTTCGTCATCCACCCGCACGAGAAGGTGGGCATCGTTGGCCGCACCGGCGCTGGGAAATCTTCTCTCATCTCAGCGCTTTTCCGTCTGGCCGACGTGGAGGGTCCGATCGAGATCGATGGCATCGACACCAGCACCATTGGTCTGCACGACCTGCGTTGCAAGATCAGTATCATCCCGCAAGAGCCGTTCCTCTTTTCCGGCACTCTGCGTCGCAATCTTGATCCCTTTGACACGTACCCGGACGACGTGCTATGGCGAGCACTCGAGGAAGTTGAATTGAAAGAAATGGGCCTGGAAGCGCACGTCAACGAGGGCGGCTCCAATCTCAGCGTCGGTCAGCGGCAGTTGGTTTGTCTGGCACGCTCCATCGTGCGCAACAATCCAATACTCGTGCTGGACGAGGCCACCGCGAACGTGGACCCGCGCACCGACGAGTTGATCCAGAGAACCATCCGCAGGAAATTCGAGAATTGCACAGTGCTCACGATCGCCCACAGGCTCAACACTGTGATGGACAGCGATCGTATCTTGGTGATGGACGCCGGCAGTGCGGTGGTGAGTCCTTTTCTTTTATGGTATTTCTCTTTGGGCTGTATTCGTGGTACTGTTGTATAGATCGTTTCAAGTGGTCACTTGTCATTTCTATGACTTGTTTTAATTTGTAGGTGTATGCATACAGATTATATATTACTAACATACACTAATTGAAAAAATGATTTTTTCTATTACGAGAAATCAGCGAAGTTTAATGGATTGTAATTTCTGTAAAACCAAGGATAACGAGATGGTTAAAGTTACAATTAAAGTTTACGTTTTTTTTTTCACTTTCGCGTAAAAGTACGTCTGACTTGCCGTTGAGTTGTACTACTTTCTCGAATCATTTAGTATAGTGACGCCTCGTAGCGGAGATATCGGAACTAAAAGTTGTCTTAGCTAAGACTTTTACTTTATTTAGCCAAAATTCGAATTGCAATTAATTAGGGGGTTCTTTTACATTATATTAATCCTTATAACATTTTACTGAGCCATACTATATTGATTCTTGTGATATTTAGCCAAGATTCAAACCACGTTGTATTGTTCCCCAATAATATCTAGTCAAGACTAGAACCATAATTTAGCCAAGCCGATAACATTTAGCCAAGACTCGAACAACAATAGGTAGTTTGTCAGCTGAGGGTTTCTTCAAAAATTATTTTTCAAAATGTAGTTCCAACATTTCCGCTACGAGTCGCTAGTGACCTAAACGAGGAATCGAGGTAACAGTATGAGCCAACAATTAGACGTGCTTCTATCCCATCGTGAGAAATACGTAAAATTTAACATCTTGTAACTTCGACAAAAATAACGATAACATATGATAGTTCGAGAAGCATTTTCAAGCTTGAAGTTTCCAGTTTTTCAGAGTTTTGATCACTTTAAATTTCCAACGTTGCTTTCATCTCTGAAAAAACCAAGTTTAATGAGAAATGACGGTGATTGAAGTTTTCTTTCTACTTTATATTTTTTAATGAAGTTTTTATACTCAAAATTTATATATATCAAAATTGCAACGAATGTATTTTAAAGAGATAATTTTCAGCTCTCTAGTTTCGAACGAATATTGCACATTGATTCGTTCGCTTTCTGTGCGCGGTCAAAACTGAAGAACGCTCTTTGCTTCAACATTGAATAATTTCGAGAAAAAATCGCTCCGCAATTTGCATATATGCAAATTAAAGGGTTTGTGCTTTCAAACGGTTTGAATGTCATTTATGTAGGAATTTTATGTGCGCAGTGCAACATGACAAACTTCAACAAATGAAAATGTTTGACACTCGACAGTTTCCGTTTACATTCACGCAATATAATAAAAGAATTAGTATATTAGTATTAATCATATTTAAAAATCGATTTAGAAACTAGAAATTTCAAGCTTTAAAATGCTTTTCAAACCATCTCGTTATTATTATTTTTGCAGCAGTGAAATTCTTTTTATTCCGAGTAAAATGATAGATAAATTAATCCATTTCTTTTCTCTTTTATAATTCTGTATTCTCATGTTTGTGAAAGTTTGATATTCAATTGCGTAGAACAGATCATTCGTTTTATTATTTTTATTACATAATATTACATTTTTTCTACTTGGCTCTATCACGCAAATCGTGTTTCTCGCGTGCTTCGGCAATTTCTAATTACTTCCAAAACGGAAATGTCCGAAGCAGTCGACCGTGTCCCCTCCGTCTCTGTTTTGCGATATACGGACCGTCGCGAATGTGCGACGAAAAGCGACTGTATTTCCATCATGTCCCGCGTAAATCGTAAATATTTTATCGAACTGCCACTTGCGCACGTCGAGGTATATCTCATCGGGGAAAATACAGCCCTCGTAACGAGAGTGGATCGTAAATCGCGAGTTCGCTCCTCAAAACGGATCTCCTTTCCTGCGATAGGAATTCGACCATCCTCACCTGCTGCTGCAGAAGGAGACCGGCTACCTCAAGAGCATGGTGAACGAGACCGGCAAGGCGATGGCGGAGGCCCTGGCCGGCGTCGCCAGCAGCAGCTACCGCAATCGAGCTTCCACGACGCTCTGATTAACGTACCTACGTGGCTAATTATTTAATCGCGTGCGACAGATATCACAGTGTACCGTCTCGGTAGCCGAAGTGGAAGTTTCGCGCGAATCGCTCCTGCAAACCGATCGGCTAGGAATTTCCGGAAGGCCGGGCTCCAACTTTCCACGAGGACGTGTAGCAGTATACGAAAAGTGAGAAAACAACAAGAGAAGAGGAAAAGAAAAATAATACGAAAATCGTGCAAGATTTGCAAGGAGCGGTGGGGAGTGAAGAAGCCCAACGTTTCGCAGTTTCACAGGTAGTCGAAATGTTCGCGAAAGTCGAGGATGAAAATGTGCGACGTGGCACGTTTCTCAATTGTGTCCTGTCGAACACGAGGATTTCACAGGATCCGAGATTAATTCGGGGGTCCCAAGGGATTGGAAGCGCCGGGAGGACAGGAATATCTAGGAGCGATGAGAGGCCTGCCCTAGGAGGCCTTCCTTAAGAGAAGGGGATGGCAATTTAATGATTAATCATCGTATTTACGAGCTGCACGCAGTCTTGTCTTGTAGTTAGTCTTATAATTTTTCTTATTGTTTCGTCGTTGTCCTTTTTAATTAGTGTATCATGGAATTCTCAGTCACTTCGCAGCGCCGTTATCGCCGCCGATATATATTACATATCTAGCGAGAGTTTCTCGAATGGATGAAGGGGAGGAAAAGGAAAAAGGAGCGGAGAAGAAAAGAAAGAAGGCTGTCGCCGATCGGCGCGTCTACGGTAACAGTATTATTACGTCGTTTTTATGTATCAATCAAACTCTCAGATTCCGACGGGAAGTTTCCATTCGTTGGATCACTGGAGATCTCCCCAACGATTCACACCATCAGCTGTCGTGAATGCTTTCGGGATATCAGTCAGGACTCGTCGGGGAACGTAGTACATATATATATATATAAACACTTTTGAAGGACTTCTTTACTTATTTATGACCAGGGATAATTTCGCTTTAGTAACAAAAAAAGAGAAAAATAATTACGCAAGTCGAAGGAGATAACGATTAAAAACTTGCACGAAAAAAAAAGGATAAAGGACGATAAACGCAAGCGACTACAAAAGGGCCTATGGTATTTCCTACGAATTTACACAGCTATAACAGTCACAAGTCCTGATCCGGGAGAAAAAGAGAAGAAAGGACACAACAGGCGGGATCATACAGGCGGGATTTTATGGAGTCCGGGATAATCTAATCAACTCCCAGGGCTCTCGATAATCCTCGGTAATCCTGTGAGGAGTTGCATCACGATCAATAGGCGAGAATTAATTCTTGAGAGATTCGATTGATCCTCGATAACTCGAGCACCGCATACAGGATCGTTGATGAGCTGACAGCTCAACATGGACGTACTTAACGTTAAATGATACAGGAAGGGAGGATTCTACGCCACTTTTATAGGTATATATATATACACAAACACACATACAGACGTATGCTCTATATATACATATATATACTACGCGGTATACACGGGTGTCCGGCGAAAACGTCGCGGTTAAACGTCGCGACGTAGCGGGTCCATAATTCGTCGTACATCACTGCCAGCGGGTGGTCCGGTCGTTCCTTTCTTTTTTTCTCTCTTTTTTCTTTTTTTTTTTCTTTCTTTCTTTCACCACCCACAGGTCACCCCGTGTATATCCGGCGAGAGTGTGCATTCGCGCCGTTTTTCCCGCGAGTATTTACAATGTTCCTGCCGTTTATTACGAACTGGTGCTACAAGTACAAGCGAGACCAAAAGAAAATAGGGAGAAGGAAGTAGAGAGATATTCAAGTGTGCCTCCGTAATAATAAAAGCGGTAAAAGCGAGATACTTATCGTTAGATCACGCGCGAACACTTAAGAGCGCGATTCGTGCGTTGCGTCTAAATTCCCTGTTTTTTTTCTTTCCTTTTTTTTCTTTTTTTTTTTATTACCTCACTAGTTACTACCGTACCGTTATGTCGTCGTCGCTTCTACATTGGTTGTTACCGTCGTCGTATCTTTAACGTTAAGCGGAAGCTTCGCATATACTCGAACTTTCGTCGTGTAAATAATGCAGAATCAAAAAAGAGGGGAGAAACAAGCAAACAACCAACAGACGAGAGGACGAGAGGCGCGCCAAAGTACTTAGCGCAAACATTTTTTATACGTCGATCGCGTTTCGTAGTTGCGCAAGAAAAGAGAAAAGGGAGGAAGGGAGAAAAACGCGACACACTATACAACGCACCGCGGGTAGATTTAGCGAATTTGTCTACGGCTTTTGACATTTTCATACACACACACACACACACACACACACACACACACACACACACACACACACACACGCTGCATCGGGCAGGTGAGAGCGAGACGGAAAAGTGATCTCGAGTACGATCCTCCAGTACTTTATCACGCATCCTTCGATCACACGTCGGACGGACAACCGTGATCACGATCGAGCGCAGAGCTTACGAGCGCAACGATCTCTCCTTTAATATTGGTACCACCGAGTACAGCAGCGAGTCCGATCGGCCACTTGAACGTTCGAGCTGTCCAAATAAAAGAGATGTAGCTTAAACAGCTGCGGTATATATCTATGCATATATTTATATATATTTATATATGTGTACAGTGTCCGCAAAAATCCAGATTAAACTTACATAATGTGTTAAGGAGGTGAGAAAGTTCGCATAAACGTACGTCGAACAATGCTTTATTAAAAAATTATAAACCTTCGAAGATTTACAAGCGGAGCTCTACTTTCTCTACCCTGGATTTAATGTCTCTTGATCTTCTATTTATGGGATCACGCAAAACGGTCGGTTTATGAGAATCTGATACAGATAACTGCATCTGATACAGCTATCTGATACAGAGAAACAGAAGGCCAATTTTTTATGCATTTTGCATTTTGAACTTCTCGCGGAATAGCGTAAACTGTCTCGAATCAACGATTCCGTATAACAAATTATGAAAAAAAATCCTTTTTATAAATCTTTGAGCGCCTCCATAACTTGTGCGTCTCATAACATTTTATAACGTTTCATACCTAACTTTTAAACGTTTTATGACGCTTGTAACTTTTTAATCAGATATTTCAGGACATAATTTTGTATGAACTTTTTTCACCTACTTGATTTTATTAACACGTAGTGTGAGTTTGGCCCCAACCTTTGCAGCATCTTGTATATAATATATATATATATATATATTACATACACATATATATATATAAAAATATATATATATATATTCATAGTAGTATAGTATGTATGTGCGACATATGTATCTCCAGTATGCTTTGTTTTTATTATACACCGCTAATTATGTCTGGAAACAATACCATCATTGTGCCGTAGCATACTTACGTACCATATATCGAAGCATACAGTGATGTCAAATCAACGATCGGAACGACGGTGATTCGATACAGTTTTATGTGCAAAGTCGCTGGTATGCCGATATAGCATTAAAAGGATCAAAGGACAAAAAAAAAGAAAAGAAAACGGAGCGCGTAGTGACCGCGCGCGTATATATCCTGTATACGAAGCTTGTAATCGCCGTAATCGTCGTTAATCAATATTTATTACTTAGATAGATGCGTTGTACTTTTAGATGAAAGATAGATTGAATTATTACAAGTACTTTACAAGGTACAAGTGCCTATGTAACGAAATCATTGTAAGTGGAAAATACAAAATACAAAGAATTATTTATACTAATAGCTCGTTGCGCGTCTGTCTCTCCCTCCTCTCCCTCTTTCCCTTTTTTATCTCTATTTCATATTCTCCCCTTTTGTTTGCGTTACATCGCCGATCAGAAAAATCCCCACCAATGATTGTCATTCCGATTACTTTATTCCGTCATTTACTCAAGTCACCGTAGTTACGTGTTAATTGATGCGTCATGGCGATAACGATGGTTCATTAAAAGAAAGAGAATAAAAGAAAGGAATCCTTCATTCCTTCGCGCACGAAGACATATATATATGTGTGACAGGAATTTATATCACGCTGCGTGTTGAGAGGTGCATAGATTTTTATTTTTCATACTTAAAACATACACCGAGCTATCAGAGGTCAAGGTACAACAGTATAAACGAACAGTATAAATGATCAATAAGTTAAAGTTATCGTCGCGAGAAGCCCGACGAGATGTAACAAGATCAGAAGGATCGAACAAACCGGACGTCGCACCTGGGAGACACAAACGGAGAAGCTGCGAAGAACCTCGCGGTGCGTCGGATGTGAGGTTGCGAGTAAACACACGCAAGCTGCTCGTCCCTGTGTGTCGCAGGTGTGCGCACGATTGATATACTTCATATTTCACTTCGTTTACCAAAATACACGCGATGTCTATTATATCCTCACGTCATTGAAAAAATACACCGCTCGTCGGCGAAGTGAAGCACGGGCGCGGGCGGAGTCAATAAATTAAGTCGCATCAAAATTAATTAATTATCGGCAAAGTAATTAATTAATTAATTTCGACAATTGAACATCAATTATCGAAGTCGCGCGAGCCGACCATAGGTCGCTACCGTGGCATGAGAGGGGGGGATAAAATCAATCGGTGTGGGCGGGGGGCGGGCAGCGATGTATCTCCGTGAATTACCGCGATCTCGAGAAGTCCCTTAAAAATCGCTTACAACTACCGTTGTCTTGGTCGTCCTATTAGGCAAGACCTGGATATACAGCATATACAAAGAATTATCCTTACGTCACGACACCCTCGCCTCGCTATGAACAATTACGCGCGTCTGTTTCGGGACGCGTAAGAACGACTTCCTTTTCTTCATTTTTATTTATCTTTTTATTGTTTTTTTTTTGTTTACCTTAATTACTCACACCGTCGCGTCGGTCGCACAATCGACCGACCAATCAATCAATCAATCATTCAACCAATCAATCAATCAATCCAACGTGCGCGCATACATATGATAGGATATGGATAAACATTTATCTAAAATTACACGCTGTATAATAATAATAATAATATCAATAGTAGTAATAATAATAATAATAATAATAATAATAATAATAATAATAATAATAATATATGATCCCAATTTATTCTGTCGTCCTCGATAAAACTAGCTATAGTAACAAAAAAGAAAGAGAAAGAAAACGGACGAATCGCGGCACTATGTCTTTACAGTTTATTGTCAATAGAAAGATCAATCAATCGAATCGATAAATTACTCGTCGAAAGACGCGTCCGTGAAAAATCGTCTTATCAATAGTGAAGAACAAACGATAGGACCGATAAGAAAAAATTACAAAAATAAAACGAACGAACGACTCTTCTCTGAAAGAGATCCGTATATCGTTGAGTCTGCCAAGTTAAGAAGGTTTCTCTCCTCGAATTAGACTCCCAAGAGAGAGAAAGAGAGAGAGGTTAAGGTGAATAATATTTTTACATTATTAGTTTCAAAATAAATAGGATAGATAATCGTGTTAGCGACTTGGTAAGAGGCCAAAAATATTTGATGCATTTCACTTGCAAGAATGCATTGCACCTAGTTGATGCAATTAATTGATACGAAATCATCGTCATTTTATACGATCGAACCGCATCGCTAATTTTTGTATTCATCGTACCCGTTAAATATACATGTGTATATAAGTCACATTATACTTATCATCAAGTTTATTAATTCCATGTTATATTCTTGTGCGAGGAGAGATATATTTTAAAATATTTAAATATAATATAAAAATAGAAAATTTAATATACGAAATATAAATAGAATTTATATCTAATAAAAGTAAAAGGTAACTTCATATTAAAAAGATATATATGTAAAGATATATATGTGAAACATATATATATAAAATATATACCTTTTTTAATATAGGAAAGTTAAAAAATAAGTTCTTTGTTTTCGAAAATATTTGTAGATTTTATTTCATTGCGAGATGCACCACCATCCAAATGTATAAATTTCTCAAATACTTCGATATTTAAGCAAAGAATTAATTAATCAATTCCTTAATTTCTTGAAGACAAAATATCTCTTTCCTTTCCCCCTCTCTCTCTCTCTTCATCTGGATACAAATTTATATTTCAATAATAACTTAATTCTGTTTTCGAGAGAAATGTTCTTTGTAATCCTGAGAAATTATTACTCAATTTTAACGATATTGTTCTCATTCAACATAATCGCATGCAACGTAATTCTTTTCTGTAATAATGTTTCTACAATTCTCAGGATATAAGATTAAGAAAGTCCCTTTTCGAGACGCGCCGTTCGCGACGTAGTTCTAATATCTATACTCTGCTTACTCGGCTCGCGATTATCCTAGCAAATGATCCTTGCTGGCATCCCGGCGAGACGAGTACACTAGTGTGTCGTAATACTGACAGTAAAGAGAATAATCGCTATAAATGTTAAAAATTAAGTTCACTTCCTCTCCCCCTCCGTCCCATTCACTGAGTGACAGTTCAATCGTCTCTCTAAGTTACAATTACAGCCACTGTTACGGTTATAATTACAGTTAACACTTACTCTCTACGCGCTTTATTCTTATTGTTACCGTCGCTTTTCCTTGGTATCACCTACGCGAACATACTTCTCTGGATTTTGTGCGGTGCGCTCAATTCAATTTCCCGGAGTGGGACCGACCGTCGTAGGTAAGTCGCAAAGTGATTAATTTAGGCGTGTAATTGCGACAGATACCCGATATTCAATTCATCGTTCACGCCGTTCACATTATATTGTACTTCCGCGTTCGATAAAATCGTTCGAGCGAGTCGTCCTCCCAGTTGAAAGATCGATCCTTGAGATCCACGAAAATTCGCGTCTACATGTGAAAATTAACTTATAATTCTAACCGCAGATTCTTAAATTTAGATTCTCTGAGAACGCGAAGTTCTTAAAGCGTGAATTTAGACAAACATTTAGAAGCTACAGTTTCAACCACAGAGGTGTTCCAATTTTGTATCAATAACGTGTTACGTATACGTTCGAAATGCAACGAAGCGTATAATGTAAACGAAACACGACAAAAGTATCGAACTTCTACAAATATACAATTTACACAAGAATAATGAATTCAAAATTCACGGATTTAAAAACGGATTTAATTTAATTATCGTCATTTATTATAAAACGCCAGAAACCTGGAATAACAGTCCAGTAGTCCGCGGGTTTAAAAACGAAACTTTCGTCACGCGCGCGTTGTAAGAGGAGTAAAAAAAGAAATCAACGAATCAAAGGGGAACTAAGACAAATTGAATTTGCAGAATCTTATTTGCGACTCCGAAACTTCGAGCATTTGACTGAACGTGAGCGAGACAACTTGTTTCTCTCTCTCTCTTTCCCTCTTTCCCTCCCTACTTAATATACGTAACAGAAAGTATCCGAAGAGGAAAGAAGGATCTCCGGGAAGCTTCTCCCACCGGGGAACGAATTGCTGCAACAATGGTTCAAGCAACATCTACCGATTGTGCGGGTGCATCGTGTCGCACACAAGGAGCGACACCAGCGACACGACAGACAGTCTCCGTCTATGCTTCACACGTATGTTCGTATATAAAACGGTATAAAACGCTTATGTATTAACGCACCGAGGCAGCTGACGTGTCCGGTCGTCGCGTCGAACAATATCCGGCGAGATCGCTCGCGCCGTTATCGCTCGGCGTCCGATAAACCGGATTTTAGAAGAGATTTCCCGTCGCGTGCGCGCGCGAGACGGAACGCGAGGTGCTCCACGAAACGCAATCTCATCGTGATTGCGTCGCGTCGCGCTGTGTTTGTGTGTGTGTGTGTGTGTGTGTGTGTATGTGTGTGTGTGTGTGTGTGTGTGTGTGTGTGTGTGTGTGTGTGTGTGTGTGTGTGTGTGTGTGTGTGTGTGTATTGGGCGTGTGCAATCGGATAACCCTTTAACCAGCGTTTACATGATCCATTAAGTAAAACGCGACGGTGCAGCGACTTCTTCCTCCTATCCCTATCTTTCTCTCTCTTTCTGTCTCTACTTTCCCCCCTTCTTCGCGCTCCGTACATCCGAAGCTACACGCTGCAAATCAGCGTCGAATATATATTCGCGTGTCTATATATAAATATAAAATATATATGAATACAAACGTCCCTCGACGCACTTAAGAAAAGAAAAATAAACGGAGGAAAAAAAATGGCGCGAGGTCTCCTCGGCGGGTTTCCGGCGGCGCTCTTGCGGAGCCGAGAGCCGAAGCGCGAAATCGCGCGAGAGAGTCACCTTCGCGCCACGATTAAAGGATTTTTTTTGCGGGAATTCTGCAACTTACGCAACGAAAGGAATTGCATAAATAACGCGTCTAGTTAAATAAATATACAGATTTGCGATATGTACAAAGTAGAGTGGCAAGTTGAAAAGAGGACACGACACGGCGACAGCGCAGTGCCGATGTGATAACGACACGTCGCTAATCAAACACTCGTCACGTTCGCGGAAAGGAAGACTGCGCATTTTTCCGTCTTTCGACTTCTCGTCCTCTCTCGGAACGGTTGGAATGCTCGGATGAGCGAACCGATCGTCGATCGCGGAAAGCATATTCGAATTCTCCTCTTTCACGCTTCTCTCTCTCTTTCTTCTCTCTGCCCTGTCCGTTTCTTCTCTCTCTTTCTTTTCTCTTCCTCGTCTTTGTTCTGTCCTGCTTTGAAAATCGCGCGAAGAATTGTACATTCAACTGCTTGTTGCGCGCAATCACACCGCCTCACCGCCCTCAGTCTTTTTACTCGCAGGATCGGCGCATACATCTCCGAGGATCCGAGAATTAAACATCCCCCCTCCCTCCTTCCAACCGTCGCTTGTCTCCTGACCAAGAGAGAATATCTCTCTCTCTCTCTCTCTCTCTCTCTCTCTCTCTCCCTCTCTCTCTCTCTCTCTCTCTCTCTCTCTCTCTCTCTCTCTCTCTCTCTTTCCCTCACCGTGCGCTTAATATCTGCTGCCCAAGTTTCTCGGAGCGAAATTTCGCTGAAAAAGGAGAGTGGTCACGCGGCACTTCACTCGAATTCGAGCGATTCTTTACTTATATGGAGCGAATCCTTCATTCTCAATAAGTAAGTACTTTCACTCGAAGTTGAAGAATGAGTATAATGCGTTCGCTCGGATCGATCGAAATATCCGCTCATATGGAGTCAGAATCCCCTCTCGGTTTCAGTGAAACAGTCACTCTTGTGATTTCGCGAGAGGCAGTATTTTCGCTATCGCTTCGGAGCGAAAGCACCGCCGCTTCTCACTCGTCTCGGACGAGATTTCACCCCAAAAAATTCACAAAATATCTGCTCGCAAATCCCTGCTGTGTATTATTTGCAGTGTAATATTTGCAAGTCTCCACACGGCCGATAAAAACACCGTCATCGCGAAGCGCAACGTTCGAAACGACCGAGCGAGAGTTGTTATTAAACAAACAGCCGTCCTTCCCCTCGCCCGTCGCCTTGTCGCCCTGATTCCTCATTAGCTTTCTCTCTGGAGTCGACTTCGCGATCGAATTTGCTCTCCGTCCACGACGACGCGATTCGCGAGGAAATCAGTCGCGACATGAGAACGCTCTTTGTCGCGGAGTACCTCTCCCTCTCTCTCTCTCTCTCTCTCTCTCTCTTCCTCGTCTGTACATATGTCTCACGCGATAATTCGAACCGCGAGAATCGAAGGAAAGATCGTTTGTGCACCTCGATTTCAACGTAGGCCTTTCAGCACAGCGTCATTCTCGTGCGCGTTCTTCGCTTGCGCGATTCGTTCGAAGGCGTGCACGCCTGCTGGAAATCGACATCAAGGACGCAGCTCGTTCTTCCGCAAGATCATCGGGTCGTCGGACCGAAGATCAGACTTACAAGTCCGAGATGGAGAGATAAAAGTTCCAGATACAAGCTCGATGTCGAAGCCGGGGGCGGAAAACGACAGGGCGATAATGTGAAGGAAATGAGGGGGGGGGGGCGGGTTGAAAACTGAGAACGAGGGAGGGGGATCAATGTTGATGAAGATATATATACGGAGAGCGAAACGGCTTTTTTGGGATTAGCGCTTTAAGAAGCTCTCGCGTCTCAAATTTCAATCATTCGGATCCAGGCCAAGCCGCGATCCGTGCGGAAGTCGAAGTATCAAGGACACGAGGATTCGCCTGTACTCATAGGACCCTCTCCTCGCGCGCCACCCAGCGGAGCCTTGTCGTCGTCGCCGTGATCGTCAAGAGATCGTTCGAATCGTCGGTTTCGCGTTTGTCCCGGGAAAGAAAAGCGAAGGAAAGGCGAAGAAGAATCGTCGTTAGGGACGGAGGGGGATCATCCGGCCGCAGGACACTCAAGTTGAAGCGTTGCCCTCGGGGGATGGGCAAGGAAGGAAGAGGGAGCTCTCAAGGTCAGGACGCGTAAAAGTTCTCACGCAGAGAAGCCGCGGGGATCGTCGGTCTCCTTCTCGCGGCTTCCGGCGAACAGGTGCAAGGAGGGAAGTTTCCCCTTCGTCCGCAGGTTCCGGCAGTGATCAGTGGTGGCGCGACGGCGACGGCAATGGCGTGATGGCGATGGCGTGGCGGCGAGAACGCGCGGCCCTAAACGAGGACCTCGAGGCTCTCGCGCGAGCGTGCCTTTTGCTGACCGCATTTACCATTGGCCTGCACTATCATCGCCACCGATTGGCAGCCGGTCTCGGACGCGACCGGCCGTATCGCCGGCATCGCCAGCCGCAGTTTGTACCAGAACTCGCGGCCGCCGTCGCCGCCGTCGGCGCCGTCCTTCCAGCGCAGGACCGTCAGGTGATCGAAGAAGACTCTGCCGTCCAGGATGCCGTCGCCGCGCTCTCGTCGCGATCGTTTCGCGATCGTCGCCGTGGTGCCCGGCATGCTCTGCAGCGCAACCACGATCGTGCGCGCCGGCAGCACCGACAGCTGCTTCAGCACCCCCGCGACGCTCGCGTCCGTCCAGACGTTGTCCAAGGACGCGGGGCTCAGCACCATGATGACGCGCCGGGCGGCATTCGCGTGCGAGCAGATCTCCAGGCTCCCTGCAACACGTGAGTGGTTTCTTTATGTCTCAAGGGTTTTGGTGTGGGGCCCTGCTGGTGGGGAACTCGGCGGAACGTTCACTCCGGAGACTTTGTTCAGCGAAATTTCATCGAGGAAACTGGTCGACATTACGCGTAAGAAGAATCACCGAAGTCCCGGGGATGAAAAGTGAATTTCAAGTGGCGACGTCCGAACGTCTCCATTAGGGGTTACGGCTAGCGAAACGGGACCGAATTATTAGGTGTGCAAATAAGTTCTCTATGTTGAAATTGGTTGCTTTATAAAACGTACTGAAACTCATTTCTCCCGCCATCTTGTATACGTAGCTCTGACATTCGTGTTTACACGATATAGGTTTCAGTTGTTTACAAGCTCTGTCGTTCAGTGTGTATCCAAATGTAAAGAGATGAATGTCAACAAGCAACATTTACGGCACTATATGTTATTTTGTTTTAAACTGGAAGAAAATGCAGCTGGAGCTACTAAGGTGATTAAGTTGGTTTCGGGTGAAAACGCAATAGGTTATGAAACAGTTAGAAAGTGATTTGCGAGATTTCGTGCGAAAAATGTTGGTGTTGGGCGTTTAATGGGATTGGAAGGGAATCATTCACTACAAACTTCTGAAACCTGGTGAAATTGCTACATCTGAACGATATCAAGCCCAGCTAGTCAAACTAAGAGACGCGCTTGAGGAAAAGAGAATATTTACGGGCAAAGGAACTCGAAAAGTGATTTTGCTTCATGACATGAAACCACCAAGTTTCTACCGCGAGGGCATCCGTAAGCAACCCGATAAGTGGCAAAAGACCATAGATAGCGATGATGAATATTTCAATTATTAAGCATTGTAACAAGTATGTTTTCAATAAACTTGAATTTTATCAAAAAACACAGAGAATTTATTTAGTATACCTAATACGATCGAGTGATTCCTTTGATCAGTTCATGTTTCTAAGCCCGGGTGGAGAGAGCCTTTCTCTCTCAAATAACTCTTTCAGTCACATTGACCAAAATCGAAAAGCCGATGCATCGTTTTCCCACGTCTCCGCGTGCGTATCAAACTGCGCGATACTAACTATTCCCCGATTAAAAAATTGACGAATAATATCTTATCAGCTATCAGAGACGCGAAATCGATTCTTGAAGGATGCACGTTCGTTTTTTATCGTGCGTGTAATTTACGATACGAGAGAAAGAAGGAGAAAGAAGGAAAGCGCGAATAAATCGTGAATTTCATCGAAAATGTCGGTCAGCGCGCTTTTTCGCCCACGTCGACGTTCGGTCCGATTACGAGACTTCGACTCGAATCAGCCAGCCAGCCAGCCAGCTAGCCAGCCAACGGGCCGATGCTGAATTTTGCACGTACACTCTTTTTTCGAGGGCACTCTGGAAATATTGTCCCGCCGGCAGGACGGCTGGATTTCACGGGCGATAAAGTGAAAGCAAACCGGCATTGGCGCGGCACCGGCGCACGAGCAATAAAAAGCCGGCCACCCGGTAATGTATGAGTTACCGCCCGGTACCACCGTGTATATTTCAGGCTCGATTGTGATGCAGGCGCGCGTTCACGTAGCTCGACAAAAACTGATCGACCGGATAGACGCCCCGGTGTGTTACGTCTCGTTGTTTCCGGAGGGAAACTTCGTTAACTGCACGAGTGAGACGTCGTGGACTGTCGTCGGATGTGTATGCACGGATATGTGTGCGAAGAACGAGCGTGCTTCCATTCGAATCGATTGAATTAAATCAGGTGTAAGATATGAGAAATTTAGTTGAGAGTGTAGTGTTTCGAATACACGATTTTATTAGTGGGAGACCTAAATCGATCTCACTTGACTTGCTCGACGTTCTCTCAATGATTTCTTTTGTAATTGTCGCATTACATTAAAATTGTACAAAATACCGATATGAGTATTCATTAAGGTGACTCAACTAATGTTGCCATTTTATTGTCTTTCATTGCCGAGGAAATGACTATATTTGAAGCGGCGTACATCATCATCATGATGTACGATGTTTTTCAAGTATCATTAAAATGCAAAATGATTCTTCACCAAGAATCTATCTCCGGTGATCCGCATTTATCTCCGGTGATTCGCATCACGGATCGGTCCGCGGATCCGTCAAGATCGGAGGCTCACTAATTTGTTACCTTCGTAAGGTGGAAACTTTCGGCAAGCCCTTCGCAAGCCGGGACGACCAGCCGAGTCGAGGAAAATTATAGCTTTGCTCGGACACGCGAAAGCAGAACTCGGACGCGAAAGATTCGTGGGATTGAACCGTTCGAACAGTTCCAGGTAAGAACACTTGTGTGGATTTCAACGGAACTAGCCTGTTCGATCCATTCGCAAAACTCCGAGAAGTCAGTCGTACAATTCGGTAAGATAAAAAGATACATGCAAGAACATCACGAGCAGAAAAAGCATCTTCCTAGTGGATTATATTCTCCTGATAATAAAGTGAGCAAAATGGGAAATCTTGAAACTACGAATTTTTCCGCCTGAAAGTCAGATTACTTCTTTAGGAATTATATTCCCCTCCGGGGAATTTTGAAACTTCGAATTTTCCTGCCTGGAAGACAGGTTACCTCTTTGCGGATTATATTCTCCTGATAATAAAATGGCAAAACGAGAAATCTTGAAAATCCGAATTTTCCCGCCTAAAAGTCAGAATACCTCTTCGCGGATTATATTCTCCTGATAATAGAATGGCAAAACGGGGAATCTTGAAACTCCGAATTTTCCTGCCTAAAAGTCAGAATACCTCTTCGCGAATTATATTCTCTTAATAATAGAATGGCAAAACGCGAAATCTTGAAACTCCGAATTTTCCCGCCTGGAAGTCACAATACCTCTTTGCGGATTATATTCTCCTGATAATAGAATGGCAAAACGAGGAATATTGAAACTCCGAATTTTCTCGCCTGGAAGTCAGAATACATCTTCGCGGATTATATTCTCCTGATAATAAAATGGCAAAACGAGAAATCTTGAAACTCCGAATCTTCTCGCCTGAAAGTCTGAATACCTCTTCGCGGATAATATTCTCCTAATAATAGAATGGCAAAACGAAAAATCTTGAAACTCCGAATTTTCTCGCCTGGAAGTTAGAATACCTCTTCGCGGATTATATTCTCCTAATAATAAAATGGCAAAACAGGGAATTTTGAAACTTCGAATTTTCCTGCCTCGTTGTCAGGTTACCTCTTTGCGGATTATATTCTCCTAATAACAAAATGGCAAAACGAGGAATCATGAAACTCCGAATTTTCCTGCCTGTATGTCAGGTTACCTCTTTGCGGATTATATTCTCCTAATAATAAAGTGGCAAAACGGGGAATTTTGAAACTTCGAATTTCCCGGCCTGGATGTCAGGTTACCTCTTTGCGGATTATATTCTCCTGATAATAAAATGGCAAAACGAGAAATCTTGAAACTTTGAATTTTCCCGCCTGGAAGTCAGAATACCTCTTCGCGGATTATATTCTCCTAATAACAGAATGGCAAAACGAGAAATCTTGAAGCCCCGAATTTTACTGCCTAAAAGTCAAAATACCTCTTCGCGAATTATATTCTCCTAATAATAGAATGGCAAAACGCTAAATCTTGAAACTCCGAATTTTCCCACCTGGAAGTCAGAATACCTCTTCGCAGATTATATTCTCCTAATAACAGAATGGCAAAACGAGAAATCTTGAAACTCCGAATTTTCCCACCTGGAAGTCAGAATACGTCTTCATGGGTGGAGGCCCTCTCGCTCCCGCGCATGGTTCGCGCCATGTGCGGGAGCGAAGAGGTGTGGGGGGAGGCGGCCTCCTTCTGCAAGGACATCATGTCCCGGAAGGAGGCCGCCGAGTGGGAGCGCCGCCCCTCCGACCGTCCTAGGAGACGGCGGAGGGGTCGGGCCTCCCCAGGTTTAGGGAGCGGGCCCGAGCTGGCGCCAGCCGAGGAGGAGCAACGATCTTCGGACAACCGAGGATCGCCTCCTCGGCCGCCTCGGGCCCGCATGCGGACGCGCGGGGGAGGGTTGTCGGGGGGAGGGGTGTAAACCCACCCTCGCCCTCCACCGGGCGTCGACGAGGTAGGGTAGGGGGAGCGGGGCCTTCTGGGAAAAGGTCTCGCTCCCCCGCCTCCTCCGGAGTGGAATCACTCACGAGGAGGGGGCGGGGAGGGAGGGTGGATGTCCCCTCTCTCCCATAAAGTACCGGAAGGCCAACCCGATCGGCAAGCCGATCGGGGCACCGCACCCGGACCTTCTTCGAGGAGAGGATCCACACGGGTGCGGTACTTGGGCGTGGGGCTCCGTGAGAGCCCTGGGGCCGGGGTGTTGGGGAGGGAATGATGGTGCAGTTCCCCCAAATCCCCCCATCTCGGTCCGACTGGTAGACATCCCGCAGGAGTTTTAGTGAGTAAGAGTCTCACATAACCCTCTGCCCCTCCCAGGGGGCGGAGGGTACCCATGATGGGTTTCTCCTGCGTTATCAAAAAAAAAAAAAAAAAGAATACCTCTTCGCGGATTATATTCTCCTAATAATAGAATGGCAAAACGGGGATTTTGAAACTTCGATCTTTCCGGCCTGGATGTCAGGTTACCTCTTTGCGGATTACATTCGCCTGATAATAAAATGGCAAAACGCGGAATATTGAAACTCCGAATCTTCTCGCCTGAAAGTCTGAATACCTCTTCGCGGATTATATTCTCCTGATGATAAAATGGCAAAACGAGGAATCTTGAAACTTCGAATTTTCCCGCATGGAAGTCAGAATACCTCTTCGCGGATTATATTCTCCTAATAATAGAATGGCAAAACGAGAAATCTTGAAACTCCGAATTTTCCCGCCTGAAAGTCAGAATACCTCTTCGCGAATTATATTCTCCTGATAATAAAATGGCAAAACAAGAAATCTTGAAACTCCCAATTTTCCCGCCTGAAAGTCAGAATCCCTCTTCGCGGATTATATTCTCCTAATAATAGAATGGCAAAACGGGGAATTTTGGAACTTCGAATTTTCCCGCCTGAAAGTCAGAGTACCTCTTCGCGAATTATATTCTCCTGATAATAAAATGGCAAAACGAGAAATCTTGAAACTCCCAATTTTCCCGCCTGAAAGTCAGAATCCCTCTTCGCGGATTATATTCTCCTAATAATAGAATGGCAAAACGGGGAATTTTGGAACTTCGAATTTTCCTGCCTGTATGTCAAGTTACCTCTTTGCGGATTATATTCTCCTAATAATAAAGTGGCAAACCAGGGAATTTTGAAACTTCGAATTTTCCGACCTGGATATCAGGTTACCTCTTTGCGGATTATATTCTCCTAATAATAAAATGGCAAAACGAGAAATTTTGAAACTTCGAATTTTCCGACCTGGATATCAGGTTACCTCTTTGCGGATTATATTCTCCTAATAACAAAATGGCAAAACGAGGAATCCTGAAACTCCGAATTTTCCCGCCTGAAAGTCAGAATACCTCTTCGCGAATTATATACTCCTTATAATAGAATGGCAAAACGGGGAATATTGAAACTTCGAATTTTCTGGCCTTAATGTCAGGTTACCTCTTTGCGGATTATATTCTCCTGATAATAAAATGGCAAAACGAGGAATATTGAAACTCCGAATTTTCTCGCCTGAAAATCAGAATACCTCTTCGCGGATTATATTCTTCTAATAATAGGATGGCAAAACAACAAATCTTGAAACTCCGAATTTTCCCGCCTGGAAGTCAGAATACCTCTTCACGGATTATATTCTCCTGATAATAAAATGGCAAAACGGGGATTTTGAAACTTCGAAATTTCCTGCCTGAAAGTCAGATTACCTCTTTGCGCATTATATTCTCCTAATAACAAAATGGCAAAACGGGGAATCTTGAAACTCCGAATTTTCTCGCCTGAAAGTCAAAATACTTCTTCGCGGATTATATTCTCCTAATAATAGGATGGCAAAACAAGAAATCTTGAAACTTCGAATTTTCCCGCCTGGAAGTCAGAATACTTCTTCGCGGATTATATTCTCCTAATAATAGGATGGCAAAACAGGAATTCTTGAAACTCCGAATTTTCGCGCCTGGAAGTCAGAATACCTCTTCGCGGATTATATTCTCCTGATAATAAAATGGCAAAACGAGGAATCTTGAAACTCCGAATTTTCCTGCCTGTATGTCAGGTTACCTCTTTGCGGATTATATTCTCCTAATAATAAAGTGGCAAACCGGGGAATTTTGAAACTTCGAATTTTCCGACCTGGATATCAGGTTACCTCTGTGCGGATTATATTCTCCTAATAATAAAATGGCAAAACGAGAAATCTTGAAACTCCGAATTTTCCTGCCTGGAAGTCAGAATACCTCTTCGCGGATTATATTCTCCTGATAATAAAATGGCAAAACAGGGATTTTGAAACTTCGAAATTTCCTGCCTGAAAGTCAGGTTATCTCTTTGCGCATTATATTCTCCTAATAACAAAATGGCAAAACGAGGAATCTTGAAACTCCGAATTTTCCCGCCTGAAAGTCAGAATACCTCTTCGCGAATTATATTCTCCTTATAATAGAATGGCAAAACGGGGAATATTGAAACTTCGAATTTTCTGGCCTTAATGTCAGGTTACCTCTTTGCGGATTATATTCTCCTGATAATAAAATAGCAAAACGAGGAATATTGAAACTCCGAATTTTCCCGCCTGGAAGTCAGAATACCTCTTCGCGGATTATATTCTCCTGATAATAAAATGGCAAAACGAGAAATCTTGAAACTTCGAATTTTCCCGCCTGCAAGTCAGAATACCTCTTCGCGGATTATATTCTCCTGATAATAAAATGGCAAAACGGGATTTTGAAACTTCGAAATTTCCTGCCTGAAAGTCAGAATACCTCTTCGCGAATTATATTCTCCTGATAATAAAATGGCAAAACGAGGAATCTTGAAACTCCGAATTTTCCTGCCTGAAAGTCAAAATACCTCTTCGCGGATTATATTCTCCTAATAATAGGATGGCAAAACAAGAAATCTTGAAACTCCGAATTTTCCCGCCTGGAAGTCAGAATACCTCTTCGCGGATTATATTCTCCTGATAATAAAATGGCAAAACGAGAAATCTTGAGACTTCGAATTTTCCCGCCTGCAAGTCAGAATACCTCTTCGCGGATTATATTCTCCTAATAATAGGATGGCAAAACAAGAATTCTTGAAACTCCGAATTTTCGCGCCTGGAAGTCAGAATACCTCTTTGCGGATTATATTCTCCTAATAATAGGATGGCAAAACGGGAAATTTTGAAACTTCGAATTTTCCTGCCTGAAAGTCAGGTTACCTCTTTACGGATTATATTCTCCTGATAATAAAATGGCAAAACGAGAAATCTTGAAACTCCGAATTTTCCTGCCTGGATGTCAGGTTACCTCTTTACGGATTATATTCTCCTGATAATAAAATGGCAAAACCAGAAATCTTGAAACTTCGTATTTTCCTGGCTAGAAGCTAGGATACCTCTCTGCGAATTATAGTTTCCTAATATAAATTTATAAGTTTCTGAAAATTTCAAATTCTGTGTTTCCGCAAATTTATATCAGGAAAATATAGTAAGCGAAAAGGTATTCAAAATAGACGTATGGGTGATATGTTGGGATGTAAATGAAATAAATGTATTATATTTTGATATATTTATTTTTTATGAGTGCAGTATGTTATAATACAATATAATATAAATAATAATATAATATAAAATAAATATAATATAATATGAAATATAATATAAAATAAAAATAATATAATATAATATCAAATAATATAAATAATAAAATATACAATATGAAATACAATATGACGATATGGTATATAATGTAATACAATATTGTATATAATAGTGTGTATAATTTAATATATAATTCGATATAATATATCAGTCGGGAAGCATAGATCTTTTAATTCTACATTAGGAAAAGAATTTAGTATCTCTAACAAAACTGTTTAGTTGTGGCATTTTTTAATAGCACTAGCACACTACAAACGCGCGCTACGCGCGCGTCATTTTAGCTTATTCATATTACTTCTAGTTCGGAATAAATATTATAAATCAAAATTAATCCCTGGAGTATAATATAAGTTCGATAATTTCCGACTCTAACATATGATGTATTAGGCGCATACAATTTGAAATTCCATGACACATATTTTCTGGATAGTAACGCGTAACCATATAACCAATGAAAATTTCGACGTTCAACATTTTTATCCCAGCCCATCTTAAGCTCTATCTCTTCCCCCCTTACTCTCTCTCTCTTTCCCTCTCTATCTTTCTCAGTCTCTCACTCTCTCTCTCTCTCTCTCTCTCTCTCTCTCTCTCTCTCTCTCTCTCTCTCTCTCACACTCTCTCCTTCAATCTCCTTCTCTCACACTCTCTCTCTCTCTTTCTCACACACTCCTTCTCCCTCTCACACACTCTCTCTCTCCCACACTCTCCTCTCTTGTACACTGACTCTCACTCTCCCTCGTACTTTCTCTCTCTTTCTCTCACACTCTCTCTCTCACACAATCTCTCTCACATACTCTCTCTCTCTCTCTCTCTCTCTCACACTCTCCCTCTCTCTCTCTCTCTTGCTCTCTCTCTCACACAATCTCTCTCACACAACCTCTGTCTCATACTCTCCCTCCCTCTCTTTCTCTCTCACACACTCAATCTCTCTCACACTCCCTCTCACTCTCTCCCCCCTCTCGCTCTTTCGCACTCACCCCCTCTCCCCCTTCCCCCTCTCTGGATGTTGAAACATGTTTTTCCTCTTTCTTTGTATACAATGATTTTGTATTTGTTCAGTTTTCTAATTTCCAAATGTATTTTGGAATGGAGTTACACTTATTTTTTTTTTATAAATTCTACGGGTAGAATTACGTGACGAACTTCTAGAATATTCTGGAATCTTTAAGAACTTTCTAGAATCTCTATCGTTGGCCGACGGTACAATCGTTGACCGGCTCGGTCGTCTCGCGCCGACGCCGCTGCCCCGCGGCCTCATTAGCTTTGCTACCATGATAATGGTCCCATGGACCATATATGGTATATGGTATGGAAAAATGATGGTCCCATGGACCATGTATAGTATATGGTATGGTACAAAAATGACGATCCATCGGCCATGTATGGTATATGGTATGGTGCCATCGACCATGTATGGTATATGGTATGGTATAAAAATGATGGTCCATCGGCCATGTATGGTATATGGTATGGTACAAAAATGATGGTCCCATCGACCATGTATGGTATATGGTATGGTACAAAAATGATGGTCCCATGGCTGATAGCAAAGCTAATGTGGCCGCGGTGCAGCGGCGCCGGCGCGAGGCGACCGAGCCGTGCGACGGCGACGCTACCTCGCGGTTGGTAGCGAAGCTAATGAAGCCGCGCGGCAGCGGCGCTGGCGCGAGGCGACCGAAACGGTCAACGATGTTGTACCGTCGGCCAACGATGGAGATTCTAGAAAGTTCTTGAAGATTCCAGAATATTCTAGGAGTTCGTGACGTAATTCTACCCGTAGAACTTATAAAAAGAAAATAAGTGTAACTCCATTCCAAAATACATTTCCAATTGATAATGCTCGGGTCGGTCGCCTCGCGCCGGCGACGCTGCGCCGCGGCCTCATTAGCTTTGCTACCAGCCACCAGCGAGGTGAATCCTCTGTTTTTCTCTCATTCTCTCACTCTGTATTTCTCACACTCTCACTCTTTCTCACATTCTCTCTCTCTCTCTCTCTCTCTCTCTCTCTCTCTCTCGTTATATTTATTACCATTACCCGAGAAAAGGAAATAAATTATAGCTTATTATTTTATGTTATATACTTGTTAATCTGATATATCCCCATTATTTTATTTTATAGCTTATTATTTTGTTATAAAATTGTTAACCTGGTATAACCCCGTTATTACTCCTTTCGTACAAACTGTCACTTGGCCGTCATTCACCGCAATGACAGCCGCAAACGGCACGAAGCCGGCTGCAATGCAACGTCGTCGTGACGACCAATCAGCGTTGCGGAAAAAAGGCTTCAATACTTCGAGAGATTCGAGAGATTTCGACTTTCGATTGACACGCACATTTTTGAAGAGGAACCAAATATTTTGTTTTATATAACAAAATAGTTAGTTGTCTCAACTAAATGTATTTTTCTGCTTTGTTCTCTTGACCAAATGATTTTATTCTTAGACTTCATATATAAAAATTAAGCATTTTAGTTATTTTATCCATAAAAATTATATAATAACGAAATATTATTTTACATAAACTAAAATAATGCCCAATGTATACTATTTTGTCTTTTTGTGCACTAAAATTTAGACTTTATATATTAAGAAAAAATTATAATATTTTTAACAAAATTCATATAGTTAATGCTTTTTGGTTGCTATAACAAAAGTATTGCCTTATACGAGCAAACCGTAATCAAGCAAGATATTTGTTTACAGGAACTAAACAGTTTTGTTGGGCATATTTTAAACAAATTATTTTGGTGTTACAACCAAATTTTGGTTCGCGCAACAATACATTTTTCCTAGCGTAGTACGCTCACGCTGACGATTCATCAAGTTTCGTTTCTGTCAGTCGTTTACATGTCAGTGAGATCTGGCCGATGTAAGATTTGATCCAGATAATAACTTCAGATCCATGCGAGAGGCGCGTCCGCCTGGAAATCCGGCGGACCGTGGCCGTGACACGCTTTGAAGGGGGTGAACTTTGTTCGCTTGAGCGTCTGTAGCCGGACATTATGAAATTTACCAGTCAAAGCCGGTCCCTTTTGCACATTTCCGCCGCCGCGGGCTCGGTTGCGGCCATCGCGCGATTCGCTGAATGTAAAGTCATAAGCCGTGCAATCGGGATATCGTAATTAGTGAGTAGGGAGATGTACACGGTGTGTGTATGCAGTATTATACTCTCTCGTTTCGATGCGGATTCGCATTCGGTTGCGCGAATATTATAGCCGCGATGTCTGATTTCACGCTCGCGCGCGTACGGTTAGTGGAGAACGATAAAATGTACTTTACGCTCGGTGCAATTGGTACAAATATGCACACATACATACATGTAGGGGGAAGATAGCGAGCCGGCTGGTAATCGGAGGATTGTAAATTGGCTTGTTAATGTTGCAGTTGTTGTTGTTGTTGTTGCTCCTACTGCAGCTGCAGCTGCAGTTACTGTTGGTTGTTGTTCAAGAGCAAAGCACATCGTAGAATCCAGGAAACGTATGAAGTTGGTCGGTGTTTGTTGCGCGACGCATGTACACAATGCGTTCTATACGTTTGGAGTGATTAGCCCGACATAGAACGATAAACCGGGTAGTAATCGTGATGCTACGGATCACTTTTGAAGTGGTAAGCGACGGTGAGTAAAGTGAGACTGGTCCGCTCGGCGAATCGCAGTATTCACCGCTCGATGACGGATGACGAGCTCTTCCTCGCGGACGATCGATGATCACTCTTTCTGCATCGTTCGTATTTCACCCTCGCGTTGATTTCATCATTTTTTTTTTTTTTTTTTGGATACAAGAGCCAGTCTGTATGTTAAGTTACGGATTTTGTATCTTGATTCCCGTTGAGACGATCGATAATCGCTCGTTACTTATATTGGATTGATTCTGAAAGCCTAAGACACACATACACATACTAAACACATACTAAAATACGTATTTTACTCACGTCAGCATAGTGAAATTTGTGAAGTTTTCCGTGTAATATTTCTACTTGGAGACTGTTTTGTTCGCATCGATATATTTCAATTTTTATAAGAAAAAAAGAAAATAAACCGTTGAATCAACCCAATATTATATTCATATTTTGCTTTCACCCCGTTCTGCGCCCTAATTTTGTCGAATAGAAAATAGTCCGCTTTATATACGGGTCGTGGACATTGTCGGAGTACCTTAATATCGACTCATACAACATGTTCCACCTTTGAAGGCTGTTAATTAATATTCAATCTACTCCGCTGCTCATCGATAGCCGGCAGTTCCTGCCGCTTTGAAGTCTTCGCGACCTGAGATTCACTACTTTGATATCATCAGATTATACCGAGCTCGCGCGGTGTATTAACGATGTATCAGTCCACGTTACATCTATCATCGCCGTTGACGCGACGACTATGCCACTCTCATATGGTCTCTCCTTCTCACACACACACACACACACAACATCCTCCTTTCTCAGTCTCTATGCTTCGGCAAGTTCGCGGCGCTGAAAACGAGGAGCTCGTGGTTGCACACGTGGCGGCTCCGCGGCGCGCACCTAATTCGATACCACGGCCGTCTCGGCGGAGACAAACGAGACACTCGCCGTCCGAGAAAGCGACCAACTTTCTAATTCAATTTGCCAAGTTGTACGTCGTGATTTCCCAACGAACCTGCTGGGATATCTCCATTACTTCCGGTCGCGACTCCGTCGCCGCAGCGCGGCGAATCATCCCTTGTTGACGATGACGATTCCTCCAGATCGGACTGGACTGGCTGGCTGGCTGGCTGGCTGGCTGGCTGACTGGCTGGCTGGCTGGCTGACTTGATTGGCTTTCCGCGCGCCGCTGGTTTCTTCCGTGACGGCCGGCGGGTGTTTCGCCAAGAGATTTCCTTTCGCGCGCTCGAACAAATTGCCCCGACAAACGGCCGCGTTCAAACCGGCGAAATGGCCGGTGGGCGCGTGAGCAGCGAAAAAAATTGCTGCGCCGTGCGACGGTTTCGGTGTGCATGTGCGTGCGCGCGCGCGCGTGTATTGCTACACAATTGGAGAGGCGGAACAAAAGGAGGCTCTCCGACCGGTGTTTAGATCGTTGTCTAGTTTCCTGTTGCACTCCGCGAAATGCGATCCGATTGTGCGCGCGCGCCTCATGATTCGGGGACCTTCGTAGGATCGTCGGTCGCACTCGTGCTTTCGCAATTTTCGAGGGAACTTTGAGGGAAACAGGTAAGGGATAAGTGCGTTTATTATATCGCTCTGGAGTCAGTTAATCCTCCAGCAAGAGGAAGCCTTACGGAGAGATCACGGAGTAGAAAAAGTAAAATAAAAAGGAAAAGAAAAGAAACGCAATCATACAGCGAAGACTTGGACGACAAGTATAAAAATAAATAGACCCTATAAAGTAGAATTATACGTTAGATATCTATGAGAGATTGCACCACCCAACGTAACGTTTAGTATCCCATGGAGAGTTTATATGGGATCCCCGGGAATTACAGCCAGGTCTGCGCTATCAATCTCTCTCGGAGAAGAAATTTACGGAGTTCTAGCTTAAACGCACTTCCAGTGCCTACACTTTTAATTGATGAGGGAAAGCCTGTTCCAAAAAGCAGCCGCCGTAGCTCTGGTAGTTAAATAGTATAGTATAGTAAAATAGTAGTTCTTGTACGGTAATTTCTGCGAGAAAAGGAGGGAGGCTGGGCAGAGAGCGAGAAAGGGAGAAAGGAGAAAGAAAAGGACATGCCACACGTGCATGTATCTCCGTGCAAAAATCGATCATCACGAGACAACGAAGATTAAAATAACTTTTTCGCAGCGCATCTTGCGGAAAATTAAAGAGGCAGAGGGCGACGGGGAGCCGTAAATAAAAATAATAAGATAAAAATAATACGCTCTCGGGGTGTATCTTCGAGTGCCGTTGCCCCTGACGAAATAAAACAATATTCTCCGGTTTTCCGCCGTCATTTGTACTTTTAATTCCCCGGGAGTTAAATTGAAGCTCTATTTAAATTGTGACAGGCGCGCGCTTTCGCGGCGGTCTCGATTTCAGCTCCGTGAAACGCGCACCCTCGCGCGAGATCCGCTTCCTCTCGTCGCCTCGCGGTCCAAGCACGTCGACGAGTTCCTCACGTGCTTCCCTCGTCCAGCTGCGAGTGCGAATCCACGGTCGTTCAGCTTCGGCCGTGTAATCCGCGCGCCCACGACGCGTTAATTAAATCATCCGATAGGACATAGGCGCGCGCGCGCCCGCTCGTTATACGCGCCTGCCTCTAATTTCAACCCTCGTCGCGTCTCGTCTCCGTGAGACCACCAAGATCGATCCGCGCGTTCTCGCACGTTCGCTGTGATTCAATCCGCCCGACGACACCGACGACGACGACGACGACGACGACGACGACACCACCGACGAGACTGATTGTCGGTCCGCTCGAATCGCCCCGCTCGCCGGCGGCTTTTATTTATACGTGATTCATAAACTCCAACCCCCTGTAAAATTACTTATCGACCCGTGCGCCTCGAGTGGAGCGGCGGCGGCGGCGGCCCGCTGTCGCAATTCGTGGCCCACATTCGTCGTTGAATATTTACCTCCCACCGGTGCTTATTTGCATGCCGCATGCGGGCCGCATCGCCGCGGGATGCGCCGCAAAATAAACCCCATAGGGATTCCATTGAGAGCGTCGCGCAGCTCTCGCAGTCCTTCTTTCTCTTCTCTTATCCTCCTGCCTCCTCCCTCCTCGCTACGTTGGCCCTCTTGCTCTCTTTTCTTCCGTCGTCGTCGTTGTTTCCTCTTTTCTCTCCTTCCCCCCTCCCACTCCCTCTCCCTCTTGTTGTGCTTCTCCGCTTTTTATACACACACACACACACATACACATTCTCTCCCTTTCTTTTTCCTCTTCTTTTTCCCTTTTCTTTTTAACCGGATTCACGTCGTCCTTCTTACATAACACGATAAGGATCTTCGCGTCGCCGCTACCGAATTGCACATACGGGGTGTCGCGAATTGAACACGCCCGGCACACATTTCGCCAGGTCGGCGCCAAGGCGAGGAAAAGTTCGGGGGACGCGTAAATTCGTAGGAAATTCGAAAGTTCGCGCGAGTACGAAGTTGCTCGATCCCCGACGATGCAGCGATCCGCCTCGTCGCGTGACTGAAGAACGGCGGTGCGTCGCCGCACCGCCGAAGGACGAAGAGAGATTCTCCTCGAGGGGACAGGACACTTTTCCGGATTTCCCCCGACGTCTCCTCGAGGGAACATTGCAGACATCGCGGAAAGATACAATATCGTAAATTTCACTTTCCTCTTCTGCAATTTGCAGCATTATTCGTCTATCGGGAGCGCGGTGAACTTTCGCCAAATCCAAGTCGCCGATTAATCTCGTCGGTTAAATTCCCGCGTCGACGTTAAAAATAGCGACACGAAGAACGGGGTGGGGTGGGGGAGGGAGGGTCAGGGGAGGGGCGGACAGGAGGATAGCTTTGTCTTCGTCAAAGAAAAGGCGGAAGGAGACTTCTCTCCTCACGGTACGGCACGACGAACGGTACTTCGGTATTCAGAGCGGTGGTCCCTCAAGGTGGTACTCCGCCAAGACTACGTAATTACACGATGACGGCGGCGAGGAGGAGAAAGGGGGGGAAGAGGAGGAGGAGGAGGAGGAGGACGAACGGGGTCGCAGCTAATTAGCGGGACGCGGGTACTTACAATTGTGATGCAGGTTGGTCAGCTCCAGCGGCGTGCACTTGTACCGATGCTTGGACTCCAGCTTGTATATCAGCTTGCCGATCACCAGGCTCGAGTCCTTCTCGTGGTAGCACACCAGCGCGTCGCAGTCCTTCCCGTCTGCAATGCACAGTCATGCGAGATCGTGATTGCGATGCAAAACAACACGTGCATTGATGCGCGCGCACACGCAGATAAACGCGAAGAAAAAGACGCGAGGAAACGGCTGTCCGAAAGGTGCTTAAAACCGCGTCCGAGAGGCGCTCTCCCCGAGAAACTCGGCGTAAAACGGACGTTCCGTGTCTAGGAGCGACAGGCCCCGCGAGACCGGCGAACGACTTCTTAAAGGCTTGTAAGTAGAACGAGAACCGTTACGGTCTCTTTCAGCCCCGGGGTTCTGAATCCGCGCTCCGTACGCGGTTACGATTATGAAAACGGCGATGGAGAAGAACAGCCAGTTAGCGTTTCTCCCGCTTATTAAACTCGCTGTTATTAAAAAGCGCAGCGGCGAGCCTCTACGATCACGCCGTCTCTGACCTCTCGCGTTGGGATTACACCGAGATTGTACCATCTACCAAATGGACCGCCACCCAGAAGACCCCTCTGAGTGCGCCTCCTCAGAGACGGAAAAAAACAGAAGATTGAAATAATAAAAATAAACGTAATGGTAACGACGAGAAGAACGACGATCAATTTCGCACCCCCACATTTCCCGCGCAGGACATAAAGTAAACGTCCCAATGTCCCAGTATCCGACCACTTTGAAGAAAAATATTTACCATTTATTTTAACAATGAATGAAAGTAATAATTATTGTAAAAAAAAAATTCCAATATTTGACAACTATTTATATCAAAACTATTCTTAATATTATATATCGTATTTTTTGTGACGACCTACACTAGGAAAAAAAATTTCGTATCTCTAACAAAACTGTTTAATTGAGGCATTTTTTAACAGCAACCAAATATGTTGTTTTATATAACAAAATATTTAGTTGTCTCAACTAAATGTATTTTTCTGCTTTGTTCTCTTTGGATCAAATGATTTTGTTCTTACACTTCATATATAAAAATTAAGCATTTTAATTATTTTATTCATAAAAATTACATAATAACGAAATCTTATTTTACATAAACTAAAATAATGCCCAATGGATACTATTTTGTCTGTCTGTGCACTAAAATTTAGAGTTTATATACTGAGAAAAAATTATAGTATTTTTAACAAAATTCATGTAGTTAAAGCTTTTTGGTTGCTATAACAAAAGTATTAAGTTATACGAACAAACCGTAATCAAACAAGATATTTGTTTGCAGGAACTAAACAATTTTGTTGGGCATATTTTAACCAAATTATTTTGTTGTTACAACAAAATTTTGGTTCGCGCAACAATACATTTTTCTTGGTGTACGCTTATTAAACATCCGGTTACTGCGACATTTACCTTAACATGCGTGTGATTCGCTCGAGGAAGAATGAATCGGAAATCAACACCGAGTCAACACCAAGAGAGAAAGACGCTCGGTATGACTCGTGTATGACGATAATTATAGTCGACGAACTCGTTTTTGTGGCAGGTATCGCCACTATGTGTACGTTAATGAGACAGCAACCTTGCAGCCGTATTGCTGCTGATACTTTTTCGTCAGGATAACAAGAAGAAATATACTTGGAGCGGGACAGCGCGACTGTAACTTTCGCTGGCTGTAATTTTATAAATTTTATAAACACCACCAATCTGCTCTCGATGTAAACGCAAAAGCGTCGGCGCTACCGACTGCAGAGAGAACAATCCTGTATCCACCTCCGTCATCCTCGGCGGTAATGCAACGTCGACGTCTTCGAGCATTGATCCTGAGGCTCGCCCGTCACGCTCATCGCGCACGCGGCAGGACAAATGAACCCCGCTTTTTAACCCCGCGATAAAAGGGGATGCGATCGCGACGTCCCGCGGGAAATTCGACGGGGCTTCTCGCGGCCGTTTTACGAATATACGAGGCTAATCCCAGAAGTACCTGACCTGACGTATAGATAGCGGTTGTTGTTTGAAAAGAATGACTATGGTAGAAAGTAGCAACCTTATAAAGCTTAAGTTTGAAGTTTGACGACGCTACGTTGTTTAGTATTTGTTTGGCAGCCATCAATAGTGAACGCTCTCAGTGAATTTGTAAACATGGAAAAAATTGGTCATCGTTATGTGATACAATACTTTCATTTGAAGGGCCTCAGTCCAACCAATATCAAAGCGGAGTTAGATTCTTCTCTGGGGGAGTCTGCTCCTTCGTTTACAACAGTAAAATATTGGGTGGCAGAGTTTAACCGAGGCCGTACACGAGCTGCCAAGACGAACATCGCAGTGATCGACCAAATGAGGTGACCACGCCAGAAATGGTGAAGAAAATCCACAAAATGGTATTGGATGACCGTCGACTGAAAGTGCGCGAGTTAGCAGACATGGTAGGCATTTCAAAAAGTGCTGTACATCGCATATTGACCGAAAATTTGGACATGAGAAAGCTGCGCGCAAGATGGGTGCCGCGATTGGCAACAAAAGCAGCGTCGTGAGGATGTTTCAATCGAGTGTTTGACGAAGTTTCGCCAGCAATAAAGCCAATTCATAACCATGGACGAAACATGGGCCCATCACTTCACGCCTGAGACGAAGGAACAGTCAAGACAATGGACCAAGGTGGCTTGATGGCTATTTTGAGGAGCTCGACGATTCCCACTATAAACAGGGTATCGAAGCTACTGAACATCGCTGGGAAAAGTGTATTGAGCTAAAAGGAGACTATGTAGAGAAATAAAGATATTTTTTCGCAAATTTTTCGTGTTTTCTCTGTTAGATCAGGTACTTCTGGGGACCGCCCTCGTAAAGCGGGAAATTCGGCGCTTCTCACGTACACGCGAGCCTCGGTACGGCCGAGAGAGGGAGTTCGCGGACGGGGGGGCCGCTAAGGAGGGCGACGAGGAGGGCGAAAGTGGGGGGATGGGTAATAATTCGCGCATTATCGCTTCCGTTTACTCGAAATTTATTCCGACGTAGTCGCGCGCGCAAACGGCGTAACCGTTCACTCCAGAAATAGATTAAATCGTTATCGCCGCGACCGCCATTATGCGCGCAAAGCGTCCCATAGAGATAAATAATGTGTGCCGTAATAGCGGCGGAGGCGCTTATATGACGCGTAACGCTCTCTCGCGCGCGGCCGATCGGCGGCGGTTAAGGAGATCGCCGCTTGCGACGCGCGTTTTCTTCTTCCTCCTTTTCGCTGTAATCTCGAGGTATTTATCAGATCACGCGCACGAGCGGAACGCATATCGAAAGACAATGTATGACGTCTGGGGGAAAAGCCGGGAAAGAGCAAAGATCAGATTGTCCGATCGGGCAAATTTCCACAACGGAGAGGGGGGGGCGGCGGGAGGGAATACTTGCAATGCAACGGTGTTGTCGAGTTATTCCGCGCGAAAAGAACGTAGCTTTGGCAGAAATTTTCGTCCTTCTTCGTTAACCGTGTTCGGGTCTTATTTGATCCGAATGTTCTTGAAGAATTCCAAGCACGGGCAATGCGCCCTCTCTCGTAACACCGATTTTGGTAATTTGTAGTAAGCACATTATTCGTCAAAACGTGGCCAAAACGTTACTGACGGTAGTCACAAGATCTCATATTAGCAGTACTTTAATATCGCGAGTATTTATTCTCAGAATGCTCGGGTCGAAAAAGGTCGGGAGGTTAATTTCTCGGATAAAATTTTCATAATTTCGGTAATCCGCCCTCCCACCTCCCCCTCTGTTTCTCTCCCTTTTAACTCGATCGGCGAGAACTTTCCACCTTTTTAATTTCCCCCTGAAAGAATTCCGTCGTGAGAGCGAGTTTTCACCGCAGTTCTCCGCGTAAACACGCATCTCAACTCGCGCTGCAACTCGCGCCACGGAGGGACGGGAAGTATTCGAGGCGGAAATGAAAGACAGAGAGGAAACGACGGAATGTCTTTGTGCGGGCTGGAAGAATGGGACGTAACAAGCGCGCCGCTTTATTAACTTCCAAAGCGAGCGAGGTGAGAATGCTGTCGGAGACCGAGCGAGCCATCGGCTCGCCGGTGTGTTCGCCGCAGCTGAGGTCCTCGGCCCTCCGCGAGGATCGATTATCGAACACGACTCGCGAAACATCGCTCCGTGTCCGAGGACGAACTTGGAAGCATCGAACGCCTCGGACGCCTGCATCGCAATTACAAACACGGACGACCGGCGTACGTCGCGGCTACCAGAATGACTCTCAAGACTCACCCCATTGAACCGTGTGACGAGTCGGGATTACTCCGGGAAAGCGAGTCGCTCGGCGGGAACCCGACTGCAACGCTCCCCCCCCCCCGCTCCCGTCCCCCAACGGCCGGCAGTCCCGTCTCGCACGTTTGACTCGAGACAAGCAAGGGGAGTCGAAGAAGAGAACGTCGAGCAGTCATCGTCGTCGAGTCGTCGTAGTCGTCGTCGGGCCCCAATTATCCAGGGCCGCAATTTGCGTAGCATTAGCCATGCAACGAGATATCATTAGCCGCGGCCGAAGCCGCGCTCCGGCCAGAAATGATACCGTCACGTCGAGGATCTCGCCGACGCCGGAGAAAATGAACCGACCGGCAGGCCCCTCGTCGTTCGCCTCGCTTTCGCGACCGGGCCCCTGCCTAATGGTGAAGCGCGCGTGAGAGAGAGAGAGAGAGAGAGAGAGAGAGAGAGAGAGAGAGAAAGAGAAAGAGAGGGATGTCTCGCGCGTTCCAGGAATCCGCCAGTAATCGTCGCAATTTTCTCCCAGGCCGCCGTATAAGACGGCGACGTCGTGGGACACTCTCTGCTCGTCGTGAGAGGCAGGGAGAGAGAAATCGAGCGCGACGTTTGCAAGGCAAAAGCTGGGCTTCCGCAAGCGAGACAAGAGGTAGGGTCTCCCGAAGAGACCCTTCGAGAGGCCCGCGAAGAAGAGCTTGTCAGTCGCAACGACGACCGTCTGTCGCGCAGACGCCAGCAAGGAACGGCGTTTCGGTGGGGTGTCTATCGGCGGCGGAAGGGGGTTTTGTCAACCTTCTGTACTCGTAATTATTCGCACCCGTGTCTGCGTGTCTTGAGGTTATGTAACCTTCTAAGAAGAAATAATCGAAACGCTCAATCAAGGTTCCTTAGCAGCACCTGCAACTGAGAGCGCGCGGCACGAGGGATTAAAAGTCGCAAAGTCCGAAGAAGGGGGAGGTCCAAGTGGGAAATACGATCTCAGAATGAATACGTATTCTCCCCCTACGTCGCAGGGATATATGATCTTCGGGACGCGTTTCAAAAATCACGGGGGAATAAAGAGACGAGAGAGAGAGAGAGAGAAAGGGAAATCCAACTGCGCCGAAACTGGATTCCCGAGGTTCGAAGAAAGAAACGCTATTCTGAGGGAGGCGATTTTGACAGAGGCGGGGGACGATTCCAATTCGCCTAAGTTACGAGCCTTTGTTGCGTCGAGCGATTCTGCTGCGGACGCCAAACCGCGCGCGCGCGCGCGGGAAACCGACGAAACACCCTCTTCTTCCTTCCTCCATCGCCATCTCCTTTTCACCACGCAAATTGCGCTCGTTCTACTCCGTGTCTTATCTATCTCCTTCCATCACTTTTAACGCATAGAGCGCGATTAAAGGTCGGCAATAGTCTCGTTTTAACTGCTGAGTGTCGTAATACGCAAGAAGAGAGCAAACGAGCGAGAAACAGAGAGGGAGAGGGAGTTTCGATGTAACGAGTTACGTCGTTTCACCATTCATATTACAGTATGTCTGAAATATTGAAGCACCTGGGAAGCGGCGGCATCGAGGTGGAGTCCGCGTAAAATCCTTTGAAAGTTCCTGCGCCCGGCAGGAATTAGCGTTACTTAAGTAAATTGCGAGAGCGGGAAGAATTAAAGTGCGATCGGCGGTGAACGAAAGAAGAAAAAACGAGAAAGTGTGTGTGTGAGAGAGAGAGAGAGAGAGAGAGAGAGAGAGAGAGGGGGGGGGAGAAAGCGGGGAAGAGGAAAGAAAAGGAAAGAAAAGGAAAAGAACGCAGCTCATTAAGCTCCAACTAAATCGAGGTTCCTATTTACGCAAACTCTTCCTCCGCAGAAACTCGTCCGGCGGCAATAAAACGACGCTGTCCCGTCTTTTGTACGTACAAAAATTTTCCTCCCGCTTTTCTTCCCTACCTCGCTGCTTTTAGAGGAATTAAAATTCGGCTGAATTCTAATTGCAGTGAAACTGAATGCAACACTTGCCAGCGAAGCTCTCCGCGCGTTATGCGGGGCTTTATCAATATCTCTCTTTTTCTCTTATAATTTCTAGTCTCTAAAACCCTTTAAATTTTTTCTACGTTTCTCTCTGCGAAATTACGTTCCTGTTTGAAAGCCTCGTTGTTAAATCTCAATTTTCGAAAAATCTTCTATCTTCCTGCGGGAGGAGGTCCTTCTCGGAAAAATTCGGGAAGTCTCTTTGAGAGGTTATGCCGAATTTTGTCGGTGCGAAAAAATCGGAAAGCCCGTTTTTCTCTCCCCTAAGCCGTTCGATAGTCTAACGTCTAAAAAATGATGTGGAATTTATTCCCGAGTAGAAATTTAAGGCGAGAGTTATCCAAGACAGCTTATAACGTGACCGGTGCACAGCGGTCATTAGCTCCCCGTATTGTATTTCCGGCGCGCCCTCGTTTTTTGACCTGCGTTCGGGTGAATCGGTATTTTTTTTGGAGGGTCTTTTCCCCAAGATATTATCTCCGGTATCCAGTTTAGTGACGAACTATTCTCGAGCGGTGTTCGGACGGTTTTTCACCGAGACTACAAAGAGAATTACGACACGTTCGTGTGGAAGATTGCCACGAAGTCGTTATTCAGCGATGCAAGAACATTTCGAACTGCTCCGCAAAAATCGCTGCCTGCATCTTCAATGAGGGGTTTGTATCTGTACGGTGGATTACGAATTGAGCATTTCTATCGGCATTTGACGCGCCACGACAGATTGGTCCTTTCTATATTCCAATGCATATTTATCTATGTAACAAAAATTTACTTTTACAAGTTATCTCGTTGTTTCGTAATAAATTTCTCGCCTGCTTAGAAAATAGTACTTAGATATTTAATTTAACCCTTTCAAATTTTTAATTCCCTTTAAATTATTACTTAATTCCTATTTTGGGGAGAAAACAAGACATAAATATATTCCAAATTATATTCTGAATTAGGATAAATTAATCACACATATATATGCACATACACACATCCTGAGTAATGTTCGTCGCCCGAAGTAAAATACTCATTGGTATTTTACAACTAGAAATTTAAAATAAAAGAGGAACTATTGCACGGTATTTCTCTCTTTTTCTTGCGAAATTACTGCAGGGTCCTTTTCTCTGTAACGCAAGCGACTAACTCCGTGGAGAAAATTCGTTTTTTTCAATTTGTAATACATAAGATGCCAGATAGTGCAGTTGACAGGAGGAAAGAGAAAGGACCTTGCAGGATCTTGAAACGCAAGCATCCAAGAAAGGATTACCAGAAGGACTCGACCAACCCTTTCTTCTCTCTATCAGCATTATTTAGATAAATCGGGGGATGAAGGTGGCGGAGGAGGTAGGTGAGACTGCAGGAAAGAAAGTCGGAAGGATTAAGGCGCAATCGACGGCGCAAGAGGGCGGAGAAAAAGGATCAAGGAACAGCCACTTTAATTTCCATGCTGGCGGAACGGAGTCGCAGGTACTCTCTACGGTAATTAAGAGTCGTAATTAAGTGGGCGAAAAAACGTCGCTGATAATTGCCGGCGACCTCCCCCCTCCCCCCTCACGCTGACCCGTCGTCTCACGTCGTCGCGGTGAATTTGTCGCTGCAAAAGAAAAAAAATGAGAACAAGGAAGAAGGAGGCGTCTTTCTTTGCCGGCTGCTTGGCGACACCAGCGAGGAGCGAATAACGGCGGAGACAAGGAGAGAGGGTAGGATCTTCGGTCTCCCATCGGGATCACCTTAGTCGCGGGATTAGAGAGAATCCTGTTGGATCCGCGCGACTTTGAGTTTTACGTCACGCCGTATACTCGTCACGGTGGCAATGAGATTCCCTCCGACGGCGTTTCCGGTGCCGCCAAATTGGCGAAGTTCGCGACGGAAGAAAATTGAGTCGCGAGCCTAGAAAATTAAATTCCCTCCCTTCTGCCTCCCCCCCTCTCTCTCTCTCTTCCTTGCTCTTCGCCCTTCGTCGTTCCTGCGATGTCATGGAATTTTTTTGGAATTCCGGAATTTTTCGGCCTCGCGAATTTTTTCCCGTCTCACGGCGGTGCGCCAGCTCGCTCCGTAATGGGATTCTTGTGTCTTGCGAATTTCAAGATCATGAGAGTTTTAAGTGCATACAAGAGCGACGAGGAAGGAGGGGTTTAATTCGCGTCGCATTGTATTCGCGTATCGTTGTGAGAATCGATCAACGTGCGTGACTTTGCGACGTTTTTGAGGATTACAGAGTCCTAACGCAAATTCCGAGCGATTGAACGAGCTGAATTCTTTATCCTAGGAAATTAAACACCGATCCTCGGTTCTCGGCAGCTTCCAGACCTACCGAGGGAAGTCCGAAGGAGAGTTTTTCTCCCCGGACTTCCCGGTCCTCCGGAAAATACAAATTTCCAAAGTAAATCAAAGTGAAGTAAATCAAAGATCCCAGAGATCGCGCAATTTGCCGGACTGCCGGCAATCAATCGACCGCCAATCCCGACCGGGTTGTTCGAAACTTATGCACTCACCGTTTTCCTCGAGACGACCGAACTTGTCTCTGTAAAGTAGCGCGAGCGGCAGCCAGCAGCGTGTATAAAACGCGACGACCGATACCAGCAGCACGACAACCAGCACCGCCAGCAGCAGCGTCTTCCGTTCCGAACCGTTCGGGAGGTGCAATACGAATTGCGGCTCTGTAACAGTCGAGAGGAAATACCTTGAAATTTTGCAGCTTCTCTGTCATATTGGGTGTTAATACGAGTGTTAATACGATTAAAAGTAACAATAATAGCGACATTATTAATAGTAACATTTAATTAGTTAAATTAATTTACATATACGATCATTGAAAAACTATTTTTCCTCCTTCTTCGGAAATTTATTGAAATATTTTTTTTCTGCTATTCGCGACAATTTTGTCGAGATTTAGTGGTAGAAATATGACAAAAAAAGCATAAAAGACTGAGTGAAACCCAATGAAATTATCCAACCCGGGAAATATTTCAAATTCGTTAAAAGACGGAAATTTCTCTCACGCGTAAAGATGAAGGGCGATTGCAACCCTTTTTTTGGATTTCTTTTTTCTAAAGTGCATCGACGTCGAGTGGGGAATTACGACGTAAACATCGCGCGTTCGTGTTATTAAATTTGGCGATAAATTAAATTTGTGTTCGATTTAAAAATGAAATTTTATCGATGCCGATGCCGTTCCGCGCCAATTTGTCCGAAACTAATTTGTATCAATTTCCGACGATACGTCGCGTATAATAATTAAAATCGATAAAAGTAAATCGCGCGCAACGGCGGTGCGCGGACACGCCAACCGTAGATATTTTCCGGACATTTCCGGCTATTATTAAAATGAATTCGTCGCTAGATTGTTTTCGCGCGAATAATGCATCGGGGTTAATTGGATGTATTTTCCGTAATTAACAATAACCGGAGCCTGGCTGTTGTAAACAACGCGTGAGATTATTTCACCTGCCGTCCGTATTCCATATTTAATTCCGATAAAGACTTTGATTTTCGGCATTAGATTAAAATAAAATAAACATATAAAGAAGGAAAACAGGCAGAAGAAAAGAGAAAAAACCTACGACAAAGAATAAAATATGAAATTAAGTGCGCTGAATTAACAATTGTACGTACAAGCATACATGTACAGGGTGACTAGAAAAGATCGAATCAACGTTGTCGAAACGCGAGATTTTCGGTTGGAGGCGTCGGTGTTATTTATTCGCGTAAAATTTTTAGCGCTCAGAGCGGATATATTCACGGCAGCGAGCGTGAAGCTGAAAATTTTATAAACTTACACTGACCTTGTTCATACACGTGAGCCGTCAATATGATATCCTCGTCGATGCTGTTGCTGATTATGCACTTGTACTCTCCGTAATCGGCGAAAAGTACGTTCTGGATCTCCAAGTAGGAACCGATTATCTGATTGTCCTCTCTGCAAAACAAACGCGCGCTTTCGTCCATTAAAACTGTATACACACGCTGCAACGCAGTCTCGGAAGAATTAAAAGTCGCTTTTAATTCTTCCAAGATTCACAGAATCGCTGGCATTTTGGCAGAAAGCTGAAGGTATTCGTATAACTAGTTTAGTTCTTATTATTAAGAATACTCGGCGACACATTTTCATCTGTCTCGACCGTACGCTTGATTCTCGTTAATCACAAACTTTTTAATTATGATCAACTTTTTTCAGAATTTACAACGACGCGAGAATCCCTTCGGGAGTGCCTTCCTGGATCCTCCCTGATCAACAAGTCAAATTATTCCTACGAGACAAAAGATAAACGAACTAGAAAATGCCGTGTAGAACTCGGCCGGTGTGTCGCATAGAACTCCCACGGAATCGCGGGAGAAATTTCGGCGCAGTTTTCGTCGCTCTGTCGCTCCTCGCTCGGATATTACGCGGCGCTTGAAAAAAAAAAAAAAAAAAAAAAAAAAACGCACGGTTGCATATTTATCGTACTTTGTTCGTTGCGGTCGCACATTCGCGAGCCGATGATGTTCGCTGAAACGTGCCCGCTCGTCGCTCGCTCGCTCACCAACGTGTGTACTTGTATTTCGCGACGTGTTGCTCGTTTTTGCGGTGCCGGGCGAGCCGCAGAAATAGAAAAAGGAAGGAACGCAAGGAAGCGAGAGAGAAAAAGGACCCTCGCGTTTCATTCGCGGCGCTTCCGCCGCGGCGGCTTGCGAAAAAGTCCCGCGTTCCGTTACACAATCATTTAACGCACGGAACATTTCGCCATGCTAATTTAATTACGAGCGACCGCGCGCGCTCGCGCCGCCAACGGGCGACTTATCCGCGCGCAATTAATTCCGGCCGCATAATTTCGTTCGTTCGTTCGTTCGTTCGTTCGTTTGTTCGGCCCTTTCGTGCCCGCTCGTTCCCTCTCCTTGTCCGTGGCGCGCGCGAATAACGCGGGCGCAGCAAACAAATAAATTTTCGACGTTTGGTGCACGAGCGAGACAGAGAGAGAGAGAGAGAGAGAGAGAAAGAGAGAGAGAAAGAAAGAGGGAGAGCGAGAGAAAGTGCGAGAGATATAGCATTACACTCCAATTAACAAGCAATATAACAGATTTCGTTCGGAGCGATAAGCGTTTAGCTGGAATAATTATTGGATTGTACAGCCGGATTATCATTGGATATTGTTCATGGTAAGGTAAATATCTCGGTGATGCCGAGGTGTAATTCCGCGTTTCTCTCCGAGAGCGTGAAAATGTTGAATTAAAGCACGGTTTTGTGCCCTTTCTCTCCCCTTGTTTCCCCCATCTCTGTCATCCCCCCCGAAGCGATATAAAAATAGAGGAATAAAACGGCGGACGGGATTTTTACGGCAACATGAATGAACAGAGGGAAACGTGCGCGCCCTACGTCCACGCGAACGGAGAAGACTTCTCTCGCGCGTTCAGAACTGCGGGAAATTGTATCGCGATTATAAAAAATAGACGAAACTGCGATCTTATTTCGCCGGCGGACTGAAACGCGCTGTTCACCATCCCGTAATTTCTCTTTCGAGAAAAAAACGAACTGCTTCTAAAGCGTTAAACGAGGAAGAGAGGAAGGAACAAAAAGGGAGGGGGAGAGAGAGGGAGAGAGAGAGAGAGAGAGAGAGGAAGAGAGCCAGAGAGAAGATACCAGTGCAATATCGGCCAAAAAGCGAACACGGTCGGTCGCGTGCATTTTTTATCCGGCTTTTATTACGGGCGTCACGACGCTTCACCTCGCGGCGTGTCGCAACGCACGCGCGCGCGCACGGCATCGTGCCGAATAATTAAAACGATCGGGTCGAAGTATGCAAATGCGCGAGCCGTGGCGCGCGTGACGAAGAACGGCGCAGAATGATATCCCCCTGTTTTAATAAATTTCCGGGCCTCTCGAAACGACGACGGCGCAGTGCGACGCGACGCGAAAAATATCGTCCGCGCCGCCGGAGAACGTGTAAATCACGACGAGGCGCGGGAGTGCTCCCGCGTCGCCCTCGATCACTCCCCTCCCCTCCGTCGCTCTGTACGTCCCTCTGTTCAATTGTAGAAATTGAAAACTATGTCGGACGTTATTTTGGCACATCGATCTGTTAACATCGCCGATTCGAGTGGAGAGGCACTCGTTGTGAAAAAAAAAAATAAAAAAAAAAGAGGAAAAGAGGGGAAATAAAATAAAATAAAAGGTCGAGGACTGTCGAAAACTTGTACTGACAGTGTACAAATATGTGTGTGTGTTGGTGTATGTGTGTGTGTGTGTGTGTGTGTGTGTGTGTGTGTCGATATCAAAATTAATTAGTGCGCCTTATAAATTTCAGTCTTTTTGTAATTGCAATTTCGCTTTGCCTTCGGTCGGTCGCCTCTTATCCGCGCACAGAGATGCGGTATCAAAGCCTTTTTGTACCGTCAATTTTATATAATCATTAATTTTATCCATTAATTTTATTCATCGTAATTGTAATTGTAATTGTAATTTTATCAATACCACTCTGATCCGTCAGATCCCGGCTCTGTCGCAGCCTCGTGTTATCAACAAAAATTTTATTTATCGCGTAATATGTCTAATTTTTTGCTTCCCCTCCCTCCCGCTTCCCCTTCTCTCTTCCTCTCTTCGCGAGATAAATCGCGAACTCGAAATTCACAAGCTCCCTCGCTTCCGCTCGTTCGATTTTCAGAACAGCGTTCGCTCGTTCGTTGATATTTAGCGGATCGAGCAGGGCGAGGGGCAAGAGGAAGAAGAGGAGGAGAAAGAGGAGGAGGAAGAGGCGGAGGGTACTCTCTCGTGAACGCGCGTGACGTTTATGGCTTCGCAATGACATTTATGAGAATCGTGCAGTTTGTACATCGCGAGAGCCGGCGCGCCGCGCTTTCTCCGTCTCTCGCAATTTAACAGCGCGGCCAAATAAATCGTGGCCGCGATACCCACGGCGTGGCACAGTCGATAGTATCGAGCGGAGCGGTAAAGCTGCGCGACCCTCGGTTCCGTCTGCTGTAACTGAGAGGTTCGAAATGCCACGGCTCCCGGATACCGTGTGTGTACACGGTGAGCGTTTTGTTCGTTCGTCGTCAAGTCCTCCTGAAAACGTGGCCCGTACATTCAGCTGACGCGCTTGGCACCGACTCTCCAGGCTGTGCTTCCGTATCGCAAGATGACACATAATATTCTATGTCGCAACATCCCGCTACCTTTCTTTTTATCCGTTTTAATATTTGCAGCGTTACAGCGTTGTTTCTTTTGTATTTTTATTGCGCGAAATGGAGAAGCGGGAAAACATGTTTAACGTCGGGCACGGCCACTCGACTCCCCAAGCTGCGTCGTCCTTGCTTCCCGTGCGTTGCGAAATAACACGTGTATAATGTCGCAAATATTATTTTGATATTTATTATTTTTTAATTTTTTCATATTATTTCAGCTGTTTTATTTATCGGCTTGATATTACTCTCCTTGTCCTTTTCTCCTTCCTTACATGTGATTTAACTTCAAACAGATCAGGTCAGCAAGACGCTTTTAACGTCGCAAAATTAAATTTCAAGGTACGGCACGTATCTCATTCTGTATCATAAACATCCTGATATTATCTTTTTTACCGATTAATATTTTCAAAGCCAGCGCGTTACACGTCTCTCGCGTTTTACACGTAACATTATATTTCAGCCAGAATATCGGGAAAGCGCGTTTATGTTTCGAAACTGCGGCTTGTATTTTGACCGCGAGTTTAACGTCAAACTTAACCGTTCGATTCCGCAGCTTTATTTGTCCCGCTTAACGGAGGTAGGCACTTACGATTCTGCTATTTCAGTACGACGAAATCGAATAACCGCGTTTAACATCCCGCTCGATAGTCGAATTTTCGACGAACTCGCGGCCGCAAATTGATCGTCTGAGTTTCACACGTCTCGCGACGGATTAAAAAGACAAAGAAAAAAACCGGAAAGAAAAGAAAGAAAAATACCGAACATCGTTGAAATACCGAGATCGTTGAAATAATACACGCGATTCGGAATGATCGCGGCTCGAGGTGATCGGGCTGTGTGCTTCTTCATGAGTTATCCGTTCCAGGTATTACGGCGGGCGATTTATTCGATTAGAGCGACCGCGTGTCATCGAGCCGTTTCTACGAATCGCTCTATAAATTCCGGGCCGTTAAGTTGATTAAAACTATCCTAATTGATGGGCATACGTCGAGTCTCTCTGTTCGCCGGCCCCCGCGAACTCTCTCACGCTAATCGATCGTGCAGTTGGTCGGTCGAGGGGAAAAACGAAACGACGCGCGGGGCGTAAAGAGATTCATTCTATCGCCTGGAGAGGAGAGGGGGAGAGAGAGAGAGAGAGAGAGCGCGTGTTGAAACATCAAAGAAAAATATTGAAATCGTCACACGCGCGGAGAGAGATCGGTATATATATATATATATATATGTCCATTAAAACAACGATATTATTATTTATTATTCCGCAAAGTGCCTCCTCCTCCGGTGGGAGGCTGAGCGCGCACCGTTAATATGCACGCACCCGCGAAAAATTTACAAAGGCGGTGATACCTTCACCGATTCACCAACGGTATTTCGTTATCGAAATAAATTAAACGAAGCCGCACGCCGCTCGCGCCCGTTTATTTCAGCGAGCTCGTCGCTCGATCGTGGGTAACGATTCGCCGGTGGAAAATGCCGCTCGCGACGAACGAGAGGCCCGCGATCACCTCGATCGGACAGAGCGATGATGCGGTGATGGAATAATAATAACAAAGGTGACTCGTCTTAACAATTGGCGATAAACGGCGGCCGATATGCGTGTGACAATTTGTTGCGATAACGACGGGTACTTCACGCGCCGTTCCTCGCCGTGCCGCTTATCGCAGTATCGTCGCGTTGCATGTGCGCTCCCTTCCCCCTCCATCAGATCAGATCAGTTCGCCGCAATTAACGGGCAATTGCCGCGGCGCAATTGTCGCAATTATTGCCCGATACGGTGCGAGCGAGCGAGGCGGTGTTTTTACTTAGAAAATTGCGCGTTATTTGCGCGCCAACGAGGCTCACGATCGGGGTGTGCTCGAATCGGACTCGATTCGCATCCAATTTTAGCGCATACATTCCGTCACTCTCTTTCCCGCTCTTTCTTGTCTGTTTGGCTCATCGATATAATTTTTCTATCGAGTAGCAGCGTTTATCGACTCGCATTTTCCGGAACATTCACAACCACGACTCGACGGCGGCGCTCGACGGCCATCGTGGGATCGACGCGTGCATTCGACGGTGAAGGAGAGGGAGGGGGGAGGATTCTACACACAGATATTTTTGTACGCGTTCCTGACAACTCTCGCATCTCTCGCGAATGGATGTGGTCGAGCTGCACATCTCGACGTCGACGTCGAACGCGAATAATTGCGCGATGATGGATCAAAATAGATACGACGATCCGTCGGGTGACGTACGGCTTGTCGCGAAAGCGCTCTGAGCGCGCACGTAATGTGATAACGTGTGTACAACATGTAATTTTACTCTTGCCACTTTCTTCTCCTTTACTTTCTCATCTGCCTATGTCATTTTTTCGATCGATCGCGCATAGCCGTTATGCGAAACGAAATTATCGGAAACGAAATTTACACATTACGCTCTTCAGAGATGGATTCATCAAAATCTCAGGAAAATTGTCCTATCATTAAGTCGATCAATGTTCAACATCCGTCAGTCGGGCAACGAGACCTTGCATATGTTGAATATTTATTCGCAGTAATATTCGTCATATCTTCGACCGACAATGTTTGAAGTGAAAAGGAGAAATTGGACGCGTCTAAACGTCCGCATATTCGTGCCAGAATCCTCGAGAAAGTCACAAATATACACGATATTTCCAGCCAAGTATGAAATATACTTGGCTGGAAATATCGGTGAAATATTCAATAAAAGAAAGAAAAAAAAATAAAGGAGAGAGGCGGCAGAGAAAAGACGCGTATGATATATCGACGATATCGTAAATCATTCGAAAGAAGAACGTAAGGACGACGACAAATAGAAAAGAAGGAGCACTCCATCGAGCGGTCGATCGGGGGGAAAGACCACGTCATGTGGGAGGCACGTGCGATTCTCGGTCGCGAAAGTAAATTGATCGTAGGACGTGTCGCGTGACGAATTAGTGTGTCTGTGGCCGGCAATTATTCACGCGCGAGAATACACGGTGACCGCACGCGATAATATTTCGCGATTAACGGCCGTGCGTTTAAATCCCATAAACTTTGACACCCGGAAACCCGGAGCACGCGTCGCCGCCGTCGCCGTCGAGGCTGATAACGCACCGCTAATTTAATCGCGCGTAATCGATCGGATTAGCGAGTGGAAATTCGATCGGTGAGTTGCAGAGTTACAGAGAATGTCTGACGAAATTCTATCGGCGGATTAACACGATGTGTTTTATTGAGCGCGACCGAGACTCGTCGTCGCCCTCGTCTACAAACGCTCGTCCAAATCCGAACACCGAGGAATTAGCGATAAGCGTTTATCCATCTGTCGGGGAAGCCGGTTCGGAATTGGTTTTGTGCCGAAAGCGAGGCTCCGAAAAGCGAGGTGCGCGATGGTCGCGAGATTGTTCAAGAATAGAGGCTTATTCTGCCAAACGGAGGAATTTAGGCGAATTAATCCACGTTCGGCGCTGACGGACTCTCGTCCTCTCTCCTCCTCCTCTCTTTTTCCGATTTTATTCGCGATTTTTCCAATTTCATTTCCTTGTCTTTAATTTCTCTATCTCGCCTCTATCCGTTAGTTAGTTTTTTCTCTCTTTTTTTTTTTTTCACCGATCAATCATGTATACGGTCTTTATCACGCGGGAATTTCTATTTAAAAATTCCCGAAGAATTGAATTTACCGCGAAATTCAATATCAGAGTCCGCACAGAAACACGATCGATTTCTAAGTGATCAAATCACGTCCGCCGATTTCTCTCGTCTTCGCTCGTCCGCTCCAGCCAGTTCTTTTCTCCGCGTGCCCAGAAATTGCAATTTCAATCTCGTTCTCTCCTTTTTTTTCTTCACGAACGCGCGCGCGAGTCGCGTTAATTTTCCTCCTGTTTTCGTCGCTCTCTCTCTCTCTCTCTCTCTCTCTCTCTCTCTCTCTCTCTCTCCCTCCTTCTCGCTACTCACCCTTTTTTGACCCTCTCCCAGCCATTAACGCGTCGAATCTCGTGCTGTTTGCGAGCCTTTTTCCCGTTCCCGGAAGGATTACGCAGCGCTTTTGCTACAAGCAATCGATAATCTCATCCTATTGAAGAGAAAAATAGTTTCGACGAGCGTAATCTACGAGCGGGGAGGAAGGACGGGAAGAATTGGCGGCTAAAGGGATGGGTATAGCGACGATACGAAACGTATAACGAATTTCACGAGAGACACCAGCCACGTGAAAAACGCGTACACCGACGGAAAATTACTTTCGCCAAAAATATCGGCCCGAATTCTCCGCTCAAGGCTTTTGCCCGCTCGTCGATTTTATTGCCGTCATTTCACCGTGGATTAAATTCTTCCCTGATATTATATACAAGTTGTGCTTCCGACCACTCGAAAGCAAGGTATTCGCATTCGCGTTGCAACTTTTCTCACCGGCCAAAATTATAAATAGTAACTATGCGATCAACGGAGATTCATTTTCGCCAATAAGAAGACATCGCTGACGAAATTAATTTCCGCCGATTGGAATATCTGGGAGAGAGAGAGAGAGAGAGAGAGAGAGAGAGAGAGAGAGAGGAGAAGAAAAAGAGAGAGAGAGAGAGAGAGAGAGAGCCTTAACATGGTTTCGCATCGCGAGTATATCTCGTGAAAAAGAAATTACACACGCGTAGGATTTATTCAGCGATCTTTCCGCCTCACCCACGTCGTTCCCATCACTACTCGAACAAGCGCGTTTCAATGTGCGCGCCAGCGCGCTTTATTTCGCCTGCCGTCTCCCATCGTTCCCTTTTTTCTTACTGTCGAGAAGCGGCATTAAATCTATTGTCGTGCTCGATGTACGTTGACAGAGTTTTAATTAAACTGCCCTGCCCGGCGCGTGTCCCGCCGTTCGCGACAGACTGATCTTCGACGTCTCGATTAATTAAGTCTTCTGCGGATTATCCGTCGAACACCTTATCGTCGCGTTACGCAACGGGCAACGGCGCGATGTTAACGCCGAAGTTATGCCGAAAGTACCGCAGGGACTTCAGCACTCTCCAGCGACACGTAGATTACAATCGTCCGCGGTCAACCTCCGATCGCTACATCGTCACGTTATTATCGCCATTATCTGTCATCATTATCGCCGGTACGCATCGCTATTAATGATTCATTATGTTCATTAAAATTTATACATTATCGTTATCCCCATTATCAGGACCGCGTTATCAAATCATTATGAGAGCGCAGACAGGCGCGATTTCCACGAAGCCCCCTCCCCACCTCCCGCCTCTGCTACTGCCCCCTCCTCGACCGTCTATCGCGCTTTATCATTATTTTTCATTCGAATCCGCTTATCTCGTCCTCCTCCTCCTCGAACAATCCTAAATCCACATCATCAAAGGACGGAGGATTACGCTTAAACTCACGCAGTCGCAAAACTACTCCTCTCCCCCTATTCGTCCCAACAGAACTTCCGTGGATGGAAAATCGCCATTTTACGGGAAAAAAAGGTCAAATGATACAGCTGGCGAAAATACGCGAGCGTCTCGTTCTCCCTAATAATTTCCGTTTCCCCATACACTATTTACTTGGATCCTACGCGTTATCGCAGACGCGACGTCGACGCGCGCGCGCGCGTTATCGATCCACGGAATAAATAAACTTATTCCATCAATCTACCACCTAAAAGCCCGCAAGGGTGGCAAAAGGGAGGGCTGAAAGAGAGGGGCAGAGGGGGGGGATAGGAGGGGTCCCATATCCAGGCTATCCCTTTCTCAAAGCTCAGGAGACGAGGGTCCGGCGCGACCGAATTACCGGCTGCTGCGAGTAGATACGACGCTTCGACGCCCGCCGCGCCGCCTCGCTCCCATAAATCTTGTCTTACCTAACCCAGCAGATAGAGATGAATTACTCGGTCCCGACGGCAGCGGCGGCGGCGGCGGCGGCGGCGGTGGCGGCGGCGGTGAGCGACGCGACGCGACGCGACGCGCGGGTCTATTAACGCAGATTGCATTCGAATGCAAATCGGAATGCGGATTATTTCCCCGCCGACACGCCGCGCCGCGACGCGCAACGGACGAATTGTCAGCGATTACAACGCGCGCGCGTGCACGGGAGGGAGGGAGGGAGAGAGAGAGAGAGAGAGAGCTGCGCTCTCGTAAACGGAGAGACGCGCGCTGAGATTTTCGCGACTGGCGCGTAATGTGCGATAAAATACAGCACAGCGAGATATAATTAAATCTGACATGTGTATGATACATACGAGTCGTATGAATAAATAAGGAAAAATATGATAACATTTAGCGCGCACATATCATAAAATATGGCGATATGAATATAACAATTGACGAAAATATGATAAATATGTAAACAACCATGGCGCACGTACGTAGAAATGCATCCCTATAATTTTTTATCATTACGATACGTATCTCGCGGGAATGTACTCGCGCAGAATGCTCGCTGAAATACAATAATCGAGCGCGAGATACGAGAGGCGCGTGCGATATCAGTATCGCTCGCGCGTAAACCCGCCGAGTTCGTCATTTTCTAAATGTGACACGCAGGATTACGCGTTCGGCTTCCGAGTACGGAAGCGTTTCCGTCACAGCGGGCATTCTCTGGAATCGAGCGAAATTGCGCGTTAATTCACACCTTTCGACGTAACAACGTTCGCCCTTGAGGAGAGATTAAGCGCGTGCGCGCGCGCTGATAATTGTATCTGGCAATTATTCTGCTCTCGTTATCAAACGGCCAGCAATCAACCGGTGATTATGGACGCGTCACGTTCCGCCGGCAATAATTCGCTGTCGCATTATTATTCATGTCTTTCCCGCAGAATTCCGCCCATTGAGAGCGTATCGCCTCGGCCGCTGCGCAGAGCGTCGCGGGGAAACACGTACATGTTTCCGCGGTAACATGTTGCACGGTAACAGACCGATGCGAGTTTCGAAGAAGGTTGATAACCACCGTCGGAAAATTCCGACCATTTGAGAAAATTGATCGGCTTCACCGATCATTCACCGATTCATATCAGCTCCTGCTCCCGCTATTTTTTATCTCTGATCCACCGGCGGCGCATTATGATGATCCAACAATGGAGTATAGTGCAATTTTTATTACTATTTTTATTGAATATTTTTTCTTGTTAATAATACACCAGGTGGTGTACGAGTATTTCATAAAAAGTCTCAGACTTCAGTCCGATAACGAGCGAGTTAAACTTTCACTTCGAATATCTCCAACTGTTACGCGATTTTACGTGCGCAGCGAGTGTTCCTCCGATTTAAGGAATTTCTGTCGCGATCCGAATGATATTACCGTGCAATAACTATAGAATCCGTAAAAAGATAATAAAATTCATTAGAACCCGCCCGATGGACTTCCAAGTAGCACGGTGCGACGCGATCGAGACCTTCGCCTTGATAAATAAGGATCGTTCCGGTCCAATCGCGCGTGATGTAGCAGACAGGACAAGTTTGGCAGGAGCTACAAATTTCGGTAGCTCTGTAGCTCATAGCGGTATCCCGAGCGCGAAGCCCATAAACTCGCGCCATTAATCATTTCGCCCGAGGAGAGTGCATATTACCGTGGGTTCTTAACCGATCGCTCCCGGTGATGAGTTATCGATATTACGTGCGACTCCTACCAACCGATACCGCCAGGGCGCTAGACGAGCGAGCTTTATGACCGAAATTTGTACGGGGTGACCTAACAAGACGTATGGCACTCTGGCGGAGCGGGATCCCCACTTCGCGAAGGACTCTGACAGCGGAGCAACTGCTTGAGCCGAGGTACAGGTCCGAGATTAAGAGCGAATCATTATTTCCTCTCAATCGTCGGATTCATCAGAAGGCACGCCTCTCTTCCTCCGTCCTTTGCTCTGTCGTTCTCGCCTGAGACGATCCTTGAGCGTTACTACATCGCAGACACTGAAGGACACCCGCGCGCGATGTGTCCTCTCAGGCACAATTCCGACACCGCGGTGATACATGTGACTTCACTCGTTCGGCACGCAGATCTTCATATCCTCTATCTGCCATGACTTAGACAAAGTAATTGCAAAACGGCGCTATCAACCGCCGACCAATCGCCAACTCACAATCCGGGATCGATGCGGTTTGTCAATTTTTCCCGTCGTTCCCGACTTATCCCACGGGAATAACTCAATATCATGTTACGCAATTTCTTCGTGGCCAGCCGGGGGAACGTAAGAGCGACAGTAAGAAAGAGAGAGAGAAAGGGGAGAGCTGAATCGCTTCCAAGTTTATCGTTATCGAGCAGCGTCGCAGAGGTGTTGCTTGTCGAGCCGCGAAAAGGCCGACCGTCCAGCCATGAGACGCGATTTCGCCGCTCCGACGCACAGCGATGCCTCTCGATGAAATTCTGACAAAAAATACTTATCGGTTTCCTATCGGGCTCTCTCTCCCTCTCTCTCTCTCTCTCTCTCTCTCTCGCCCAGGTAGTTGATACGGCGAGCGGGGGATTCAGGGTGATACACATTTTTGCCCGCTTTTATCCAAGATCAACTGTTAGCGCGCCTTGCGTGACGAAGAGAAGAGGAAAAGACGACGAAGGGGAAGGGGAAGAAGAAGAAGAAGAAAAAGAAGGAAAAAAAGGCTAAAGCAACAGGCGACAAAGAGAGTGTACTAATAAATGCTGACTAACAACGGATACACACGGTTAACGGGGTGACCGGGGTATCGCGCGAGTGGATCTTAATCTTAGTCGCGTGTAGCATTAGAAGCGTCGGTATGCCGAGTAATTAAACGTCTTTTTCGGTTACCGTCGTGCGCGGCGGCTGAATTCACTTAGCGGCGAGACAAGTTCGCGCGGGAGGACCCGACGCGACCCGGCAGAAAGAAGTTCCGGTGGGGCCGTAAATTTCTCGCGCAAAGCCGCATAAATTCTCGCGTCGCCGGCTAATCGAATAAATTAAACAATGACGCGGCTAATAATAATGTGCGGTAACACGGGCGAGAGCCGGGCAGCTCCCCGATGGCGAGTAGGTAGTGCTGCACCTTGTTATCGAAATGCCATCGATATTCCGGCAGCCTCGTTGGCCAACCGCCCGCGATGCGATTAATATCAATTTATGCTAATCGAGCTTATGGTACCTGCCCCGCGACACGAGTGGGAATATTATTCAACGGCTGTTCGTTTGCGCGTGTGAGAAAGAGACAGAATGAGGCATCATCAGCGAGGGAGAGAAGGAGAAGCGAGGGGGGGGGGGAGTGCAGAAGAATCGGCAGAAGAAGGGGGGAGGGAATTAGATAAACAATCGCCGCTGACAAGCGCGCGGTGGGAAAATAAAACCGCACTTGATGCAAATTTCGAGCGAAACAGATTATTCTATCGAGACGAGAGGCAAAGCTCTGAAAGCGGCGGGAGGTGAAAAACGGCAGGCAGGTCTTCCGGACGTGGACGGGAGAATAAATGGAAAATTATGCGCGAGAGAGACGTCGCGCTGCTATCGATCGAATCGCGATTCGAAATTATCATTATCGGCACTCGCGCCGATTGTGTGTGTGTGTGTGTGTGTGTGTGTGCGAGCGCGCGCAAGCGTGCATTAATTATCGAAATAATGTTTGTCAGGACGCGAAATGTTATACGCGCCGTAAAAGTGCCGCGCGGGAGAAAAGCCGTGCACAGCACTACTTTCGTTCGATGTAATAACAATCCAGTTCCGGCAACGGCGGTGCGTGTTTAATAATTACCGCGAAATTGCGCACACTCGCTGCTGGAACACGCGCGTGTTCCGTCACGTGAAAACGAGTGCGAAAAGCAAAAAGTTCCAGCTAACGGGAACAATAGCGCCAGCCGCCGTCAATGGACGGTCCAGATTTCCCGCGATTTACGCCGAAATCTCCCCCGGGCGCTCAGCACGTCGCGAATTTTTCAAGCCTCCACGGCGAGTTTAAAGCGACAAATACTCTGATCTACGTATCGTGTGTCTTGGAAGTCCAGTTGTCACCACTGCTCCAACTGCAGAGTTGCAGGGAGCGACAATTGTTTCGGTGTGTGTGTGTGTGTGTGTGTGTGTGTGTGTGTGGACGATTGCACAACCGGCAGGAAATTAAGAAGATATATGAAGACAAGCGCGTGCGATTCGCCCTCGGATTAATTTCCAAGCAGGCCTTCATCGTTTCATCAAGCTACGCTCGGCGGCATTTTTAGTCCGACCGTTACTAATTCGCATTTGCTACGCCTCAACTTTAATTATTATTACTTCGTTTTGTTTCTTCACGGCTGATTTTCCGCGATATTTTCTTTCGGATGAGATTTCATCGTATAACGGCGTGCGAAGATAAAATCCTCCCTCGGAAGTTATTGTCCCATCGCTAATTCACGCTAATTCAGGTATTAAATATTACCTCTTCGTGGAACGCGATTCTTTCGCCGGAGCTTTGATCGAAAACGTAATTGTGTAGAGAGAAGTCTGAGAGATCCGGAAAATGTAGGGCCCTCCCAGGGGAGCGAGCTCGACTTTGCCAGATTCAATCCGCAGCTCACTGCGGAGCAGAACACCCCGTATATACAACCAGGCGTCCTACCGCGACGATTCGGCAGATTTTTCAAACGTCACATCTCGCAAATGCCACTGGCACTTACGCTCATAAGGTTTCATTATGTGGCGCTTTCGCCGACGTGAACATATACGGACCGCCTTCTCGACCTTTCGCGAGATCGATGTCGCCCGGATCTCTTCGCTCGTCGGACTTTCCGCCATTTCTCTCGCGTGCGCAGGCAAAAGTGCGACGGCCAGAGAGGCACGTCAGCAATTTTCTTTCACCGCCCTGCGCTGAAGAATTGCACGATCCGAGCGAGTCGTTTAATTCATGTCGCCATTGCGACCGCCGGAAACGAACTCTGGAAGGACGCGAATTAATTATTCGACAGACACGACGCGCCGTTGCGGAGTTGCGGTGGCCATCGTTGATCGAAACGTCCAAGCGATCGCGATCGCGTGAGAGAGAGAGAGAGAGAGAGAGAGAGAGAGAGAGAGAGAGAGAGAGAGAGAGAGAGAGAGAGAAAAGAGCACGCAGAAGAAAAACTCACCCTACCTCCGGAAACGCGGTCTTGCGAAGATCACCGGCGAAGGGAGGATGCGCAGCGTCATCATCTTAGCGAATTCATCCGCTGCTTAATGAGCCGACTACATTACCCCTTCGGCACCCCCGCGCGTCGCAGCCACCCACGAGTGAGGCTCTTTTTCATGGAGAACCGCGAGAAGCACCATCCGCAAACACATCCTGATCGCCATTATCCTGGCAGTCCCTTCTGGCCGCTGGTACGGCAATCTTATCTAACCTAGGCTAGCCTGGCCTGATCCAACCGTACCTAACCTAAGTTAAGGAAACGTAGCCTAACCTGACTTAATCTGCGGACGACGTGGCTACTTAAAAATGGCGACGCGCCATCCGTCGTGTCCGATCCCGGCCGGCGGTCCACGAAAAAGGAGCGATCAAACAGAGACGGAGGGAGCGCGAGAGAAGGGACACGAGGGTATCATTAGAGTAATGACGGACCTCGCAAGGAGAGACCGCAGAAACAGAGGAGGATACCCGCGAGTTTCTTGCGAGCTTCGTCCCCTTCGTCATCCTCGTCTTCGTCGACAAAGTCGACGTCGTCGACTTCGTCTTAGCGTCTTGCGAAACACTTGCAGGAATAAATTACTCGCTCGGAACGACAGAAGCGGGTGCTGCAATAGCCCTATTTGACATTGTGTCTCACGCATACGAGGGAAACGCATCGGTAAGACGCGAGCGAAAGCGACAGCGGTGGCGGGGTTAATTGAATGGACGAGTGAGATCCGAGGGACCTGAGGACTTTGCGAGCTCGAAGGGGAGCCGAGGGGACGAGGAACTGTGCGAAGAATCTTCCTCCATTTCTTCCTGCGTGTATATACACAACGGGATTACTTTACGGGAAGGCTGGAGGAACAATCACGGTCCCGCCGGGAAGAAGACCGATCGCGAAGATGTGACTTCGAGTTCGCGAGTGATCCGCGGGTGATCCGAGAGTCCGAGAGAAGTGTACTCAGAGGATCTCGTATTTTCACTCGGGTCTGGAATTCGGAATTTGGCATGTCCCGACAGGTGTAAAAATACACGAAAATCGGGTCATCAAATATCAAGTCCCACGCCAATTCGCGCGCGCGCGCGCGCGTGTTCCCCGATCGACGAACGTGTATTTTAATCATGTTTTACGTCGGCAAATTTACATATTTACATTTAATACCCCGACATTTCTGTCCGAACGCTTCCCGCTCGAAAGCATGTTATTAATCTGTCCCGCGAATGCGCGCGTAGAATCCGAGTCGCGAGAGAACGTAAGAGCGTCGATCTGAGAAAACCGGCAGCCGCCTGATGCAACTCGAAGATAACCCGCGGCCGCAATCTGAGCCGTCAGGCCCGACGAAGAACCGCGAGAACTCGTGCCGGTCCCCCTCGCGATGCGAAATAATCCGTTTCGCCGATTCCACCCTGTCTCTATTTCTCTTTTTCTCTCTCTTCTTTTCTCTTCCTCTCATTCTGCCCCCTCCTTCCCGGCTGCTCTTGCTTCTCGATCGGGGGCCTCATCTGGCCGCAAGTCTGTCCCGCTGTTATTACGTGTATAATGTACCGCGCGGTGGGACTTGGCAAAAAGGCTAATCGACGGGCCCCGGAGGCGTGGTGCGGCCGGGGGCCTCCACGTCGTCGTCCCGCACGGGGACCAGCCGGGGCCCGACGGAGCGCGGCGGGGCGAAAACGCTTTCGCGGAACGGCGGGACCGACGACTACGACGACGGCGACGGCAGCGGGATGTCAATTGAAACGACGGGAACTCGACGATTTGCTTCCCTTCGTCCTTTTGCCAGGCTATGCAGTGTGTTCTGCGCTCGCTCGGGGGGGGAGGAGGGAAGTTGGGCCCTTTCAACACTCGCGTCGTCCGCTCGTCAAATTCCCCCTTCTGTTTCTTCACGAAATCTTCTTTTTGCACGAAACTTTTGCGGAACGCCCGTCTCGATGAATATTCGCGGATGCTGTTCGACAGAATGCGGAGTGACGAAATTTCGAAACGTTTCTCACACGCTGCCGATTTTTCATCTCCGCGAAAATACTGAAGACACTTCCGGACGTCTCCGTCGGCGTCAGACCGGCGGGATTGCCGAGTGTTTAAAATCGCGTTCTCTCGCGACGACGAAGGGGCTTTAATCGCGAGACGATTCCATCAGCTGAACGACTGCGATTCATTATCTCGCGCGAATAATCCCTCTCCGCGGGTCTTCGCTCCTTCCTCCCCCCCGTCCGACGTTGCCCTGCAGGCAACGTCACATTCCGCCGTAATCACTGGAAGAAAACGTAAATACATCCTCCTCCTCCTTCTCGCCTCGCTAAACGGTATAATTAAATCGGGACGGTGACAAATTAGCAATCAGCTCGACTCGCGAGAGACAGAGAGAGAACTTTCTTATTTAATAATAATATTAAATTTTCTTCTCCGTCTCTCTCGCGCGTTCTCCGTCGCACTTCGCGCGGGACGTGCAATAAGACGGGCGCGACCCAGTCTACCTTCTCTCAATTCCTCTCCTTCTCTCTTTCTGTTGGCAATCGGGCAACAATAACTTCTGAAAACTCGCTCCGCGATTTTTCTCCGTCCCGCCCGCGACTTATTCTAATTCTTCCGCATTCTCCGTCTCTCTCGTCCTCTCCCTTCCACTCCCCCGTACTTTCCGAATTTTACCTTTACAGCCATTTACACTCGCGCAGTTCCACTTCCGTTCTTTTTCTTCATTCTCTCTCCCCCCCCCACTCTCTCCCTCCCGTCACCCTACTGTACTCCGGACCTCTCGTTATCCGTCGTTTACTTTTCGCCGTAAATCGTCATGTAAGGGAAAGCTCGTTTTCGCGTCCAAAGGCGCGTGACGGTTCGCATTTCGCAAACAGGTCGGGCTACCGCCACACCACTTCTTCTTCGTTTCGGTTGCAGCCGACTGCACCCCGTCGCGCCGCGCCGCGCCGCGCCGCACCGCACCGCACCGCGCCGCGGCGCGTCGCGTCGCGCCACACTGTGCATCGCGTGACTGTTTAATCATGCTACATTGTCTCCATATGGCGTGGTCATGCAACATGCATGCGTGTCGCCGACGTTCGGTTGTCATAAACGTTGCCTACGGCTGCTCTCTCGGAGACTCTGTCTGCCTCTCTCCCTCGCCCTCTCGCTGTCTCACCTCGCGATCACATCTACCTGCCGCACTCCGCCGCGCAGAGTTGCAAGGTGGAAGAAGGTGGCCGAGGTGAGGGACGAAGGGGAAGGGTGGCCTGGGACGCACCGGACGCAGCGTCCGCTAATTGGGGGGCTGGTTTGCGGTTTCACAATTTCTCGACATTTTGTCGTGGGACATCCGCGAGAGCGCGCGCGCGCGCGCGCGCGCTCGCGTGCTCTCTCGTGAGAAACGCGGCAGGAATCGGCGCATCTGCGCCGCAAACACGATTACGCGGGCGAAATTGGGGAATTATCGCGGCACGCGGCTTAACCCCTGCCAATATCGTTCCGCGATACCCGCGGAGGTCCCGCGAGAGGATCGCGGTAATCGGGAATCGGTTACGGTAAATTGATCGCCGTGGAAATCGCACCGACCGTGGGGGACTTTTGCGCGGAGCGGGGACGCTCCGAGGAGAAGGAAGAAAGAGAACGGCGAGACAATATCAGTTAGGCTTGGCAAGAATTGGCGCGGCGCGAAGAAGATACCGTCGGCGGTTGCAGCTCGCGCGAGACGCGCCGGAGAATCGTCTCGAGACGCGATTGTTTATTTCGATCGAAATGCAAGCGATGTTTCGAGGATTCTCGCTGAGGAGGGCGAGTCGACTCGCGCAGTGATACTGGAGATCTCTCCGTTGGAACTGCCTCGATATTCACGGCGTTTCTCATTACCAGGTCTCTGCTACAGACTGGTTCGACAAAGTCTGCAACATAAATTCGCGTTGCAGATCCTCCGCTTTTAGCCGAGAAACATTTTCAAATCAGAGTGAAGAAACAGGATGAATCATTTGCGCGATATCGTGCGGAAAGCTTTTTTATACGAACTTTCTCCAAGAACAAACATGCGTTTCTCTTTCTTGGCGGTGCCAAGGAGGTGAAAGGAGACGCTGATAAGCCGCTCGATCACGAAGAGCACGTTAACGTTCTCTCTCTCTCTCTCTCTCTCTCTCTCTCTCTCTCTCTCTCTCTCTCTCTCTCTCTCTCTCATCGCATTCCTCGGCACGGCTTTATTTTATCGACTGCGTCGGATATGGCTGCCGACGCAGCTTCACCGGGGGTGTTAATTAAATTTAATAATCCGACCTCTGTGCGCGCGCGAATCTCCGGAATCTCCGACCCTTCTTCATATCCTTCCCTCCTGCTCTTTCCACCTGCCCCCTCCCCCCGCCCCGTTCCAACCGTCGGTCGGTCGGCAGGTCCTGAATGCACCTTCGCTTCCGTTTTCCGAATACGCGTTCTCGCCGTCCCACTTGTAAGTTAATTCGAGCCCTTATCTCAAGACAATGAGCGTCATCAATTCCCTCAAGTTCCTCCTCAAGAACGTGGAATTTCGACTCGCTCTTGGGAGGACGATCGAATTAACTCGAGAACGCGTCGGGTCCGCTTGTGAGGGTTCGATTTTCCCCTAACGAGCCAATATTTTCCGCGGAAATTCCGCGCGTAAATGTATGCACGCGCGTGTGTATCGAATTCGGAGCTCCAGCTCGGGAAGTGAAGACAAGGAATGAAACGTAGAAGAGGCGCGCGCGACGCGACGAAAAGACAATAACGAGTGGACAATAAATAATGAATGCACGAAGATTCAATTTTTTTTTCACAATGATACTTATAACTTCCCTCGCGATGGTTTTATATATTTATTATATTACTCGCACGTGTATTTTACTTTTCACTCGTTTTTTTTTCCATTTTTCCATTTTATTTTCGTATGGATTACATGAAAACATTACGTTTGCCGAGAATTATATTCGTTTTTATTCGCACCGAATATTTCTCTTGATCCTAAATGCGATTTTAAATGTCCTTCTTTCATTTTTCGTGATTATACGGGGAACACGTATTTTATTACGCATTCATATAAAACAAAAAAAAAACCCGAAAAAGGTATACATATTTAATTTCATTCTTTATTATTCGTGGTACTTGCACGGCGTTTTCGTCTTTTTGCCATTTATATCGCAAACTCTTGCGTATCATTTGTTACTTTTAGAATTTAAAATAGCGGGGGTTTCCGTTTTGTCTCTTCTCGTTCCTATCCTTCCTGTTTATTTCTAAGAAAATTTCCAAGTACTACTGTGTATGTGTATGTGTGTGTGCGCGCGTCTGACGGGTTATTGTTAAAATAAATCTTACTCCGCTCCGCTCCCTCTCTTCACGCTAACTCCCTTCGGCTTTTCCTACCTAACTCAATTTCCCCGTACCCGGTGTAAACCGCCGGCTCGCCGTTGATGTAAAGTCTAGTTTACGCGAACAACGACGTTCGGCCGGCGCGAGATGTACCGGCAGCAAATCCAACCACTAATTAAGGGACGCGGCGCGGCGCGGCGCGGTTCGCGCTCGGGGAATCCGGGCTCTCACCTTGAGACGAATGCGCTCGTTTCGCGAACGGCTATTCTTCGGCGAGTCCATTGAGAGCCCCGTCCGACGTGTACACGTACAACTACAAAAGTCATAACGATAACGGATTCTTATTGTCTCTCTCGCGCGCGCGCGCGCGAATCGTGAAAATAGCCTCGCAGGCACCGTATCCATCGCGTCGAAACGCTCGACAATTTTGGCATAACCCGGACAATTTCGGCAAACCTCGCCCGTTATTCGTTGACATTTCCAATTTGTTCGAGCGAAATACCGGTCGAATAGTGAACATTTCAAACTCCGAATTGGTGGTACGAGTTGGATGTATTCGATTGATAAAATTTTGTCTCATCAATTCGCCCATACACTCGCGTCGATTGAGAACTCAGAATTTCACTCTGAGAAATTTCAAGAGCGACATGACGGGTGAAATAAACGTTGCAAGTCGAGCATCGACATTCGCTTTATCACGGGAAGAGAGAGAGTGAAAATTTTCAAGACTATTACTCTCCGAAAGTTAATCAGAATTAATCGACGGAGCAATTGCGGTTCTTCAGATCCGTCTATCGCGTGCTTTAGAAAGAGAGAGAGAGAGAGAGAGAGAGAGGAGAGGAGGAGAGAGAGAGAGAGAGAGAGAGACGCGCAAGATCCCGCTGAAATCACGACGGTGAAACAAAGCCGAGCCCACGGTAAAAGCGCAAAGTCCACATTTCGAATCGAGCAGGCTCTTTCTCTCTGTCTCTCGGTGCTACGGAGGTATCCGCTGGAAATCTCCGTCGCCGAGGAATCGTGATTCAGGGATCGAACGACGAGAGCGAGCGAGCGAGTGGGCGGGCGAGCACGACGCCTCGGAGTCTGCGGCCCCCGAGGTGGATCCAATTATCCCGGAATAAAATTGCATTCGACGTAGGATCGTCCGCGCGCGTTGCATATACCACCGCCTCCTCCTCCTCGTCGTGCTCGTCTCGCTCCTCTCACTCCTTTTCGACGGGCCCGGGGAGTGTAATTTCGCTGTAATGTTGCCGGCGCGCAGCCGTGTTGTCGAGTCGGTGGTTTCGCTGTGCCGCGCCACGCCGCGCCGCGCGCCGTGTTTACCGTGGCGATGCACCGTGACGGTGCATCGTCGTGAAAATTGAGTTACGGGGGATGGAGTAGCTCTCCGCGCGACGACAGATACCTGTATACTCGCACGCGCGATGCGACGCCGCGTGGCGCGGAAGAATGGATCGCAACAGCCCGGCTGAATGTTCACGTTCGCCCGCCGCTTTCTACAGGAAGCCGCCGAGCTCTCTGCGTATACGCAGGTACGTATTTTCTCTCTCTCTCTCTCTCTCTCTCTCTCTCTCTTTGTTGATACCTGCTTGATGCATTGTGTATTCTCGAGTATGCCGCGAACACCGACGTCCCGCGGGCTTAAATTCGCTCTTACTTCCAAATCACCCAGAGAGCACCTCGAGTGATGCGCGCGCTCTCCCGATCGGAAAATGCAGATATACATCAAATACACATTCGCCGGAACCTTTTAACCTTCAACCTCGGCTCAAACTCGGAATCTTCCGCAAAAACTATCCCGCGAAGTTACGTCCTTTCGTTTCGCTTCTGTTAGAATATTAATCGCGCTTCTACCGAGTGTCTTAATGACAAGTTAAAATTTTCACTGAAGTCATCAAATTACCGAACGACGAGATGATAAAAGATATATAATAAAAGATATACAATAAACGAAGATGTAAAAAATTATAAAGCATTAATAAATATAAGATTCTTCAAAAATTTAACGAGGAGAAATCACGTAAAAGATATCAGAATAAAAATAAGGCAAGTAATAAAAGTGCAATTAAAGATAAGTCTTATGATATTGCGTATCTTTCACTCCGTTTCCACTGGTCTCCTACTTCGGCCGCGTAAGAAACTGTTTGTAGAAATTTGATCGAGACGAGAGATTTTCCGATGCACAATTGATCATGCCTTATGAAACACGGCGATCCAACGTGTCGTGCCAGAAATACCGTCCAACTTCATCCACGCGCTCTCGTCGTCGTCACGCGCGAACGACCGTTTTAATAGCTTCAATGATCCCTCAACAGCTTTCAACGGCCACTCCTCCGCCCTCCTCCGCTCCTCTGCTCCTCGTGCAACCGCTACCGCGCATTTCTCCGTCGCGATAGCATCGGGATCGTCGCCTCCGCGAGGTGAGCGATTAACTTCGGCGGCCGTCGTCATTGATCACTCTCGGATTACTCACCGGGACACTTGGTGCTGCGCTACTCTGTCGTCGGCGGGCAGGGTCACGTTGTTGCCGCTTTTCCACCAGGTGACGGAGTTCCTGGCGTCGGGCAGGTTCACCTTGCCCATGTAAGCCTCGCAGAAGAGTCTCGCGGTTCCCCTGAGAGGCACCAATTGGGAGGCCGGTCTGTACGTGGGCAACGGCTTGCCCGTGTAGATGCCGGATTCTTCATCTGCAATTCAGATCGCGCGCCTATGATGTGTATGACCGCGCCGATATGTAATTAATTTATACATTTATGCATTAATTCTAGCGCGCGCGCTTACACTAAGGCGGCGAATAGATGGATATAGGTTAGAGATTACCTATTACGCGGGAGAGGGGCCGCTCGTTTTTATTCGTCGTCGGGGATACAGGGGCTGCTTGATTTATCGCGTATTCAGTTGATTAACACCGGCGAGGCGGGGCGAGGCGGGGCGAGGCGAGGCGAGACGCGTTGCAACTCTCGACGCTTCTCTCTTCGATGCGGAAAACACGACGAGTTCGCGCGAGGATCAAGATCGCTTTTAATATCGCCGACGACCTCGCGCATTTACCCGCGCGGTCCGCATCGCCGTGAATCACCACGAGTGGCCTACATTATCATGAAATACGCCGACACCCCCGTTTATTGTGCCACATTTCATCCCGCGTGTTCATATCTAATGCGAAACTTTCGGCGCGGCGCGGGCGGTCTCTTCGTCTTCATAACACTCCTCTCAGCGAGCTCTCTTCGCTTCGACACAGGGTGTCGCCGAAAACGCTCGATCCGATTTTCCCCCTCGTCGAGTGCAACTCCCGTTGCAAAGCGCATCGCCCCGATATAATCCTCGGGAAATCTCGCGCAATAGCCAGTTTAATTAAACTTTAATTTCCTTTTTTCCGATTAAGTAATCAGAACTGTTCTCGTCTCGCTTGAGAAATAATTTAAATTTAATTAAAATCGGTTCAGTTCGCGCCTTGCGTTTTGATCTAAATTAATTCCCGAGAGGTATCTGTTTGATTATTATTAGTATTTTTATTGCGTAATTTATCCCAGCGCTTTGAGAGACAGATCCTCGCAGGTACAGACGCGAGGATAAAAATACATTTTGCGAAACATAATACCCTCCCTCCGAGGAAGGCTTTAAGAAGACTTGGCGACCTTTGCTAGCTCAGGCTACCTGCTGCGCGCACCGAACAGCGACACGCAGGTATAAAAGTAATTAAATTAATTAACGGAATTCACCCTCGCTACATGGGCAAGGTGGGAGCTTTGGAACGCGCTGTAGGATGCGGTATCAAAGTGCACGGGAGTGTGCAGACCGGGGCGCATCGAATGAAAGAAGCCGGCGGATAATGGATGGTGGATGGCAGAAGGTCACAGGTCGCTGGGTCGGAACGAGCGGCGAGAGAGGAAATGGAGACGGTGCATCGGGATGCCGCCGGGCGACGCCTGGGTAATTCAATCAGCACCGATGTGCGAAAAACTCCAAATCAAACAACTGTCTGTTAATTGAAGGAGCGAGCGAGCGAGCCAAGAGAACGCGCGCCACTCACACTCGTCCGTTGTGTTCGTCGTAATTGATTAATGCGAAGTCAAATCTCGCAGATACCGCGTCGCATCACCCGCTGCCACGGCCGAGCCGTTCAATTTTTCGTCGTCATATTACCGACAGACCGGTACTTCCCCCTCCCTCCCCTCGGAAGGTACGTGATATTAATATAATTTAAGCCAGTTCCGCAGCCAGTTGGAAGGACAAAGTGAAAAGTTTGCGAGGGCGACGAAGTAACGCGCGACTTGAGAGGTGTATTTTTTAATTATGCTCGTCCACGTGTGTGTGTGTGTGTGTGTGTGTGTGTGTGTGTGTGTGTTGGACAAACGGGACCAAGGCTCGTTAATCCCAGGACGAAAGTTTCTCCTCTCCGCGTATGTTAATAATAATAATAATAATACGTAAATACTTTGCATTCGTTATTATGCAAAAGATCGGCATATGTTCCTTCTTGAAGATCAAATGAATTCCTGCGAATTAAATAGATAGAGAATCCTCCAGAGTCCAATCAAATTCGTCCTCTCTCTCTCTCTCTCTAGCTCGCGGAGACGGAGACGGAGATCGGTCTGGACGAAGTATCGCAGCTTCCAAGTCCTGACGCGAACGATCCGTCGCCCTCGTTCCCGACTTATTCGCGGATCCAGGTTTAGTCGCGCCATCGCCGCAAGATCCACGTGAGCCGAGATAACCGGATGTATCGGCGGGTTCCGACCTCGTTTCGAAAAAGCGCCGCGCGCATTCAAACTATTTCGCCGCGCGTTAGTATGCGTCCGCGCGCGCTCCGCCGCATCCGGCATGCCGCATGCGGCATGCGGCATCCGGGCCGGCCGGATATTCGGGAACAAACAAACTGCTAACTAACCCCGGACTGTCGGGATTATGATACATAGGCCGCGGCGTGTCCATTGGCTGGCGCAGCCGCCATTTCGCTTTAAGCACGAGCATCCGCCGCGCTTCGGATCAGGTTGGGTAAGCTTGGGCTCGGATTAGGCTGGGTCGGGCTCGGGTAGGGTTAGGGTTATGCTTAGCTTGTGTTAGGTTAGGGTTAATATGCCGACGAGATCTGGAACGTGTCCAGCGGCTTCTTCCAATTCCGCCGCCTTATTCGCGCTATAGGCGCGATTCACATTGTGATTCGCGTGCTTGAAATCTCTCGGAAACAGAAGGCAAGCGGGGGAGAGGGGGGAGTTGGGACGTCACGTTGTCTCCTTGTCATGGAGGGAGGATATTTTATCTCGAAGGTGAAATCTTCTCCATTTATGAGCCTCCTTCATTTCGCCTTAGACGAGAACATCTGCCGGCCACGCGATTCGAATCAGGTTGGGTTTGCGATTGAATTAGGTTGGGTTTGAGTTAGGTTAGGTTGCGTTAGGTCCGGTTAATACAGTGGTACCAGCGCGATCTGGAACGTGTCCAGTAGCTTCTTCCAATTCGCCGTCTTACTCGCGCTACAGGGTGACTCGCATCGCGATTGGCGATCATCTCTGAGGGATGAAAGGGAAAAATTATTGGGACATTGTGTTCCCAAAAAACATTTTGGAATCTGTGAACGGGGTTGATAATCGAGTTCGCGCCAGTGGAAAGAGATAAGGGAAACTTGGCAGAGAGAAAGGAGAAAGAGAGGGAAAAAGAGAGCACACCTCACTTTTCTCGGCGACAATCTTGGCGACTCGCGCGTTGGACGAAGTGATTACGTGAAATATCTTCGTCAAAGACTGGTAGACGGGTTCAATTAGTCGGCAAGTAAACGGCGCTTAAATACGAACGCCTTAGGTAGAGATAAGTTAGGTTAGATTCGCAATTAATATCGCATAATCTCATCAGGACGACGACGGCGACGACGCTGTTCAACAAGCGCGAGGACTCAAGCGCCGTTAAATTTAGCGAGTGGCAGTGAGCGTCTTCAAAGCGGGCCGCCATTTTAAGTGCTGCAGGGCTGATCCTCGCGGCGAGGCTGCCGTAACGATTTAATTGCACCTCGCGGTAGGTAATTTTGCGAGAGATTAGGTTGGGATAGAACGTAAGTGAGCGCAGGCCGCGGGTCACGACGACGACGACGACGACGACGACGACGACGACGACGACGACGACGACGACGTAGACGACGTCGACAAAGACGAATCCCCGAATGCGCGTTTCCAAGATGGCTGTGGCTCGTCATACGGAAGGGACGGCGATTAATCTCGTAAAGCTCTCGCAGCTTTACGCCCGCGTCGATATTTATCGGGAACCGGCCAATTTGTGCTCGCCTAACAGCCTTGTCGCACCGTTCGTTCGCGCAAGGTTCGACCCGTCAGGTGATCCTTCGTGAAATATGGACATAACCTAACCTAATCCGACGCAATCTAACTCAATTTGACCCGATCTGACCGATACACGGCGTTTTATAAACGGGAAAATGAATGGAGACGACCGGCGAACGACAGGGTGTCGGTATTTACGGAATCACACGACGCGCCAAAATAAAAATAAATTAAATATTCAATCTTCACACTCGAAACTTCTTTCCCATTTTCCTCGGAAACTGCACGCTCGACAAGAGGAGGGAGCTGCAGGCGCGGATGCATTCCTCATCCAATTGGAAATGAATTTCTCCGCGGCGGCTCGTAAGACCCCGTGTGAAACTTTTGTAAAACGACATAATCAAGAAGGATCGTTGAGGAGATGTAACGAATTCCGACGCAAACAAAATATTTGCGTACAAATCAGCTGCAAGAATTGCAAAAGCTTTTTCTTCTCAACGAGTGTCGCGACGCGTTCGTATCCAATAGGAAAATGTTTTTCAGTAATTCCCGAAGGATAAATCTTCCTATCGAACACGCAATAACAAACGCGTCCTGAATCTCACGGAGGCAACGGAGCTCTCGTGATCGTGTAATTCCGCCGATCGACCGGTACGGTATGTGACGTATGTAAAGTTCGACAAAATAATTCAATCATCGAACTCATTTCCGCGCAGTCACTAACGACGCGACACAGGAATCACTGACCTGGCGTTCGTCATCTTCTCTTTCCATCTCGCGTCCATTCGCCGCGATCCTGAAGGAGACCACCGCTCCGTTCGCAACACGAGGGCCCCTTTTCCCAAAGGAAGATCTTTCACAGCGATTTCGAGGCCGCGTATTTCGAAGCTCTCGATCTGAGAGCAACGAGAGCGGAGCGGCTGTACGAGCGCGAAATTAACGCGAGGCGGCGAATCGCGTTCTGCACGGAGAAACGACGTAACGATCCGCGTAACTGCGACCCGATAATCGAGCGCAGCCGACTTGATTAAATCTCCTCCCTTCTCCACCTCCCTCCCTCCCTCTCTCTCTCTCTCTCTCTCTCTCTCTCTCTTTCCCCGCGTCCTCGCGCGCGAAGGTGAACCTTCTCTCTATTAGCTATTTCATCCTATCCCTATTTCTTGCCGTGACCCTACGTTTATGTGCGTCGTATGTACGTAATGCGAAGCTGAAAGGGATCCTGCCCGCACAGTATCCTTTCATCCCCGGATACAGAGCTCTCCGAGAGCGCTGCGAGAGGATACGCGGACGAACGGACGTTGTTGAGAATCGGCTGAGGCGAATATAATGCAGCGTCGTGCGCGCTGCGCTGGAGAAGTTCCGGACAAAAAGTCCGCGGCTAAAGCCTCAACATTTATCAGACCGCAACTCCCGACTGCACTCGGATATTCATTTCGTGCCTGGATATTCGTTGTTTATTTAATTCAACCTCTGTCGCAACGCGCGGCCACGCGCACACACGTGGAAGTGCGTAATACATTGTGACTGCCGTGATCACTCGGTCAATCCGTCATTGCGCGTCAAGCACATATCCTGACATATCATACGTTATAATACGTCAGACGCACGCCATGATATCATATATCGCCGTCTCGTCATCATATATCGCGTATCACCACAATATTTAGACGCGATGGGAACATTAGAGACCCACAGCTCAGCACCAACACGAGTTCAGGGCTGAGTAAGTGCCTACTATTGCTTCGTCGACGCTCAATGCATCGCAAAGGCGTACACGAGATCAAAGGCGCTTGGATTGAACGGACGACCGTCGTCGCTTCGATCTCGCGTTATTCTAATGATAAACTCGACGATAACTTTGGCCATTTCGTTCGTCAGCTGTCGCGGATGGACTGCCGCGAATACCGGCGGACAGGCACCGTTGAACCATTCGTAATGGTCAGAATTGAATTCTCGGCTCGCAGGGCTTCGCGCAGCCGGCTCGTGTAACACGGCTCTCCCTCTCTCCCCCTCCCTCCCTCTCTCTCTCTCTCTCTCTCTCTCTGTTCGTGTATGTTACACGGGACATTGTCGTTCCGGAGAAAGTGGCGATTCAAAAAGCGCCGCGCGCGGACGCTCTATCTACTCCCGGATATGTCTATTGCATACAATGTCCGCTGGAACCTCGCGGTTGCTCCGGACAGGCTCGTAATTTAGCGTGAAATACGTTTTCCAGCTGCCCGCTGCGGACCGCGTCCTCGCATCGTGTCGCTCGATGCACCGCGTCGTCTCGCGTTGCGCTGCGCTGCACTGCGCGCTGACGGCACGAACGCACGAACGAACGAACGAACGAACGAACGAACGAACGAGCGTTCGTTCTTGAACGTTGCGATATGCGTAGCACGTAGCATAATCTGCGGCGAGATAATACGATAGGGCCCGCCATCAAAGACGGACGCGCTCGCTCTCGCCCGAGTTACGTAGCGCGCGACTTTACGGCGCGCGTACGAGGAAGAGCCGAGCGGAAAATGCGGAGCGCGAGAGCGCTCCGGCGGGAGCGGCGGAGGAACTCGAGTAGAATGTGACCCGGTTACTTTGAATTAAAATACGAGGGGTTTATGCAGTTAATACATCACGGCTCGTTAAGCTCGTGCTATCCAAAGCGGAATTGCGCATTGTCAGACGAGGCCAGCGCGTGCGCGCACCGTTCCTTTGAGACGCGCTGAGCTTTCGGAGAGGCTCCGGAGCCCCCCGATGGGGATTTTATAACGTTAAATTCGCAGCAGCTCGCACCTGACATCTATCCATGCCGCGAGCGAGCCGCGTTCACACGTGTCTCCGATTTATTCTTCCGCGTGCGACCTTGAAAATTTCATCCCGCTGCCGGATAAATTTAGCCCCGATTTCGATATACTCCTTCCAAGAAGATCTCTCGGCCAGCGAGAAATGGAGAGACCGGAGAGAATAAAGTTAAAATTGGACGGTATCCTGGCTGGGTACTTCAACGGCACGTGATTCGACGACGGAATTGGAGACTCGTTAAAAGTCCATCGACGGATAAAGAGTTGAGGGGGAAAAAAGATTGGCGCAAACAATTTCGGCGACCGCTCGCCTATTGTTGTATCGCGGCACATGTGTGTGTGAATGAGTGTGTGTGTGTGTGTGTGTGAGCGCAACAATCCATCAGACGCGAAGTTCTGTCCGCTGTCTGTGTGCACAGCAATCTTTCGATCGCGAAGTCACCCCGGCGATCTTTAATACATCGAATCGCGGCGCGGCGATCGATCGCGGCCATTTGCAGTCCCGCCGATCGCGCCGATGATTCAACTTACATCGATCAGCAACATCGCCCGTCTATCTACGCTGACGCGTAAACGCGGCGGACAAAGAGAGCCCTTTTGCGTCGTGTGATGCATGTGAGAGAGCGTCACGTGTCGACGAAGTCGCGCACTTCGCCCGCCGGGGAGTCCTCCGCTCCGCGCGGCGCGGAGTGGAGCGGAGGACTCTCTCCGAGAACTTCCCCCGTGCGGTGCTGGCGACCGCAACGAAAAAAACCGCTGGCACGAAAGGTACGTCGTTATCGCTACGCCCGCCCGCGCGGTGTACGCATACGTTAAACCGGAAAGGTGCGGCGCGCACACCCCGATGAACGTCGAATTGATCTTTTCTCCTGGTGAGAATCCCGCAGCTGCCACCCCCCGTTTAGCCGTCAAGATGCGGTCTTATTTTCTTAGAACGAACCGCGAGAGGCGCGGCTGGCCGACGAAGTTAACGGGGAAATTTATTATCGATGTCTGTTAACGAGACAGAGGGGGAGCGAGAGAGGAAGAGGGGAAGACAGACGGAGACAGAGCGTGGTGGGTCGGGAAAGTCTCTCCCTCCCACTTTGTGCGATAAGTCACATCAAATGATAATTGAGAAAAGTATATAAGCATGATCAAGTGCATCAGGCACAAATATTTTCAATTGTAAAGGAAATATAAAAATGTATACAATGTTGTGTAAAGTTCTTTTCCACTCATAAGCGAATGGGGGAGGGGGGGTAGGGTTAAAAGGGAAAAGAGAAGGCGGAGGAACCTCACCGGCCGTGGGCAAGTTCGCCGCAGCGGGCGAAGAATCTAATCCGCGACATCGAGATCGGAGAGGAGCCACGCCCGATGAGAGATTATACCGACCTCGGTGGCTAATCTCCACCTGAATGGGGCGCACCTCTTGAGCAACACCGATAGGGCCTTAACGCCAGTCGAGAACTTGCTAACCCACTCGAGTGCCTCTCGCGCGCTCGGAAGTACGCGGACACGGAATTTCGATCGCAGCGAGTCACCCCCGCTGGGGTCTCGACGCGGCGGCGACTGCGAGGGGGCTGATATGGCGGCAGGACGGGGGAAGGAGGGGACAGGCAATGCAAACCGAAGTGACTCCGGAACCTTGTGGACCGGGAAAGTCTCTGGCCCCCTTCCACCCTCTTCCGCCAGTTGATCCGAAAGTTTTCCCAGGCCGCGCCGCAAACTATCGGCGAGGAAAAACAGAGGGTCGAACAAGCGAAGTTTCCGCCAATAAAACTGTCGTCGCGCGGGAAATCCGGGCGTGCCGCTGCCGCTTCCGTATCGGTTGTGTTTCTCTCGCGGCGACGAGACTACGGACGAAACTGTGAGGCTGTGAGAGGAATGGGGCCGAAAGGTGCGAAGGGTAAAGGGAGGGTTATTAGGCTTTGTAGAAAACGGCTGGAGGTTTGGACAATGACCTTAGCCTCCCTCGCGCGAGTTATTGAAATATATATATATATATATTAATTTAATAATTTTGAAATTTCCAAAGGTCGATAAGTTAACAAAAGTTAGGGTACTATTATAGTAATACATTCCTGATAGTAAATAAAGTAAAAATGTCTAATACTATTCTTTCTTTCGACGAATAGTTAGCGAGATATCGTAAGTTAAATGTTGAAAAAGTTGCCAAGTTTTCCTGGAATATTTCAAAAAAATTAGGCAAATAAAAAAATGTTTCAGACAGAAGTTGTTAAAATTAATTGGTAGAAAAAGAAGACATAGTAAAAAAAATTGGGCTTTCTATTTTAAAAAATTAAGTTGACCTTCAACTAATCTTGAAAATGCCCTCCAAATAAAAAAACTGATAATGCCATTCTCTTTCCCCTTCGAAATCATGGAACACGTGTTTCAGCTTTTTTTAATATCTTTCATAGTTTTCGAGATAATCAGCTGGAAAGTTTTCAAATGAACACCCTGTATATTGTATATTGTAGTATTTATCCGTCGCTACAAAGGTTCATGTTACGCACAGAGACGCCTCTTCTCTTTACTCTCGCGGAGATATTGCGATTTTTAGGGGTCCGGTTACTCAGGGAGGTGTTCCCGCAGGGTTTGAGGTTTCGAGCTTGCAACTTGAATCCACGTTCGGTGACGTCGTGCGTTTAATCTCGTGCGACAAATCGACGTTTTTGCGAGAGAAGCAAGCGGTTCCGCGAATCGCGTGTTTATTGCACGAGAGAATATAAGCGAAAAAAAGGCAAAAGTACTTCGCGCTTAAATGCACTTCAATCTCTCGTGAGAATGTTCTTAAGATCCACCAGAGCATCACGTTTCTTTTACACACACGTATACACACACACATTTCCGCCTTTGGCTCACCTCGAGCTTTTCTAAACTCGAAGAGGAACATACAAGAGCACGTTAATGGAATTCCCCGTGCGAGAAAGAACAACGAAAGCCATTTACATAAGGAGAGCCATAAGGATGGAATTTCAAGCAGGACGTCTTCGGTCCTCACGAGGATGTGAGGACACACAGGATACACCGGGACCCGATCCCCCAAGGAGCTTACAGCTTGTGGACACAAGATACCGCAAGTCGTGCATGTTATTCGTGAGCTCGTACAGACAGTCTCAAGGATCGCTGCACCGAGGACTCTGCTCGCTCTCGCAGGAAGAAACAATCACGTCCTCGGCAAATTTCGGATAAATCTCATCTCGAGATCTGAGAAACAAACGTTCCTCCCGTCACTCCCTCCGTCACTCTTTCTCCGTCAACAACGATCAGAGAGACTGCAGCCGCCTCGCTCACGCGAGCGTCGCAGCTGCCCGCGTTCGCGCACGAGTTGTTTCTGCAGGGACAGGTGTCGCGAGCAATTTTTCGCGGTCACGACATCAGGATTGTTGTCGTCCCCCGATGAATGCGCGGCAACAGTTCGCCGAACGCGCAAAATCGATCAGGGAGGTCGAACAGGCTCCGGACTCGAGGCTCAGTCCGATCACGTCCTCCGCTCGGTGCGGCCGAGGGATCAAGGACCTGCGGGAGGTGCACGACGCGATGTGGTTTCTCGAGGATTATCCTTCGTCCTGAGGGTACGACACCTGAGCGCGCGCAGGTGGACAGGTACGCGCAGCGCTATGCATTGTGCGCGCTGTGTCACACGCGCCGTGACAGCCGATATAACGCACGCATTTATTTCTCGAGAGAGAGAGAGAGAGAGAGAGAGAGAGAGAGAGAGAGAGATATATATATGTATTCACGTTTCTGACTTTTTCGCGTCGTCGGAAGAATCGGCGGATTTTCATAAAATTCCATTCCGTCACACGCCGCTTATATCCGGCGGATTTGCGATTTACGGGCGAGATATCTGATTTGGAGGTAGCTCCCGATGTTAATACCGCGTTGTTATTTGCATGTTATTATGCAACGCTTGCTCGTACGTACGTATATCATCCTCCTATGTACTGAGAGAAGAAATAGCTCGGAGATAAAAAGTACCTGGCGAATACTGATATTAAATTTACTCATGTGCATATTTTTACACTGAGAAAATATTTCCCCCCATCTCTCTTCGCAGTGTTTTATTAAATTGCTGTAGGATTATTTATAAAACCTCCAAGTACCATCTCTCCAGTGCCGGCTCGAAAGAGGCCAACTTTCCCCGCTCGGTTTTACTTTCAATAAGAATATTAATGTAAATTTTGAATTATAACTCAGCAACGCGACTAAAGTGACTCGGCGTCCTCCCGCGACTCTCTCTCTCTCTCTCTCTCTCTCTCTCTCTCTCGCACAGTCAGTTTCGTGCAGAGAGAAGAAACTAATTCGACCTACCTCTCACGAATACTCATTAGTCCCGCACTGCGCGCGGCTTCCCTTCTGTATTTCCTGCGATCAAATTTTTCACGACGATCAATATCTCACCGGAGTGCCGTGAGCCATCAGAGAGGTCGGCCGAAGACGTGCCTCTCGGACACGATGCGATCGAAATTAACGAGGTCGAGGCACGAGAAGGAGGGAGACGCGAGACGGAGGCTCGTAATGCTCGCAGGCTCCAGCCCGGAACGTATGAAGTCGTCGTACCTAAAGTGGCCCTCGGCGAATTATGGACCTCGCGAATTATGAAACGTTTACGGCGGGTCTCTCACGTCTCCCCTCTCTCTCTCTCTCTCTCTCTTCTCTTTGTCTTCGTCGTCATGATCGGCGTCGTCGTCGCCGTCGTCTCGCAGGGACCGGTGTGTTTTATTAGACGTATCGGAGCGCGCCGCACAAGAGCCCTCGGTGCAACGAGGTTAACGACCAATGGCCTCACGGGGACGTTAATCAATTAACCGCAGCGGCGCGACGTAACGAGGAAAGACGGGCAACATCCTCCGGTATTCTCCGGTAACCCGGTGGTATCCTACGGTAACCCATCATAGAGGTATAGCCCGAGCTGGGAATTTCCAGGCCGCGTATTTTCTTCACGACACGGCCGCAGCCACCACCATCACCATCACCATCACCATCGCCGCCGCCGTCGCCGTCGCCGCATCGCATTCGCATGGATATCGCCCGGCTCGGAATTCAATGAAATCTCGTGATACCGCGATGACTGTCGCGCGGAAGGAGATCGCGGGCTGACGGAGCTGCGAATGACGTAAATGATAACAATGATGGGGCGACAAACGACGGTTTCGTCGACGTAACGATCGCCCGTGACGACGAGCCAGGCGCCTCGCGATTACAGCGCTGTCGTAATAATGTTGTTTAACCCTTTAACGCCCGACCTTTTTATAAGTGTTTTAAGAATAAAATTTGAGTTCTTTTAAACTGAGCTTTTTTGAACTTATATTTACGAAAAACTACCTTTCCAATGTAAAGTAATGTAAAAGTAAAGTGTAAAGTAATAGTCTACTTCTGAACAAATAAATTTGTATTTTTTTTTTTGTAAATATAACGGTAAAAATGATAAACATGGACACACTCAGAGGTGGTTATCCAGATGGAAAAACTGTGAAACAATTACACGGAAAATCAGCATCAATCGTTTACTTCTGAATAATAGAATAGAGAGAATACAGAGAAAAATGAAGAGTAATCTATACGACATAACTCTGATAGTCAGTTTGACATTTTTGAACTGAAACTTTACTATATTTGTGAGTGAAGTTTATCATTCAGAGCGTCAAGCTTACTATTTCAGAAGAATATCTTACAGATCATCATTTAGATAGTCAATCGTCCCTTCATTTTTCGCCTATTTTCGCATAAAAAACTATAGGTCACCAGGTTTCACGAAAATAGGTTGATTTCTTTTCGTGTCCACCATATTGGATTCGCCATTTTGAATTTCTGTATTCCTTTAATTCTCACATTTTGCATCTGAGAAAGCTTCCAAGTGTATAAAATTATAACAGATACCAATCTATTCATTTATAGCGCACTTCTAGATCTCAGTAACAATGCTAACTATGCCTACTTGGAATTTGACAAAACATGTTATCATTAAAACTGAGCTAAAAACAGACTAAATCGAATTTACATACAATTTATATGCCATTTTTTAGAAGAAGAATTCACCTTTACAGTGGTGCAAAGAAAACGAAAATATCTCCTTCTTTCTCCTGACTAAGTTATGGATTCTTAAATGCGTTTCTGGTAACTATAGTTACCAGTAGGCGTTAAAGGGTTAAACGAAGGGCTGAGTCGCGCGTTTCGCGGTGTTCATTCGATCCCGCTTTCGAATTTGACTTCCCGATCTTGATCGCCACGTCGAACCGACGAACACCTCGCGAGTTCGAGCGATTATCTCGACTCGCGAGAGCGAGGCTATTCGTTCGACTTGAAAACATAGCACACGCGTCCTGACGGAGAAGTTTCTTCAAGAAGCCCGAGCTGTGCGACGACACTTGCGAGAGACACTTCCATTCTACAAACGAGACTCTACAGCAGTCGAGTAACAAGTATAACATAATACTCGTCGAGTAATTTAATAATGGCAACATAAATAATAGTAAATCAAATAAAAACCGTCCCGCCATTAAAATGCCGCAGGCCACACGTGGTGCGCCACGCGCGACTGTCCATTTGCCAGAACGCAATTATCCGCGGCCGCGGTGCGGATGAAAAACGCCCGAATTCAAAGCCCGCGGTAGGTAATCAATCGAAATGAACCGGAGCGCGAAACAAAGCACCTCGGCCGAGACCGGGGAGGGCCTCCGAAAATTCATCCGGTTCCGTTCCCCCGTCCGCTCTCCATCTCCGCCCCCCCCTCCCCCCCTCGTTATCCTGAACAGCCGGGCGAATAGCTAACAGCAGCTTCCGTCAAAACGGCGTCGACGTCGTTATCAAGGCTTATCTGCACGCGACGTGACGCTTCCTGCGAGGCGGGCCGATTAAACCGGGCCTTTATTGTCGGGGCGCCGTCAAAGTTTATCGCGCGTCGAGCGCGACAATGGCGCCGCCGAGCGCTATCGCGAGCCGTTTCGCGTGGCGAAGCCGGGCCGAGCACGTCGTTCCTGACGGCAACGTGCCGCCGGCCGTCGGCCGCCGGGGGTGCGCGGTGCATCGCGTATGACTACTCGCGCTCCGGATGATGATACGGGCGCGGGCTGACAGATAAGAAGCGGAGCGGGCGCCGCTCTCGGCAAAGAGATCGCCTATGCCGCCGGCCGGCCCTCAGCAAGCGCGGCTTCCTTCGCGAAAGAGAGCTGTGTGTTTCCGTTGTTCCCCACCTTGGCCGGTGAAAGCCTCGCAGCAGAGCGGCGTCCCCGCCGTTTCCGTGTTTTAATCGCGGGGAGCGTCGGTCGTAGGGATGCCGATTTTTTTTTAAACAGATCGATTTAGAGATCGATTCGAGTCACGGAGAGAAAGATCGATCTTCAAAAGATCGGTTTATAAAGAACTGATTGAAGAAAATCGATTTGAATCGGTACGCGTGTAGAGTGAACTCTACTCACTAAAGTATATTATCTGTCAAACTTCTACACTCTAAAATAGACTTCGTGTAATTCATATAGTTTAATATGAATTAAAGAAATTAAAATTTAATATGAATTAAAGAAATTAAAGATATGGGTATTCTTTTGGTGTGTGTTCTGTGTGTTCTGGGTGTGCGTGTGTGTGTGTGTGTGTGTGTGTGTGTGTGTGTGTGTGTGTGTGTGTGTGTGTGTGTGTGTGTGTGTGTGTGTGTGTGTGTGTGTGTGGCCAGAACAAAATAGAAAAAGATCTTTAAATCTTTGTGCTGAGGATTTAATTAGTTTGATTAAACGTCAATCAATAATTTTTAAACGTTTAAAGGTTATTAAATAAGAAATCACGTTTACTATTATATGCATATACATATGTATAGTATACAATGTATACTATTATATGGAGTGGAGCTGTGATTGGTTCGCGCGTTTCGTTCCGCTGAAAATTCCCGGACATCGGTCTAAAGGCAACATAATAATGTGCATTGTGCAACCATTGAGTGAATTCAAAAAGTTACAACTAGAAGAAGTAAAAGAAAAAAACTATATTATTATACTTATAGTAGAAACTGAAAAAATCGTGTTGGCGATTTTCAGAATTTATAGATCGATCCTTGAATCAATTCAGTTCCAGAAAGTCGACTTGAAATCGATCTTTTAGACTCCGATTAATCGATCTTCGATTAAGTCCATTTAAAATCAGCATCCCTAGTCAGTCGCAGCGCGAGCTGAGGCGCGATAGAAAGCGAGAGACGCAGAGCGCGAGTTCGTCGCGGAGGATCTGCGCTTGCATGCGCCATTAAGAGGACTGAATTAACTTCTGAAGTATCTAACTGACAAGTAGAGATGTGCGAACTATTCGAATTCGAATCGAATCGAATCTGATCGAATGTAATCTGATTCGATTCAAATCCGAATAATTCGAATAGAAATCAAATACATTATCGTTTGCGTACATCAGCTACAAAACCATCTGGTCCTGTGTATGTTTGAACCCTTAACTTGTAATTATTAACTTAATTATAAATTACTTTAAATATTTAAATATATATTTTACTTTAAGATGATACTGCAATATCAATATTCCCTTTCATATTAAAATCTTCCATCATTATTTGTATATTTAATAGTCGTGTTAAATTTTTTAACGATTCCATTCGATTTCATTCGATTCGATTCGAATTCGAATTTAAAAAATGAGATTCGATTCGACATAAAAATTCTGGATTCGCACATCTCTACTGACAAGGGACACCCGCGAAGTGTGTGTCTCCGATTTTGACGAAACTTGGCATATTTGTAGAATATGCTAAAAATGAAAGACCCATATTTTTTTTATCGGCAATGGTTCAGGTTTAAGGGGTGAAACTGCCTCTCAAAGTTTCATCCCCTCTATGCTATCTCCATAACTATCGCAGATAGGGAAAAACTTTTTAAACAAAAATTGTAAGGTTTTTTTTATGCCATATAATGCGGATGTTCCTTGTGAGTGTCGTCGAGTGTGAAAATAATCGAGGGAGTATTTCGAGAGAAAGGAGCATTGACTTCTCTTTTCTGCGAATTCGAGAATTCGGCTGGAGCCGAAAGATTCCGGAGAATTTTTGCCGTCAAATGTAATATTCTTTTCGGCATATCACACATGCCGTTAAATACTAAGTTGATTTCGGCGCTATTTCAAGTTTTAGGAAAATGGAGGAGAAATCGACGGCGAGATTAATGCGGAGAAATTATGTGCGCGAAGCGCACATAATTCTTCGACGTCGCTCGAGTTACATCGCTAGATATTACGATAATCTATTTTAATTTCATTAGGAAGTTATCGTAATTATATAACAATTATATACATAGCAATTATAGAGTAATTATATAGCAATTCGAAGAAAGGCCCTCCTGAGGAAAATTCAGCCGCGAGGAAAGTGCGGAGAAATTATTTTCCTGGCAAAATGTTACGCGCGTAATTCTCCGGAAGCGCTTGTTATTGCTCGAGCGACACATTACGTAATTAATAATTGTGTGACTGCTTGTTTTTTCCCTGCACACTCAGTCGACACCAGATTATGCGCTTAATTAATTTCAAGTGTAAAAAATGCAGAGAGCGCAGATGAAAAGAACAGACCTGAATAAAGAATCACCTGAGAAAAAGAATGAAAGACCGTAAGGCTGCGGGGGAGGGGGAGGGGGAGGGGGAGGGCGACAGGAAGAAAGAGAATTAAAAGGACTCTCGCGACGATTGATGGACTTTTACGATCGTCGTGGTTCACGTCGAGCTTCGAAGTTGGCGTGGCGAATAAATTTGTGTGAAAGCGTCGTGGCGATAAAATGGGGCACGGCGAGTGCGCGGAAAAATATCGCGTATGTAAAAATTGCGACAGGGTTGTACACGAAGGCAAAGGGTGAAAAGGTCGAGGGCGCGAAGGGGGGAGAGAAAGAGAGTGAGAGGACCGGCGTCACACTCGCCAGTGGTAATTCAGCGCCGGGATGTCGCCGAAGAAATATATCGCGTTTCGCTTTCTTTCCCCTCCTCTCTCTCTCTCTCTCTCTCTCTCTCTCTCTCTCTCTTTCGGCGCGTCGACAAATGGAAATTGCGACGGAGAGACGAAAGGGACTCGCTTAAACCCTTCGCACTCGCACCATTCGCAAATTAGAAACACGTATATACGGGGTGTACCGATCGTAAACGTATGAGGTATTTCTCAGAGAGAGATTTTCAATTCGAGAAACGTGTCTTGAATAGGCTTTCGCGCTCTTCTTCGCTTTCTCGTCGCGGCTTTTCAGAAGAAATCGCGATATATTTCCAAGAAGTTTGTCACGTGCAACTTTTAATACCGCCCTCAATCCTGCCGCGCGTTTTCATTACATTATGCGCTTTCGACGAGATTAACTTCCCCCCTCCCCGTTCCGAATTCTCATCGAACCAAGTGCGCGGAATTTTCATCCGATTATTTCGGAAGAGAATCCCGTCTCGCCTCGCTTGCCAACGCGACTCACTCTTTCATCGGACATTCCGCGTCTCAGAGCATCCGCGCGTCGCCGCGCATCGACCAGAAAATAATCGAGATAACGATCCCGGCAAATGTTGCCGACCACTTGCGCCGCAAGGATCTAAGGATCCCCCGTCGGCGAGGCACCGCTTCATCGCGGATTTTTCAGCAGCTCCGGTGCACGTTTGCGATTACACAACGTCTTCGGCGCATATCTCGCACGGAGGGAACTCGACCTGACGGTCGGGCGACGGGTGTGAGACGAGAAGCGGGCTCGAGAGACGAGGTGGTTTCACCGCGAGAGCGAAATAGCCCCACGCCACGAGCGTGTTAGCCCACGATGCACAGAGCGATGCACTAATTGCATCGCTCGCAGCATCATCATCGTCGTCGGTCGGAGCCGGCCGCAGCGTTTCCGCGGCGGATCGCACGAGCTCGCTCGCTCTCGTCTCGCGCGCTCGCCCGCTCGATGCAATTAGGCTTGAGATATTGCCCGGTACGAAGGCCTCCCTCCTCCTCCCCCCCCTCTGCCCTCAGCCCTAAATTGACGTACGGCTATTAATGTGGGTTATTAGAGCGATAAGCCGCGGGATTACCGGCTCCTCCTCGCCTGCATCCTGGAACACGCATGACTCCGCCACGTTTGCATCCGCCATCCGCCTCTCTGTTTTCAGAAACCGCGGGAGCGACGCGCGCGCGCGAGCACGGATGATCGACAATTTCCCCCTGCCTTCGCTGGCTTCCTTTCGCCACGAGTCTCGTCTCGGGCCTTTCAGAACTGTTCGTCAAATTTTCCTGCACCCGGCGTGTTTCATGAAAAAATCCACAGGCCTATTTAAACAATGACCCGCGGGGCCCGCGGGGAATCCCGATGTAACGGCGTTTTACGGCGATTCTCTCAAGTTTACGGTGAGATGGTGAGAGAGATCGTAAGGATAAATAGCGCCCACCTCTTAAAGTTCGCGCGTATCGTAAATCGAGTAACCAAGAGGCCGGCGGCGATAAAGCGGACGTCGCGTCGAGCTGTAAACCCTGCTGGCGGAGAGTGCAAATGGGGTTGCGAATGGAGGCGCTAACGGGAAAAGATCGGCGCGCACACAGCGACGGCGGAGCAGGCCGGCAGGTAGGTAGGTAGGTAGGGAGGGAGGGAGGGAGGGAGGGTGGTTTGACGCTCGTCGGAACGAGAAAGAAATTAAGAGAAGTGACGCGAAGGGGTGCGAGAGAAGTGAGACTCGCAGAGGGTGATCGCGTAAAAATTTATCGGGAGTCGTGCGACGGAGTTATGTCAACAGCGGGTACTTAACGCCCCGAGGAGAGTTGTTCACACCGTCGCAACGCCTTCTCTTCCGACCCGCGCCTCGCGATACCGTTCGTTCTGTGTGACGCTCGAAACGAGATGTGCTCTCGCGAGATTCCTCGCGATGTTGCATTTTTTATTTCCGCTTCCTTCATTCGGCGATTTGCGCTCAGTGATTATATTGCAGCGCTATGTACGCAGCGGCGTATCTGTGCGTATATGTACGTATTTATTTATTTCCCTTTTGATATATACGGGGTGATTCAAAACAACCTTCCATTATTAAAAGTATAAAATCCTGATAAAATTCTAAGACAACTTTTCCTCTTGCAAAATTTTGGCAAAAGCTTAGATTTCAAATTATTAACAAAAATAGTAGACCTATTGCGGGTCGGGTACGGGAGAAGTAGACAGGTGCGGCGCAACTCACCGTCAGACGTGGGCGCTAACGCGGAGTACCCGCAGCAATCAGCTGATCACACTACACATGTTATACACTAGCTACGTTCCACCAATATTCATTGCCAGCATAAAAATCTGTATTTTCTGTGACGTTAGGTGATTGTTATAACTGGCAAAAATTTTGGAAAGCAGCCAGGATTGTACGCGCACACACATGCAAGCACGTTCTCTCCGAGTCTTTCTGTCTCTTTCTCACTCATTCACTCGTATTCATTGCACGACCAATGCGAAGCGGCGGTCGTGCGTGGTGGGGGATGGACCGATGGACATCCCGCGACGATCGTATAAATGCGTTGAAACAATCGATGCGTTAATCAATAATCCTGCGGTTATTGGAAGCGTTTACATCAAGACGATATGGCAGCGTACACGAACGAAGAATATTATGACATGCTATTGACACTCGGAGCCTGTCACGGCCAGGTCGCCGCTGCTGCTCGAAGATACGCCGAGCTGTACCCCAACCGAGCAAGACATCCGTCGCACCACGTTACAGATACAAAATACAGATTTTTATGCTGGCAATGAATATTGGAACGTAGCTAGTGTATAAACATGTGTAGTGTGATCAGCTGATTGCTGCGGGTACTCCGCGTTAGCGCCCACGTCTGACGGTGAGTTGCGCCGCACCTGTCTACTTCTCCCGTACCCGACCCGCAATAGGTCTACTATTTTTGTTAATAATTTGAAATCTAAGCTTTTGCCAAAATTTTGCAAGAGGGAAAGTTGTTTTAGAATTTTATCAGGGTTTTATAAGGATTTTATAAGGATTTTATAAGGATTTTATAAGGTTGTTTTGAATCACCCTGTATATCGCGTTCTTGAGCCTCTCGCTTCGAAGGCATTTGACTTTCCATTCGTTTCCTTTGTGTGTGTGTGTGAGATACCTGCTTCCTGTATTATATACTCAAACTCCTTTTACTTTCTTGTAAGAATAATTTATTCTCCCGCCCGTACCTTTCTCCCCCCCCCTCTCTCTCTCTCTCTCTGACCTTTGCAATAATTTTTTCCGATTTATTTACGTAAATCGGATTATATAGAATATATTACATAAATTGCATCAGCGTGCTCCTCGCTAGCTTTGCAAATGTAACAGCGAGAGGGCACGCACGCTTGTGCACGCAAAAAAAGTGGAAATTATGCCTTTGAAATATTTCTACGTTTAGTACGTTTGGTAACGCCAAAAGCGACCCCTTTCGCCCAATTTAACTCAAGCACACGGTAAAGTTGCGTAACATTTGTGAAATTTTACAATAAAAAATATCTCGCCTCTTTAGCGCGCGCTTTAGTATTTACGGAAAATCGCATGCACGACGCGGTAAACGAATTCGAATTTACAAAAGGGAAATTCTGAATCGTTCCACAGTTTCCTCTGCTTCTCCTCTTCTGCTTCACATCTAGCTTCTAGGTGCATCGGTGCATCGTTGCGCGTATCCGGCTAATAAAGCGCAGCAGCAATTGCGATCCGCGTGCGCTTCCACGAAGGGAATTGATCGTGGATTCGCGGAACATCATCTATCTATCTACCTACGCGCACCTCGCGCGCAAAATGCGGGATTAAATCGACCCAATTCCCCGGCGCTGTAATTTACCGCGTAGAGCAGCGTCCGTAATACATGGGTTCATCTCTCTCTCTCTCTCCCTCTGTCGCGCGCGCGCGCGCGCGGACCGCAGCACGCGTGCCGCCCACCAGATTGTTGCGTACACGTACTCGCTTTGTTCCGTCCTGAGCAATGGCCCTTTGCAATATTTTCGGGGAATGAAAGAGAAAACCTGCCTCGGCGGTGAGAGAACCAAGGAAGTTTATAACCCCACCACCTCCCGCTGTAAAAATTCTTCAATAGCAGTCTGGAATTAATGACTTTACGTCAAACTTGCCTAATTTCTCCCATTTCTCCCTGTCTCTCCTCCGTCTGTAGAGACACAACCGCCTCTATAGAGATAGTGCTCTCTTCGTAAATATAAATAATATGCAGGCAACTACTCATGCAAATACAGTGTACATAAAGAGCTCTTTCGTAATACAAAAATAAAAAAAAGAAAAACAAATGCGATAAAAATTTAATACGAATATGGAAGTAGGGAGCTTTTCCCTGCGGGTCCGAATATAATGATGAGTAAAATTCTGTCGACGGCGAGAGAGACCCCTCCCGAGCAACAACGCCGAAGCATTAGAGACGGGGGGAAATTAGAGTAACCGCGAATTAATGCGCGATATATCGGCACGGTAATGAAAATTGCAACATCGAGATCTAATTGCAACGTCGAAGTCTAATATTGAAATATCGGAAACGGAATATTACATTTGACCCGGACCGGATAGATAGAACACGGGTAGAAACTTGCGACGCGCAGCAAATACACGCGGCCACAGTTATACCGCTATATTACGGATACTATACAATTTTGCGGTGTGCGAGAGATAATCTTGCGAATCAGCTTTCGGATGCTGCGCGCGTTCGGGACGCCTTTGTAACGACGCGAATCGATTCAGTTCTCGACGACAAAGAGACAGGGACAGGGAGCAAAGACAGAGAAAGGGAGGAAAGGAAGGAGGGAGGGAGCGAGGGAAGGAGGAAGGAAGGCCGAAACATGGCGAGAGAAAGAGCGAAATATTTCGCCGCGCGATCGCAATTTCGTGAAAATGGAAAATCAAATTCGCGGCTTGTCAGCGTGGGACTCGTCGGGAGCCCGTCGACGACGACGGAACGACAAGGGGCAGGAGGGGAGGGGGGAGGGCGGAGAATCGGGATGAGGGAGCGATTGAATTTCTGTTTCAGGGAATAATAACCAGGCGAGCACGCGCGCGGCGCGAATTTATGTGGTCGCGAACGGACTCGGAATGAACTGTAAATACTTGGCTGGAAAAATGGCAACACTCCACACACTCGACAGACAGTGATCGAAAACGCACTCGCGCTCTGTTTTGCATACGCGAAGGCGCGCGTCCGCGCGAATCGACACCGCCGAGGACAGCGACAACGAAAATTGTCCGCGGTGGAAACGCGACAATTTGATTGTCGGTCCCGTTGCCAATGTTGATCAACGCCGCGGCGAAATTAGTCGCCGTGACTCGCGATAATGCGCGCGAGTGTGGGCGCGATGAAAACGAGCGACTGTTATTCGCTCGCCGTGCCGTGGCGGTCGTCAACAAATATGTTTCTTTTCCCACCGAACGCGCGCGAGTTTAATTACACACGCAGCATTTAATAATCGTGTAAACGCCGATTACGCACGAGTGTCGGGTAGCGTTCGCGGAAAATCACACCGATTATCAAGAGTCTCTGGTGTTTTCGAATAATTTTTTCGGCCGACGTGTATTAATCGCAGATTCAGGGAGACCAGTGAAAATGACGGCGTGTCTAGTCAATATTTCAATCGATGCGACAAAATTATCGATGTATCATCGAAAGATGTAGCCGTGATTTCTAATATCGTCGTAAGATCGTTATTTACAATATCAATTGGGAAAAATATTGAAATTTCATGGCGATGAACACTGAATCTCTACGCCGCGGCCGGAGTATACGACGCGAGAGAGATTTGCTTATTCCTGGAACTGCAGGTCGTGCGGAAAATGATTTAAAGTGCGACAATGGTCGTATCGTACGGAATATCGCGACGGAGTGAGATATACTCGGCACGGGCGATAATCCAACGCGTTTATCGTCGGTGATAGTTGAACAGACGTCAAACGCACGGCGTCGCCTTTGTTTCGAGGAACCTCGATTAAAGTTTCCCCGAACGCGTTCCGTCGTTTAACGAGCGCTTTTAATGACGCCTCGAAGAAATAGGCCAGACAAAATAGTCGCTATAATGGCGATCCTGCGGCATTCCCATTTGCCATAGTGAGAGATGAACGGTGCAGCAACAAACGAACGAGGTGGGAATCAGGGCAGTCGTTAATATTCTTACCGCAGACACGCCATCGACAGATCGATCGGTAAATTGGGGAAGCGAGAGAAAAGTTAAAAATTAATTTCGGTTAAAAGTTAAAAATTAATTTCGGGAGAATAATGGAGTTTTTACACGAACACTTTTTCTCTTCCCAGCCCAGGATTCCTTTCGTTTTCGTTGCGACGGTGTATATAATTGTGTGTGTGTGTGTGTGTGTGTGTGATAAATATCTAACATATAATACGTAATAATAAAAATAATAATAATTCCCGATTCCTGAAAATTACTAATTATTGAAATATTGCGATAAAACAATAAAAAATAAGAAATTTGAGAGAGAGAGAGAGAGAGAGAGAGAGAGAGAGAATTAAAATATTGAAGAATAAATAGAATACGTAAAATGAGATCAAATACTAACACACAAGCGCGATAAAAAGTAAATTCGCACAGAACCTCCGAGGAATTTCAACGGTCGCGAAGAGAAATTTCTCCATAGAGTGTATGAAAAATTATCACGTCTCTTTCGAGAATTGTCTGTCAGAGAAATTCTCTTTCCCCGTCGTGGAAAGGAACAAATAAACGAGGCCACCTCTCGGCGTGTTTTGGTAGCGGGAGGAGGGCACCGAGAGAACACACCCTTTTTCGCAGTCGCTTTCGCGGAGATAATTCCAGACATTGTCCAGAGAGTCAAAGTGCGGCGCATGTGTGGCGCATCAGCGACCAGATGCAACGGTACATTCCGGCGAGTGCATTTTCCACGAAGGAGATTCGATTGGCCGTTCGTGGAAGCTGCTACCTACGCACCTCACGCGTAACGCACAGGAAAGAGGAAAAGAGAGACGGCGAGCGTGCGCGAGGGAGTGAAAGAGAGGCAGCGAGCAAGATCGGATCGCGCCAATTTTCCTGCTTCGCAATTTTCCGCGAAGCAACGACGGCGATAGCTTTCTCGACTCGTCTGACCGTGTAAGGAATTTATTCATTAGTCTGCCCCGCAGGGGATATACGGGAGGAAGCGTAAGCGATGCACTTTCGATTATCTCGCCTTGCCTATGGGTGTTGCCTGTGTGCTCACGTGTGTGTGTGTGTGTGTGTGTGTGTGTGTGTCTGTGTGTCGCACTCTACGATTTTTCCCTTAGCTTCCCGAGGACGACCGCCGCGTCCGACGGGCACAAGAATGGTTAATATTTCAACGACAGAGTGCTCGTGTTGAGTGAAGTCACGCGTGTGCATAATTTGCTTCGGTTCGACGAAGAGTGCGAGAGATTCGCGCAGTCGGTCGCGTAAATTTAATACACACATACGAGCGAAATTGTCCTCCGTGCAACAAGTTTTTTCACCGCGTACGAGTGCGTTAAACACGAATCCCCCCTCTTCGACTCGCCTCTTTGCACACGCGCGCGCGTTCGAAATCTCTTCCCGCCAAGACACTCGATGAGAGTTGACAATCTATTTTCCCTATTTTAGGGGAACGCGATCTTTCCCTCGGCCGCTCCTGTCAAGCTCCGACGTAAATGAAAGATAATTTATTCGCGGATAAAGCGGCGAAGAAACGTTTAACGCGCGGCAAGGGTTAAAACGCCGGCGGCTCGAAATTCCCTCGGACGACGACTTCTGGCAAGGCTTGCTAGGCGAGCAGTAAGTTGCCTGTATCGAACGGAACGAGGAAACGGTGGTGCACGAATGCGCGCTAAATCGAGGGGGTTTAGGAGCGTAGACGGCCGGATGCACGCGGTCGCTCCCCCCGATGAATATTAACTCGGCAATTCGCCGCTTTCGGCACTGCCCCCCCCCCGTTCCCAAACCTCGGAAAGACGACCGGGCGAATTTCCCAAAACGAGGGCGAGGGTAACCTCCCCTTCTTCTTCTTCTTCTTTTTCCTGCGCTCTTCCCCTTCTTCTTTCTCTTCTCCTGTCCCGACCTCTCACCCCCGTCTACCCTCCTTCGTTTACTTTCCCATTGAGTTCTAGTACGCGACCGCGACGATTTTCCACGATTATGCAACGAAATTTAACTTCTCGCTTCTCTCGCTCCTCGCTGAATAACCCGGATAACGGAAGCGAGCGCCTTTGAATTCCTCACATGTTGCTCTCTTCCACCCCTCCCTCATTCGTGCGTTGCTTTTACTCAACGTGTCGCGTCCCGCGTTGTTTAAGTTCACAACTTACATTCGAATTTTATAATTTGTAACGCGTAAATACGTCATTTCCCCCCCCCCTCTTTCTTCATGCAGTGTGCGTCTATGAATATTTAATATTATGTAAATATATTACTACTTGCGTCGGCGAAAGCATGAGAAATAACAAATTGGATTACGTAAAAAGAGAATCGATTAAAAAATTTAAAACGATTCACACGAAATTAAAACGAAGCTCGCATGAGAGAGACAAATAAGATGAAATTTATAGACTAAAATTTATATTATTTGCATCAAAAAGAGAAAAAGAAATAGACAGAGGAGGTTATGTGAATCCTGGAGTGAACGTGTATATGTATAAACATCTCTCACACATCCTCTCTCTCTCTCTCTCTCTCTCTCTCTCCTTCTCGTTATTTCTCTTTCCTTCCTGATTTTTCTATCAGAGTTCGAAAATTCGTCGACCACACCGTCAGGAATCCATACCGTCAGGCTCGTCGGCTTTTATTTTCTCCGAGATTGGAAAACTCCGTTGTCATAAAAATCGAGATGGACCATGCACGACACTTTTGTGCCGCTCGTTCCACGCCTCCCCCCGCCGGGTTTAACCCGCTCGTGGACGAAAAGCTCGCTCCGGAAAAGCGGCTGACTGCGCTCCCCCCGGACGGTCCTGCCTGCTCGAACCGGTCGGATCCGACGAGCGGCGAGCTTTAATTGAAATTCCGGGTCGATACATTGCGCAACACAGCGGCTCTGTTATCTCGAGTTATCGCGTCGCGGGATAAACGCACCCGTAACGACGACTTCCGCGAGAAAGCTCGGACCGGGCCGGCCGGCCGGCCGATAACAGGACCCGACGAAATTTTTCCGCTTAAAACGCGCGGTGATAACCGTATTTTTCGCGATACTCTTTTTCAGCGTACGCCCGTACGCGTTCTCGGCAGGATTATCTTCTATTGTTTCGAGGGATGCGATTGCATCGCTGTAACTTGGCAACGGCCAAATGCACGATTATTATTCGCCAAGTCGCAAGCTCCATGGCGAATTTCTTTCTCTCCGAGAGTGCGCTTCGTATCTTTTCAGGGGCGCGCTTTACGTTTTATAACTAGCAGTAATTAACTGGCAGCGAGCCGCTCGCGGGACACTTTTCTTTCGTTAAATAAAATCATGCGATATGTAATATCATCATTATGTTTTAGCAAAAAATTCCTCATTATAATACGACCTCGAGCGAAATAATTCTGTCACTGACTCTCGATCTCCAAAAGATAAGTGGATTGATCTTTTAATTGAAAACGTTCGTTAAATAATGGTGACCTTCGATATGTTGAGCGTTTGCATTGACCTTGATAATCGCTATAATAATGTTTGTTACACAATCATTAAAGAAAGAAACTTACAAAGTATCCATGCGTGTTTGCTCCGGAGAAAAATTGTTTCCCGGAGAAAAAAAAGAAAGAATCTCAAAAATCTCAACATGAATACCCCGCGTCACACGCGCGCGGACATTGTGTACCCTACAGGATAATGTTGACACGTGACAATATTACAACGAGCTTCTTTGACGCGGAACACGGTTATCGTTTCCTATCGGCGACGGCGATTGACATTTTGCAGCGCTTTCCGCGACAATTCGTCCCCTCATGGGGCATTTTCCGCCCCTTCCCTCTCTAGCCTCTTTTATTTTCGAATGGCGGGCTAGCGTCAAAAGCGATTCTTCAGTGAAATTATCCGTGGCTTTTGCGATTCTTTCTCCCTCGCAGCGACAGAGTCGGGCGAGCGAATCAAATCAGAGGCGAGTGCGCGCGCTTTTCCGATTTTTGTCATTGTGCGAACGTTTAACAAATTTCCAATCATTTCGCCCGAAGACGAACGTTTATTGGGAAACCTCGAGTCGTCCGATAAAGAGATTGAAGTGAAGTGACAACTTTTTCGAGAAAAGAAACATGTGTGTTCTTCTGAAACATGCGAAATCCGAGTCGAAATTTGTATGCCACATTAATCCTGCAAATTATGCCTAACTTGAAGAATTAATAAAGAATCTTTAATACTCTACAATCATTCTCGATCTACCTTGATGTGCTGCAAATGTCTGCCATTTTCTCGATATTGAAGAAGCTCAAAGAAGCGCTCGTTCAAGAGTTATTTAATATTCGATCGTCTCAATATTTTATTTTCGCGTGTAATATTTTGTTCTTGATTTTAACCGGCAATACATAAGTTGCGTAAATTATTCAACTGCACGTACAATGCATGACATAAGCAAATATCCAACAATGTAATCGAGATTTTAAGGTGCGTAATTTTTCTGTTTTTGTTTTCCTTCTGGCGTTGGAAATGTCCGTGAGATTTGTAGCTCTTAAAAGAGCTGATTGCAAAGACAAATATGACATTTATATGTCCAATAATGCTGTTTGACAATTGAAATTTAGAATTGAATTCCGTAGAACGACATGATTGAGCAAGAAAGTGAAAGAAGAGTGATCTAAGTAAGATGTTTGCAGATGTAAAAAAAGAATTACACTCGCGATTTGAGAAACATTATTGGACATAGACATCAGCATCACTCGCGAATATTAGATTCACGATTATTATATTAGATTCTAAAGTCGGTACTCACAGCTGCAAATTACTTGGAATCTCTTATCAAGAACATAATTACAAAGTTATATGAACCATTATAAGGCCGATTAGATTAAAATTTCTTTCGCGAAATAATGTAAAAAAAAAGTACCTGTTGATAGAAATCCATAAAACTACGATTGTTTATTAAATAACAACTAACTGCGAACGCTACGAATGCCGGCCTAAATTTCAACTCGATGATTTTTGGCGGTGAAGTTCGTCAAAAGCCCGGAAAATGAGAAACGGAAGAATCCCGTTTAATAAATAATTTCACATACGTTGGAAATATATGATGTATCGCTGCCTCCCCAGGATTCCCAGTATTCTGCGACCTCCTTCCTAGCTTTCCGATCTCGTATCCTGGCGCATCCTCGTCCTGACACTGACACTGACACTCGCGTAGATACGATTCGATCGAGGAAACACGTGTTAAGTAACGCGATGCCGATGAGAGACTGAGTATATATCCAAGGACCGACGCAATATTTTAATCACACGACGGGAATGATAACGATATACCGATACACTCAGCCCATGATGTGCGCGCATCGCTCGCCGGCTCGATAATGAAAACATCCAGAAAAACTCTCGACGCACGAAGGTAGATTCGAGCGCCTTCAACCTTCAAGGTCGGCGATATTTTGATAGCGCTGATTGTTGTCACCACTCTCGGCCGCGCAATGGTGGGGCGACAATTGCTATCGATTGCCGCGGGATATTTATGTCCCGTTTCATTATTTGGATATTGTCACGCGACGCGTACTTCGTCAATACCGACCGTTAAATTTACATGAACTTTTTAGCCCACTCTTGAAATATTTAATCAGACTCTGGATGGCATCACGTTGATTAACACGTATTTTTCCGATCAAGTCGTATTTACCCGAACGTCAGCGGCAGGAACTAATGTAGTATCCCAGGTGCCATGACAATGCAGCCAGAAATAGATTGTTGCACGGAAAAGCCAAAACGGAGGACGGAGATACATCATATATTTGCAGATGTATAAATATATATTTTATATACATACATTTCCAACGCCAGTACAAGAAATAAATAATAGAGAGATTACGAAGAAACGGAATTTATTTTATTTCTCTATTAATTAGAGAGAGAGAGAGAGAGAGAGAGAGAGAGAGAGAGAGAGAGAGAGAGAGAGAGAGAGAGAGACTTATCCATTAATCTTGAGTAAATTACTTAATATCTGCTTCTGGTACATATTCTATATTTGTAGTTGAGTAAGTAAATAATACATTTTTTACTGAAATTGAGAGTAAAAATTACCGCCTCAATGAAATATCGAGAGATACGTGAATAAAAAATAATTTTCAAACGGGTCTTTTTCAAGGATAATTCAATATGCATAAAATGGCATTATGCGCGATAGCATTGGGGGGGGGGAGGGGGGTAGGATAATAACCTAGTTATAGATTTTTCCAAATTCGATGGAATTTTTGTGCAAGTTTAATGTAAAATCGAAATTCAACTGAGGAAATTTTCAGATAATTCACATCCAGGCAGTTTTGCAAAAGTCAAATAGGTTGCAAAACTTCATGATAATAAATAAAGATATGACGATAATCAAAGTTAATGATATAAAATGAGAACAAAGGCATACACACAACAACGAATAATAATAATTAATAATAAACGAATAATAATTATAAATGAATAATAATAAATGAAATAAAATAATAAATGAATAAAGTGAAGATTCAGATTGGCGCAGAAGGGATCAAGACGGATCGACAGTTCTCGTAATCGTTCGCTATTAGCATAACGCGAGACTAACAGCCCCTCTCGGAAACGTGCTTCGAGCTTTTAATATAGGCTGATGGATGAATGCCATCAGCTTTATCCTAGAATGTCCTACTTACTGAGTACGGTGAGAGTGATGTCTCCCTCCAAAGTGGTTGTGTCGTTACGCGCCAGACAGGAGTATCGTCCTGCGTCCGAGGTTCTCATCTCCTGTGTGTAGATCGTTTGATTCGCGCTCTCCGGGTACAGGATAAAGTGGCTCGTGCTCCCCGGCCAAGGGTAGGCTCTATTATCCTTGTACCTGCGAAAAAAAGACACAGCAAAAACGTATTAAAAATTTATAATTTATTATTATATTTTTATATTGCGACATATTTTTGCGATGTTCGTGTATATATTTTCAATTCTTGTGTCAAAGATACAAAAGACTCTCCGCGATGACAGAGTTTCTTAATTGAGATATTTAGTCGGAAGTTTCTTTGAAATTTTCAGAATAAATACATCGCGCAAGACATAAGTAGAAAAAAAAACTCTGTCCTAATGTATCTCAAGAGAGAAACGTCAAAATTAAATTCAGACGGACGTCTCGAGAAGTTGCCACCAAATATAAACAGAATGATGATTTGATATACATTGTGGAATTTCTTCATTTTCGAAAGGGCATCGCCCGCGCGGGTAATTATAAATAAATATAACACGAAATAAGATATAATTAAACGGGAGAATGTAATCAAAAGGGCGGCAAGCGTCTTTAAAAAGAATGTTTCATATTTTATTTCTTAATCTTTTCTCTATTCAAGACAGCATATTTTCTTCCATAAATTACAACCTTCTGTGAAAAAAAAATGTCACTTTTATCTTCCCTATTTTCTGGGTTTAATCTTTCACGACGAAAAATAAGAACACGCGGCTGAATTTATCGGGTGGGAATTTTGAGAACGACAAAACAAGAAGACAAAATATATTTCAGGGGCGATAAATTATCAAAGAGGCGGTCGATCGCGTCTCGGAGTACGTCGCTCTCGAGAACAAGCCCGATATTTCCGGACGGGAATATCGATGGTTGTTCTTGAGAGCATTCGTTTCGCCGTAAAGATAAAAGTCGAGGGAACGAGCGCTCCTCGACAAACACTCGAAGGAAGAATCAGGAGCATTGAACCGTTCGCGAAAATAAATCTTCCGGACTATATTGCCGCCACAGCCGCGTTAATTTATCGCTGTTATTGCACCATCATCTACACCATTATGGTGAAATAACGCGTTTTGCCGTTAACGATGATCGCAACATTAATTATTCTTTATGCAGACACATTTGTCATCAATATGACACAGTGACATAAATAATGATAGAATATTGTATCATAATAAATATTTTACTTAATAATTCTGCATCTTTTCCTCTCTCTATTATTGATATACTGTTATTAATATATTGTAACATATATATGTGTATATATATATATATATACATATCTTTAATTTGTACGCACACACACACACACACACACACACACACACACACACACATATATATGTATAAAAGAAAATATTTATTTTTCGTTGATTAATTACTATCACAACATAATATGCAAACACCGCTAAAGAGTTACACTGCTAGAAAATGATACCATTATTTAGATTTAGTTAGTTATTTAGATTTTGTTACTCTAGTCCCATCGATTATTTTCTGAAAAAGAATACTTCACCGCGCGCGATTGTTATTGTTATCGTTTCAACGAGAACGAATGAACTTCCCCGAGAATCCCTTATCTTCAATTTCTCGCGACGATCGGATTTTCATCGCGATTTTTCATTCCGCGTCCGCTCGGCGCAATGAATGGCCCGTTACGAGGGAATTCTTTCCTCCCGCTGATGAAAGATCAAGGATTCGACGACGATGCGCGCTCCCGCGAGAGGCAAAGAAAACCCTCCACGTAATTCAATTTCTAGTGCACTACGCAAATCCACTTTCGTTTTGCCCGCGGATCAAAGAGACACCAGTCGCACGGGTCCTGCAAACTTGGGGTGAACGCCGGCGCGCTGCCCGCTAAGAGAGATCCTGAGAGAAGTTTCCGTCCTCGCGTCTTCCGAGTGTCGTCGCCGTCGCCGTCGCCGTCGCCGTCCCGGAAAAAGGATCTCTCATTCTTTAATTCTCCGATCTCTAAGTGGCTCCGGCTCTCCATTCTCGGATCCTGTTGCGCGTTAACCGCCAACTTGCCACGCGATTAGTTCCTCGCGTCTTTCGCTCTCCTGGTACTCGGTTTGATATTTTGAAACAAATATCTCGCCACCCCTTAATCCGCTAAAGACATACCCTTTATAATTAGAGAAGCGCGATCGACTCGTTTCTATTCTCAGGATAACGCCCTGACCTTCGTATTTCGGTTGATTGCAATTTCTCGGATTCGATCTCGGGCGCATCAATTATCAGGACTGCAATTTACCTTGAAAATTTGACGGATACGATCGTCCAAGTCAGACGTCTAACTCTCTATGATGGCTATCGTAACGTTTCAAGATTCAAGCATCTTCTCCTCTCAGTGGCCGCCGAATCCCGGCCTAGTTCGCGTCGGTAAACATTCAAAGCCACCATATGTGTGAAACTTTCATGTGAGATTTTCCCGTCGCCGTCGCGGTACGGATCGTCGTAAATAAAAGATCTTTTAATAAACCGAAGGAGACGACCCGTCGCACTTCGGGTTCGGCCGGAGCAGCGACATAGAAAGCAAGGACCAGCAATCTCGCGGCCGCCATTAAGAATTCCTTTATTAAAGCTCTTCCGGCATTGGCAGGACTTCTTTTACGAGCCTCTGTTACGGGTGGACTTTGAATAAGAATTTTTAATAAAGAGCGTTCCCTTCCCTCCCCCGTCGCTCTATCCGGTGACCCATCATCGGGCCGGCGACCGTTCGTCCCTCTTCGCCGAGATAATTTCGAACTAGTACAGATTCTAAGGAGAATTCTCCGTTCTGTAGCAAACTTCCGAAGGCTAATAAAGACACCGAGAAACATTCGAGGACCCGAGGACACGGGAAAAGTTCAAGACACTCACGGTGTGTTTCACAAAAGTGAAACACACCGCGCCAACGCGGAGTTGAAATATGAGAGACAGTGTAGAGTGAAATAAGATCCTTAAATTTTTCGCGACAACGAGCTAATATGCAAAACTAGCGCGATACGGGAAACTTGAGGACGCAGGATCAGAAAGAAAAATCGCACTTGAAATTGAAATTGAGTGTAAAAGTTGATTCAAGATTAATTAATTTCCGCAACCGACAATTTCAAGCGCAGCTTTTTCCTCTTATAATTCTTTTCTCCTAAAATCTTTATTTCGATCGATATCTTTAAAAGTAAAATAGGATATGATCGAAAATCTTCAAATTTTATATTTTGTATCATTGAATCTTAAAGATGTGCGATGAGCTTGCATCTTTTATTAAAGATTAAACGTTTTCAAGTGTTTAAATGTTCCATTCTTTTCGTATTTCGGGTATTTCTCTCTAATTTGTAAAAACTGACGTTTTTTTAATTTCAAAAATTTAAATGCGTAATGCATTTCACGATCGAGATGGTAGACGAAGATAATTTAGCCTCGCAAGTGGTAGGAAAATTGAGAACCGTCGAAACACCCGGACATAATTTGCAACGGGCGATTTGCAAAAATCACCGTTTAATTATTATTGTGCTCGCGAGAGTGCCTGGCGTTGTTATCGGATCGCGTATTATATTCAGCCGTTAAGCTCCATTTCCAATATGGAGCGCGCATCCTGAAAATGTTCGGTGATCACTGGCTGTCCTTAATAGCTGGAAATGTGGTTAGCTCGCGTAATTAAAGCGAATTTTATTCCGACGATCTATCCAGTCTCGCATTTGTAAAATAATCGCCCGGCATTTCCTTGCATTACGAGAGCACTTCGAGGATAATTAATTCACTATTGACACAATAAGAACTATGAAACGAGAATAAAGATCGATCGGATTACCAATGAAACGGTGATAACTCCAAAGTACGAGACACTTAATTAGAAAAGTAGATGTAACGAAACTACAATGTACAAAAATGAAACACTCGATTTAACGAGCGGGTCACACGAGAGATGCAGAAATGGAAAACAATTAACGGGAATTAAGAAATGCGAATCCAAATTGACGGAATTAAAGAGAGACGGAATAGAGAATAAATTAGAATGGATTGACGTTAATAGATGAGGGGAATTCGGTAAGACAGCAATTAAATCGACAGACAGTGTCTCCCGGACAGACGTGACGGTTCGTCTCAATTTTTCGAAGGTATTTCCGACAATTAACGCTTTATTACGGACGCAAAAGCAAGCGCCGTTCGTCACGATTCGTTTTGCAAGGACCCGATGACGCACGTCCGAGAAATAATCGACGTCCGCGCGCGTGCCGCGCGAGAAATAATTGCTCATTACTATCGTCGCATAAAAATCACGTCATCGTCGAAACGGCTTTTGTCCGTTCGATTGTACTCGCGCACCGGCTAACTTTCCGCCGGCTCATTGTTGCAATAATTGGCTGTTATCCTTTGTCCCATTCGACGTCCGCCGTAGCGCGCAATTATTTAGTTACATGTCGGGCGGAGTCCACACATTTTTTTACGTCGCCAAACACGAAATAAAAAAAAAGAGAAAAGAAAACGAAGAAGAGCGGGGAAAACAAAAGCCGCGCGAGAGCAAGTCGCAACGTTCAAGTCTCGCGTCCAACGATGGAAATCCCGCGGTGCGAATCTTATCGACAAGTTCGCCGTCGCGCTTATTTCCACCGTTAATTGCGCGAACACTTAATCGACGATCAAATTACTAAAGACACAGTGGAGAAACGTAATTTGAAGTGGACATTTCTTTTATCTCGTTTAATCTCTGTATTAACCGTGCGACCAATTTCCCAGATGCAATTAATCTCGCAATTAAATTTTTAATTGTGAATCAATTATATCTTACGCGTACACTCAGTGTCGCCTCCATTGATCGTACTCCAAAAGCTCGATTGCTAAAGACTCAATCGAGAAACTCGAAGTGGTGCAACGAGCGTGAGCTCGTTGAGATCAGCCGCGTTTTATCGAGCCGCGCGAGACGGACGCATAATTCATAGAGCCTCCGCGAGCCACGTAAATGGATCCATTAAATTGGCCCGAGAGCTTTAGCCGAGGCAGCGGTGCGCAAAATCGCGAATCGCGTATTACATAAATTAACAAGCATCGAGCCTGTCGGACGCCGTTCAAACGGCATCTCGAAACGGGCCGCACTGATGGCGGTTATTCGCGATTCGCAAACGCGAGTTGTGTTTCACGCACGATCGTGAATAATTCGCGATATCGCGCCGGCCAGCCGGAGGATCAAACAGCGCGGCGGAGATGACGACGTTAACAAACTCGGTAATCTCCTAGTCTGAAGGGAGAATTAATCGGCAAGAGATGTATACTCGTCTTCTCCGGAAAGAAAAATATTGTTTCCAAATAAGGAGGGAAGTAGCTTGTCAAACTTAAGTGGCCACGGATAAAGAAAGACAAACGAAATTCGGGAACGCGTCAGTTGCATTGCAGAATATAGCGAAAAACACTCATACAGTAAATCGTGAAATCAATTGTTTACCAATTAAGGTGAATTTAATTACCACACAGTCACTACAGTTATATTATGACCTGTCAAAGCAGATTGCTTAATCATTTGATCTCGAAGAGAAAATACCTCCGGATGAAAATATCTCTTGAAAATATCTCTGAGGAACATTAATTTTCTCAAAAGAGCTCGGCTTGATAAAGCCAAATGTCAAATATAGCGAAGGACGGAATAATTGATCAAATCAGTCTCTATTAGTCCCGAAAACAGGATGGTTGCCGAAGAAAATATCATCAACTCATTCGGAACGATCGATCGCTTCTTTTGGAAGCGCGAAAAGTTACGGACAGACAGTAGATGAAGAACAAAAACACATACTTGCGCGCGCGTGCACACCGCCGCCAAATAAAATGGTGCCAAAGTGTTGCGTGCTTCTGTGTTCAATGCGCTGCCGAAATTAATAAATAAATTAATCGATCGATTGTTGCGTGCGCGTTCATTAAGCGCGATTAATCTGCGCCGAGAACTCGCCGCAGATGCACTGCTATTTATCCCGATCGCGTTTAATTAATTTTCACATCAATTACGGCTGATCAATTTTTAATTAATAGGGAAGAACACAATAAACAATTACCAGATTCTTCCCTCAGATCACAAGATCTGAGAGAGAGACAAGACTTTTCTCTACCACGTTGAGAATGAATTTCTGAATTGAAAATGCAAATAGCTGTCCTCAGCCGCGTCGGCGAGATAAAAATTCGAGAGATATATACGGGATAGCGATAAAAGCGATAACGATTATAATTCCGCGAGGAGGAAGGAGGAGCAGAATTCCTCAACTAAACGTCGCGTGATATCAAGATAAACGTTGTCTCGCCGATCGCTTCGAGGCGTTTGAATTCGCGCGCGTGCGCGTATAAATCGTTCGCTTAAAGTTCCACGACGTCCGATTTACTTTCATTAAAATAGACGGGGCCAACAACGCAACGCCGCTAGTCATGAATTTCGTATCCACTTGCCGGATTTCGGCGGATTTGCACGCTAATTAAGGCGGGCGCGTCCGCTCGCTCGCGCACGCTTCCATATTTAACGCGGCCGCGCATCGACTAAATGTCACCGAATTTACCGTCGCACTGGCGCGGGTTTACACGCGACGAAACACGAATCTTCCGCGAACGCGCACGCGAGGCATCCAAAATATATTAACTCTGTGTCTCTGTCCCTCTCCCTCACTCTTCGTCGGTCGTACGACGCGGCGGCAGAACGCGACGAGCTCTCCGTTATCAGCTTATAAAACGACGCCAGTGTTGTGACATCAGTCGCGAAGGTGTTAATGAAATTTTCTCACGGAATGAGAACCGTCTGATGAGGAAAAGAGCGCGGTCGAATTCCGAGCGTCGAAATGCAAATCCCGAGACGAAAAAGAATGAACATTCTTCAGATGTAACACCGACCAGAGGAAATGATCGAGGAAATGAAAGAAGAAGAAAAAATGAGAAAGAACGAAAATGAAAACAAAAAATTGATCAAGATTGATTTTAAGAAGTAAAAAATTGCTCGATGAATTAAAATGAAAAATAAAGGAAGAGAGAGAGAGAGAGAGAGATCATGCAATGGACGAGAATCACTAATGCAGATAACACGTTACGGTTAGTCGATAATTAATTAAAATGGACATTAACGGGCGGGAATTGGAGACGCGCGGATTTTTATGTCTCACCTTGCATATCTCGCAGCGAGATCACCTTCCGTCCCAGTTCCCACGGAAATTCGCGCACTAATGAGCGCGAGGACCCGACCCGAGCATCCGGCGATCTATAAAGGGACTTATCCCGCTGCCGCTCGCGAACACCCGCGCTCGCCGCGAATTAATCTCGCCTAATCGTGGGAATAAAGGAGCGCGGGAGGATGGAGGAGGAGGAGGAGGAGGAGGAGGAGGAGGAGGAGGAGGAGGAGGAGAAGAGAAAGAAGATCGAGTGTCCGGATCGGGAGACGAATCTCCTCGCCGGACCGATGGACGCCGGTGTACCCCGGGGTCGCGCGAGTCCTTCGTCCTTCGTCCCTTGGCGAAGGAGGCGACCGTCATTTGTCCGTCCGCCCGCCCGGTGGTGGCTGCGAATGGCGGAAGCGAATGAGACATCGACCCGAGATTTGGAAAAAAAGCAGAGAGAAGGGGCGAGAAAAGAGGGCGAACGCGAGGGTTATGGAATAGACAGGAGGACGATTTCCTAATTTCAGATTCTCCCGCTGCGTCAGGATGACCGCCAGAAAGGGAGCCTCGTGTCCCTCGTACCGCCCGTCTGCGTCCCTTTCCCCGATCGTCGGCGCGCCGATGGCCGCGACAATTGGATTTCTGAAATTTGCGAGCACTCAGGACACACTTGGAGCACCGATTGGATTGGAAACTTGTAAATTTCCGCGAGAGCGCCATGCGCGCGGCGGGGAGCGCGCGAGTCGCGCGTAGTCGGGATTTTTAGCGGAGTTGTAGATTCCGGACGGTATGAGCTCTTCGGTATATCTTCGCGGAGCAACGGCGTGTTACCTCGGCGATTCGCCGGTAAGGACTATTCCGAACCGGCGCTTAAAATTTGACCGCGACTTCATTGGCGGCCGGAGGAAAGTGCACGTCGTTCGTGAACTCTCGTTGTTGCGAACGGCCGCGTCGATGATTTTCGCGGAGGATGGATGACGTGAAATTTCGCGACTCCCCGACGTTTCGGTTCTCGAGATGTCTTCGAGCGAAATTCCGCTCGAAAAGCAGAGCGGCGGTAGCAGAGTCACTCGGATTCGAGAGACCTTTCGCTCGCGCAGAGTGAGTTTCCCGTCCTGAATCGGCGAGCGAATATTTTCATTTGAAAGTAGAAGTAGAGTGAATCTGTGATGTGCTTCACCGTCGGGGGAACAAATTCACTCTAATTGATTGAAACATTCACACTCGCATGGATTATAAGAACCCATTCTCTCTCTCTCTCTCTCTCTCTCTCTCTCTCTCTCTCTGTCTCGCCCATTCCTTTCTCGCACTCTGAGCTTGAATTAAACATCCGCTCTTGCGTTGCCGAATGACGGATTTTTCGCTACCGCATCGAGTGAGTTTTTTCACCTGTTTCAAGAGATTTCAATAGAGATTTCACTCCACAAGAGGAATTAGGGAGTATCCTCCGAACGCTTCAGTACGAAAAATTAAATCGCCTCGATCGATTGGCTCATCATTCTAACCTCACAGGTTAGAAAACACAGCAAAATTCTCATAAAACTACCCTTACCAAGATATTCAAGATATTCAAGATAAAGAAGCGCAACGGAATAAGACGCTGATCGAAGTACCGCAAACGCGCATCGCGCTACCCCACGAATCCCCCCCCTCCCTCTCTTTCGTCTGCGGTGTTCCCGATACGGATGCTGCAGACGGGAAATGGAAGCCGAAAGCTGATATCGCGACTGGTATATCTCAGAGGGGGATGAAGGAGGAAGAGGAAGCGGATGGTTGGAAGAGGGATGGAGGAGGAGGAGGAGGAGGAGGAGCAGGAGGAGGAGGAGAAGGAGGAGGAGGAGGAGGAGGAGGAGGAGGAGGAGGAGGAGGAGGAGGTGAAGGAGGAGGAGGCGGCGGCGGCCAAGACGACATTTGCGTATTAAGAATCCCGGGCGTATATCGATTTCCCATAAGGACTTCTCCGAAGCCGTCGGCCGACGGGCTTACTTGGAAACGCGCGGCCACGTGGCCTCGAGGAATCGATTGCTTTATTACCGAGTAGAGGAGAGCGCGCGAGAGCGTGGAGGTGTACACGCGGCGCAGGCACGAATTTATCGCGAGCTCGGCGGCGCGGCGCGAGCTGGAGGGTTGCTTACTTGCTCGCTTGGTTGGGTCGAGTTGCCTTCCCGGCGATTCCGCGAACGCGATTAGGCGGGCTCAAGTCTGCCAGCCAGCCAGCCAGCCAGCCGGTCGACCGGCCGGCCGACCGGTCGGGAAAACGCCTTTGTGAAACAGCACACTCGGGGAAAATTCGCCGAACGTGAAGCCGTAAGCCACACATCGAGCTGTCCGAAGAGACCTTCCGCAAGGCCTTCGCGCGCTGCCGTAGTGCTATCGTATGGACAGTAAAGTCGAGCAGTTCTCGAAACGATCGGAGAACTCCCGACGTGCAGATTGATGTACGAGGGAAGAGGGAAAAAAGCACGGGCGAAAAGGCGGCGGAGGGAGGGAGGGAGGGAGGGAGGCAGGGTGCAAGAATCTACGGGTGCGGGTAGTGCCGTCGTAAAAATAGAACGTAGAAACTGGACGATTCGGTTCAACGTAGCTGGAAAAATGCACCCTTTCTCGTGCTGCAATCCGTCCTACAACCGCCCTTGCGCGCTTTCTCTCCCTCTCTCTCTCTCTCTCTCCCTCTCTTTCTCTATATAGATCGCACACGAACGACGATAACAAAGTTCGCGTAGTTCGCCTACGTAATGAGGTCAAATGTTACGAAAAGGAGAGAGAAAAAGAAAGAGAGAGAGAGAGAGAGAGAGAGAGAGAGAGAGAGAGAGAAAAAGAAAGAGAGAGAGAGAGAGAGAGAGAGAGAGAGAGAGAGAGAGACTTTACACACTTATATATATTGTCGGTAGACGGTTTCGATTTTTTATCCGGTCGGTCGTATCTGGTCGAGTCCGTTACGACCATTTATCTCGCTTCGGCTTAAAGGTGCAGCTGACTCACTCGGCAACGGTGAACGGTTTGGGAAAAGGAGGAGAAAAAGAGCACACGATAGCATTATCGCTTGACAAGCGACGCCGCAATTATTAACGCGCGTTACCGCGTAAGCGACGAGCGAAGTGACGAGAAAGACAGCCTTTGGATTCTTCAACGGACGCTCCCGATATAATCAAGTGAAGAATATCTAACGCGACTAACGCGACTGACCTGGAGATTCAGGCTAAAATCGAACCTATCTTCAAGCGTTCTCGATAACCGCAATCAGCTCCTCTCTTCACCTTCAGCATCGCGAGTAATCCCGCGCGCCAAATCCCACTTCACTCGGCGACTTACGACTATATCCTCTCGATCTCGTCTCCGACGTCTATAGTTAGCGGGACACGCAATTCTCAATTCCCGGATCGGGAGGGCATCCCCCAGCGCGCAACCCGTTCCCGTTTCGCTCCGATTCCGCGCTGCGGCGATCCTCCCTTCTCGCCCCTCTGCCGCCATGCCGTTTGACCCGCGACGCGAAGCCGCGTCACACGAGACGCACACGTCGACTCTGACGCGTGTAGAAAACAGGAACTTCTTCCGGGAAATATGCCCGCGCTCTCTCGCTTAGCAGTCTTATCGGAAAAATTCAGCCGGGGAAAGCGCGCGCGCGCGCGCGCGCGAACCCGATGGCGCCGGCTGTGGTCACTGCGGCGCTGGTTCGGCGGTGGTGAACGGTTGTCCGATTAACGGGGAAGCGACATCCGGAAGAGACGGGAGGTCAACCGGGCGGACGAGCGAGCGCGGTCGCGCAATTCCGGAAATTGAAAAGGACGCAGGTTCGGGTGAAAAGAGTTCTGTTATAAGTTCGGAGTAAACGCGGACGACACGGGACATACCTAGTTATCGATATATCTCGGACATCTTCCTACCGATATAGCGCGCAGATACTCTTCCTCTCCCACCTGCCTCAGCGCCTCCTCGCTCGACCTGGATTCTCGTTTCTCGCAAAACACAAGTGACATTGTTCGTCGAGATAATTCGGTCCTCAAACTGCAGGACGAGTTCCGAACCCGAAAAAGCGACCCCCCATAATTACCAGTCGTCGAAAATGAAATTTTATCGATCAAAGTTCTCGCGGCGGACTCTTTCTTCCGGGACGACTGGCACGTATCGATCGTTCGATCCCTGGGGACGAAATTACTACCACAGTGATATAATATTATCGCGTCGTTCCGCTCAGGTAGAAATAAAATGTTCCACATCGATTGTTCGTTCAAAGCGGATGATATCTCTGCCGAGTCGCGTGAGACTCTCAGAAACTGGGTGAATCATTCGTCGAGTTCGTTTAACGAATTACAACGTAATTCTCCTTCCTCGCCTCTCTTCTCGTTCATTTTCATTTTTGCTTTTAATTTGCTGTATGATCGAAAAATAAAAAGAATACGATAATTCAAAAAATTTCCTATATCGCAAAAAAGATTTAATTAAATAAATTAAATTTTACTCTCGATTAAATCGATTAATTTTTATTTAATTAAAAATTTAATGAAACTAAATATACGAAAAATTCATTGGAATTAAATAGAATTTATTGAGATTCAATGAGACATAAAATATTAAACATTTTTAATTTCTGAAATTATGAGATTATATATCCCCCCGTGTGTGTTAACTCGAGTCAAAAAAATTAATGAGTTTTTTCACCCGGATGACTTTTAAAAATAAAAGAATTTCTAATTTCATAATGCGCTCTCTCTCTGTATTTATCTTGATACTTTTCTTCATGCACATGTCTACGTTCTTGGAAGCTGCTAATTCTACAAGGGTCGTGGACGATCTGATGCACCTATCCACCTATCTACGTGTTTATCTACCTATCCACTTACCTACCTACCCATCTATATACCTATTTCTCTCTATTTCTCTCGCCGATTCCTTTCCGCGAAATCCCCCCAGAAAAGAAGTCGACTTGGAGCTCGTTGCGGGAGAGACGCGGTAGCTCTCCCGGTGAGCCAACCTGTGTGTGTGTGTGTGTGTGTGTGTGTGCGTGCCGGTCTTCTTGAATGCCAGGGCGTGGGCGTGCGCGCATCTCTATTTGGATAACTACGCTCCGCTTAGCTCGGAGCCAAGTCTGACGCGCGAGTCTTTCCGGGAAACTTTGCGCTTCGCCTTGACATCTATTCGGGGCTTCGGAGAAATTTCGAGCGGAAAATCGATCTCGCGACACACATGCTCATATTGTGCATGCATGTGACACGCGGCGCTGAGCCTTGACCGGGTGCACCACGTTCGGCTCCATTCGGAAGAATGGTGAACGTACGAGGGAGAGGAGGGGAAAAGCAAGGGTAGAGCAAACGGAAAACAAATGGAGAATAAACGCTGAACGTATGGGGAGGGGGGGGGAGGGAGAGGGCGGAGGGGAAGCAAACGGATGACGAGTAAATGAAAACAAAATAAATGGAGCGTAAGCGAAAAGCAAATGGGAAACGAGCGAGGGAAACAAATGGGGTGCTGGCTGGGGACAGACTGCGGACAAATGTAGAACGAACGAGAGATGAATGAGGAGTGCGAATGAAAAGTGCATCAAGTACGGGGCGGGTGCAAAATGCAAGGCAGAAGGAGCGACAAGTGGCGGGCAAGCGGAGAATACGCGCGGAGCGAGCGGAAGAACGGAAAATAAACTGCGAGACGCAGGCAGAAGACAGAGAGAACAAGTGAAGCATCGGTGCGGGAACAATATGGCGAACAAACGGAGGACAACAGTCGAGAGAGAGAGAGAGAGAGAGCAATCGCGTCCTATCACGTCGTGCGAGACAAAAGTCGAAGTGGGTATTCAGCGTCAAGGAGCGAGCATAAAAGGACTCACGTAAGAAAGACAGAGAGAGAGAGAGAGAGAGAGAGAGAGAGAGAGAGAGAGAGAGAGAGAGAGAGAGAGAGAATAAAACGCAATTACGGGTCTCCGCGAAGACGAGGAAGAATCCCAAGTGGCCGCGACTGAGAAAACCCGCGAATTCGCGAATTCCGCGTATCCTCGAACCGCAAAGGGCGGCGAGACGCACATAGCACCAGCACCAGCACCGAGGACCAATCAAAATTCGAGTTGCCGTTACGGAAGTTCGACGCGAATTCAATTTCCACGACGAGAGGCCAATTTATTTAACCACTGGCCGCCTCCCCCTTATCCGATCCGAAATTGGCCTATGGCCTCTGTTCTGCCTCCCCCCCCTCCTCCTTCGCCGCGAACCGCTTTCCTCGAAGCCCAAAACTCCCCCGGTTCTTTCTTGTGCCGTGATATACTAATTTGATCCTTCGTCCTGCCTCCTCCGCGGCTCCAATTACTTTCGTTCGGATGTGCCCTTTAAATTTGCGGGATATTAAGGGGAGAAGATGGGAGAGCGGGTGGTGGGAAAAAAATTCCCATCGCGTCATTATCTTGATCCGGCGAGGAAATTTATCCTCCCTCTTTCTCGCGCCCTTTCCCCCCGCCCCATTATCGTTACCCTCTGGTCGCGGCCAGAATACGACGACGACGACGACGACGGTGCCCCTCCGCCTAGTCCTCGGGGCTCATAATCATTCGGGATATTGTTGCATCGGCGTGTCTTGCGGCCAACTCGCCAATTATCTCACGCGAGACGAGCTCGCGTTACAAAAGTCGACCCGCCGCGGGATAATGCGCCGGCGATATTTCGTAATTCGCATCTCATCGTTAACTGCTAACTGCTGCTCACGGCGGGCTGAATCCCGCACGTGCGGATTGATAAGTAACAAGATACAGCATTAACGGGCCGCTTTAATACTGATGAAATGTTTTATCGATTATCCCTCGCGTTGCTTCTGTCACCGTTATTTTAATATATTTATCGCTGCAACAATGTTATTATCGTAATTCATTCTCATTCAACGGTTGTTACGTAAATGTCGCACACTCGCGTATCACGGAGAATATGAGCGCCAGTCTATTTCTCTCTCTCTCTCTCTCTCTCCCCTCTCACCTCCCCTCTCTCCCTCTCTATCTCTCATATCCGATATGCAGCGAAATATCGATATTAATAATAACATAAAATCCGCCAATGTAAATATTTATCGGGCGGCGACAGGGCCGTAAAAGTCACTTCATTTTACAACCGCTGCTGCAATGAAAGGGGATTTTATTTTTGCAAAAGACGGCAAGTACGATTTCAACGGGAGTCTCCCCTCTCCCCCTCCTCTTTCTCGCTCTCACGTTTCTATCTACTCGGTATAATTAATATAAAACCGAAAAAATCAAGCGGACCTTCGCTGAATAAAAACGAGCGTTGAAATATAGTCGGAGAAATAGAGGTGGTACAATTACAATGAGAGACGAGCGCGGCTCGTTTTTATCGCTCGATGCGCCAGTAACAAAGAACGAAGAGTGCACTCGGTACTATTGGTTAAAGTAGCGGTTCTCAAATTTCCAACTTTGACTCTGAAATCCGATAGATTCTCTCGCTTTTTCTTCACCGCTTAACCCCCCGAGCTCGAATTCGAGCTCGAACTCGACGGCAAAGCAATGAGCAATTCGGGGCAAAAAGTTCCTAACAATCTCGGAAAAATGTCACGAACTTCCTCCGACTAACCTTCACACAGTTATCGCAAGGGCATCGTTGCGAGGGTCGGTAATCGAATAAATGTCCGATTTTTAAATCAACTGAAAGCTCTCCGGTTCTTTTTCCAATTAACTCAATAATTTACTTTAAATTTTGATAAGTATATTAAAACTGCTAAAAATTATGCAGAGATAAATTGAAATGAATTTTTATGCCCGTAGAATTTTTTTGTGCGAGAATTAAAAATCTCAGAACGACTCCCCTCACCCCCCCAACGACTGTCTCCAATTTCTTCTCTTTTCCCTCGGACACTACACTCGTTGAAAATTCTCTCCAAGTTGCTCGGATTGAGAACCCGCGGATTAAAAGATCAGCTCAGACCGCCAACGGAACAATTCGATCGACGAGTCGTTCCGAAAGATACCGGCCAATCGTCATCGTTCTCCGATGTTATTTACCGAGACATCGTCCGACGATGGAACGGACGATTAAAATAATAAAATCTCCCACTCTCTCTCTCTCTCTCTCTCTCTCTTGAATAAAATGCGAAATCGATCGAGTCTCATCGAGCGCGATGGTCGTCCGCAGTCCGCCGTGCGTCTGATAAGATTGTTCTATTTCTTCTATCTCTTATTGTCGCGGCCCGAGAGCGCCTTCATCATCATCGTCGCGGATCGCGTACGCCGGTAATTGCTTGCCAATCGCGGAGAAAAATTGCCGACATCTCGATTCGCTTCGATTTTGTCTCTCTTCCTCCTCACCTCTCTCCTTACCGTCCTGATAAGCGCTCGAATCATCGTCGGGACGCCGTTAGCAGTGTGAAATTACAATTTCACGAGCAGTTTGTCGAGAAGTAAACGCGTTATAAACAAACAATGACAGACAATGTAAATACATAAATATATTATGAGTTTCAAATCAACGTGTGAAACTCGAAAGAAATTAAAAGAAAACAATATTTGCGCCTTTCTTCGAGGGATTCAGAATTTCTGGCGATTTGGTAGGTCAAGAATTCTTTCAGGATGCGTCAAGTCTCATTTCTCGCGCGTCACGATTCAGGTTTGGTCATTTCGCGGGAAAATTCGAAATCTCCAAGTACACACACTCGCGCGATATTCTCGCGCTGAGACCGCCGGCGACGAACGAGTGCGCTTCTTCGATTTCCTTGGAATTTACCTCGCATCGCGTTTCTCGCCGGCGCGGCGCGGCGACGTAACGCGAAGGGGTTAAGGTCGCGACCGACGTGCCGTGGCGGTTCGACCCACCGGCGATTGACGCGTGTGAGAGAGATGTGCGCGGAAACGTCTAGTCTATTTGCGTATAGTGTTTCAGGGGAAAAAAAGGGAATAGAAATCGAAGGTGGAAAAAACGGCCAACTTCGCGTTCGTTCGTTCGTTCGTTCGTTCGTTCGTTCATACATTCATTCGCCGGTTCCGATCGATCGCGCGTTCGCGCGCTCGACATGCTGTCGATGGACTTCCCAGAACACACGCGGCTGCGGTTGCAGTTGCACTTGCAATTGCAATTGCGGCGGCGATGGCTCGCGATGCCATCGTGTCGCGTTCACGAGCAATTCGCACCTGGACTTCCAGGTACACGTGGTCATAAGCGCCTCAACGTCCACCGCGTCGCGAACACTCTTCGTATCGCGCTCGTCGCCATGTGATAAAAAAAGAAAAGAAACGATAAAGCGGTCGTGATAAAAAAGGAAGAAAAATAATTTTTAACGATGAGCGGCGGCGGCGACGGCGGTTTCTGCGTTCGCGATCAACAGCCAGCGTGAACAGCCGATCAACGAATCTCAAGACGAACGCTCGAGGGGTAAAAACTGATTCAGCTTGCAAGAGGCCCCCTCCCCGCCCTCCTCCTCGCGAATCCGAACGCGGGGTTTACATCAAATGTACGGTGAACCGCGAGATCTCGCACATATCTCGTTTGATATTATTTTCGTGGATACGCTTCGGAAAAGTCTCCCTCTCTTTTTTCGATCTTTCCTTCGTTTCCTGCTTCGTCTTTTTATCGTGGCTCCAAGCGGAACGATATATCGCACACAGCCGACGAATTCGCGCATTCCGCTCGGCCGGAGATCGCTTAAAACTGTTGTACGGTAAAATCCGAAGAAAGTTCCGCGGTTAGCAACTCGCGCTTGTCACCGGAGAAAAGTTACACACGGTTCAAGCGGAGGCTTCTCTCTGTGACTCCCTCTCGCTCTCGCTCGCCCTCTCTATCTTTCATTCGTTCTCTTCTCAGTCGTTGCCTTTTTTCCAGTCGATTCCGTGAAGAGAAAAGTGGAAGATTAGCCCGCAGGTCGCTGCTGCGCTTCGAGATCGATTCGCGGTATGTAACTAAAGGCCGTTGTCTCACCTCCCTCCTCCTTCACCACACCGTCCTTTCACCCACTCCCTTGCCCCCTCACCGCCCTTCATCCGCTACATTCCTTTCTGGAGGTGCAACGATGCACTCTCTTGCGCGTTTCTCGCCGGTCGAAAGTGCGACTTCGCGCGGCCGGAAAACTCAACGCGTCTCTCGCCCGGGAAAAATTCCGCGCGCGGAGAGAAAAACGTGCAGAATTATGGTTATTCCCCCTCTCGCGAGGGGCGACTCCCCACTATATCCACTAGTTGTTTCAACATATACACTAGAAAAAATGTATTGTTGCGTGAAGCAAAATTTTGTTGTAACAACAAAATAATTTGGTTAAAATATGCCCGACAAAACTGTTTAGTCCCTGTAAACAAATATTCTTGTTTGATTACGGTTTGTTCGTGTAACGTAATACTTTTGTTAAAGCAACCAAGAAGCTTTAACTATATGAATTTTGTTAAAAATACTATAATTTTTTCTTAATATATAAAATCCAAATTTTAGTGCAGAGAAAGACAAAATAGAGTATCCATTGGGTATTATTTTAGTTTATGTAAAATAATATTTCGTTATTATGTAATTTTTATGGATAAAATAACTAAAATGCTTAATTTTTACACATGAAGTCTAAGAACAAAATCATTTGGTCCAAAGAGAACAAAGCAGAAAAATATATTTGGTTGAGACGACTGAATATTTTGTTATATAAAACAAGATATCTGGTTGCTGGTATCAAAAAATGCCTCAATTAAACAGTTTTGTTAGAGATGCTAAATCGTTTTTCCTAGTGTAGTGTAATTATTTTAAACAAAGAGAGATCTCACGGGGCTCTCGTGATAAACAACCGGGCGAGAATAATAAGAGCTATTCACGTTAATTCACTTTTTATCCAGTTATTTTAGCAGTGTCAATTATTTGAAGAAAAAGATAATAATAATAATAATAACAATAACAATAATAGGCAGGTGAAATTAACACCAGTGACACCACGCAGCGGCGGTGCAGCTGCTTCCTGGAAAAATGATTTTCCCCGACCGTAATTAGTTCGCTGTGCAATTACAGCCGCACAAATAGCAAGCGCTTTCTTCTCAGCGCACGTCCGCGTGTACGCCGCGGCGGCGTTCTCGCGGATGATCGATTCATCGCGCTGGGCTTTCCCGGGTGAGTTCGCCGAAGCGATAGCCACGTCGTCGTCGGCGACTTATGTTTCGTGCGACCGTTGAATTCGTCAATAGCGAGTCTCGGAAGAGCGAGCGAGAGAAAAGAAAGAAGAGCGAAAGAAACGCGCGGAATTCCGGAAAGAAGGGCAGCGCGCGCGCGCGCGCGCGCGTGATTAAAGAGCGCCCGCCCGAGAGGGGGAGCTTTAATGACATCTACTTAGTAATTATGCGAACGCTCATTAGCGAGTATATATAAAAAAGCTCCGCGTCCTGGCGGTGTCGGCCGCCGCCAAGGTGTCCTGTTCGCGAGTCCGCTCGGGGTATCAGGACGAGGCGCCCGGGGCGTCGAGCATTGTCATCGATCCGCCGTTATCCGGTATCGCGATTGGAATAATCGACTGACGCCAACCGTGACACGGAAGTCGGTCGACACGGACGTCGCCGGACACTCGACACCGCCGACAAATCCGCGAGCGATACTACGCAATCGCGTAGTAAATTAGCAGGGAGGCGACTTAGCGATCCGAGAAATGCGCCAACTCTCGCCAGCACTCGTCGCGATAAGTTTCGTGAGGAAATGCTTACTCCTGCTGCGAATGCTCGTTCCGATGGTTCTCATAAGATGGCAAGTTTTCATCGCTCTTACGAAGCTATGTACATTTTTCTTTCTCTTTCTCATAAAACACAACCACGTTGTAAAATAGTTGCTTAAATAGAGCTAAATAAGATTTGCTCGAAAGAAAGGATCGCGAGGATACCGACGACCGAATCCTTTCGCTCGTCTCGCTCGTTCTTTTTCTTCTCTCTCCCGTCCCCCTTGCCCGCGCACCTACTAACCTTCTCCCCGCCCCCCGCCAACGGCCACCGCGGAATCGACGAACCGCGACACGCAATTTTCCCGGCTTCACGCCCGTCGCGGAAACCGCGGTGGAACGGAATTTCCGGTCGCGCAAGAAGCCCCGCGCAAACACCGCCATTAAACGCGCGCCACGCAAAAACCCGCGACTTGCCTCCCCCCTCCTCTCTTTCTCTCCCTCTTCTTCGACCCCCTTCACGACTCGAGCCCCCTCATCAGCCCCCTCGAGAGGCGGATTTGCACGCTCGACCGGCCGGTTGCGAGATCACGCGCGGAGGAAGACAGCGACTCAGAACGCGAGAACGAAAAAGAGAGGGAGACCGAGGAAGGGGAGAAAGGAGAGTAAGGGGAGAGAGAACAGGTGCGATCCTTTCGCGATGGGAAAACGAGATCGCGAGAGATTACGTGGCGGCGACGGCGACGGTCACGTTGCGGCACGAGAAAAAAGAGACGGCGGCGGCGGCGGCGGGCGAAGGGAAGAAGGGCGAGAGGGAGGGTAAGTTGCGCGCGGCGTGGACGGAAAAGTGACGTCGCTAATTGGAGCGCAAAGCCGACCCCGTAATTGCGTGCGCTTCGCTTTGTTCTCACGTGAGAAACTCGCGGGTACATCTTGCTGCGCCGCTCTCTGACAAGACGGCGGGACAAGAGGATGATGAAGAAGAGGAGGAGAAGGAGGAGGAGGAGGAGGAGGAGGAGAAAAAAGTTCGCGAGATTCGAATGGAGGAGAGACGATTTTTGAGCTATCGGATTTCTCGAGTTTAGGACGGTGATGTTGTTAGAACCGCTTGGCATTTCTGCCAAAAAAGGACACATCGACAATCGCGCGTGAATTCCGATGGCTCTTCTGCTCGAGGAAGCTTCGCGATGGTGCGTTCTTTAACGTCCTGTATGCATAGCGCATACGCGCGAAATCAGACATGTTTCGTGTTTCATTCGTTTAACTCGACAGTCGTTAAACCGCGACGGAGAGGCGACTCCGGTTTATCCGGAAGCTGACGGGAGCGGTCGGAAAGTGTTTCAATGAAAATCTCCATTGCGCACCGCCCCGGAACAGAAGGACGTGTACGTCCTAGTCTAGTTGTCCTGGTTTTCCCTGCCTTCCTTCTGCTTTCCCGAGCTATCCCGAGAGCCGAGCAAGAATTTCACCGCGAAAGGACAAACGATTATTCTTGGCGTCCGCTGCGTAGAAAAAAGCAGCACGAACAAGAAGAGAGGAGTGGCAAAGGGAGGGAGGAGGACTGAGAGGGAGGAAGCTCTTTCCTTAGATAAACGATCGCTCTTTAGTCCTCGGCGCGATAAAGGCAAACGTCGCGGAAAATTCTTCCGAGATGGCCGGAGGACTTCGATCGTCAAGGTCAACGACGAATGCGTCGAGCGGTAAGGTCAATGCTTACTGGAGAAATAGATGCGAAAGTAGGAAATAGATGTGCAAGAAAAAATTGATTTTGAATAGCAGCAGCTGAATCTCTCAGCAGTTGATACGAACTTAGCTGAAATCGCTTCGTCGTCGTGAGAGCTGACAAGTAAACCTCGGCGAACGTCAGACGCCGATTTGTTTCCAATTTTCTATAGTTATTTTTTATGTCAAAATATAGAGAAATCTGTTATCATTTTTAGCTTAAATTAATCTTTCAATTTTTTTCGAAATTTCCGAAGTTTTCTGTCCGTTCTTGTTTCGTTCATTTCTTCATTTATTCATTTTTTTATCAAATTTTTACGTTAAAATGAGCTTTTTTAAAATTTGCTGGATAGTGAGCCCAACGTCGAATGTAGCGTAAAACTGAACACTTTTTCAACAATGACGTCGGCCATGTTAGATCCGTCATTTCGAATTTTACAAAATGGTTCTGATTCATAATCGGCGACATGTGTGTGCAAGTTTCAACAAATCGGATATATATATGTTTATGAAATATTGTTTTAAATATGTATAAAATATTGTACTTGTGCAAAACTTCAGAAATTTCGAAAAAAATTGAAAAAATTAATTTAAGCTGAAAATGATAACAGATTTCTTCATATTTGGACATAAAAAATAACTACAAAAAATTGGAAACAAATCGGCGTCTGACGTTCCTCGAGGTTTATTTGTGAGAGCAAGCTGCATTCACTGCGAAGCGACAACACACTTATCGGTGAAAAAATATTTAAATAAAATTAACTTTAAGATCTACTCTAGCGACATGTGAGTGATTGGTATTTGTTGCAGGTTGAAATTAAAAGCGCACGCTGGCGCGAGCAACACACGGCGCGTCTCAGCTGCCTCTTACTGATCCTTCCCCGGCACCGGGACATCAGGAACATCGAACCGAGCATCGGAATATTTCGAGCGCGGCTCGAGTCGTCGAACATGGCGGCCGCCGCGGACGATAGAATATCGTACATATCCGGAAGCAACATACATATGTACGGCCAGGAAGGATTATGCAGAGATGGAGGTCTTTTGTCCGCGTGGAAATAAGCGTGATGGTCCGCGACTCGCTTCCGATCGGAATCAGCTCGGGGTATCCTTCTGTCGGACGGACGATCCTTCGGCAAGAAAAGCCGAGGCGAGACGTGAGCCCGTCTCTCTCGAGTCGCGAAGATTTCGCCATCTGATTTCCAGGCCCTCCCCCCGCTTTTCCGGTGCGCGAGGATCAGGAAAACGGTGGCAGGGCAGGGGGCGGATGGAGGAGCGGCACAACGGAAATCTTCTTCTTCTTCTTCTTCTTTTAGCCGGGTGTAGTGAAGGTGAAGAATGGCGAGCTGGGCGAGAGAGGCTTTCGGGCTTAAAGCTACGCTCCTCGATGGACGGACGCGAAGGATCCGGTAACGTGCGAGGGGCGAGCAGCGATCTGAGGATCTTCGGCCCGCCGGCTGTCGGAAGGATACGGAAGGATTCGCGCGACCGAATGTTTAAGTGGCCGGGATCCGAGAAGCAGCAACCGAGTGGGTGCTCAAAAACGCGGCGGTCCGGTCCTACGAGAATTCGAGAAGCCGAGAAGGACCCGAAGATTCCGGAGATTTACGGAGATCCCCGCGGAAATTAGTTACTCCGGATTTATTTCGGAAACTCCGGTCCTCGGGAAATTGGATTTTGCGGCCGGTTCGAGTCTCTCACTTTAAGAATTCTCATTCCTAACCGTTTCGTTATTCAATCTTGAGTTTTGCACCTACGTTCTTTAATAAAGGCTCTATAATTACAACATCTCCCACTTCTCTCTCTCCCCCAATATATGTCTCACTCAAAGTTACCCAGGACGAATGAAAATGTGAAGAAGAAAGCAAAGATGCAAACAACGCCGCTCAAAGCCACAAGAATGGCTGTCTAGTTCAAACTTTGGGCGAATTTTCAATTCGCACGAGTCACTGTTTCAATTAATCAAAGTGAATTGATAGTGGAGTCCATTGAGATCCACTCTTCAACCTCGAGTGAAAATATTCGCTCAATAATTCAGAGTGGAAAACAATGAGAGCGAAAGATTGTTATGCTTTTCGAGAGGAATTCTAACCGAAAAAAAAAAAAAAAAATTGAAAAATAATACAATGATGTTAATAGAATTTCGTATTAATAATAATTTCAACGACGACAGATTCCCTTTATCCATCACGATTATCTTAAGGATTATAGTAACTATAACTATATATTATATACCGGTCACTGTATACACACGCAACTTCCGCTTGCAAATTTTTCCCAAGAGTATTTAACAATCGCCGCGCCGCGGCGCACTCGCTCGCAGAACAACTCGCGGCGAGAATCCTCGAACGCTCGATGGTATCTTTCGATTATCGTCCTCTTCAATCAGCCCGCCGACCAGAGTTTAAAGTATCACGCGTTGTTACCGACCCGCGCGAAAGGAAAAGAGGTCAAAGTTTGTTGAGCGCCGCTATTAATCGGCGTCGCGTCTGAAAGCCGAGGCGAGGAAAAGCGCCTTTTCGCGTCACGCAAACTCCGCCGTCTGATTTTTCCGCGGCGGCGTCCATTTTTCCAGCAGATGGATCGGCAGGCGGGGCTGGCAAAAGGGGAGAAGAGTGGGCGAAGGCGAAAGAAGAAGAAGAAGAAGAAGAAGAGAGAGAGAGAGAGAGAGAGGAGGGGGAGACAGAGGAGAACGGAAATCCTTCTTTTAGCTCGGTGCACGAGCGGTGAAGAATGACGGTGAGCTTTAGAGCTTAAAGCCGCGTTCCTCCGGACGCTTCTGCCGCCACGTCCAAAGCGAGATGGCGAACGCCGGAGGAAGAAGCGAGGGGCGAGGAGGACGGGAATATCCTTTCGGATCCTTTTAAGGTGCACACGGACACATGCGCGCTTATGAGCTACTGACGCACGTGAGGCTGCGAGATATTCGAAGCTTTGAGCTTCGAGCTTATTCATCCGCGATAAGTTTCGTTTGAAAATTATACAAGCTATTCATCCCGCTCTCTCGCTCTCTCTCTCTCTCTCTCTCTCTCGCTCCCGGTCTCTCTCGGTTTGCATCCGCGCCCATTATCGCGTCAACATTTAACCCTGTGTTGGCCTATGGCAGTGTTTGTTGCGAAATCCCACCGCAAATATTTATCTAAATTATCTGGATATTTTTTTGCAAGCAGCTAGTTTAGCCAGATATTTTTCGTCCTGACTTATCGATCCTTCACGGTTCCCGGTAAAAAAGTTTCAAGCACGATATGATATTTCGGGCAATTCTTCATTTCTTTTTCTCTTTCGTCTAAAAAATGTAAGGGAATTTAAAAGTGGAAGAGAGAACCAGCGGCTTAACGGTCAAGTTCTAGCGGATCCTTCGAGTACTTGCGACCGAATATATGTTCGCCGAAAATACTCGGGGGATCGATCGTTCCTGATGCTCAGGCGGCACTATCGAAAATGCGGCACGTTCCTTGCGATTTATATTTCACGGGTGCGAATGCAGCGACAAAAGTCGTGCTCGCCGAGCAAGTTAAGCGCATTAAGCGCGTTAAGCTTTAACAACAGGATCCAAGAAACCGAATATAGCGAGAAGTGATTCTGACGGTTAAACGTCTTCCTGCTTCTCCTGAGGTTTACGATATATCGTAGCTTTTAGAGACGCTTTTAGAGAGTCGTACAGGTTGCTCATAAATAATTTGCATCTCGGTCTCTCCGGACGACGCACAATTCAGATTTTATTCGCCTCTCGCCGAAATGACCGCTGACCCAAGATGGTGGCGCATGTAATTCGATGACGTAACGCGACCCACGAGGCGCTTCTCCTTTTAGTCAGCCCTGCACCTCCATTATCTTCGGATCAAAATATCACCGGATTGCATTTACGTGTGGCAAGTCAACGTCAATTCTACACATCCATCATGGGGCCAAAACGATATAATCACATCATCATGGTTCGTCGCTAAATTTGATGACCTCGTGACATTATTATTCTGCATTGATAATCGCGGGAAAATGATACTCGAGACTCGGGTGCAAGTAATCAGTTTATGTCTCAATTTGGTATATTCCCTCGAATTTTTATCACCGACGGAAACATGGAATATTCAAAGTTTTCGAAAAGTCGAGAGATCCGAGAACGAAATTAAATCCCAAACTCTAATCAGAGTCAACGAGCGTCTCGAATCTAAAGGGATCGGAAATCCTGACTTTTTATGTCAACCAACCAACGATCTTCGTCTCAATAATCGATATCCTACATGAAAAGACTGTCGGTGACGACAATCAAACGCGTCATCTACAAACACCGAACTCTGCCGAAGGCAGAGACACGCGGCTCTCACGAGAGAGCCCGCCGAGGCCGAGAGGAGATTCCAAAGTGAAAATCACAAAGCCCGTATTCGCCGTGCTCGAACGATCCGCCGTAATAAGTGCTCGGAGACACCTCGCGAAACTTCCGGTCCGATCTACAAAAGGATCGCGACATATAAGCACGGTTGAGAACAGAGACGATGTTGCATGCGCGCGCGCGCGCGCGCGAATATCGCGATCCCGAGTCGCGCGAGCGAAACACGCTCCGCCGCGCCGTGGGGGCTCTAATACGCGAATTTAGCAACCCCCTAAACAAGGGCGCAGATTCATAACCTCGGCGTGTAAGCCCGCATAAATGCGTTTCCCTGCTTCTAGCATATTGCCCGCAAAGTAAGGCCGATTAAATCACCGCGGGCGTATTGCGCAACGCATTAAACGCGCCCGGAAGACCGGCAAGAGGGAGGGGAGCGGCGGGGGTAAATACAGCGGGAGCCAAGCGAGGCGAGGAAGAGGAGGGTGAGAAAGTTTTTCTCAATTTCATGTAGCTGCGGCTCGGGTTAATCCGTTTTTGCCCACGAAAGAAGCTCGAGGCAAACACAAATGAATCATCGCTTCCGCCGCGTTGGATCGCACTGCGAGATTCGGCTTTGATATCCGACAGAGATAGCTGATTCGATTAATGTCGCGTAACGTCGCGGACGCGCGGTTTCCGGAGAGAAACGCGAAGGCGCGCGTGGCGCATGCGGTGCGCCGTTCGTAGAACGCTCGAGCGACGAAGAGAATCGCAATGGGCGATCGGCGGGAAATTGAAAAGAAAAACTCGGTGAAGCAGGTGCAGTGAGAAAAACTGTAAATGATGCACGAAAGAGGACAAAATAAATCCATGGTTTCAGGAAGATTAAATATACGTTCTTCGCGAGGATGTTTGATACAACTTTCGCGAGATGTGAGATGATACGATCGCAAATTATTGTGAGATATTAAAGAGGAAGTTTAAAGAGAGAAATTAGAGGAGTTCAAGCAGAGTCGGCAAATCGAACACTTTCCTGCAGAAAATTTTATAAATTTTAACTGTAGTAAGATCATTCTCGATGACTGACTTTAATTGCATTTAATATCTCGCAACAATTTGATGACATCAACTCACGCGAAAAAAATTGTAACAAGCATTCCTGGAGAATGTATATTTCATTTTTCTCAAAGCATGAATTTATTTTGTCCTCTTTTATGTATCATTAAGTGCAAATAATTGTCAATGATGGCATACAACTCCAGGTACGGCATCTGTAATAATCTTCTCTTTCAGTGAAGTAAAAAAAAAAGTTATTATTATTGATTAAAGTAATGTTATTATTATTATTATCGTTTTTCTTTTCGTTATTATCAGGTTCAATTCTTCTCAAATGAAACGTACCTCGTCTCTCATAAGTTTCCCGATAGGAGGATCGCCCGTATCCGACAGAATCCTGCGGACAAGTATATAGTCGACAATTGCGGAGCAATTGCGTGCAGTGTTCAGCCACATGTTCAGAAGCGAGATCCTGCGGGGCTTTCAAGGGTCGCTGCTTTTTTCCACCGGCTAAGGACCGCATTCCTCGTGTGCACGAAACGCGGAGGAGCCCCTAACGATCCATCGGTGGATCATTCGACGTTATCGCGCGGCTTTTGCTAATTGCGCGCTGCCCGGATACAAGCGGCGGGACATCCCCAAAAGGACCACGAAGAAAGGATCCGACCCGAGAAAGGATAAATCGGCGGTAGGATGTACAAATCGCGTTTGCCCGATAACCGATCCGGTTCGCCTCGGAGAAACTCCCCCCTATTTATTACGGTTGCTGCCGAGCAAATTGTTTCTTCGGCGGATTGCTTGTTTCGGGGCGTGCAATCTACTTTTTAGCCTCACAAAGTGGCCCGACGGCATCCTGTGCATCGCGACAAAGAAATATACAATCCAACAGGCGCATTTTTTATCGAGGCGAACTGTAATAATACCGGTGTTTCGCAACTCCCGCGGGTAATTTCCCGAAAGTGGAGCACATTTAATTGCGATTAAGCATGACCGGAAATAAAATACGAACTTTCCGCGCAAGAGAAGCAAAATACCGGTTTCATACCGGGAAAATTGCGCGAGCACATACTTTACACAATTAAAAATATGTACAATGGAATAAGATGAATATAATAGAAAGGTGCAACGAATTTATATCAAACACACGAAGGAAAATACAAAAGAAAAATTCACGATTTCAAGGCTGGAGAGGAGAAACCAAGAAGCGTCCAAGTCCTCGAGCGATTTCTCGAGCGATAATTACTCATTCAATTCGAGATTAACCTCTATCTCGTTACACCTTCGCGAGAATTAAATAATGCCAAATTACATCTTGCGGAAGTCCTCCGAAGATTATCGGAGATAAGCCCCCCCCTTCGCCCCCTCTCCCCCGAGTTGTGATCGAGTTTCTCAAGTGTTTCGTTCGGGCAACACATTAACACGCACCCCTCCGCTTTTAACACCCGCTATATCGTAGCGTCCGCGGCCCTCCTCTTTCATCCCTCCCCCCTTCCACCCTTCCGCCCCCTCTCCCTATATCCGTCGTTTATCCGAATATTCGCTTCTCAAGAGTAATGGCCGTTCTGTTTTAATATCGCTGGAACGAAACGCGTCGTAACAATCGCGTAAATATTGAATCATGGACGCGCCATTTGTCACCAATCCGCCGTATTATTTTCGCGTGTGTACACACGGGGCGTTCATCGCCGCGCCATAAATCACGAGAATCGCCGCTAAATGATATTCGTCCCGCCATTGTTTATCCGCGCGCGCGCGCGCGCGTTCGACTCGTCGAAATGTAACGGTGGCTTGCATAAATATGGAAATACTGTAACATTGAACCGCAGCGCACCGTCCACGCGTCGTTTCTTCATAATGTATTCCGCATCGCGTTGCGTTGCGCCGTGCGGCGCGCTGCACGCCAGCGATCCACGTCGCACGTTTGTATTTGTTCATTGATAATTTATCGGTAGTTCGTTATTAGCGACGCGGCGGCACCTCTTTCTCCTCCTCCTCCTCCTCTTTGCCTCCCTCGATAATTCTCTGCCTTTTCTCTCGTTCTTCTCTCTATTTTCGGTATTTCGTAATTCGCGTATGTATATGTACACCGCCCGTTCAAACGTCGTTATTTTCGGTCGTTTTCGGATTTGCAATTGCGGAGAGCTTCGTTAAACATCGGAATCGAAAAACCTTGGAATTGTGTCGGCGGGTTTTTCCCGCTCGCGGAAAACACGCCACCGTGGTTATTCGCCGAGATATCTGCGCGACTTGTTCGCGTGAGCGCCGTTGATTTTTATCTTTCGTCGTTTTTAAATGCACGTTTGCGGAACTTTGGTGAATTTCAAAGTGCCGAAACCTTGAAATTGTTGAGCTTTCGAGTTTACAAGTTCCCGGCGGGTCGAACGCTTCTGTGATTTTCGGAACGTCGACCACCTTTAAGCGCGTCGAAACTACGGAGACTTTGTGCTTTTGGAATTTTCAAACTTTGAACTTTCGAGACTCCCCCGCGAGATTGCGGACTTCAGGGCCGTTAGATAAAGTCGCAGTTTTTTTTAGAGCTTCGAATCTGCGGAATCTCGAGACTTTGAAACTTTAAAACTTTTTATTCTTCGTATTTCAGTACTAGAGCTTCATATTTGAATAAAGAGCGCGCCTGGACGATATGAATATGTCAAGTCGAAATTTTACTTCTACATTAATCCTGCAAATCCTGTCGAATTTGAGGGATCAATAAAGAACCTTGAAATATAATATTGTACAGATTACTGCCTAGTTATAAAAAAAATCGCAACTTATTGTCTTTTTTCCATAAAGGAGCTCGAAAAACGAAGCGCTCCTTCATGCATTATTTATAACCCGGGTATTTAATATTCGACGATAAGGTATAGATAGGTAAAAGAGAAGCAACATGCTTTTATTTTCATAAACTTTTTGCTTTTTCTGCCGACGTTGAAAATCTCCGCGAGATTAGTTGCACTTGAAAGAGCTGATAAAGATAAAAAGCCATAAAGATAAAGATAACAATTGTGCGTCCAATAATGCTGTTCGCCAATGAAAGCTTCAACATGGATTTGGTACAATGACGACGAGATATGAAACAAATGAAAAGAAATCTCTGGCGAATCGCAGACAAGACTGAAAATCACGGAGCATTGTTAGATGTAGAAATCAGCAGTTTCATGATATATATTAAATTCTAAGGCCGGTATTCATAGTTGTCAATTATTTAGGATTTCCTTTGATCGAGGATATAATTAATAACAATTAATAACAAACTCATGTTCACGGACCGTTATTCGACTATTTGGATCGATGTTTCTGGTGTGAAACAACATAATAAATACATGTTAATGAATAAGCGGAAATTCACGAAGCTATAATTACTTGTCTCATGATGATAACGAGCTATGAATGCCGGCGTGAATTTCGACTCGGGCATCCCTTTATTCCCGGCAAGTTCGTCAAACGCCTCCCTCGTACGACAAATAATTTGACGCACATTGACACGAAATAAAATATAATGTAATATAAAATATAAATAATATAAATAATATAAAATATAATGTATCGCTGACCGTGTCCCCGCGATTTTACATCCTCAGTTCTGGCTGCTCCGAATACTCCATCACCGCACTGACACTAACACACTAACACCGGCACTCGCGTAGACGCGATACGATTTAAAAAACGCGAATTAATGAATAACGCGATGCCGACGAGAGGTCGATTAAATAATTCAAAAGAGCCAAATGAAAATGGCGACTAACACGGCGGAATATTAATTGCTGCGAATGAAAATTTAGTTCTTTTTGCATATATTGCTGTTTAAATCATTTTCTTTTTTGTCTGCCTATCCGTAGTAGGTAATAATAACTCTTTTAACGCGTGCACACCGAAGGATACTTTCCGAAGGTAAATAAAAATTATTATTATTAATATTATTATTAACACGTGCTCCGCGTCGTGCACGTGCGTCGCACGTCGGCTCGAGACTTAACGATGCGGTCACGGACGAGTGATGCTCGACGGCATATGCGACGCGTGCGAGTACGAAAACAACGAGCAAAAACTGTGCTACGTCATCTCCCGCCGATCATCAGTGAAAAACGCGCGCTTCTGGCGGTCGAGGAATTCAAACAAGCCGACGCTTGTTTGGAAACATATCGAACGAAATTATGCATCGAACCCTCCCTCAAGCGACGATCGCTGAATTTCTCAGGCTCCGTTATATTCAATGTTTATCGAAATGAAGAATAAGGATTAAATGCTGATAGAATGTTGATACGTTCGCGCATTAAATAACTGTCAAAAAGAGAAAACAGTATTGTTCCAAGTGTCAATAAAACGGTGATAAGTAAACAGTCTGTAGCATCAAGAAGAGTCGATAGCGTGTATAGCGCAATAATTTGAGACTCTCCAATTTGGACAAAATCTACAGGATTAATGCGCAGATCTCGGGTGTAACGATTACAACAACAATATCGGCGCTACTCGCTGCGGAGTGAGCGATAAAGAACCGAATAAGAGGATAATTAATCAAACCGACTCCGGTGCATCGCGACCTCGTTGTTAAGTGGAATGAAAGATAGAAAAGAACGACGGAGAAGGGAGGAGGAGGAAGTCGAGACAGGAGAAGCCGGGAGAGGGAAGATTGATCGTCGTGTATCAAGGTGCTCTTCTCTAGAAAGTGAGCTTCGAAAACACAAATCCCTTTCTCGCTAAATCCAACGAGTCTCTCTCTCTCTCTCTCTCTCTCTCTCTCTCTCTCTCTCTCTCTCATTCTCTCTTTTCACCCGTCATCGTGTCGCCCTCGTTGTCTCGTCGTCTTTTTGCTCCCGTTTTGATCCCGAACAAACCAGGAGGATATTAAAAGGATACGAACGGGGGAACGCATCCCTCCCCTCTCACCTAGCTCGCCCCCCCCTGTCGATTCCACGGTATTTGCCGAGCGGGAAGCTCCTGCCGGAGCTTGCGCGTGGCGAAGTTGAGCTTATCCCGAAGTTGCCAACTTCTCGATCTTCGTTCTAGTTTATCTTAGTTCGTCGTGCGAAAAATAACGCGCTTTCACGCGTCAACTTGAGCTTTCAGAGAAAGCTCTGGTTGTTTGTAGATTTCAAGGAAATTAAGGATAATTGCTGCTTTCGATATCCGACTCATCAAGTAAGCCGCGTTTCGCTGACATTACTGCCGCTAATTTATGATAATTACCCCTTGATAATTACCTTTCCCTCCCTCTTCATTATCTATTTGTCTGCCCGGCAGCCCATCCATCTTTTTCTCCTTACTTATTCCGTGTTCGCAACTCCTCCCTTTCATATCATGTACATCGACACGCGCGTGATGCAAAGTTTAATTGACCATCCTGCCTGCTGGCGACCCCGAAGCTGGCGACTTGGCACGACTTGGAGTCACCACGCGCGAAATGAGCCCCTTCGTCAACCGCGACACGACCGAAGCGAGGCGCAGCGCGTGCGCCGCCTTCACCGAGAGCCTTCAAAATAATCCCTCCGTATGGAGGAATTACGTGAGGACTCTGCGCGATCGACGACGCAATCATCGAGGTGGATTGATTCCATTAATGAAAGCCGTCGTCATCCGCTATGGCCTCTCTCTCTCTCCCGGCGCAGCCGAGAAGTTCCGGCCCGATTTCTCACTCAATTATCGACTGTCGACGGTGACAGAAGTGACGCGACATAATCGCATTCCACAATTTCGAGCTGCCTCGAGAACTCCCAATAACTCCTCGACGCCGGGAGACGTTCAACTTTCGAGCCGGATAAAGCGAGTTTCCAGAAGCGCAACGTGAGGCGGAGCGCACGCTCTTTCGACGCCCCCGACGACGGCGACGCGACGGTGTCTCTCTCATCGAGAAGAGAAAATACACTTTGCGCTCGCCCTCTTCGACACGCTCTCTCTCTCTCTCTCTCTCTCTCTCTCTCTCTCTCTCTCTCTCTCTCTCTCTCTCTCTCTCTCTCTCTCTCTCTCTCTCTCTCTCTCTCTCTCTCTCTCTCTCTCTCTCTCTCGGCCAGCGATTATCGATATCGGCCGGGGGGCTGCGCGACGGAGGAAGCGACGAGCGGAAGGAGCAGTGGCGGCGGCGGCGCACTTCGGCGGATCGTTTCCTGCCAAAACTAATTCGGAAATTCGACCCTCCCATCGTTATCGTCCTCCTCTCATTATCGCCTCGTTATCATTCCGTTATCGCGCTTGTTATCGTCGCAGACACGCTTAACGTCGCTTAACCCCCCTACATTCGTTACGGTTGTTATGTTCGTTCCTATTACCGTTGTTTCTATTATCGTTTTTTTGTAAACAATGGTACTTTGATCGCTGTCATTTCTCGCTGGTCACACGTCGTTACGCTCGCTTCACATCTTTGATCACGGCCGCTGTCACGTGTGTGTGTGTATATATATATATATATATATATATATATATATATGTGTGTAACTTCATTTTGTCAGCGGTTATCGTATTTTATAGAAAGATATCTATCGCGTGTTACTGATATCTATAGGTTTTAGTGCTGCAATGTTTTAATATTCTAAAAAAAGTATTTAAAATTATATTCAGATAAAATTGTATTATGTTACAAAATTATAATGCATTACAAGGAATTTTAAATTTATGAATAATAGATAACACACAAGTAAATAATAAATAATAAATAAATTACAAAATAAATCATAAACTAATAAATAGAAAATAATAAATGAATTATAAAATAAATTATAAATAATAGATAAAATATATTTATAATTATATGTTATATTATATATAAAATATACTTGAAGATATATCAAAATTCTGACATTCTGATACATAGCTAGGATTTATATTACAAAGAGAATGTTCCGTCTTTTTAAACGAGCAGGTTCTCGAGATTCGCCGGCGGCAGGCGAAGATTTTTCCGCGCGACAAGTGCGGCCGTCACAAAGTGTTAGGATTGCGCTCGACATTATTTTCCTACATGTCCATTCTCACGGGGAGAACGATGAGGACAACGGCGTCTTTGTCGGGACACCGCGTCGTGTAATTTCGTGGGCGCGCGAGCGCGAACCCAGGATAGTTCGCTCCTTAGAAGGAATCTCCCCGACCATTTGGCCGCCATTTCGACGGCGGCCGAACTAGTTTCGCTCGTTTCGGAAGTTCTTCGCTCGAGTTATTGCGAGTTCTCGTAGCGTTCCGCGAGCCCCGGAATGCAATTATGTTGCATCACCTCCGCTCGCGCCCGGCTCGTTAGTCGATAATTGCATGGGAAATCCTGGAAAAGCTCCGCGGAAGAACCTCGTGCGCGAAAGTGAGTCTATTTTCAGCGTCCTCGCGACGTACCGCTTCTAAGTAACAATTAGCTACGCTCGACGCAACGCGCTTTGGTTTTCCCGGGAAAAACGCGTGTACCGAGGAGAGGAATGCAACGGTGCAAATTGCAAAGATTTCTGCTTGGATTTCTGCTCAGAGATACCGTCGCTCAGAATTTTGCCTCTTCGGTGATAATTAATCCACAACAATTAATCCAAAATTAAGTAGAGAATCACCGATAATCGCAATCCGAACATTCTCACCGGACAAACGAACAATCCTTTGTCTAGTTAATTCGCTTATCTCATAAATGCATGAAAGCGTTTCTCCGATGAGTATTATTGAAAAAAATCACTCAAAAATTACAAAAAAATGCTATTCGGTCGGCAATTAGTCGCTACCACACGAGATCTCAAATTATCGCGTTAAATTCCATTTGCTCGCCCACGCTTGAATCTCTCTCTCTCTCTCTCTCTCTCTCTCTCTCTCTCTCTCTCTCTCTCTCTCTCTCTCTCTCTATCTATCTATCTATCTATCTATCTCGCTCATCCCTTTCGTCACTTTCATCTGCAAGGCAAAGGACCTTCTCTCGACATTTCGTTTTCCACGATACGAACTTCTCTAAAAAAAAATGGACCTCTCGTCAAAGAACGGACTCACTCTCACTCTCTCTCTCTCTCTCTCTCTCTCTCTCTCTCTCTCTCTCTCTCTCTCTCTCTCTCTCTCTCTCTCTCTCTCTCTCTCTCTCTCTCTCTCTGTCTTTCCATATATTCGAAAGCGGTACGCCCGCCCGGAATTACGTCGCCTACGCGCCGCGTCGCATTTTAATTGGATAACCCGGTATATATATCGAGGGCGACATACGACCTCCTTAAATCCGCGCGGCGCCGACATCCCGAAATTTCCCGAAAATTACACACCTGCCGACGCTCTTATACAAGTCTACTTTAGCTTTAACACTCGCGCCTTTTCCACACGCTCCTATCCTTTTCCCTTTTCGCTTCTCTTTTCGTCTCCCTCTCTCTCTCTCTCTCTCTCTCTCTCTCTCTCTCTCTCTCTTTCTCCTTTCCCTCCTCCTTTTCCTTCTCCATGTGCAACGCGAGCACACGACTAGCTAGTTCATTTTGAATGCGGAAAGAGCGGTTAACAAACAGCTCCCTTTTACATCCGGTTCTCCGGCTAGATAAGGGCCGGCTCTTTGTCAGACATTATAACTCGATTCGCTTTACAGTCGTCCACGTCCTCCCGTGCTCCAGCACGTTCTTCTTCCTCATCCTCGTTTCCTCGCCCGCGAAAAGCCGAGAAGTACGTGTTTGGCTAAAGTCCGTCTCGCAAAATGCGCAGCGGGAACGAGAAAAATAATTTCCCCAAAACAAATATTATTCCCCGCGCGCGAGAATGTTATCGCTGTCGGGGGAATACATATATTACTCCTTTCATAGAGTAAATATTAATATCGCGTAACAAAAATTGTCGCACTATGTCGCACTATGATATATACGACATCGCGATGAGAATATCACCTGTACGTACAAATCTTCTATTTACCCGCGAGTTCTTCCCGCGCGCGCGCGCATACAACGCGGATATATTACTTCGCACGGCACGCTCGTTAATTCTGTACGTTAATTCCACCCGCGACGGGAATCACCGTCGTCGTCGTCGTCGTCGTCGTCGTCGTCGTCGTTGTTGTTTCGATGTGATTTCGCGCGTCGCAGAAATACAATATACCACCGTCGTGCGCGCATCGTATTTTTATTTGCTCCGTCGTGCGCTCACGCAATGCTCGTATAATAATCCTCCGCCGAACGCAAAAGACAAAGAAAGAGAGAGAGAGAGAGAGAGAGAGAGAGAGCACACGTCCGGTTGTGCCGCGTCGACTCCGCGATTTCGCGACGCGCAGGGCCCACGGCGAGTCGCAATTTCTGCCGGGCCGCGATAAATACACGTCGGCTTCGGGACGTCCTGTAAAAGCCCCGACGCGGATATTTACGCGCCGAAGATTGTGGCGGAAGTTACGAGCGCGAATTTCGTGCCGCGGCTCGTCGAATCCGATTTATTTCAGCGCTTCGCGGCCGGTGTTCATCGCCGGTCCGATGCGCGCGTCGCACTCGATGTATTGGCGAGTGTAATTCGTATCGGTCCGAGAGCGAACGGCTCGCCGGCGATTTGCGCGCGCCGCTTTTTGGAATACTTTCGACTCGCCACAGGGGATGGTCGACAGAGAAAAAAAAGGAAGGCCGCATGCCAGCCCTCGCGTACGCCTCGCGATCGTAATTGTCTTTTCGATATTGCTTTTGGTACTTGTACGAAATAATTATCAGCGTCCTGATCGTCATCATTGTCGTTGTCATTGTCATTATTATTGTTGCTATAAGCATTATAGGTTTACCCGAACGATTTTTATTCGATATATATTCGTGCATTTAAAGAAACCTAGAAATCGTAGGAGGAGCGTGAGAAGTGACAAATTTCAATATTTAACTCATGCCCCTCACATTATTGTTCTCTTTTTGAGACAGCTTTACCGTTCAAGATAAAGGTGATTGCGCCGCAAAGTGTTTCTTTCCGTTTCTTTTATTATCTCTCTTTCTTTTTTTGTTTGACGATAGTGCCGTATTTCATCGCTCGCGCGTCTACCTCAACCGCAGTAATCCGGAAATCCGGTTGTCCGCGGACAGAAGGGTCCGAGGAATCCGACAGGAGAATCCGAATAATCTCCTTCCAATTTATCGCGCCGATTTTTATTCCGATTTAACAGGAAATGCCAATCTGAGAGTTATCACGTCGGCGCGACGCCGTCACCCTTATGTTTCTCGTGAATCCGCGCGAACATTCGTCCCGAAACGACTGCCATTTCCCGCTCAGCGCGTTCACCCCCTTTGGGGGTGGGAGAAAGAGAGAGCGGGGGGGGGGAGGGAGAGAGTGAAATATTTTTCCCACAGCGAAGTCCAACGTATCTCGCGAATTTTCAAACGGATTCGTTTCGTTCTATGGGCTCCTTCTCTCCCTCTCCCTCTCTCTCTCTCTCTCTGGCGCTCCTTTTCGGCTTCCTAAATTCTCGCAACGGATCAAAAAAAAGGGAAAAACAGGCAAAATCCGAACAGCCGGAAATCTCGAAAAATTCGCCCGGGAAATCCGAGGGGCCGCCTCTCGTGCAGTACGTCACCCCCGTACGTGACGATTGCCCGTTTATTTTCAACGAGGGCTGTTTAATTCAAACCGTCACCCGGCACGCTCGACTAAATCCATTTTGGCGCAGAAAAAAAGTGATAGCGATCCCTTCCCTTCCAAATCCCCCTCCTCATCAACTCTTCCTCCTCCTCCTGCTCCTCTTTACTCCTCCTGTCGGTGACAACGATCGAATGAACGTTTTGGCCATTCGATGCAGCGAACGCGTGATCGAAAAGCATCGATCACGCAAAGGGCGAACGTTTCCGTGTGAAATTGCACTTTCGGACATTTTTTGGGGAAAATACGCGAGCGGACTCAAATAGGAAATATCTGCGATTTAATGTTACATTTCATAACGGTCGCGTTTGATCTTCCTCCGTTTCGAAAAGTCTTGCGTCATACAGATTAAATTTTACGAGAAATTCCGGTCTTGTTTACTCGCGATAATGCCCCCGGGATTGACTAATCATTTTCAAATCAATTTTATAACATTAATCCATCGGGGAGATTATTACACGAAAAAGACCTCTAAAATTTGAATAAATGGATGATTTTCTTTGATCGACCGGTTCTTTTTCCAATAACCGGAGTCTAACGTGCAAGATTAAACCTCTTTAATTTGTATAAGGATACACGAAATTTGTTGAACCAATTGCATAATAAATATTGAAAACTACAGAATATAAAAGATTAAAAAATTCATGATTAAGAAGGTATAAAAAAAGATACGAGGGGAAAACCTTTCCCAAGTTTGATTCAAGAGCGATAAAATTTTTTAAAGCGTACGAATAAATTTCCTATCGTCTTTTTTTTAATCAATTCACGACTGATTTGGTTAATTTTCCAACTAGGCAACTTGCAGATAACTCAATGACACACGGGCTAGTTTTGTCACGATCGCCTACATGAATTGAGTTGAGAAATTAATATAATAGGAATATAAAAAAAAAGCGAAGGGAGAGAGAGAGAGAGAGAGTCAGAAAGAAATACTTATACACGATTAATACGATAAGTTTTCGTATGCATCCGGACACAGGAAGACTTATCATCGTTATCGCATCCTTTCTTAACACAGTGCCATTCCCTCGACATATTCGACGTGGATTTGACATCGACATCTCTCGCTCGGCGTGATGCAATTTCCATTCGCCCGATACAGACGCAGAGCTGGATTCTTCCCTCAAGAGAGGGGAATTTGAATAAGCGAGATAAGTAGCGCGATTTCGCGGGAAATTCCTTCCGCGGGGGAATTGCGCGCAGGCCGAAGCGATACAATGAACGCGCCGCGTGACCGCGCAATGCGCCGTTTGTGCATTATAAAAATATTTCGTTCCATGTGCGCGCACACAAGAGAGAGAGAGAGAGGGGGGAGGGGAGAAAGAGTGAAAGAGAAAGACAGCCAGGATGTTCGATTGCGAAATGGAGAGGGAGGATTTTATCATTCCACGCGCGAAGCGGAATGCAGTTTACGGCGGCGGTGCAGTAATACTTATTGCGCGCACACACACACACACACACGCGCGCGCGCGCGCATGCGTATACGCACGTGTACGCTCACACATACACACGACCATTCGCTCCCGATTCCCGTGGGTTTCCCTCACTGCTTCCCCTTACTCGCTTTTCTATCTCTCCTTATCGTCGCTCGAATACACATGACCTCTCTCTCTCTCTCTCACACGCTCTCTCACGCTCTCTCCCGTTTCCCGATTCGTAAATAAGTTACGCGCACGTACATTCCCCCGTTTCCTGCCGCCACCATTGTTTACATGGCATGCAGCTGCGGCCGCACGTACGACGCAAAGGTGCAACCGATGTTTTTTTCCCCCTCTCCCCCCCCCTCACTCTGAGAGAGACGGACCGGCGAATTCGCGGTGTATCTCTCTCACGAAAGAATGTTCGCTCGCGAATGATGCTCGACTCGCGAGTGTCCTGTAACATCAACTGCGCGCAACGTTTCGCTTTCCCAGTCCCGGGGAACTCGCGATTTTGCTGAAGAACGAAGACGAAGGTGCGCGAGAGAACGTGCCGGGTCAGGACACATGGTCTAATTTAAACGTCGCCGAATGTGAGAGGAAAAACAGCGCAACGGGCTGAAGACGCGAGAACGTCGCACGGCGATCCTAATTAAAGCGCGCGCTCCTGAGAAGGGAAGAGAGCGAGAGACAGAGACAGAGAGAGAGAGAGAGAGAGAGAGAGAGAGAGAGAGAGAGAGAGAGAGACAGAGAGAGAGAGAGAGAGAGAGAGACAGAGAGAGAGAGAGAGAGAGAGGAGAGAGAGAGAGAGAGAGAGAGAGAGAGAGAGAGAGAGAGAGAGAGAGAGAGAGAGAGAGCATTACGTCTCTGTAATTCAAGCTCGGAATGATTGACGCGACATAAGCGGTGTATTATAACGCGGTTCCTTCCGCCTCTGTCGCGTATCGACAGAGAGAGAGAAAGCAGCGCGGCCCGTAAACTTGCTCGGTTGCAAATTGGCGGAGCCGTAATTAAAAGTTACAAGGGTGTTTACAAGCAGGCATCCTCCTTCTCGGAGCGATCCTGCTTCTCTTTCTCCTCTTCCTCTTCCTCCTTCTCCTCCTCCTCCTCTCTCATGCATATACGCACGACGTGTCGTACTCTCTTTCTCTCTCTCTCTCTCTCTCTCTCTCTCTCTCTCTCTCTCTCTCTCTCTCTCTCTCTCTCTCTCTCTCTCTCTCTCCTTCTTCGTATTCTCGCTCGCGCCATGCAAACGACGACGACGACGACGACGACGACGCGACTCGACATTAATTAAAGTCGATAACCAATTAATGCGTAACGAGTGCTCGAGCCGCTCGCGGACCCGCCGCCTGCGGCGGCGACATTTATTCGCTCGTAACACGCGATTCGTATGCTCGCGCGCGCGAGCCGCACGCGAGTCGCACATTGCGAAGGTTGCAACGCGTGTCCGGCCCGGGCGAGCGAGCGAGAACCAGTCCCGCGGGTTGAATATTAAAACGTAAAACAGCTCTCGCTTATTTTTCGAAACGATCCCGTCCGGAAGGCAGGTAGACTTGAAAATTACGGACCTCCCCACCGGCGGTCGCCGGAGGCGCCACCGAAACCGAGCTCGGTTATGACGGGCAAGAAAAGCGGCAATTGCGACACCTCGAAAGTCAATGGACTAATTAATCCTCAGGAGCGCGATGTCGGATAACAGTTCAGTCAGATCAAAGCCATTTCTCGCTAGTTAATTCTCCATTTCATCAATTAATTCCAAATCTAAGAATAATAATAATATATATAATTCGAGAATGAAGTCTCGTCGAGATATTTCGGGAGAAGTCACTGAATAGATTAAATTGAGATCTAAGGACTTAAAATTGGAAGAACAGATTCTCATCAGGGGAAGCCGGAGAGAATCGACGAACTAATTAATTAATATCGTGAAGTTCGATGACAAATCTCCGAGGTGGTTATTAATATTTAGCACGACTATTTCAGGTCTTCTATATCTTTGATTAACTTTTTTAAGTTTAACTATATCTTAATTTAACTTTTATAACTCTAAGTAGTCCAGAATCTGATTCAATAATGCAAGAGATTCAATAATGCAAGAGGTCAGAGTTGCCGCAAGAGACAACGATCTCTTCCTCGACAGCTGATTACCTTGAAAGATTTACCTACCGACCTGACGCGACGGCGGCGGTTCCGATTCACGATCAGATATCAGCTTCAGAATGCCAGCCTGTTCTACAGCCATTACAACAGCTGTGTGCTAATTGGATCGTTTAACTGTTAATTAAAATCTTGGCACACGGTCGTGGGGTGTCCAAGGGAGTGTCCGAGGACACCGACTGTTCGAGGAAGCTGGATTTGCCGCTCAGCGGGGCAGGCTCGTTTCACGCGACGCGGACCCTCCGTAATGCTTCTTCGCTCGTCGTAAAACTGCCGTCCGCGAGCGCTTTTCCCCGACTGGACGGCGGTTACCGGCGGACTTTACGATCGAACTTTCGGCGTTATAAGGCGCGGCATCAAACGAAACGAAGCTCTCCCGCGACGTTCATTTCCACCCTCCACCGTTCTTTCCCGTTTCGCCTAGAGAGAAAGAGCGAGAGAGAGAGAGAGAGAAAGGTGAGGAAGATCGGGAGTATAATAAAGTCCGCGGCGCGTACACTGAGAAAAAATTATATTAAAATTAAACAAATGTTTGTTCGAATACGACTGTGAATACACTTACTTAAATTTGGCAATTACTTTCTAAAGTTCGAGAAAAAAGTTTACACTCAGAGAGAACCTCCGGATTTCATTTTAGAAATTAGTCGCTTAATTTGAATAAATGTACTCACAGTGCGTACTCGAGCAAATATTTGTTTAATTTTAATATAATTTTTTCTCATTTTTCACAATCGCACCTGCGAACATTGTAGGGCCGCGCGCTCGCGGGTGTGTTTGTGAAACTGGCACGACATTCTTTAAATTTTAAAGAAACAATGATGGTTTTAGTAGCACTTTTTATACTTCCTAGAGTTCCTGATAGAAAATAAAAAGAGTTCTGCATTTTTGATACCAAAAAAGTAGCAAATGAAAAATTGTCGTGCCAACTTCGCGAATCTAGCACGACACTTCCTCCTCTAACCTATAAGAAATCAATAAATATCACTGCTTTTAGCAAGAGTTTTTGTTAGTTCTAATCGAGTTTCATCTCTCTATGTAATTAAAATAAACAAAATTTCAACAATTACGTTATTTACATAAACAACGTATATTGTACCTAGCACGACACTCGGAGAAAAGATGTCGTGCTGATAATTTCTAACGCATTTTTCGATATATATATATATATATCGACAGTTCTACATGAGTTCTAACAACTACGATCGTTTTTAGGCAAAATTCTAGTAGCCATCTATTTTTAAACAATTTTTTAATTTTCGGATCTAGCACGACACTCGGAGAAAATGTGTCGTGCTTATCATTTTTAGCGCATTTTTTTATATATATATCGACAGTTCTACATGAGTTGTAACAACTATGATCATTTTTGTGTCAAATTCTTTCGAGACTGATTTGATAGAGTCATTTTTTCTCATCTCGACGGAGCAAGAAAGTATATTGTAGGGTTTCAAAATTCCTTCCATCCTTATATCCGCCTCTGTTTTGGTTAATTATGATGTGTATAGTGTCGTGCCAAGTCCGAAAATTAAAAAATTATTTAAAAATAGCCACTAGAACTCTGTCTAAAAATGATCGTAGTTGTTAGAACTCATGTAGAACTGTCGATATATATCGAAAAATGCGCTAGAAATGATCAGCACGACTCTTCCTCTCCGAGTGTCGTGCTAGGTACAATATATGTTGTTTATGTAAATAACGTAATTAAAGTTGAAATTTTGTTAATTTTAATTACATACAGAGATGGAACTCGATCAGAACTAACGGGAACATTTGCTAAAAGCAGTGATATTTATTGATTTCTCGTAGATTAAAGGAGCAAGTGTCGTGTTAGAATCGCGAAGTTGGTTGGTACGACAATTTTTCATTTGTTATTTTTTGATATCAAAAATGCGGAACTCTTTTTCTTTTCTATCAGGAACTCTGTGAAAGTCCTGCTAGAACTATCATTGTTTCTTTAAAATTTAAAGAATGTCGTGCCATCTTCACAGACACCTCGCGAGTTTCGTCCGTTTGTTCGGTCGTCCAGCATCCAGCGAATAATCGACGTCCTTCCTTTATTGTCTGATGTTTCATTGCAGCCGGCGGTGAAGGCAGTTTCGCGTAAAAGCCGCACTGCTATCTGCGCATTTATGGCAACTTTTTAGCCGTGTGCCGCGAAATATGAGTTCGCCTGAATGGCGGCGAGAGCACTTGGAAAGTACGAGGACGCAACGCGCGAAAAGCGACTCGAGAAAAATGAAATCGGACAGAGATTACGTCGAAGCACGAAGAATGTACACAATAATTCGTAACAAACGTATAATTTTTAATCGAGTCCGAGTGAAAGACGCTTCGGTGAAAAGCGTCTTCCACGAAGGGAAGATTCGGGATTGATAAGATAATTAATAATCGATGATGGGGCACTTATGATTATTCGTCGGAAACTGATCGATTCTCGAGAATCCATTGGATGATTGCGTCGTAATTTAGATAGGGATTCTCCAGGGAATCGCCGGGGGAATAATAAAAATGATGGGAGAAGATGTTTAATGTGATATAAGAAGAGCCGAATATCGAGCCGGGAAACTAATGGAACCGTTTTCACGCATCGCGAACTATTCGCGTATCATAACGAAGAGAGAGAGAGAGAGAGAGAGATTCGGTCCGCCACGGAGATTAATTGATACGGGAGAAATGAACGTTCGCGCATTGCGAGTTCGACGGGGGGAAGATTCCCTAAGTTGAAGGGGAAAAAGTGGCCGGCGTCCCGATAATTAAGTTCCTGAAAGAATTAGCCGCGGGAGAGCGGCTCCTCAGAGGGCGTGCGCGTTCCCCTAATGAAAATTACGTAAAAGTTTTAACGCGAAAAAGATGGAGGCGTGCGCGTCCGTGATCCGATTACGGCGTTTCTATCGGGTGTAATCATTCACAAACTGCGACGTAAATTGAGGCAAAACTGAAGTGAGTTCGCGTGTAACTCTCTCGCCGGAAAATACAACGTGCGCGCGAGTGCACGCTACCGGGTGTCGCGGTAGAGCGAAAGCAGAGGTGAAGTCAAAAAATTTGAGGAGCGCGACATTGTTACGCGACGTAGACACGTCGGGACATACGTGCGGAACAAAAAAAGAAAAACTGAAAAAAGAAAACGAGACCTCTCTAAATTTCTCGCGGAATGAAATCTCACTCGAAACGTGTGAAAATTCACCTGAGGTGACAGTAAAATTGCTCGCACTCGGAACGGCAAGAGTGAATGCTTCACTCAAGCACTCGGCAGAGTGGATTCTCATTCCATACGGGTGAATGTTTTAGTCAATTAGAATGAGATTAGAATATGCAGGAAATACGCTGAAATTTTAGCGACTCGATTGTCACTCTATTTTTTCGAGTAAAATTGTGCTGTGCCAAAATTTAAAGAAGAAGCGTAAGAATAATTATTCAAATATTACCGGAATACGACGGACAATGAGCGTGAAAATGAGCTGAACATTTTACGAAGAGCGTGAAAGTGAGCTGAAAATATCACGAAAAGAAAAAAAAAAAGAAACGAAATGTGAGCAACGCGCGAACTTTATTAAAAACATTGAACGGCGCTGAACACAAACGCATGAAAAGCGGTGAAAAGCAGTACTTTCCCGGCGTCGAGTTTTTTTTTTCAGGATACCCCGTATACCGGATGATATAACTCGCGATATAACACGCGATGTACGGCGGAGAGACTAGCACGCTCATTACGCGTTAACAAAAATTAAAAATATAATCTTCAGCGGGGGCGAGAGATGAAAATAACTTACCGTGTATGCCAAGCTTACATAAACGCGAAAGCGCGGGCACGAAGGGGATAGAGAGAGACGGAGAATCAGGTGAGTTTCCTTAAAAGTATGATACTGCGTAGCCGCAGGAAGCAAAACACTCACCTGCAACATAAAGAGAAAGACCTTTTTAGTTTCAACAGAACACATTATTGCGAGAAAAATAGATGGGGAATTGTGTGACGAAATAATAGAGGACTAATTATCGTCCTTGAGCGAGAGAGAGAGAGAGAGAGAGAGAGAGAGAGAGGGAGAGAGAGAGAGAGAAAGCTGATGTATTATTATTCGAGAAACCACGACTCCAAGAGAGAGCCCTGGTTCCGTAACTACGAAAGTAATAATGATCCCTTGATAACTAATAGACGTGTAATTAAAAATTAATATTAATATTATTATATGGTAATATATAATATATATGATTAAAGTATTAGAATTAAAAAAATATACATATATACTTAATTCTATAAAAAATTCGGTAAGTTGCGGATTTAATAAACCAAAGCACCAAATAAAAAACCTCCGGATCCACCTGACCTGATTCAAAGATCCCAAGTGCACCCCAGAATATAGAATCAAAGACCCGAAATCTCCAAAATCTTCCGAATCTTTCGGACAAAGGAAGATTCCACATTCTTAAGACGCGCCGGCGAAGAGAAAAAAAGAAAAGATGCCAAACTTCTAAAAATTCCCCACCCGCCCCGAGATCTCCGCGGGCAGCAACTACCTGATCTATTTCTCGCCCCACGAAGCTACGATCCGAAGGAGATTCCGAGAGATTCAAGAGGCCCGAAGGCAGTATTAACAGAACCGTGCGAAATCTCTCGCTCGCGCCACCTCGCAGTTTCGCCCTGTTGCTTTTGCGCGAGCCCGCGATAACCGTAGGAACCGCACAATCGCGACTCTCCGGGCTTTTATCTCGACGCCCCGACATCATCGTCGCCGTCGTCGTCGTCGTCGTCGTCGTCGTCATCGCCGTCTCGTTATCCGCTTTTCAATCCCGACCTATTATCGTTCACAGCGGGACCGTTTTGCCAAGCAGGATACGCTCGCTAGTTCGCTAGCTCGCGTCTCGATATCCTTACAATCGCGACGACGGGCGGGTTGCGCCGAGTTCCTCTCGAGCTCGCGCCACCTCGCCGAGTACCAGTAATTTCCGCCCTTCGAGCAGAATTTCTGATACGAGGGAGCTGAGAGAGAGTAAGATGCGAGTGGAAGACGGCAGCGATTTCTCGCGCGTAATATTCGAAATATCGAGGCTCGTCGAACTCCGACGCCTCCCTTCATTGCCTCCGCGTCGAGACGGAGCAGATAGCGGCGGAAACCTCGCGTGACCGATCCGCGTTGGATGCTGAGAGACTGTCGATAAACGGGGTTGAAGAGCACGGCGGAGCGCTCTCGATACTTCCGGAAGAAGAGCGAGCGCGCCGCTCGAGAAGACGCGGTAGCTTCGACACGCGCGATATATCGGGAGAGAGGAGAAAGGTAAAATGTTACGACGAAGCGACGAAGTGAATTTCGAAAAAAAAAAGAAAAATTTCCGAGCGGAAGCGGAGATTCCGCATGGATGGAAAGTTTCACCAAGTTAATTAACCGTCGGATGAAGTGACAGTCGGGCGCACGCGCGCACGCGTACACAAGCGCGCGCGCGCACACATACACACACAGTCGCCACCGCGAGTTAATCTTCGTCCATAATGAAGTTTTGTCTCCACTTTCTTTCTTTTTTTTACATATCCCGTAGCAAACTTTTTATATCGAATTAACCGCACCCTTTTCGTCCATTCTTTCCCTTAGAAAATTGCACCAGCGAATTCTCCTGTTCGAGACCGAAGAAAGATACATTTTTACAGAGTAGACGAACAATACACCACGCGTACGTAAATCGCGCCTGCAAATATTAAATATCAAATACTGCGTATATACAAAAACAGCGCAGATATTAACGATACGAATATCGCCTTAATAATTTCGAGGTACGTCGTTGAACGACTGGCAATCAGGACCCCGCTCCCCCCGTTTTTGAAACCGGAGACTACAATGATCCATCTTGCCGCTGAAGAAAAGAAACGATCTATCTCACGACCCCTCCTGCCCTTTCAGAAACGGAAACTCTCCCACAGGCGTCATCTTTCCACGTGTGCATCAAGATGACGACATGCAGCTCGCGCTGCACCATCAGCAACAACAACAACAACGACGACGACGACGGAATCATTGCCGCGTATTGGAGTTTCCCGTTTTCTGCCTGACGTAAAAAAGGCAGAACGTCCTCCGTTGTCATCCTCGTCGTCGTCGTCGTCAGGAAATTTGATCACGTGTGCCGGCTGTCGGAACGACACCGTCGTTCGCGCACCGCCGTCTGCATACAAACCATCCTCCTCGCGCCTCGTCCCGCCCCCGACCGGCCAAGTCCTCGCCTAAGGGCCATTATTACCTGTCCTTTGAAAACAAACTGCCCCCCTCTTGCCACCCCTCTCTTATTCCCTGCTCACTCTCACTCTTCCCTTCGCGTCCCTTCCCGCCGCGCTTCTTAACCCTCATGGACTCTCCGCGATGTTACCGGTCCCCATCTGTCTGTGCTAACCCCATCTTCTCGTCCCCTCTCGCCCCTCTGAGTCCCTTTTACTCTCGCTCCCGTGGCTCGCCCCCCGCCTCTCGTCAAGTCTGTCCGCGGAGAAATATTTGTCGATAATTACGCGTGATCGATGGCTCTTCGATCGGGACCGTTCTGTCTTTCTCACTCACTCTCACTCTCACTCTCACTCTCTCTCTCTCCCTCTCTCATATACTTATTCTCTCCGAATCGTGCTCGACCCTACCCGTGCAGCATTATATACCCGGGACCCGGGGCGTCCTACTTTAGTAAATCAGGCGGGAAGTGTGGGCGGAGAAGGTGACGAAAGAATTAGTTAAGGCGAGGACGCGCACCCGGAGCGCGTCGTCGTAGTCGTAGTTATCGGACCCCGGTTTGTCCGGAGAGCCGTTTCTCGTCAGCATCGGGAGCGCGACGGGATGACTTCGACGTGACGAGACTCGCGGATGCGACTCGCGTCGCCGCATCGACGCGATAAAATTAGGTCTCGAGAGCGGCGCTCGTGCGCGCCGTATTAATTCGCCCGCCTCCCTCTCCGAGCTGGGGGAATAACGCCGCTTAATTTGGTCCACGTGGCCTCAACAACTGCGCGCTCCACAGAGAGAGAGAGAGAGAGAGAGAGAGAGAGAGAGAGAGAGAGAGAGAGAGAGAGAAAAGGGAGGGTGAGAAAGGAGCAGATCGTGACGCAATACCGATGTTCGTTAATCATTCAAATTGAGATAGCAAAGGACAGATCGCGGGAACACGTCGGCTATTTCGCGGCTGAATATAGTGGCGGTTGGCGGATTAAAAGGACGATAAAAAGGACGCGGACGAGCGGTACGCGCGCATTCTCGCACGTCCCGGACCTCTTCGATCGGCCGGTCCCTCCCTCTCCCCCGATCCACTCGACACACTCGCTCGCCGGGCGAAAACGAATCGAGGGAAGAACAACCCGCGAAACGCTCCTCGCGTAATTGGGCGACGACCGCGCTCGGTCGAGTGCCGAGTGTTGTTCCCGCGAGTACCAATTAAGCGAAATCCACCGTGGTTCCGCGTGAGGGCCCGTCGCGATCCGAACGTCAGAAGCCGATACTTTATATTCTCATTCGTTTACGTTAGTGTCCTCCGACGACAAGTGCTCGGACGACGATCTCGCTTCAACTCCTTGAAGTTTCGTTCGGCTACTCTCGAAGAAAGCAATTCCCGCAATTCCGCGGTAAACGGGGTTTTCGTTTGTAAGAGCACGTCGCAAGTCGATATTATTCTTCATCGCATACGCGGTGGAGCGACGCGACCACAAATACATCCGAACGACCGGCAGACGGTCTCGCTCGGACGCTTCGAATCGAGAAAATTCCATAATTTTGCGGAAAACGCGCGATATCGGGGAGAAAACACGGGACAACGCTGTCGCCGATGAAAAACAGATAGGTGGATAGAGAGGGAGAGAGAGAGAGAGAGAGGGAGGGAGGGAAGGAGGGAGAGGCAGGCCGGAGGAGCAAAATATCGTTTCCTCTCGAAAGCAAACTATCGACTGCCGCTCGCGAGGGTGCGGGAGGGCGAGAAAGGGGAGAGGAGGCCTTCAGCTGCTGACTCAGTTAGTTGGCAAATAAAGGACGACAAACTCGTCGTCGTCGTCATCGTCATCCGCTCGTTTGTCCGTCCTCCTTTCCGCACGACGAGAGACGACAATTTGCAGCAATAATTCCGGCGACCGTATCGGAAGCTGGAGTAACGACAAAAAGAGAAATCGGGAACGGATCATAATCCCTTCGCGGCGACGGCGACGACGGCGGCGGCGGCGGTGGCGGCGACGACGACGACGACGACGACGACGACGACGAAGACGACGACGACGACGGCGGCGAATCGGAAATAAAAACGACGGTTTCTATTGCGGACAGGAATGAGCGATACATCGATGTAGGAGGTAAACGGTAGCCGGGTACCGTTTCCTCTCGCTCGGCCAAGGATGGGACGGCATTCTCCCTCTTTCTTCCTCTACGCCTCTCCATCTCTGTCTTCCTCCGCATTTATCGAAACGGAAAACTCGCGAGTTTATTCGAGGGATTTGTACGAGGGGGCTATATACGCGTCGCTGTTTTCTTCTCTTTTCCTTTCGTTCTTTCTTCCTCTCTTTTTTCATTCCGTCTTTCTTCACCGTGTTATCCTTTCATCAGAAACTCGATGGTCGAGCAACAATGAGGTAATTGTTCAATCGAGCAATTATTTTCAATGAGCGATTCGCGACGGCGTGGGATCTCTTGATTTATGTTTGTTTGATTTATGTTGTGTGTAATGAGAGCGGGGCATGTTGAAAATCAACAAGAGGAATGCGGGAAATGACGGTGAGATTTAAACGCGAGCGAATCGCGGACAGACAGAAAGCGAGAGGGAGGGGACGCGCCAAGTATGAGACGCGAAAGACGCGAAACGCGAAGGATTAAAAACTCGTCCGTTCCGCGCGATATTCACGTTTCATGTACTTGTCGTCGTCACTGCCGTCCCTGTTACTCCTGTGTCTGTCGCTAACACACCGGCATTCAAATCTTGATAACAAAGATAATTGTTCTTATCCGCGCGGCGCCTGCCCGATGCAAGCAGTGCTGTCGATTAAAAAAAGTCACACCCGCTACATCACCACGCTGCACCCTGCCGTATGAACCAAACTAAATCCTCGTTCGCGATTATTGAGTAAAGAGACTTTGTTCATCCTTATTTTGAAGGTGTGCGTTATTAATAATTTCACGAACCGACTGATTTAATACAACAGGACGAGCGATTATCAGTCCGTATCAGTCAGATACGGCTTGACTACTAATATGAATATGGCCTTCTGCCTCTGATTAGTTCTCCTCGTTCGACGTGAATTTTATACGGACGAGCGCCGGCATTATATTTCGTTTATTCATTTTCGCGGAAGCCCATTTCGCTGGAACTAGATGAAAACGAATGGATTCGAATAAATTCCTGCTCTAAGGACGATTGATGCAGCTGATTTGGCAGAAGCCCGCTAGGTAGCAGGACTACGCCCCCCGTCCCGGGGTTCCACGCAGGGCCATCGCAGACGTCTTCATCCCGAGACAAAGATTGGCGACTCGTAACTTTCGCCGTGGAGCGAGCCATTGCCGGGCGGGATGTAAAAAAGGAGCGGCGCGAATAAGGCAGGAGGAAAAAAGGACCGGCGACGTCTGTCGTACAAATCTACGGAATCTGCCGGAACATTTGCTACCTGAAGAAGAAGAAGAAGAAGAAGAAGAAGAAGAAGAAGAAGAAGAAGACTACGACAACGAAGAAGGAGAGGAACGAGAAGAAGAGAAGAAGAACGGCGGAGCGGGGGGAGGGAGAGCAAGGGGGAGAAAGGTGCTCGAGGGTCTAGGAGTCCTGAAACGGAAAACAAAAGGAATTGGAACATAGATGGGCGGATCTCTCGGTGTCGAGCCGTTGAAATTCCGCCATGTACCGGGTGCTCGAAACCAGCCATTACATCGCCCGCGCAAATTAGAACACCTTCCCTTTCCCCGTCCCGTCGAACTCCGGCGACGGAATTCTCCACGACGGGTTCTCGCCGAGGGCAGCGAGCGAGGTGGAGGAAAGAAATTTCAGGAGTCGACATGGTCGCGCGCGCGCGCGTGCGATAGAACGGCAAAGCCGAGGAGGATCCAGGAGCAAGGATGTATAAAGACCGCTTCTCTCTCCCGGTCTCGGAAACTTTGCGAAATGTAATACCATGAGACTCTCGAATTTGCGGCGGTCCAACACTCGGCGGGATTCGAATTGCAAAATTTTTAATTCGGCGATATTTGAACGAGCGAAAACGCCCGAGATCTCGGCTCGGCGAGAGGACGCGCGCAGAAAAGTAGAACTCGCGAGATTTCCGCGAAAGTTCCGAGCCGATTAGGCGATGGACGTTCCTTCGAAAAATTCCCTCCCCGACTTCTGATGAAGCCGTTTGGAGCGAGCGAAGCGCCCCCTTCCCTCCCCTTAGCGGCACATCTTATTCATATTCGTACATCATTTGAAGCACGATTTAATGCTGTTGTATTTGTAATTTTCTCGGCATTATCCGTGCGATATCGAGAGATTCAGTCTCGCCCTATTTCATCGATTCCGGTCTTCTCTGCTAAATCCGAACTTCTAGCTACAATCACGGATCACGCGCCGTGCTGGTTAATAAACACGTCGCTTGTAATTAATTAACGGAAGCACATACGCAAACTACGCGTCTAGTTATTAAGGATAATCTCATTCGGTCCTGCGCATTATTCAGAACAACAGAGGATTCCGCAGGCGCATGAAAAGCTGCGCCCGCGCGAGTCTCGCGAGCAATTATCAAATTGACTCGCGAAAAACTCGAGAATGCAGAAGACATTTCGCTGGGTACTCACAAGTAAACCTCGGGGAACGTCAGATGCCGATTTGTTTCCAATCTTTTATAGTTATTTTTTATGTCAAGATATGAAGAAATCTGTTACCATGTTTAGCTTAAATTAATTTTTCCAATTTTTTCGAAATTTTTCAAGTTTCGCACAAGTACACTACTTTATATATATTTAAAACAATATTTCTTAAATATATATATATATCTGATTTGTTGAAACTTGCACACACATGTCGCCGATTATGAATCAGCATCATTTTGTAAAATTCAAAATGACGGATCTAATACGGCCGACGTCATTGTTGAAAAAGTGTTCAGTTTTACGCTACATTCGTCGTTGGGTAATCTTTCGGCTCACTATCCAGCAAACAAGCTCATTTTAACGTCAAGATCTGATAAAAAATGAACAAGAAATGAACAAAAAAAGAATGGACAGAAAACTTCGGAAATTTCGAAAAAATTGAAAAATTAATTTAAGCTAAAAATGATAACAGATTTCTTTATATTTTGACATTAAAAATAACTATAAAAAATTGGAAACAAATCGGCGTCTGACGTTCGCCGAGGTTTAATTGTCAGCGTCGTCGGAATTGAATTTTGTTACTTTCTTTTCGATCACACGCGGTTCTCCGAATTGGCGACGCTTCGGGAGCTTTTTGCTCGATCTTCCGGAAAGGTCGCCGCGAAAACCAAACGACAACATCGCGACACGACACCGCGGCGTGTTAAGGGTGGTTCAGGGGAGCTTTCGTATTGTTATTATTATTATTATTATTATTTCGCCAGTTGCATTCTCGCTTTTCCGCAGAACGACAAGAAAAGAGGAGCGAGCGTCGTAATAACGGCCGGATTTTCCGCGAGGCCAGCGTGATGGCTGCCAGCAATTTTCCAGCCACCGGCCGTATGTTTCCTCTTCGTTTTTCCCTCCCCTCTCCTTTTTCGCCCTTTTTCCCGCAGGCCGGACTCGTTGCCCGAAAGCGGAAACGGCGAGAATTTGGCCGTCGACGGGAGAAAACTGTTTCACCGGAGAAACCGACAAAGCGACGCGTTGTTGTAATGAATAGCGACGAACAACAAAGAGGAAGCGACTGGACCGGAAATGCGGGAGCGCGGGAGGAGGGAGGAACGCGAAGGAAAAAAGCGAGCGAGTGCGTAAGCAAGAGTAACAAGCGAAAATAAATAATAAAACACGCGAGACGAGAGAAGCAACAAGGGCTGCGATTTTTCCTCCAAAAATCGCATCATCGATAGTCGCGCGCGATTGCGAAGAGAAACGAGGAAGAATTCGCAGGTATATTATTAAGAAGACAAGTGCGAAAACCAGCGCGCGAAACGCGATCTCTCTCTTTCTCTCCCTCTCTAGCCTACTATGTCCGCCACTTGCAACTTATCGGCCTGGAGAGAAAGGAAACAAGTCGACAAAACGATAAACGTAATAACGGAGCGAGTTAGCCGAAAGCGATCGGAGGAACGAGGGGAACAAATGGCGTCCTCCTCTCGCGGTCGCTGAAAATCGGGACGCGTATCGTCGCGATTGCGACTATAACCCGAAATCGTGGCTGTACGGAAGGGAGGAGGGGGGGGGAGGACAACATAGTTATCGCGGCGACTGTGTTGCGCGCGATAGTTATGGCTAATGTGTGCGCAATTATGCAAATCGCCGCTCGCGCGCTTGTCCTTCCGCGTACGTCTCCGCGTACACGTGGAGGAAATGGGGGGGAGACACGTGTGTCGCCAGTCGCTACAGCGCGGTTGACGGTTACGCCTAGCAGTTATCCCTACGGGAAAAACCGTCGTCTGTTACATCCGCATAGCGTAAATGGCGAGCCGTGAAGTTCCGCTGCGGCCTTTTAGCGAACGATAACAATTTTCATACGATGCATTTTTTTCTCCTCTTTCCCTTTCAGAGGAGAAGCCACGACAGGTGCACAGTTGATTTAATTAAAGTGGCTCGTGCAATGCGCGTCGCGTCAAACGGAGGGGAAAAGAGATGGGTGTAAAGACAAAACAGATGAGAATATGATATGACAATGATATGATATGATGATATGATACGGAAAAGTAAGTTTAAAATTACAAGTCCGCGGAAACTTGACGAAAAAAAATTAAAAAGATTGTGAACTTTAAAAATTGAAAAAATCTCGAGGCAGATTGAATTGAACGAAGAACCTGAAGAGAAAAAACTGACCAAACGGGCAAATAAAAACGGGCAGATAACAATGCGGTGTGTGAAAAGATCAGAAATGAAAATTGCAAATTTATCAAGCAATAATACAATAATAAACGTACCGACTTGAGACGCTATCAAAATCTCAGAGTTTTGGCTTCTCCAAAAGAGTTCTCAAATAGTTATGGGCATAAAAAAGCATTTTCTAAAGAGTTCTGAGCGCTAGAAATAATAACGTTGTACGATTTTTAAATAAATTAATACTGCCCGAGCGCGTCGTATTTTGAGAGAATAGGGTGAGACGCTAGCCGAAATCTTGTAGTTCTCTCCCATCTAAAATACTTTGTATATTTCTCAATATACTACAGCATTTTGTAAAGAGTTCTGGGCATTCGTAACGTTGTATAATTTTTAAATAAATTAAGACTACTCGAGCGCGTGGTACTTTGAGAGAATATAGACGAGACGATAGACGAAATCTTGTAGCTCTTTTAATTTTAATTTTAATTTTAATTTATTTATTTAAAAATCGTACAACGTTGCTAAGCGCTCAGAACTCTTTAGAAAATGTTTCTTCATGCTCATAACTATTTGAGAACTCTTTTGGAAAGGCCAGAACTCTGAGATTTTAATAGCGTCTCAAGTTGGTGCGCTTATTACTGTATTATTGCTAAGCTTTACTTAATTATAATAATTCTTTTTTGCTTTCACAGAGCAGAATTCTTTACAGAATTATTGTGGAACTATATATCTTGCGAAATTTGACAATGTATGTGCACAGAATTCATGTAGAACAAAGTGATACGCAGCGTGAGCTTGGCAAAGCGATCTTCGATCCGGAGCCATTTTCTTGCGTTAATCAGCGGAATTATTTGTTTAACTTATCAACTTACCAAGAACTCTACAACTATTAAAAAGAACTATTAAATACAGAACTCTGAATAATTTTTGATTTTCCGCCAACCTCACACATACAAACTCATCGCTTCGACCGGTCGTAGATCCGTAGAAACCGTAAAAGAATTTCGACGAGTACGATGTGTATGGTCAAGTTCATCGCTCACAGGACAACGCGAATCGACTTCCTCCGTCGCTTCGCTACCACGCTTATTTCGCGTTCCATGAATAGCAAGAGGCAATCGGAATCGGCGAATGTCCGGCGATTTGCGGTCACGCCGCCCGTCACGTTCGATATGCAAATACGTAATATTGTCGCGTTTGCGCGACATGTGACATCACTAGTGATATCGTGAGTCCGGTCCGAGGATAAAACTCTCTTTCTCTCTCTCTCTCTATCTCTCTCTCTCTCTCTCTCTCTCCCTCTTCCTCCCTTGTGCCGGACGACGAGCACGAGTGAGACGAGGGGACGAGCGCGCGAACTAGGGATGATCGCCGCGAGGGCGATAAAAAGGCAATTAACGCTAATGAAAAGCTATTTAAAGTGCGTTCGCGGTGAGCGAAAAGATTGCCGGAACGATTCCGCCACTCTCTTTGTTGTCGTCCCGCCGCACGACATTATTTCCGATTGTCGATAATTAACAGACAGAACTCAATAATGGCGGGAAAGTCCTGACGGTGGCGATTCTTGTTTTCATTGTTATTTATCAATTAAGTACTGTTCCCAATGCTGTATTATTGTAGCAAGGGCTCTCTCTCTCTCTCTCTCTCTCTCTCTCTCTCTCTCTCTCTCTCTCGCTGTCAGGTGCCAAAAAAATTCCAGCACAACCAGCGATTTAACGACGCAGCGGTAAAATGTTTAACACGTCGCTCGAGTAATAATCACAATGTGTCTCATGGCGTCGCGTTTCACCAATGCGTAGCGCGCTAATAAATCGAAAACACGAACCAATAACCATAAATCGTAACGAGCAATAAACAAGAGCAAACAGGGAAAGAAAAACTCCCTCTCGCTCACACGAGCGCGTCAGTCTAATTTCAATAGCGAAATTCCGCGTCACGAAACGAATTTCGTTGCCCGCGCTCTCCCAATATTTGCGGATAACGGCAAACAGCGAAGACTAATAAGTAGCAGCGAGTAACAAATAGCAGTTTTACGTCGGGTCGATTAATGTCGCTGCGTCAACTCCGAGAGAATTCACATTTTGCATTATTACAAAGCTTCATAAAGTTTCGCCCGTCGTCGTCGTCGTCGTCGTCATTGTCGTCACCATCATCGGAGCAAAAAAGTATCACGGCGAAAGTGCTTCCGCGCGCGTGAATTATGATAATTCATAGTAAATATAACGACGGGACGAGGAGAGCTTGATCAAGTGATACCGCTTAATCTCGATTAGAGGACGAGCGATAAATCTCCGGCGCGACGGAAAAGTGCGGTCGTAAATACGGCGCGCGGCGCGACGGCTTTAAATAACAGTAACAACCAGGTGTGCGACTTTTTAACAATGTCGTCGCAAAAACCTGTTCACACTCGCTCGCTCGCTCGTTCGCGTAACGAAGTGGTCCCACATAGGTGTGAATCGTAAATCGTTTATGAGTGACTCAACGTGATCTCTCGAGGACCGTAGGCGAGTCTGTTCGTCGGAACTAACGCGGGATAATGAATTCAACTTTGCTCCACTTAACCTTCTTCCGCTTGAGATCCGCCCGAACTTTCCCGCCGCGAGTCGACTCGCGACTTTTTCCCTCCTCTGAATTCCTCGTCGACTCCTCTGCGGCGGAAAATCTCTTTTCCCGCATATTTTCCCCGTCGGGACAGCGACGAGTATCGCGAAGTCTTTCTAATTTTGCGAACGAAATCTTTGTTGTTTCTCCGTTCCCTCTCTCTCTCTCTCTCTCTCTCTCTCTCTCTCTCTCTCTCTCTCGCTCTCTTTCTTTTTTTATCGGAAAGAGAAATTTTCAATCTCACGCGAAAATTCATGAGAGGGATCACTCTCTCACAGAGTTCTATATCCGATTTTCGTGAGTATTCTTTCGCAAATCAATTGTGTTATTTTCATAGAATTTCTTTCTTTTTTTTCTCTTATCCACACATTTCCTCGATTTTCGCTTTCGTCGATATATTCGACTTTCCCTATCGCACGGGATTACAACATCATTTCCTCTATTGCACTTTCTATACAATTCTTCACAATAAAATTAAAAAGAGGAGAGAAAAGTCCGAGTTTCGCGCTGGGTATAGTTTCTCGATAAAATTTTTTTTGTTTTATCACAACCGAGCACAAATTTGTTCCCTGCGAAAAGGGATACTTAGAGAATTAGTCTCCGATCGTCGCCACGTGAAAACATCCTTCTCGTCTCTTTCTCTTTCTCTCGAGCGATTTCAATCGGCTGGCGCCTCTTAAAAATATCAGCTGACTCGGCGCGAACGAACTCGTATTTTCGCCGAAGGCAAACGAAGAGGAGAAGAAGAACCGTGAGCTGCGGGGAAGAGGGATGAGAGGGGACGGGATAGAGGTAGGATAGAGGAGAAGGATACCGCGGAAGTCCTGTCGCGGCTGTTTATCAAGGGCTTATCCGGCGGGGGGAGGAGGGGGGGGGGCCGAGGAGGATGCGCCTCTCTGCCCGTTCCTTTTTTTGCCTCGCCGAGCGTGACCCGCAAATGCAAATTCAGATCGCATTTATTCAGTCCGCCGGAAGCGCGCGCTGCAGTCGGCGACGGAAGGATGCGGAGCATTCTTACGTTCTGCGACCGTCGATAGAAGAGGACCCTTGGGTCCCAGGAATTCTCGGTCACGAGACAGGGTCTGCCCCCCTCTCTCCTTGCTTTCCCAGATCTCTCTTAATCGGAAACTCATTTTCGCGAATTTTCAAAGATGCGCTCCGCGACTCCGACTTTCTAAATTAATTTATTAATTAATTAAATTTCTCTTACTAATAACGCAGTAGCCGGCGGCAGTCGCGGCAGGAGCAGCGAGCAAATCCTTACGATCCGCGGATCACGTTTGCTCTTTAATTATTATATTTACAGCGCGCGCTAATTATCGTGACGCGCGCTTCGCCACGGGCGAACGCGGCGACGCGCGTCAAAGTGTCGATACATCCGCGGGAGCGGAGCTCCCGGCGAAAATACGCGTCTCGAGAAACAATTTCTTACGGGTATTCTCCGATAATCCTGTAGAGCTCTAACTTGCCTCGTGAGTTAACGCTGCCAGTTTTGCCCCGCGCACGGCGGAGATCAGCGAAACGAGCTGCATAATCTCGATCAATCGCAGCCGGCGCTTTTCCTCCTTCGTCTCCTCTTTCCTACCTTACCCCTCCATCCTCATCCCCTCCTCCTCCTCCTTCTCCTCCTCCTCCTCCTCTTCTCAGGAAGAGAAGGAGAGATGAGAGCAACTCACGGGGATGAACGTCTCTCTCCTCTTTGTTCGAGATCACGAGTCGGGGTTGGAGCCGCCGGATCCCGGAAGTTGCTTTGACTTCCAGACGAAGTTGCAGCCCGGCTCGAGATATTTTGAATTGAGATAAGAGAATCTCTCCCCTCACCGCTGCCCATCCTCTGCCACTCTCCCCATCAAAACCCTATTACTATCTCCCCCTCGGACGCGCCAATCTGCAGCTCGTTCAATGCACGGGTAGTTCCTTAACCCTTCGGTTGCGGTGGTCGTGCTCTGCGAAGTATCGCGGAATCAACGCGCTCTCCTGCAATCGCGGTTTTCACGTCCGGAGGAAAGCGAAAAAGAGAGGGAGGAAGATAGGCAGATTACTCTCTCTCTCTCTCTCTCTCTCTCTCTTTCTCTCTTCTATGCTCAGAGATTATACTCTTCTCTTCCTGATGAAGAGCGTTACGTCCTCCGACGAAGGTTAAGGAGGTCTTTCTAATTATGGGGAGGGAGGGGGGGAAGGGGGTGAAAGAAATTAATGTGCATTCCAATTGCCCGTGTAGTAATTGGACATCGAGAGAGCCCTAGCTAGATTTTTTTTTCGGAGGTAAAAAAAGTTTATTTCTCCCCGTCGCGGAAGACGTCCAATTACGATGGACATTCGATGGCGGACCACGGAGGGCGGGAGAGAGAGAGAGGGGGGCACGAGTGTATCGCAAATAGTATTTGCGGTTGCGCTCTTCCGAGCGGTGAAAGGTGAATACTTAACTGCGAAGATGCTCGAATCGAAGGCGGACGCGCTCGACGACGGCGGGAGTGTTTGGTAAATCGCACTCCTCTTCAGTCGCATCCGCCATCGATTTTCGATATATCGGCGGACGTATCTTCGTTAAGCGGCAGCGCATACAGAAACAATTTGTCGCGAACTTGCCCCGACTTGGACTTCAAACTGACGCGTTTCCGAGCGAAGTAAGTTTACTCTTTCCTCTGTGCTCTTTTTTCTTCTCCTCTCCTTTTCCTTCTTTTTCTTTTGTCTCGATTACTTTCTCGATATGCTTTCGTTCTTCTTGTTACCTTCTCCTCCCCTTTCCTTCCCTTCCCGTCTTAACAGTAGGGGAAAAGGGGGAGTAATCTTCGGATAAACTTCAAAAGCAGAAACTCGTTCTCTAATTACTTTTTCACGTTAACAGAACTCAAGAACGGAATTTAAGTCACGATTACTGGGATACCTGAATATAGAGGCTACGAGGTTGGAGATTTGATTGCCGAGTGCCCGAGTGTAATGGCTTCTCGAGCGTTTCGGAGTGAAAAATCCACTTTGGAAGTTCACCGTGGAGAAAGAGAGAGAGAGAGAGAGAGAGAGAATAGAGAGATTCGAAAAGAAAGACCACCCTCTCTCACCATGCGAGGACAAACAAATATAACCGACATTCTTTTTAACGTGAAATGTCGAAGCGGGCCATTTGAAAATTGAATTCGCCCCTGATATGACTCTGTGTTCGAACTCAAGCTAGACGTAATCACGTCACGGTCGATTTTGGACGCGCGAAGAGGAGAAAGGGGACGACCACCTCGCGGCGATCGTCGCGAATAAACCGCTGGCGGATCGTTTTCGCCGCGTCATTCGCGGCAGCCTCGAAAATTGCATTCAATCGCGAAATCATGCCGCTCTCGAGCCTCCTGCCCCCGCTCCCCGCGCTCACCCTTCCACTTCCAAGCGAAACAACAATTGTTATCTCCGTACCGCGGATAACGTTGTTCTCGCGAGAGGCGAAGAATCGCGCGGAGAATTCAATTATGCTCCGAGACGAAATGCGAATTGAAACGCTCGGCAATTTCGCAAAGTACGTGCTAGAGCGAGACGCGGCTCGGCCGAGGAGAGCGAGGAAGAAGGAAGAAGTAGCAAGAGGGCATGATAGATGTGATACCAAGGCGATGGAGGGACGAGAGACGCAGGAGAAAGGGAGAGCGAAAGCGAGAGCGAGAGCGAGAGCGAGAGAGAGAGAGAGAGAGAGAGACTTGTTCGGCAAACTTCATTTCCCGACTTTATGCTATTGAGAGACTGAAACAATGCGTCAAGAAGATTTAAAGCCATTGCGCGGAGCGTATTGTAATTAGTATTTCACGTCGACTCCTCCAGTTCTTCGCCCGCCGCGTCGCGTCCCTTTTCCGAATTCTCTCTCAGCCAGAGCTCTTCGGCGAAAGGTCGGAGGGAACGGAAGTATTTTTCTCTATCGACGTCTCCCCTTCGCCTTTTATCCGCACCGCCATCACGGCACAGCCGCGGTAGCACGCGTTGAGCTTTTCTTTTGTACTCCGCACGCGCTACCGCGAGAAAAAGCGAATGCGCGCTTCGCGAAGCGCGGCGACGCTCGTGCGCTACGGACGAACGGCAGAGGCGAGAAGGCAAGTTGCCCTCCTGATGCCCTCCGGACGCGGTTAGAGGAAAGCGAGCGAACAAATTGAATCACGGCTGATAGAGACGTAGGGCGCAACTGCGAGAGAAAATAGGAGAAACACGGGATTTATCATAGCTGGGCGCGTTGCGATAAGGAAGAGGGAAAGAGAATCTATCGCTGCTCCGACTAGTGGTGTGTGTGTATGTGTGTGTGTTGTATGTTTACTAATATTTTTGCCAAGTCTCTTTTATTTGTTAAATGCAGCGATTCCGTCGGGATAAGTTAGACGTGCGTATCGTTGCGCTCGCGCGCGCGCATCCGATACTGAGAGATACGTTATCTTTGATAACGAAGTATCGTGGAAGTTTCATTAATTGGAAATACCTCGATGAAAACCGTGCGCGTACGTTGCGTCGAACGAAAGCGTTGCGCGCGACCGTAGCCAGGCGGAAAATTTGCATAAAATTCCGCACGCCGTGCTTCCCAGTTCCTGCGCTCGCAGCGATCTTAATTAAAACACGTCGAGAGCTTTTATTTCCGTATTAATTTGCGAAGGCTTGAGGAAGAGCATCGCGATCTCACGTGCGTACGTGCGCCAATGAAAATTCTCCCGGCGAGTCGAACGCGCGCAATTCGATCCAGATATAACCAGCTCGACTTTCTTTCTCCCCTTTCCAAACTCGTCCCGACTGAGTTACTTCCTTTCTGCCGCGAGATGGAAAATGTCGGGAAATCAGAAACGTCGGATATTTCAAAAAAGGGAAGACGGAGAAAAGTCGGCGGAGAAACTAACCGAACGCTGAGAGTGCGCGCATCGGCGAATCCGCGACGCCGCAGGATCCGCGTCCGGCGATCCGCGAACTTTTCGCCGGAGCGCGCCGGACCGGCTCCGTCCGTTCTCGTCCTTAAACGCCATTAATTGGCCCGTCGGCAGTCAGGAAACCTAAGCCGAGCTCTCTCGGGGAGTTACTCCCCGCCGAAAATATGGATAAACCGCGCGCGCTTTGGGTAGCACTCGCCGGCGGTGGCGGCGGCGGAGCGGCCAACTTCGCTAACGAGACGACCAGTGGATCGATAACTGCCGAGTGACTTAATCGGCTTGCTCCGTTGTAACTAAGTTATCGGCCGCGCGTTAACGGGATTCCCATAGATTTTGTATAATAAGTATATCATATCGACATCGATATCATCAGCAGCGCTGGCGCGGTGTCCAATCGCGCTCGATCGCGAGCGTTCGCGGCGAACGAGCGTAGTTTTTTCCCCGAGAAATCAACGAGACGCGTCGAAGGGACGCAACAATGACACCTTGACGGCCGCGCTTATTCCGACGGAATCAAAATGTTCAGCCGCGGGAGAGCCGCGCGCGCTCGGACGATGCAACCGATGTGGGCGGAAACTTCCCCCGACAGCGCAAACTTCTGCTCAACGCTTCTCCTTATTCCCACTCGCACCCCTCGCGATCTGTGTCCATCTCGCAGAATGCGCCACCGATATTATCGCTCGCTCCCTCCCCCTCCATCGCGGCCCGCTCCTTTGCGAAAGAGCGCGGCTCTTCTCCGCGCGGATCACATCGAACAAGAGAATACTTTCACGCGCTATCGACATCGGGCGAAGTTGCGAAGTCGATTCTTCCGAAGTCGCGAGAGCAGCGCCAGCCGACCGTCGTCCGTTCACCTTCTCTCCCCGCCCCTCCCCGGGCCATTCAGCGCGCCCGGCCATGTCTGGCTCTTTTGTTCGACTTTGCTCGCGACAGCGAAGTCCCCGTCACTTCAACGCGCCGCGGCGAACGGGAAGACAGAAGAGGAGACGACGACGCGATGTCACAATAACGCGCAGTCGTCGCGAGAGAAAGCCGACCAGACTTTTCGCGACGCGTCGTCCTTCGGGGCGACGACGACTGCGAGACACGAAGAACTCGAGGAGATGCGTGAGAAAAAAGGCGCACGAGAGCATCCCGAGACGGGCCAGGGAGCCGTCGAGTACCGCCGTCATCCCGCAGGATTTATATCCGCAGCGGTGGCGATGACTCTAACCGATGATGAGGCGCACTCGCGGCACAGTTGGAGAAAATCTGAACCGTCGCCATTTTTTCATCTCCGTTGATTGTGCAAAAGCATCCAGGTGATTGTCAAATTATGGTGCAGTGAAGAACCGTCATTATAGAGGAGGACGCGTGAATCTTTTTCTCCTGTTTAGCTCTCTACCACGGTTCGATTATTTGGAACTGTATCTTACGTGAAACTTAATTGACACGTAACGGTAACATTGTAACGCCACTCATCGATGATGCGGAAAGTATAAGAAAGTATAATTCAAATAAATATATAAATAAATCTTCCTTAAAGAAATTCCCGAAGAAAATGCGCGTTACTCCGCGTGAAATAATTGTGAGCGAATTTCGCTCGAAGCGGAAAAATAAATGTCATTTTACCTTCGATGATCTGGAGTGAAATTTGCTTGAAATTTCAATCATTTTTATTTTCCGGGAAAAATTACCACATCTCTGCTCTCTAAAAGTGAATCAGTATATACCACTTGAAAAATTCAGTGGTATATTTAGCACTGACAATCAGCGCATTATCACACCGATTCACTTTTAGAGAGTGGCGTCCGGAATTGTCAAGTCGCAGTGCTTCCGGTGGAGATGAAATCGACGAGTTTAAGCGAGTCGACCTCGTCGCTCGATTCCTGCGTCTCTCGTTCTGCGCGCGACACGGTTATTATTTAGCGATAGTCGCTCGCCGGAGCGAGCGAGTATCGTTCTACTTACGAGGCGGCATTCATGCAGGCGGTGGCACGATTCTATGAATATCACGAGACGCGGCTCGATTTATGCGCTTCGGTTGCGGTTGCGAGTCGCGCCAAGTCGAGCGCGAATTCGTCGGCCTCATGGGGGAACGATTAAAATACCGCCAGGTAGATCATACGGGGTGTCTCGCGAAAATCTCACGTGGCAATTGATTGCATATCATTTACATAAAGCAGACACAAAATTAATGCGTAATTGCGTAAATCATGTCTTATTTCTTTTTCTGCCGAAACAATGTACGCATACGCACTTGTGGAATATCCGGGTTAAATTATCCGGCCTACGTCCTGATTATTAAGCGATGCGTACTTCAAGCAGAATTATTGTCTAATTGTCGAAATTTCCCAAAATCTCACTCGGAACGCGAATAAATGTTTAATTCAAAGCTCGAGCGAATGTTTAATCCGTATATGAGCGTGCGAGGATATTTCAATCGGTTAAAGTGAATTCGTTTTTTTTCCTGCAACGTGTTGCACTCGCTCTTTAATTTCGAATAAAAACACTCCGTGCTCGACTCGGGGCGGGGGGGGGGGGGGCAAAAATTCGCTCTGTACGAGTGGACGAGTCACTCGACGACTTCGGCTGCGTCACTCCGCTTCTCGTCGGGGAATTCTGCCGGGTGGAAAAATGTCGAGAGTTGGGTCGCGCCCGCCGCGTGCGCGATTCGTATTCATCATCAGATTCTCTATGTGGGCTCAAAGATCGCGCGGACACAGCTGACGATGGGATGTCTTCGTTGGCGCGCGCGAAATCCTCCCAACGAAATCATGATCCCGCGTTTGATTTGGAGTCGCGCGCAGAACGAGACGAGACGCAGGAGGGATCGACTCGCTTAAACTCGTCGATTTCATCTCTCCGCCGAAAGCACCGCAACTTGACAATTCCGGACGCCAGAGATGTGGTAATTTTTGCTAGGAAATAAAATTGATTGAAATTTTAAGCAAATCTCAAACGCGTCTCGCGCGAAGAGAACGCGCGTTTACGTATTAATCACGCGACCGGGCCGTCGTGAATATCGATGCAAAATGCGTCGGCCGTCGCATTGTCGATCGCTGCTGCGCCCGTCGATCTCTCCTGTCGATAGGTCGACCTCGCCGAGGACTTTGCCATTCGTAGCCCCGCGGCCAAATTTGCGGACAAAGCCGTCGTTTACTCGCTACTCCGCGCTCTATACAAGGTGAGCGGAACGTACGAAAAGTGCAGCTCATAATGCGGTCGCGCGCGAGTGCACGGGAAGCACGTAGCGCAAATTAATGGCGTGTGTGTGTGTGTGTGTGTGTGTGTGTGTGTGTGTGTGTGTGTGTGTGTGTGTGTGCGTGCGCGCGCGCGCGCGCGCGTACGTGTGCATTTGTTCTCGAAGAAATATATTTCCAGCAGCGGGGATTTTGCAATCCGCCCGAGATATATTCATGTTCACGCCGAGACGAAAAGACTACGGACGAAACGTCCGCGTCGACGTGAATTCAACGGGATCGCAAATTAAATGTTAGATATTACCGTACGTGAATAATACGGAGAAAAATTTAACCGCGAAATGTGCAGTATTACACGAATATCACACAAAACCGCCAACAATTCGCGCGTCCTGTTAATTATTTTTCGACCATATTACAATACCATTATCATCTGCGATAATGTAACTTTACGTAATAACGTGTTCACGAGAATGAGTCGCGACGGTCGCGTTTTCAATAACTTCGATCATTTTCAAACAGAACCGTCATTATTTCAACAATAATTCTCATTATAACTGGACGTATTTGTGTCATAATTGCAATTCAAACAACAACCATTTTAATCTATTATTTATGCTCTGTCAACGTTATTATTATAACATAATTAGCGCGGGCACACGTGTATGTTTGTGTGTGTGTGTGTATATATAAATGCGTGTATTCAACATGATTCTCCCTAAAATTTTTCGCAACCAACCACCTTCAAATATTACCTTTGCGCCTCGTAATCACCGATTAACGCGAGCGATTAATAATTCAGATTGCATATTTAATTTTTTAATTAATCCCCGCGACCGCGTCACTCGTTTAATGTGTATCCTATCTGCGATCGATCGTCCTGGATGATCAATTACCGGCACGGTAATCGCGGCAGCCGATAATCGTTCATCGCTTTTTTGCCGTGACCTTTCGGTTATCCCGAAACGAAAAAAAGAGAATACAGAGAGAGAGAGGGGGGGGGAGGGGGGGAGAAGGCGAATAAAAAAAAAAGGAAAATCAACGCTGTCACAGCGTCGCACCGCGACGTTGTAACGCTAACAATAATCCCCACAACAATGCCCCGCGCGATCCGCATTTGTGTCATAATGACAATGCAAGTAATAACATGCCCGCTCGTTGTCGTGATTACGGGACTCTCCCCGCCGATTAATCGCTCGAAATTCGCGCATCATGGAACTTTTATGGCTATGGGCTTCGCGACCCGGCGGCCAACAAAGGGCGATTATAACGCGGAAACGTTCGCTGTATGAAATTCCAGCGAGACTCGAAACGCACGAATATCGAAGCAGTGAGATACGTAAGGCGCGCATTGTCGATCAGCCCGTTGCGGCGAACGTGGTTCATGGGCGCTCGAAGGAATGCGAGCGTAGCTTTCTCTCCCTCCCCCCCTCTCTCTCTCTCTCTTCGCTCCTTGCCAGAGAGGGAGGAAAAGAGAGAGATTGCATCGAGAACAATTACAGCCACACGGCTGTTCTTAAAAACCCATCGTATCTCTTCCCCGGAGCAGCCGGATATGATCCTCGTCGAGGGGGAAAGAAGGGAGGGATAGCACGATGATAGAAACGATTCCGCCGCTTCGCTCACGACCGACGCGCAGACTTGTTCCTAACATCCACGTGAGAGAGAACGAGAGAAACCTCGAAGTTGCCCGAGTGTAAACTCGAAGGAGATTTCAGATCTCGGCTCGATGCGGCGCGTGATTAATATATATAATTTTCTTTTCATATTTTTCCCCGGCACACCCAGTTTCCCCAGGCATGTCTCTGTGCCCCTAATAAGAAGAATTCTAATATTGATCTGAGAATTTTCTCTAAGAGGGCTAGATAGATTCTCCGATAAAAAAATGTTCGTACAATAATTACGCCCTCTTAATAAAGGACCGAGCGATTCGTAAAACGATGATCTCAGCGTACTTTTAGATCGCGATTGGATCAAAATCGCGAGCGATGCCGTTCTAAGACGACGACCGATGTAAGTACCCCCCCGCCCCTCCGAATTTCACAAAGATGTTCTCTGAAATTCTGCACAATCTCGCGTGCCTATCGTACATCTCGATATTACGGATTTAAGATCACATTTCTCGCAATACTTTCACGGGCCTTCTTGCCAAAAGCCGTGCAATTTCAACAACCAAAGTAACGCGAAGGGAGCAAGAGAGAGAGAGAGAGAGAGAGAGAGGGGGGAAAAAATGGCGGCAGCGATGGTCTCGGAAATCCTCGGACCTGATCGTTATCATTTCATCGTACTTTTCCTCGAGTATGTCGCTCGCACGTACATAAGTCCGTCGTTACATCCCACTAAGACGACCCCCGTTGGCGCTCGGAGAGGTCGACCACCCCCCGACGCAATAGATGAACCGAGCAAGCGACCAACCAACCCCCGCGCATCCCCCGGGTTTAGTCTCGCGGCGGCATTGATAAGAGTCGTGCTCATCAAGCGCAGCGGTATCGTCGGTGTAAAACGCGATCCTCAACTCTCACCCCACCTAGCCAGCCCAACCCTTTCCCCCGCACTAAGTCACTCTTTGCACCACTTTTTCTCTCGCGCTCACTTAGAGCGCGTTTGCTCCCGCCTCCCCTCGGCCCCTCAGTCGTCTTTTTTTCAACGTCTGCGTGTCTCTCTCGCGGGAAATACGAGTGGCAACAACATTTCTCGTCCCTCCGCCTGTCTTCTTCGCTCGCCCCCCCCCTCCCTCGTCTCCTTCCTCCTCCGCTGCTTCACCCCTTGGGATTAGATTCCGCGATGGAGTTACAAAAGAGAATGCCAGCTGCGGCCGCGGAAAGTAGCGACGGCTACGACGCGCTCGCGCGATCGACGTGAGTTGCGACGCGATATATGCGTGTTAATTCGTGGGGGTGCATAGAGGTGAGCGGGGGTGGTAAATTACGAAAATTGTGTGTGACGCAAGATCTCGACGCGCGCGAGAGATCGAATGCAAATGCTCCCTCGGCTCGAGATAAATCGAAGCGAATGACGGCCGAGCGTCTTTCGCTGAACGCGTCTCTCGAAAAGCGAGCCGAGATAAATGAAGAAATTCCTCTCTCGCCGAGGCACAAATTAAAATACATCAACGCGAGTCAAAGTTGATTAACTCTTCCGACTCGGAGCTGAATCCAGCCAGAGGTGAATCGACGTTCTCTCGACTGGGGGCTGAAGTTCTTTCGTTTGCAAGCTTCGCGATTCGGGGCGGGAGGTTGAAGCGTATTAATTGAAGGATTCTTCCCCGAGATTCGAGAGATGAGCAAAAATCGACGGCCACGAAGCTTCGCTTCGATCCACCTAGCGGGAATCGCGGGATGAAAAGCCCGCGTGTAGATTAGAAGAGTCGGGGGGAATCGAGCCCGTCGCTGCGGCTCGCTGCGAGTGCTGGAAATGGAAACGGAAACGGATCGCGGGACGCGGAACGTGCGCGCCGAGAGGTCGCAATAAAACGCGCTCATTCTTTCGACAGTTAACTCGCAGTCTCTATCAATTAAGGTACTTTTAATAACGACGACGCCTTCGGTCGCTCGTTAACACACGTCGTCACGTTTTCTTCCCCTCCTGCCCCGGCAGCCCTGCGCCAAGCTCAAATTCACTAACTTCGTCTTTCTAATCCTATCTGTATTCTCGCGTTCCCAAGGAGGAAACTCACGCTTCCTGAAGGACCGACCGAGAGAGATCCAGCGTTTCCCCGTAATTTTCACGGCTAACAAGTAACCTTAACAAATTCTGAATTTCAACGCTAATTGTTACGAGAAAGAAATATTCTCCCTCAAGAGAGAATGAAAGAGAGAGAGAGAGAGAGAGAAACGAGAAACTGAACAAACATCTCGTAAACAAAGTTCCTGCTACGAGGAAAAAACTAATGAGAAACTTCGAATGTGAGCGACCAACTTCCAGATTAATGCTAAGCGATTCGATTAAAAATGCACGGAAGTAAAGATAGAGCTTTATCAACAGACGACAAAACGAGACGCTTTTGTCGCTAGACGGATGCACGCAGGTTTTCACGGGAATTTCAATTAAAATTTACAAATTGAGGAGCGCCCTGCTGAGCGATTTCCTCTCTCTCTCTCTCTCTCTCTCCCCTCGACAAATAAATTCGTTAATTTTCCGCTCGCGAATTCACCGGCTCTCTCTCTCTCTCTCTCTCTCTCTCTCTCTCTCTCTCTCTCTCTCTCTCTCTCTCTTTCCCTCTTTCCGACGCAGCCTCGTGAGAATGTTTATTACGAGCAGCTGTGCATCATCGCCGGATATTTACATATTTCAATTACCTCGCAGAGGCGAGTTCCGATTTATCGTAGCGGCGTGTTTTTCTTCGCCGGAAGTTCGGCCGCATCGCCGCGGGCGAACTTCCGAACTTTATCAGCCGTTACACGTTGCGCGAGCTCGCGAACTCGCGAGCTCGCAAGCTTTGCGCGCGACGCGGAACGTAAAGTGTGGGCTTTGCACGTAAATCGATCGTCGCCAAATCAACGAAGAGAGAGAGAGAGAGAGAGAGAGAGAGAGAGAGAGAGAGAGGGGGGGGGGAGAGAAGAAGAGAGCTCGTGAAAATTCACGGTGGATTTGTGTAGCCGCTCGCCGATAAGTTCGCCTCCTCGGCAACTTCCCGCCGTACAAACGGTGAATCCAGCCGCCAAGTTTGCGCGAGATCGCGCTTCGCTCCCGTTCGATGAGGAGATGGCACGCTGACTCCGAATTCATCGTAGCGACGCAAATATTTGTTTTACTCCGCTATTATCGCGTACGTTTGTTATAATAAATCATCGTCTCGCAGTGGAGAGCGCGGCCGATGACTCGCGGCGGGATTCATCGCGAGCTTGAAAACTGTTCTGTGACGGAGAAGTAATCTCTAAGGGAGTAACCTCGATTCAGTTTCATTTCGAGAGCTTCGACTGAGTGTCTTTTTCTCTCTTAACGAACTTAAACGAGATCGCGGTGCGGTAGTCGCGTGCGAATCCAATTCCCGTAACCTGCGCGCATTCATTTACCTCGTTACCCCTCCCTCCTTGTGGGGAATAGTTTCACTTTTTCAAACGTCACGAGTTCCACTTTTACGTATAAATAGATTATTTCCCCGCGAATTTTCGCTGACGCCTCCGGCGTCCTTCCCCTGTAAAATATCTTAGAATCACTTTTAATCCCTCTAAAAAAAACAGACAAATGCTGGGGAAGGGAGGAGGGGGAGGGGGAGTACACCAATTCCCGAGAGCCGCAAATTGGCTGAAACTTTCCGAGGGGCGACTATTAATGTTGCGCGAAAATTTGCACAGAGAGTAGTCGAGGCTGCAGCCCGAAACTGGCGCGCCTGTAGTGAAGAGAGGAAGGAGCCGAGATGACGAGAGAAAGCGCGCCTGCACGCGAGAGAGAGAGAGAGAGAGAGAGAGAGAGAGAGAGAGAGAGAGAGAGAGAGAGAGAGAGCAGCAAAGGTGTTTAACGCACTTAATTAGTTGGCGGGCACCGACCGGGATTAAGAAGTTTGCGAGATTATTAAGGATTAACGAGTTTGTAGTCGGGCCGGCCGCGCTCAATTATACGCGAAATTAACGAGCGCGATGGGAGGGGGTGAACGAGAGAGAGAGAGAGAGAGAGAGGGTGTAAGCGGGAGACAGAGCTTTTATGCGAAATATCACGCGAGCGCTCGCTCTCGATTTTAATGCGACCGCTCGGACTAGCGCGAATTAATTTTAATGGCGAGGAAACCGTGCGCGCTATTGCAAGTTAATATCGCGCGATGGCGATGGTAGTAGTGGTGGCGGTGGCGGTGGTGGCGGTGGTGGTGGTGGTGGTGGTGGTGATAGTGGCGGAGGTCACAGCGACGTTAACACACTTGTGTGTTATTAATCCAGTCGTGAAGGAAATGAATATAACTGGATGTTCTCGGCCCGGCTGTATTCAACTGCGGGAAATCGAGTGACGAGACACAGACAGTTTCAGACAATGTGACCTGTCCGACCTCGCGGCCTTGAATTTTTCATCACCATTCATATCTTACGATTTGCTAATTAACAGACTCCACGTCGCGCGTCCGTGAGGTTATTTTGCTTCCACGTTTCTTTTTTGACTAAACTAAAACTGATAAATTGGAAGAGAGAAAACGTAAGAATGAAGCAACGAACAACGAAGCGCAACCGCGTTTTAATCGGAGGGAACGGAACATCTGTGCTTCCGAACCGAATGTGCTTCATAAAGAAAGAAGCAGAAATTCTGTTTCTTTCACAAGCAAAACACGTCCGCCTCGTTCTCCATCACACTTTCCTCCACCAAACTTTCCTCTCTCCGTATATACGATGAGATCGCTGTGGTATATTTTTCAGCGTACATTTAGAAGGCTATTACGTTAGGTAGTCGAACATCGAAGATTCTGAGTGAGCCGCAAGAAATGATAACGCTATTAAACTTTCCGAGAGAGCGCAAATATCGGGCCTCGAGGCTTCGTCGAGGAATCTATCATTTCGGCCTGATACGATAAAGATAGTACGCCCTACATAATGACTTTCTTACTTCTCGTCGCTTCTCTTCGATCAACTTCCAGATAAATCTGAAAAATTGAATAAGTTTGACGAAAGAACGTCGATTCGCTCGCTCGCTCGCTCGCTCGCTCGCTCGCTCGCCGGCTGCGACGCGACGATACGGCACGGCATGTAACGCGGCACGTTTTCGGTGTAAACTTGTAATAGGATTTCCCGTTTAATCCATTCCCCGGACGTGCAAGCGGCTGTAATGCCGTGTTACACGCTAATATCCGATTATATGAGTTTCGTGACGATGCTATTTATGAAGCGAATCCGCGAAAGTCACACTCGGATTTCGCCGTCCGTTTTGTCGCAATTGTTCGCCGTCCCTTTAACTTCGCGGAGACCGACGCGGATCTGATCTCGTCGAGCTTACGCTCGTCGATGTTTTTTTTTTTTACATACCAATTAAAACAAAAGAAAGAAGAGAGAAAAGGAGAGAACGATTTCGCCGACGCGTCTGGCGAAATTTCGCGAAATTTTCTCAGCGTCGAGGAATTCAGAGTAATAATTTTTCGACGACTATTTTAGTCTTACACTTTCTTCTCCTCTCGGTTCCAAGTGTGATGCATTTATTTTTAAGTGCCAACAACAAAGAAGCGGTCTTCTTAATTATTGTTTTTATTTTTATATTGCACCGTTAGTTGCATAGTCCTTATATTCCTCGCGAATTTCATCCATTAAAAAATAAAAGATTCAACGTTTTCAGCGACTGTAACTTTTTCAACGTTGAAAAGCAATCATTTTTAAACGATCGTCTTAATCGTATATTCATTCCCTCCCCCCCTCTCTCTCTCCCTTTGTTCTTTCTTTCCACGCTTAAGACTTCGATCTGTATTTAAAAGGGAAAACAATTTCGTTAATTATCAATATTACGTTTACATTTCATTATATAGTCCTCTGTCGGTGATAATTAGCCGATTTCTTCCTCGTAAGAAAATCCCGTTTACTCCGCGAAAATGTCGCTCGCGCGCGCAAGCAGCGGTGTAACTCTTCGCGAATCGGAAAAGGGAGGAAAGAGCGAGAGCAGCGAGATCGTCACCTCGGGATCGGTCACGTCTCTTCAAGAACGGCGTTTACATCGATAGCCTGCCATGGCAAACAACAGCAACAGAATGCGCTCCCCTCTCCCTCCCTCCCTCCCTCCCTCACTCGCTCACTCGTATTCAGCGCGTCTCTGCGTCCCGTAGCCACCATAAATTTCTCGCCGGTTACGGACGCACACGCTCGTTCGCGTGTGAGCGCGCGGGACCAGCAGGAAAGTGCAAACAGGAACTGACGTAACCCGGATTCGATCCGGCCGTTCCCGTTAAATTACACCTTCTCCTGGCTGGTTACACGAGTACGTACATATGTACGACGTGTTGCCCAGGGCCGATACGCGACGTAAGGAGTTACGCTTTCCTTGCGCTTGCAACAACAACGATGTCGACGACGACGACGACGACGACGACGACGACGACGACGACGACGACGACGACGACGACGGCAATATTCAAGTAGGAAACGCAAAACGCGCATGATCATCGGGCCAAGCAAGGGATTAACCGGCTTATACGGTTAGACCCTCGAGTCTGACTCGAGATAAGATTTATTACTCTCAGGTCCGCCATTTTGGATCCGCCATTTTGAATTTGGCAACAACCTCAAATTTGAAATCGGCGCACGTTCGAAGACTATTATTCTAAAGCATGAAAGTAAATATTTTCCTCCGCAGAAAAAATTTAACCATTTTGATGCTAACTTCTGCCAGTAAATAGAACCGCAAGAGGGTTAATTTTAATCACGGTCGACTGGTCGCAAAGGAAAAACAAGCGTCGAGTTCAACATCGGCGTGCGGGAGCATCGACGACAATTAAATAATAAACGTCAAGTCCAACCCACAAAGTCTTTTCATTGTATCGCCGCAGGTCGCGTTAATATATGTATATACGCGCGTGAAATCCGCGAATGGGAACAATGTGCAGCTCGGCCGAAATCTAATATCCTTCGCGGCGGAACTTTCCGCGATATTTTCCGCACGTTCCGCCGATAAAATTTGCACGATCCGCCGCGGGGCGCCCCGCACTCGTAAATCCGATCCTGTCTAGAGGAGAATCGCCCTATATGTAATGTTGTCCGCTCGCCGCGCGCAGATACATCTAAATATGTACATATCTCAGATACCGTAAGATAGATCAAGATTGCCGAGGCTGCAGTGCTAACTTTGCGCCGTACGGCGCAAGTCAGCTCTCTCTCTCTCTCTCTCTCTCTCTCTCTCTCTCTCTCTCTCTCTCTCTCTCTCTCTCTCTCTCTCTCTCTCTCTCTCTCGCTCTCTTTCTCTCTCTCTCTCTCTTCGCGAAATATCGCGCCTGTGTAACGCTACGCCGTTTGCTCGCTCAACCATGCACTCTCGTCGATGTCTCACTTGTCAAAGAACATCGCGCGAAATGATCGCGGCGGGAGAGTCGACGAGAGACACTACGATCTCCGATTACCCGAAATAAAATGGAGAAATTTGGAGAAATCGCGGGAAAAAGAAATCGGGTGGAAAGAACCAGGTCTCGAGCTTGCACGCAAGTTTCGTGCAATCGTGTTGAAATGAAGAAAAAATGAGTCGAGTCAACAAGAAACCACGGTCTCCCTGCGGTTGCCTGAAATAAAATGAGAGAGAGAGAGAGAGAGAGAGAGAGAGAGAGAGTGAAAAAATTGCGTCAGGAAGAAATCGAGCAAAAAGAACCAAGGATCTCAGGGTTTCAGGCAAATTTCACGCCGCACACGAACCGCCGTCGAGCAGTCGAATTGAAGAAAAATCGTGTCAGACCTCGACGATCTGACATAGGAATTTCGACAGCAAAATTCAGCCAGCTGTAAATAGTCAGTAAAATTGGCGTGTATCTTATCTATAATGCGCTTGTTTCCTCAACTACCAAATTAACTTTCAACTGCACGATACGACTGATTCTAGCATCGGTTGGAGGATCAATTAAATCAGACGGTAATTGTTTACGGTCGCCACTTCAACCAGTTCTCGAGTTTGTTTTGCACAAAGGAGAAATCAAGTAAACACCCATCACCGTGTGAAATCGCTCTCGAATACCAGTCGGGACGCACGGATTCTTCCTCCTCACATTGTAATGCATACAATCGCGTCAACGTACAGCCGCCACCGTCGCCGCGGTTATCTCGCGAGCGATATTTTTTAGGTAATTTAAGACACACCGACGAGTATCGCCAACAAGGTACAGCTCGAACACCTCCGTCAGTCCAATCGCAGCATCCTTATGAGAGGACCCACTCGAAGAGGCCCGTTTACAAACGAGGTTGTCTGGATACAAATGACCTCCTTATCAGACAGTGTTATCAATAATCAGTCGCGGTATCATCCCTCGCAGCATCCTTCTCATGGGCGCGTCACGGGATCGCCCGCGTCTCAAGAAAGACAGAAGGAGATCCACGTGAAGAGGTAAGGACGGTGAGAGGGGTGGAAGGCAGGGGGTGAGGAGAGAGTGGATCGGCGAGTTGGAACAAAGGAAGCTCATAACTCGCCGTTGCTTTCTCGCAGCTTGATTATCTCGCCCTGAGAGGGGGGGAGAGAGAGAGAGAGAGAGAGAGAGAGAGAAAAAGAGAGAAAGAGAGCCGTTTGGTCCGCCGAGAAGGATCACTCGCCGTAGCGATACTCAACGCGATATTCGATTTTGCACGACTCAACGGCCCCGAGAAATCCGACCTAACCGGATATTCAATAGAGCTGAACGTAGGAATGCGCGCATTACTATGTATTACTGAATGTTATATTATTGCTCTGATATTATCCCATGTCGTTTTGGAATGTTTATTGTAACCTGTTTCTCGTTGGTCAGATACATACATAGTTGCGACATAATTGCAGTCTCTCGATACAATTGATGTTTACACGTGTCTCATCATAATCGCATCGCAACTTTTGTGTCCGCCTCGTCTCCTATTTTCTTACTGCTTATTTTCAACATCCCGGGAATTTTCATATTTCAATTCTCGACTTAATGGTTCGATTGATTGAATTGAAAGCCGATAGCCGACATTAGATATCTGATACTTAATATCCAATATTTCCAATCATCGGCAGGCATGCCGATGCCCTGAAATAAAGACATCTGACATTTGCGGCTATCATTACGCGGTGAAACAATTATAGCCGGGGAAATTATTTGTACGATATAAATGCTATTGTAACGACGATGACAACAACCTCACATGAATATCACACTACTGTAACTTCGTTGTTCTTTTCGTCGGAACAACGAAGAGGTACAACAATATTGGCGCCGAAAATGACTGTAATTCTCGCGAGATTACTCATCTTTTTTTCTCCCGGTATATTTTTGTCTCGCACAGCCGCGTAACGTGTTATTACAATCCCGTAAGACGCGAGAGCGTTCCAGCTGGTTGTTTTCGCATTAACGTCGGATCATCGCGTGGAAATGTCGGTAACGAGCGTCACCGAAATTTACGGTCGTTCCTACCTTCTGCGCGCTATTACGTAACGTTTATACCGGGCGGGCGCAAAACAAGAGGCGGCGGCGGTGGCTTACAGCAACGCGTTTACCAACGATGGCGGTTTACGGGCGCGTTCTAATTACCGCGAGTTCGCGAGTCGCGGCTGCATGACTAATACTTTCGGAAATTCGATTACTTCCCGAAAGGCCCGACGCGCGCGCACATTGCGATCTAATTAGCGCCGACTACGGCCGCTGTTTTTGGGAAGCAGTCAAGCGCCAGATGCGAGCGCGACGCAAATTGCGGGATGATCGTGATGATAAATTTACCGTAACGAGGAGACGGGGCTGTGATTTTGGGATTTAATTTACCTCGCAGGGTGTTGCGCGGATTTAACGGGCGAATCGGCGAATTAAGCGCTTCCTTACGGCAAATGTTGCAGATTTGGGAGTCGGGGACGCGCTCCGACGGTCACGAGATTTAAAAGGAAGCCAAACGAAAATGGAGGGAGAAAAGAAAAATCGACGACTGCAAAACCTCCGAGATCTGTGCCGCACTGATTTAAAACAATTCAGGCAATCGGATATACGAGAATCTTAAGAGCTAAAAGGTCATCCAAAGGCCGTCCAATCAAATATTAAGTTGACCCAAAAGTTCTTTTTCACAATTACTGATCGAAAATATCCATATGAATGAAGCAATTCTCTTTTTTCTATTTCCTCCCCTTGCCTTTTGAATGTCGTAATCAATTAAACAAGGTTTATACCAAAAACTTTATACCAAAAGTATCATTTTTTTCGAAAATATAACTAAATATTGCAAAGTTCAAAGGGCAGAGAGCGTTTTGGTACCTATTCAATTGCGAGATAAAGTTTCTTCTTTTATAAAAGTTATTTATTTGTTCGTAAAAAGAAATTTTATTTCACAACTGAATATCAAAAGAGACTCTCTGCTCTTTGCTCTTTGTAATATTTGATTATATTTTCGAAAAAAATGTATACTTTTGGTACAAAGTGTTGTTTGATTGATTTTTTTCTTATGAACAAATACAATAAATAAATAAATAACCTTTCAAGTAGAAATATACTGATAAATAAAGAGTGCATTCTTCGAAGAAAAGACTCGCGTGTGTATCAACCTAATAAAAAACGCGTGGATTAACACAGATTTGAAGAATTGCTCGAGGGCGATGCGGGAGTGAAGTATTCAGAGCTCAAAGGTTCATCAACGGCAATCAATGCGGGGAACTAATTGCTCGCGCGAAATTACGATCGGCGGAATTAATCGTCCCGCCCGATTAAGTTCTTTCGTTCAAGCGAACGAGACGGAGCTTCGATCACGCAACACCCGCTACACGCAACAATCTCACACACGCGCGCGCGCGTGAGTGCATCGCGCGAGGCATCGAAAGGGAAAGGGGTAACCACCTGTCTATAAAAAGAATCGCCGGATGTCCATGATGGAATACGCCGCTTCCGGTGGTGACCGCCGGTAGGTGGGCGCCGATATCAATCGCGAGCCTGCTCACGTGTTTACACGTGTTACGCACGTGTGCGTCTCGCGTTTCTAGGCTCCTCGCGCGCGCGCGGTTTGGTCGACCGCTTCGTTTTCCCAATTAAATCGAACACGTGTTCGACGAGCGTTATTGGCTGCCAGCGGGCGACATGAAATTATAACCGTACAATCGGTAATAACACACGCGCGCGATCAATTGTATTTCGCAGCTAGGATTTATTATTATCCGCCGATTATTCACGCGACGATTAGTAATCAACGACGATGTATAGTTAAACGGGCCTTTTAATCACCGCGTCACATTCCCGTCCCCGGGGATGCTTTCATGAATCTGTTATTTAAAACTTTAACGCTTCGAGTCTTCCGAGTCGTTGCGTTTTCTACGAGACATCTGAATTTTTACGGTAAATTCGCTTCCGCCCCAGACAAGATTGATTGCAACCGGAACGTAACGGAAGTTCAGCGGTATCGGTATTTGAAATCGATCAGCACTTTGAGTAATATAAACGGGTCCCGAAGGTTAAATATCGCACGTGATGTCGCGCGGAGGTGCGATATTTCATGCTGTCCGGAGTTCGCAGACATCTCTCGCTAATATAAGAGACAAACTCTCGAGGAGAAGTACGTTTTCACAAAAAAGAAAAGAAGAGAGAGAGAGAGAGAGAGGAAAAAGGCGTGACGTATCCATTTTTCGCGAAATCCGTCGAAGAGTTTTCAATTATCCAACGGATATTTATAAATTCAACGTGCCGAGCGCGTTTTCCAATTTTTGCGCATGGACTTTCGTTATACTTTATTAATTATGCGGCCACATTCTATCGGCAGTTTAAATATTTCCCGGCGGTTTTTCCAATCCCCTCACGCGCTCACGACGTTGAAAATAAAATGTCGAGCGGATGCGGCTAATTAATTACTCCACGTAAATACGAATTTGCAAAACCCAAAACGATATTAAGAGTTTAGCGCGAACGCTCGCTGCAAAATTGACGACCCGATTTAGCTATGCATATAAATATCGATCGATGAGATATTCATCGTGTGCTTAATGCTCGTTTTCTTCGCACGTGTGATTAGCCTCGTTAATTTCCTTTCGTTATTTAATTAATAATGTCTCGCGATGCAATTAATTATTTAGATTCGTCCCACCATCGACCCGGTTATTCGCGCCCATCTTTTCGACGCAAGTGCAATCCATATATAATTATGCATAAGTAAATTTTCACGTTGTGCATACTTAGAAATACTTAGGAAAAATAAATGTACGATTAATTTTTTTTAAACGATTTTACTCGCACAATATCGGCTCGATTAACTTTTCGGTTTCAACATTTCACTCTCGTTTCACGCCCCGCGCGAAATCGAATCGCGAGGCAAATCGTGCCGAGAGAAAGACCTCGCACTGATAATTGATTAAACGATTAAGATATAACGATACGTAATAAACATTATAATTCTCGTTTGTACACGGCGATTTCTACTTTGTGTTTATTTCACCGCCAAGCCAACATCGCGCTGTCATCTGAAAGCAACGAGTAAAGTTTCCACAACGGAAAAATCGTCGCGTCTCTCGAGGAATACAAATCCTATTACTGACGCGCGTCTATTTTTCTCTTTTTCTCTTTTACACGGACACCGTGTAGGAAGTGATACGACATCGACAGAAATTAAAGCCGCCATCCTCGGTGTGGCGAAATGGAAAAACTCACCGTATGCGGTATGCACCTCGCGAGGAAATCATGCGCTCGGGCGGGTTCTCTTAAAAAGTATGATAGCGTATAACCGCGCTACACAGAACACTCACCTGCAACATAATAAAAGAGATTGCTTAATTTCAGTGAAGAGGAGGAGCGTGTCGTATTAAAGCGGGTAAAATAACCGACGAATATAATGGCATAACGGCATAAACGTGGGTGTAATGAAGTCGCGTAACAAGTAAATAGCGAGTAAATAACAACATAATCATGATAAGAGTAATCAGTAATAACAATTAGTTAGCACTTAATAGCGCTTGATAGATAATAAATTAATAGTTAATTGGTGATGGCAGCTGATAGATAATAAACTAATAGCTTCGGTGTGGTATAACAATAATCCCTAATATAGATAATAAAACAGCACGATAATTAAAGAGGGAAATCAGAGAGGGAGGAAAAGATATTTTTAGCGGAAAATTTCGATAAAGTAGAGCGGTTCGATCAGAACTCTTTTCTACGATGAAAGAACCCAGTTTTGCGGCAACTGTGAATTATTCCGGCGCACAGCGCGTAACACAATAGGCATCAAAACCTTATTGTAGCCCTGTTTTCTTTTTCCTTTTTTTTTTCTTCTTTTTTTTATTTTACTTCCACCGCGCTTTTTTCCCTGCACTTTCCACCGCGCGGAATGAAACGCGCGGCTATGAGCTGCACGTTATTCCAGATAGAAGAGTGAATAAAAACAAGTGCAGAAAGTACGGCGTTAAAAAAAGAAGCTCCGGGCAGGTAAAAGGTTAAACTGAAGGAGTCCGACAGGGCGCGAGATCATTCGTCCTGGAGGATCCTCGTTGCCATCGGATCCTGAAATTGCAGCGTCGCCACTTTCAAGTGCCGCTCCGCTTTACGCTGCATGACGCTATTTTTATTTCGCATTTCGTCCGCAGAGGGAAAGTTAAAGGACCTCGAGGTGATTAAGGGCGCAAGGACGCGCCGTGGAGTTCCTCGCGGGGAAAAAAAAGGAGCCAACTCCTTCGGGTTAATTGCCGCGTCACTCGGCGTCCTAGTGTTTCACTCGTTATTATTTCGCAGCGTCTTCGGCGAGGCGTATTTGCGAGCAGAAAAAAAGAAAGCGAGATCCTGGGAGATATTTCTTCTTGAGAGATAAGATACTTTTTTCTTTCTCCCTCGCTCTCTTTCGACCAAAATTGTGTCGGAAGCCGAGGAGGAGAAATCAAGGAGCATATTTTTATCTTCGAATGAATGAAAAATATACCCGTCCGTTCCCGTTTTCCATTTAGATATTTCGTCTCCCGATGGGGGATACAGATGTAAATATGTAAATAAATTGTGTCCGATATGAACAAAGTAAAAAGCTATTTTAATTTCGGTAACAATAACTACCGGGCTAATCTTAAATCACAGTTATTTCTCTGCTTTGCGTATTCCATCTGCTACGAAATTGCTGCTGCATTCAACGATCCCGATCAAGAACAGAATATATTATACATTTATTCAGATAAGAACAAATTGTTATTCAAATTGCGACTAAAATCCCGAAACTTTAATCTTTCCTTAGCGAGGGCGTCGTCGTTTTTCTCCACCTCTCTCATTTTGTTTCTCTTTTTTCCTGCACTCTTTACTTATCTATGAACCATGCAGCTGCATCTCGGCGATTATTCTTTTAACGGGTCGCCGTGGCGGACTTTTTAACAAACCGTAACAGCAATTTAGATAATAGTTCGCCCTCGTATCTTAATGGCTCCTCGTCGGTCGCGTCAGAGGATCGCATTTTATAAGGCATCCTCCGTGAAATGAGAATTTCTCATATCTATCTGGCGAACGAACGCGAGCGAACGCGGACGAGCGCGCTCGCTCGCTCGCTTTCGCGCGCGCGCGCGCGAGAGAGAGAGAGAGAGAGAGAGAGAGAGAGGAGAGCTTTTAAATTAGAAATAAATTATTATCTCCATCTCCCTCCCCTGGGGCGACCCGGACCGACCGCTTCATCCTCCGACGGCTCGAATTTGCAGTGCATAATACTCGATTATAGGACGCTCAATGTTCATCGGATGTGTAATATGTCCCGTGTACGAGAACGGCAATTTGTTTCCCCATTTATTGGATCCTCACTGTAAACAGCCGCGGTTTTAGAGCAGAGGAGGCAGCAAAACTTGAATTTCAGAGAGAAAAACTATCTAACAAGATCACGTTATGATCTGTGATAAATTATTATTTTTCTATTGAGAATAAATTATTTCTACACTTTTTCTCTCGTAAAATTTGCAAGAGAATAAAACATAAATTTAAAAATAATAAAAAATAATATAAAACATAAATAAAACATAATTTTTAAAAGATTCAACGGAAGAAGAGGAGAGATATGTGATTTGTGATATTATTCAATTTCTATAGCCGGAATTATTATGAAATCGTTATTTTCTTTAAATTACTATATCCATTTTATATTTATATATCACTTTTATAATTTTTATATTGCAATTGTACTTATACAAAATTGTAGCCTAATTGTCTTAATTTGTCTTTTAACGTCTTTTAACTCGAGATCTACCGTTCTTACGAAAAAGAATTGACTTTCTCCTGCCGAGAGGGTTCCACGACTGGGAGAAACAAATAATCCCGAACCATTGTGTGTATGTGTGTGTGTGTGTGTGTGTGTGCGCGCGCGCGCGCGTGTGTATATTGATACTCGTTCGTAGCCACACAATATTTGCACCCTTGGCGCAGCCATCGATACCACTTACTTGCGAGCAAATACCTGCGCTCGAAGAAGGCGAGTGGCCGTTTGTTCTCCGACGGCAGCGTTAGCGTGCAGCCTGCAGGAGCAGAATACGGGAGGAAACGGGGAGAAGAAGGAAATAAGCACCTTCGGGCTCCACAGACCCGAATTATCTTTCGGGATTTCTCGAAGATGAGACGGCTTCAAGGGAAGAAGCCAGCCAGCCAGCCAGCGAGACGCGGGAGAATCATCCCGCCTTGCCTCCTCGTTCTCTCCCCTTTCTCTCTCCTCTTCTTTGTTCCGGCCAATTTCAACAACACCGCAGAGCGATCGAGCGTGATCGCCATATCGCAAAATCGGTACACCCATACACACAGAAGAAGACAGAGGGAAAGAAAAAAAAAGAGAATCCCGACCTATATTTCGTTACTTTGATCGATTTGACAAGGATTCGAGGAACGGAGAATATTCACTCACGGCTGGTTGACTGTTAAAAAGCCAGAATTCACGATTAAGCATATTTTTATAACAAACCGCTTTCGAGTCGATTCGATCCGACTATAATCCACCGAGGCATTAATTATAATGACCTATCGTAGTCGCTTGCGCGATTAGAGATTTTATATATGTATATGATTATTATTTATGTCCATGGATTATTAAATCGACATGTAAAATGAGGCATATAAAATTCAGATCAATTTTATGTAAATTCTGCACAAATATATTATATAACCGTTTCGTTTACATATTTCCGCCGCTGAAATGTTAATTTTGACATGCGCAACACAGATGAGTCGCACGAGGGGATGTTCGCGTTTACGTACACATTCGCTCGGAGATTCGCAAGAGATTCGACTCGAAGAGTCCCCGGCCTCGCTCGCTAGCTCGCTCTCGCTCGCCTTCGGATTCTTCGACGCGACCTTGAACGAACGCACCGGAGGTTGAAATCGTGACGACGGATGCTGCGCGAAATGCACGACGCCGGACCACCTTGTGTCGCCACGTTAACCTTTGACCGACGACATCGCGGTTACATGCAAACAATCCCGGTCGAACCTAAGGGTATATATGGCTTTTGCCGAGATTCCGCAGAACAAAGGGCTGCGGCAAACAAAGATTACAACAAGAATAGCCAACGTCGGACGTGATTATTTCGCGGTGGCGGTAATTTCGCGAGAAAAAACTCGCGGACCAACCGACGCGTCAAAGAAGTCACGAAGCTGTTGTTAACCAACTTCACCGTGACGTGGCTAATTGAGTGATTATGCAACGGCACAGTTTTCATGCTTAGAATAAATGCGAGAACAATGAAAATCTTTCAAATAACTGCACGAATAATTTCAGCGTCCGTTTTAATCCATTAGCTACTAGTTCGCTCGCGATGCCGTTTTTGTTTTTTTTTATTAAATAAAAATATTTAATATATACAATTTTTTATTTTTTTAATATATACAATTTTTTATTTTTACTTCCAGTATCTCCAATCTCCGGTCTCATGCTTTTAATTGAAATAGTTTTTATATCGATTCAAGAGCCCTTTTAGAACATCAATAGGCTGATCGTTCAATTATATATATAGTTTTCGAGATGGTTGTGTGTGGCCTTTAACGAATAAATTATAATGCCTGTTCCATTTCCGCAAACGATATCTCTCTCTAACTTGAACTTTCCAATTTCAATGTTCGTGCATCGCTGCTCGTCGATTACTTTCTCGAAAGCGGACAGAATAGTTCGCTTTATCGATAGCGTGGCAAATTTGTCGAAACTCGGGTTCCGAGTTGCCGTCTCGTCTCTGAGAAATTCCGAAAGATAATTTTCGTTCGCGAAGTCAGGGTACTTATTTTCCTCTCGGCCCCTCCTTCCTTTTCGCCGCGAGTGAATCTGCCCGCGAAGAGTATACAGGGTGCGCGCAAATTTGAAGACCCCAGGAACCAGGTCGCAAAATCCGCCTGTTCCGGAGATGGAGAGTTCACAGTTATTTCAGAACTCAATCTCAAAATCCGCGAAGAAGATGCTGCGAAATCGCGACGGTCTAGGATCCGAAGTTTCCAGCACCGGGGACTAGTCGAGACCGCGGGCTTGGAAAGCCCCAGCAGTGCTCGGAAGGTGCAAGCACGTGGAGGTCGCGGAATTCTAATATCGAATCCCGCTGAAATGACGAAGCGCGTCGATGGGACGGTCGGTACGAGTGCTGTGACGTCAGATGAAATATAACATCACGTGTACTCCCAATTCACAACATTTCATAAATAACGTATGAGAACGTGTGGAACCGATAGCGATAAGATGGGGGGGGAGGGGGAGAACATCCTTAAGTTCCAAAATATGGATCCAAAAATATAAGGAAGAAATAGAAACCGAATGCAAGAGTGCCATTCGGCACTCCCGGTATTACCGGGTCACCCTGTTGTGTGCGTGCATACGTGCGTGTATGCGTGTGTGCGTGCAAGTGTGTGTGTGTGTGTGTGTGTATTGCGTGTGTACGTGCGCTCCTGGCTCGCCGTGAGAACGAAACCACGACAAGACCGACGATACATTGAAAAATTATGAACGCGCCTCTCTCGCAGCTTAGTTTATTGTTCTACGAAGTGTATTCCATTTTTTGTACCTTATGCTGTGCTAAGAGAGCCGTACAAAGGAAACGTCGTCGTGGTTGCGTTAACACCCCGAGAGATAAGAATCGCGGAGAAAGGATTGTCCGACGCCCTCCCTCCCTCCCTCCCTCCTCCCTTACCGACGCGACGGGCCGGTCCCCGCATTCAGCCGCATTTCGCTGGAAATTACGCGCTTGCCGGAATAAATAAAAGGGAGTACAAGAGAAGAAGTTTATCGCGGGAAATTAACGAGGATTAATTAAAATCACTCCGGTTTTAACGAGAAATAATTCAAGATTTTTTCACGGGAACGACAGGACGAGACGAAACTATTCGCCGTTTTACTTAACCCCCTCCAGGTTACTTTGCTGTGATGTATAATTTAATATTCATCACGTAGTTTATTTAATATTCGATACATTATGATAATAACTCGGCGCGCTCGCCATGTTGCGACGCATCGTTACTTGCGTCGCTGCGATGAAATATTATACATATCGTTTTACGTAATCACACGAATAACATTTATCGCGAGAAAAATACTATTTGAATCGCAAATACTGCAGAGCCGCAGAGTCGCGACGCGAGATACAGCTGGCTGTTGCATAACATTCCCAACTTTTTACGGCCGAGAGCAGCGCAACCCGAGTGCAACGCGATTGCTGGGTTAAGTGGAACCGCCGCGTCCCGAGGAAAAGGGAAAGAGAGACACAGAGAGGAGGGTTAGGACGGGAGGAGGCGGTCAAAAGAGGGAGAACGAGCAAAAGAAGAGGCGGGGAGCACTCGGAGGGCCCAAAGGGCCTGGCCCGCCGCGCGCCGGCTCGCTTCGATTTCTTTTGCCGGGGCCTCTCGTGACTGCGAAGCGCCAGGATCGTGAGAAACGCCGTCGAGTCAAGTTTCGCCGAATATTCCGTCTGGGCCATCGCCCAACGACCCCGTCTCGCAAGTCCTCGGAACTGTGAGCGTGAACACTCGTGCCCTCCAATTTCAAGCTCATCGCATATCGGAACCTTATTCACTCAATTTTTACAAATTTCAAAGTTGCCAAATTGGCTGTTTTCAGGTCTCCATCGGACGCGCGCTCGACCCTTTCGGCGGAAGTGTATGACGTTGGTCCTTCATTTCCAAAGCTTGAAAAAGATCATTAAAGCGCGCGCCCTGTTTGTCCCCCCGAAGAGTTGCGGAGTTCTCGAGCAATTTTTCAAGTAAATCCGACATTTGAAGCAGTCAGAACGTTCTTAGAAGAAAGGGAGACTAACTTTCTCAACAACATCACATTATAATTATTTTGTGTCGTCGTATTACTTCACCTCCTGCTCCTGCTCCTGCTCCTGCTCCTTCTCCTCCACCTTCCTCTCCTTTCCGCGGGGAAGTGAGAAATCTGCGGGAACGGTAGTCGCGCACGGGGCAAGAAGGCACGATCATTGATCCCCGATCATTCTTATGCGACGGGAGAACTCCATCGAGGCTCGAAATGGCATGCGTAGGAGAGAATCGCGATTACGCACCTGTCACGTGCGCGCTCACCTGCCGCGCGCGCGGAATCGTAAATCCGCGAGGCATTGTTTCGCTACGAGGAACCCGCTCTTCATTCAGCGAAATCGTCAAAGCTGCCGGCGCCGTCGTCGCCGTCGCCGCTACGGCGTGATCTACCGCGCGACTTCGATTACCGGGCGCCGGAGGTACGTGACACTGTCACGAATACCACGGAGAGATTCGCGTCCCCTCCCCCCCCCGTCCCGTCCCCTCTGCCCTCGCGCCTCATCCAAGGCAATCGTAAGCATAATGGGAAATGTTGTCGGTGAATTCGCTGCGAGCGGATTTCGCGCGGACGATCCGTCCTAAGGCCGGAGGGCCTTAAATACACGTAGCCGTTGTTTGTCCGCGATGTTAACGTTGTGCGGTGACGGAAGGGAGGAGGAGGAGGCGGAAGTGGAAGTCCGACGATTAATACACGCGCGCGCACGTGTGCGCACAAAACGCGAATTTAATTCGAGACGATATTAACATGACCGCGCATTGACGTTGCGTCAAAGTCGAAATTAAAATCTTGCAATATTAATGCGCCCGCATTAAATTCCGCGATATCGCTCTATTATGTTGTCATAAATATTGCATTATCATAATTACGCCAGCAATGCGTCATCGATATATGCGCCACGAAACTCACGACGACGTGGTGATATGGCATTTAACTGTGCTTCGACCTAACGCGCGTCGCGAATATCGCCCAATTTTGCCGCCATTTTTATCACACCGAGCAACTCGCGTTTCAGCCTCCTAGGAGACACGCGAGATAAACAGCGAGAGTGAAGAGGAGGGTGCAAGAGGGAAGGAGTCGAGCCCGCGCTACGAAGGGCTGCTCGTGACCGATCTATCAATCTGGCCTAACGATATATTTATGCAACGCCAACAGCACATCACGGAGTGCTTTTATTAGCGGCGCCACGGCACACGCGACTCAGTCACGAAACGCGGATTCTCGCGCGTGCCGTCGCGCGCTCGCGCGTGTCTGTCGCGAATATCCCCTGTGCAGACGATAACGCGCAGAGGATAACGCGACATCGCCGAGCGAAGAAAAAAAGGCGGCAAAAGTTGGACGGATGAGAGCGCGGCACGCCGTCAACGAGAGCGAGGGCGTAATCAAACTTTGGACGTTCGGCAATATGGCGACGGCCATCGCGCGCTCGCACGTGATGCCTTCTTCGTTCAGCGAGATCTTACGGGGAAAAGCGGGAAAGCGAATGCTTTGAATTTTTGCGATAACACTAATGAAGTTGTAAAAGGAGTACGTGGTGCACGGTTACGGCGATTACGACCTCTTTCTCTCTCTCTCTCTCTCTTTCCCCCTCTGTCTCTCTTTCTCCCTCTCTTTCGCTCTTTCTGTGCCGCTGCCGCGAAGAAACGCGCGCTTGTTTGCGAATTCCGCGAGCGGACGACTGCGAGTCTTCGTAATCTCGATGTATGCACAGCGACGATATTTTCATCGTCGTTGCGCGCGCGGTTTGCGGTGCTACCGTTGATTGATTGAGAATTTGCTTATGCGGAACGAAGTTTGTCACTAGTCTTAGAGACTTAAATTAAGTTTTGCTTAAATGATGAACACCATGTTCTCGATTTAAAAAAATAATTAGGAATGATTTGATGTGTGGTATCCGAGTGAGTTCAGTCAACCGCGACTAATGAGGAGCTAAAAGTGACGAGAGGTTCGTCTAATGATAAATATATTCGAACGGAGTCGAGCAAAAGTGGCGTCTCGACTTTGCCCTCCAACCTTATCGCTCTTTTTCTCCAAAGGAAAAAAACGCTACTTCTGCTTATACAGGATGTTTACGACCACCCGTTCGCCCTGATTTTTTCGAAATCGCGACATTTTAGGGAAAAATTTCAGACAAAAATTGTATGGTTTAAAGGAGGATATAAAACAACTATATCAGTTTGTCTATAGATGGCGCGCCACTTTCGACATATTCACTGATCATTACTTTTCTTAAATGGAAACCTCAATTTTTTATTATAATCTTTTTCTTTTTTTATTATAATCTTTTTTATTATAATCTTTTTCTACCAATTAATTTGAACAACTTTTGTCTAAAACATTTTTTATTTGTCTGATATTTTTTGAGATATTTATGAAAAATTTGGCAACCTTTTCAATATTTGACTTACGATATCTCGCTAACTGTCGGGAGAAAAAGTGGTACGAAACATTTTTACTCGGTCTCAAGAATATATTACCTCTAGAATATAATATTCAAGAATAGTATTAAGAATATATAATATTAATGTCGAGTAAATGGAAGAGAAACACAGAATTATAATGATTAATTATAATGATACTGAATGTAACATCTCTGGCCAATGCAGGGAATCATCTGAATAATAAAAATCGTATAAAGACGATTCAAACAAAATGAAAAAAGATATACATACAACGTATGATTCTTGTTAACCTAAGATGACTCTTGCTGCTTAATAATATGTAATTGTCTCGACAGAGAGAATACGGATGTCTGAAGTGTCAGAAGGAAGTGATTCTCGCGTTCCAAACAACAATCAAGAACTTCCGTTTCGCAACTATATACGCACGCACACGCGTCTGCGCCAATGTGCACGTAATGATTTACCAGAATCATTTCTAATAAATACGGCTTGCGTAAGCAACCTTCGCGACGGTCGCGCAATTTTTTCTTCATGACTTCATTACGCGGGAATCCAGGCAGTATGCTCGGCGGTAGAATGGCGTAAGTTCGATTTGCTCGTTCGCCGCGCGCGATCGCCGTGTGTGTATAAACTTCTCGAAGCCGACCATTTTCGCCGGACCGTAAGAATGTGTTCCAGTGACTTAGCTGCGAGACTTCTCTCTCTCTCTCTCTCTCTCTCTCTCTCTCTCTCTCTCTCTCTCTCTCTCTCTCCCTCTCTCCCTCTCTCCCTCTCCCTTCCCTCTCATATCGCGGAAAATTACTTATCCGCGTTTTTCTCGTGCGCGAGATCGCCTATGCAAAGGTGTGCGTGCACGCGGTATTATGAGTCATGATACCTCGAATTGGTCGTATCTCGTTTACCGTGACGGATAGAGAAGAGTCGCGGAGGAAGAAGTCCAACGATTTAACGATTAACTTCCTACGACGTTACTTCCTTCGCAGGTGCGACGGCGCACCTGCACGCGCAATTGCATCTTTTTCTCCTAATGGAATCATACGTTTCTCTCCTTTCCGACAAATCGATCCTGAACGCGGCGTCCAGCGTTTCAAAAACACACAATGACACATTCGAAAGACGAAAATATATTGCAAATCTCTGCCCCATCGTCCTACTTGATGACAAAATTTCGTTACGAATTGTCGCGAAGAACAACGTTGCAACCGTTAACGCGATCCATTCAAAAATTAATCTCTCCAAATTCATTTTAAATGAAGAAAACAACGACGTTTGAAAGTTTCAAACGTCGTTGAATATATCAAAGTTCAAACTGTTACGGGGACTGGAGGGTCAAGTACTGAAAAATCGTGCTTTTGATAATATTTTGTGACGAACTGAATAAATGTGTGAAGAAAGAAAATTTTAGATATATTTATATAACATATAAAGAGTAGAAAAATGTTATTTATTAACAAATACTCATAATAAATATACGTCCACGTTAAATTTTAAACACGTTTTTCTCGAAATTTTATTGTTTAACTTTATGCAATGATTTTTCCGAAACTAAGCTTCGTATCGATTTAAAATTTTAAAGCAATAATATTTGTTCATCTGGCTCTCGGATGAATCATGGACAATACGTCAAAATATTTTATTTCGAGATATTAATTTTTTTATTGTAAAAGAATTGAAAAATTTGGATTCTTTCCTAATAATAGCTGCCATTTTGTTAATTTTGTTCGATTTTTTTTTTGTGTTTGTAGTGGTTCACCGGATAATTATAAGTCTCCTCAAGATTTCTAGCTAAAATTCGCTCTGAACGGACCATAGACAGCCGAGATATTACTTATTATATAAAAACGACAATTTGAAAAAAAAGGAGAGTATATTTCAGCTATATATATCGTATATTTGTATGAGTATTTGTTAATAAACAACACTTTTCTACTCTTCATATGTTGTATAAATATACCTAAAATTTTCATGCTTGCACATTTATTCAGTTCGTCACAAAATATTCACAAAAATAAGCACGATTTTTCAGCAATCTGACTCCAGTCTCCTTAAACTTCAACGAGCGGTGGTATCAATATCGGTCGCTTTCGGGACATAGAAATAATCATGTTATTAAAATAACATTCCCTATGTCTCCTCAGACAATCAAAATTAATAGACACCATTTTTCTTCTCGTTGCACTTCGATTTTGGACTAATTCTGTCTTAAGCTAATTGATACCTGCCAGGCGATGAAAGGGAAGAAAGGAGAAGAGAGTGCGAAAGAGTACTCGCTTTCAAATAAGCAAGTCATTTTGATGTTCCGAGGATTAGGCAGATTTCTCTCGACAACTGTGTGTGTGTGTATGTGTGTGTATGTGTGTGTGTGTGGAAACACGTGCGTGCGTATCGGTGGTACTCTCTCGCAGCCTCCGACGCTCGCATTCGGAAATCTTTGAGTCCTTGGATGTCGAGTCCATTCACCTTAGCCGTGTCACGCGAGATTAAAGCGAGACCACCGCGGCACGGCGAGGTAGGGTAAGACGAGAGCAAGCAGGATGAGATGAGGCGGGACGAAGGCGAAGCAATGCGTGGCGAGGCGAGGCGAGGCGAGGCGAGGCGAGGCGAGGCGAGGCGAGGCGAGATGAGGCGAGGCGAGCCGCATGGATCGCTTTAAACCGCGGGAGGATCGTTTCGCCTTTATTGTTGCGCTCGGTCGCACTTTTATCTCGCTGCAAGAACGCTCTCCCGACGATCTCCCTCGACCACCGACAATGTCGAACGCGGCCCGCAGCAACCCTTTTTTAGCGAAGTGCCGTTCGAACAATGGCGGAAGAGGGCCGCTGTTTGAAGACGGAGCGGAGAAGTTTGTATAAGTACGTTCTCGGCCGTGTACGGTTATTAAGTAGTATTTAAATTGCCTGGATAAACAGGTAAACGTCCAGCGGGGCAGCGGGAGAGAGAACGAAGCCGGGGGAGAGAGGGAGTATTCGTCAATATTTAACTTCCTATCTTCGCTCGAGTGATGAAAGTGAGAGCGATTCTCATCAAGCTCTCACGAGATCGCGATTTGAAAAGTGGAAATTGGAGGAGATGCATCTACGCGCACATCGAATTCTCCCCATTTGCAGTGTTTATAGCGTATTTTACGGAATGATAACATTCAACTGATCCGCTCGATACTCGTCTCGGCGTGCTTGTGTAAAAAAAAAAAAAAAAGAAAAAAAGAACCACCAAATCGATCTTGAGGTAAAAATGATACGGCCGAATTTATTAAATTCTCATTAACAAAACACGTTCACATCACGACAAAAATAAATCAATCGAGAGACAATAAAGAACGACGAAGTGACGCGCGCGCGGTCGGGTCGGTATCTCCGAATAAATGCAAACCATTAAATCACCGAACTTTGGCCACCATCCCTTCTTTTCCCGCGCGCGCGTCACACTGCAGTCACTCGCGGATATCGCCAGTGACATTCGCGTTTTGTTATTACGATAAATTCCGACGATCTCGCGGCGCGAAAACATTGCCCGCGCGAAAGGAGCGCGAAACGACACCGCCATATCTCGGCTCCACGCTCTCTTTCTCTCTCTGCCTGCCTCTCCCTCTCTCTCTCTCTCTCTCTTTCTCGTACGCTCGCGCACCAGCTCTGGCCGTAGCTCAACTTCCGTTATTTATTTCTGGGAACGCGAGAATGATTAATCGCGCGGCAGCAAACGGACCGATGTAACGAACTAACTCGCTCGCGATTTACAACTCTCGATATTACCATTCCAGCGAGTTCCTCTCGCCGAGTCGTTATTGCGTTTTTACTCCTCCCCTCCGCCTCCTAGCTTCCTTCGCTCCCCCTTACCCTTATCCTTCCTGTCTCACCTCACTTCACTTCACCTCACCGCACCTTGCCCGACCACCGATACTCCATTTTCCGCACACCCCGTCTCGCGGCGAACTTCGCCAAACTTCAATGAGCAAGGCGTATAAACACGGACATTCGTGCTTCTTCTTCCTCTTCGGGCCAAACTGCCCAAGTTTTACGGTTGAAAATTTACGAACTAGCCCCGCGCGCACTTTTCCGAAATGCAAACGCGACACACGTATTCCGTCGCTGCGGAATCTACCGGGTGTCTACCGCAAAAGCGACACTCTCGCGCGTTGTTCTTTGATGCGAATGAGAGCCGAGCGTCTGTGATTCTCGGGAGTAATTAACGACGGAAAATAAGAGCAGTAGGACGCAGGGAGGCCATTAATTTACGACCTTCGGCCGTAAAAGCAGCGAAATAAATCACCCGGAAAAAGGCAGCAAACTCATCGACTTTGTGCTTTTTTTTTCCTTTCTACTCGATTACCACGCGCGTTTACGTTTGTTTTGCCGGTTTCCAGCTGATCGCCTTTACACGGCGAATTAACCACCGCCGGTGGGTGGAAGGTCGGGTCGGGTCGGGTCGAGTCAGGTAACAAGTCCGACATGTTTGAGCTACAAGGATTGTCAAGTGACCTCTAAGCTCATGTCTAGACCTAAACGCTTTGACAGGCAACTTTTTCAAGACACGGCACGTGAGATAGGCGTGTAAAACTGTGTCAAACTTATATGCTCTTTGAAAACAAAGAGGGACACACACACCATCACCTGATTGTATTATTAGCAACAATTACGAGATCTAATGGTAAATAATTATCGTAAATGAGGAATTCAGTTCCGCTGAAAATCTCAGCTTTACATTTGTCGTAACAGACGAGGCTACCGAGAACTTACGTCACACGTGGATGGTAATCGTATATTTCTAACGCAGTCTCGATGACGAGCGGCCGAAATCGTCACTCGCGATATGATAACGGATTACCGCGGGACCTGATAACGAATCCGCGTGATGGATTTTCTGCTTTCAGATCTTCGGTGTAGCGACGCGTACGAGGGATTGCGGCACGAAAGGAGAGAAAGAAAGAGAGAGAGAGAGAGAGAGAGAGAGAGAGAGAGAAAGAGAGAGAGAGAGAGAGAGGTCTCGTGATCCCACAATTCGCGTGTTTACCGCTTTGCTGCTGCAAGCTGTGGAATTATGCATCCACGCTGCAACTTCGAGAAAGCGCGGGATTCCGCGCTCGTATAAACGTGAGGTTTCGTCCTAATCTGCCAACGAAATGTGTGCGGCTGGCATATACAGGGTGCGCCGAAAGGAACCTGTCGGGCCTCGTCGCAGAGCGGTGAATGTCATTCGAGTTAATTGCAAACAAGAGAGTGGCAATGGGGATTTATACGGACATATCGAGTCGAATAACAAATATATGAGAAATTCTCACTTTTATGTTTTCGTCCTCGTCAAGTTTTGCCTTGCCTTGCCTTGCCTTGCCTCGCCTCGTGCGTGCGCGAAGCATTTTATTCGTCACACTGTTAATAATGACAGGTTTTCGCACCGAATGCGGACAAGCTTATCAACTTCGGTCGAGCGTTACAAGAAAAGCAACTTTTACTATCTTCTTCGAAAGTTATTTATAACTTGACCTCGTATCATATAAGTAATATACAAGGAAAGGCACGATGCAAACGAATTCAACAGCCAAAACTGACACACGTGAGCCTCGCATTTTTTATTCAGTCTTGATCTTCTTTCGCCAAAGAGGAAGAAGATCAAAATCACTTTAAGTCACCGAGGTCGCTGAGAATAAATTCTTCCTGAAGAATCTCTTCCGCTCCGTGTCATTTGAATTTATCACACGCGCGCGGAAGTGTACAGATACGCAATATACACGAACGTAACCGCGGTGTTATCGCGGTGTTATTTATTATTTTTCGTCAATTCGTGATATCACCGGGGAACGATCCTCGGCGTCCGATAGATATCTCTTGGAGCACGCTGTATTAGGCAAACGCGCGAGTGCGCTAATATCCACATGTGTGTTGTGCATTGGCGACGATTGTGGCGCGGATGTTCATAAAGCCGCGAGCTATTAACCGTAACACAATGGGGCGTACCGAGGCGAACGCGCCGAAATTTCTACGCCATTCGGGCAAGCGAGGCCGAATAACGCGAAAATCTGCGCTCACGCGAGCGCGCGCGCGCACACTCAATTGAAAGGCCATTATTAGACCGGTCGCAATTTAGGGAGGCGAGCAAGCGAGCAAGCAAGCTATAACGATAAAACGCCGGAAACGACGCTCGTAGAATCTCGCCGAAATGTCTGACATCGGCGCGCATGGGAATTTATGCGGCTCGATACGTACGTTAAGGCATCCTTTAAACGCGCGTGCGAGGCATTGTACTATACTCCATACCGTAAGTCTCCTTACTGTTAGGTTCCTCGGAAATTTCTTTTGCTGATTTACTCAAGAATTTCTTCTTCCACATTCTTTTGTGGAACAAGAACAATTTTATTCTCTCGTTGTTGGATTAAATTATCACGCCCAAACTAACAAATCTCCTCCCTAAATGCGAGCATATTATTAACCATAGCTTATTCGAAGAAGCGGAAATAATGTGACAGAAAGCAGTAATCCCCGACACTGTAATAACTTTACCTTTAGTGTCCAAAAGCAAACGTGAGAACCGTTAGAAAATACCTATAGCTTATTTAGCGAAAAAGAAGAAGGCTGGTAAAAAATGCTAGTAAATAAATGCTAGTGTATAAAAAATACACTATAATTCAAATAACCCAATTTCACTGCGTGTTAAAGCTATTTTGCTGGCTATTAAATCTTGTCAGAAGAAGCAGTGGAATTCTCTTTATCGGTATTTTACAATTTGTCGAAGTTTTTCCGGTGAAACGGAGAAGCCAATAATTACTTCATGGTTCGTTTCTGCAAATTTGTCTCGCACGAACTGCTTCCTAGGAGGGACTATCGAAGTGCATGAGGATTCTTACTGAGCGGCGCGTTGATGATAATAAATCGTCCCGCAAAATCTCACTCGACGGGTATATTCGATCTGACTTTTTAACCTGTTCGCAAACACGAGTGACCGCAGTGAACAGCCCGTTCCTACAACCACCCGCTCCCCCAAGGACTCGCCACAGTTTCTTACTTGCACCATGACGATTGGCCGACAATGGGAAAAGTTAAAGCCGCGGTAACTGCGGAGTCGAAACTACGCGACGACGATTTCCGAACTTTCCAAACGTAATTCGAACTACGTTCCCGCAATAGTGCGCGCGCGATCGCGCCTTTACGGAACTGCTGTTACGTCGTCGTTAAGGGCGCGAAAGGCAATCCCGAGTGAATTAACCCTTCAGGTGCTCCCGTACCATATATTCCGCGGCAGGTCGCAGAAATTTTACGCGGTAAGTACCGTCGGTCCATTGATCGATGCCCCCATTTACTATCTCAAGTAACTTCATTAGCATAGATGGCTAATATTGAGACGACTGATCAATTTTAGGAGTTTTATACAGGATGTTCCACTTTGAATCCCCCAGGCAAATATCTCGAAAAATATGGAAAAAACGGAAAAATATTTCAGACAAAAGTTGCATGGTTTTAAGGGAGACATAAAACAACTGTGTATCAGTTTGTTTACAGATAACGTCACTTTCGAGATATTCACTGATCGTTACTTTTCTTAAATGAAAATTCCAATTTTTTATTATATCATATTTTTCTATCAATTAATTTGAACAACTTTTGTCTACAACATTTTTTCATTTGCCTAATATTTTTTGAGATATTTAAGGAAAACTTGGTAACTTTTTCAATATTTTACTTACGATATTTCGCTAACTTATTGTCGAAAGAAAAAATGGTACTAAACTTTTTTACTTTATTTAGTCTCGAGAATATATTGTTACGAGAGCATTCTGATTTTTGTTAATTTGATGATTTGGAAATTTCCAAAAGTTAGTAAGTTAACAAAAGTCAGGACGCTAAAACAATATATTCTTGAGATTAAATAGAGCAGAAAAGTCTAGTATCACTTTTTCTTCCGACAACTAGTTAGCGAGATATCGTGAGTTAAATATTGAAAAAGTTACCGAGTTTTCCTCAAATATCTCAAAAAATATTAGACAAATAAAAAAATGTTTTAGACAAAAATTATTCAAATTAATTGAAAAAAATAGTGTAATAAGAAATTCGGGTTTCCATTTAAAAAAAGTAATGATCAGTGAATATCTCGAAAATGGCGTCATCTGTAAACAAATTGATATAGTTATTTTATATCCCTCTGGGAAACCATACAACTTTTGTCTGAAACATTTTTCCGTATCTTCCATATTTCTCGAGATATTTGCCTGGGGGATTTAAAATGGGACATCCTGTACGAGAATTTATAACCAATGAAATTAAAGTTCCACTTTTGAGTCAGAATGAATCTTTGGCATCGATATTAGAAGAAATATAACATATAAAAAATATAAAACTGCAACAAAAATATGACATAGCACATGTAGTAAAATATCTTAATGATGAGTTTTATTGTAAAAATGTCCTATATGATTATTATGTACTAATGAATAGTCTAGAGAAGCTTCGATCTTTCGTTAAGGATAAAAGAAAAGAAAAAGAAAATATTTTGCGACACGGAAAGTGAGTTTAATCAAGAGACACCGTTTTCGCATAATTTAACGGAATAATATACCAATTTCCCACGGAACATATTGGAAGGTACAAGAGAAGACACGGCCATTACGTCTACGTCTACATTAAAAGTTCACGGAGACAGCTTTACGAGGCGACACCCTGTAATTACCTGCGGGCCAGTAATGATCTTCCCCCCGGTAAAAGTCAACCCATTTTTCAAAGCGCTTTACTCGCCAAAGGTAAGCTTCCTCGTCACTCATTAAAGCCCCGAAGATATCGATCCTACACGTCTCCGTGCCATTTCTACGAAACTCTTTTTCTCTTTTTTTTTCTTTTTAATTTCATTCTTTCTCTCCGTACTGTCTCTCGCCATCGTTAATTAACCAAATGAAATCTTTCATTTCTATCTTTGCATAAATTGTCCCAATTTCTTTTTTCCTAAATGTATTCTACCGTGTATGTGCGTGAATATGGATTCACGGAGAAATAATTTAACCCCTTTCAAGGAATCCGGCAGCTTTATAAGAAGAGCGATAAATATCCCGATATATCTCACCCACGTTTTACCTATTCTTCATCGCGCGAGGAAAAAAAGTGAAACACGGGACCTAGAAGATTAATAATGTCTGCATTCGGAGTTTTATCCAGTCCGTGGATAATGGAGTTCAGAAGATCGTGCGACATTTAAAATAACACACGTTGCCTCTTATGCGGGGCAGAGGTACGGGATATTCCGGAAGAAAATCGCGCCAAGGCATGGTCAAGAGGATTTTATTGTTTAAAGGAACAAAGAATCGCGAGGATAAAAGAAAATGCGCGTGCGCGGGTCTGGATTCAACATGCTCCAGGAATGAGATATCTGCACCTAAGGTGTCATGTAGAGTGTAAATATTTTATACGTACGAGCGCGAATTGTGTTATAATGTATTGCGCGAGAATTCGAAGAATCTTATTCACATTCGAGAAATATTTATTGCCATGCGGTCCAACCGTCAAACAATTCCACTTCAAGATTTCAACTATTGAAATCGTAATTCAGACTACGGCAAAATAACATTTTTAAGCAACGTAAAATTTTTATAAAGCCTTGAGCAAGAAAATAAAATTTTACATTCATCCGAAGGAATTTATTTTTGCAGGATCGTGTAAAAAATGATTTTTTCGAAAAAATAAAAACTTGAAATTTAAAAAAAAATCGCCTTCTATATTCTATCAACGGAAAATAATTACGAAAACGGTGTTGGATTGTTTTACTCTTCGATATAATTTATATTCTTAGATTTGCAGTCACGGCAAATATTAATATTAGACGTAACAGCGGTGATTCTCGCGTGTAATCGATTATGCGATTCGACTCGTGGAGTCAAACTCGGGAATCCGGATATTAACCTAACGTGTGCCAACGCTTGTCGAGGGATCGAGGAGGTAGGAAGGGATACAGAGCCGAGCTCATTATGGAGTTCTCCAAGTTATACAGTAAAGCGATCTGCGAGGATTATGTTCGCGAAGTAGTTCGGTCGAGAGAACGGACAGACGAACGGACGGACAGAGGAAATTAATATTCGATCAAGCGTGATACAAGGCGATTTGTGGCTCTGAATGTCTTAACAAAGAGAGAGGGGAGAAAGAGAGAGAGAGAGAGAGAGAGAGAGAACATGAAAGAGCGAAAAGGAAAAGATATATGATATTAACACTTTAACGTCCGCAACGTGTGACCAAGATTTTTTTGTCTGGCGCCAGTAGGTCTCGTGTAGATCCTATCGCCTGTCACCGGCGTTTTTCGAGAGATCGTAAAATGTCTTGTTTTACTAATCTCAATATCAATATTTAATATCAATATCTCAATATCTCGGCATTTGTTCGATAGCTTTACACGTGGCGACACCAACGTGGTGTCACCGGCATTTGCGTGAAAATTTTCACATGTCACCGGACGGCATAGTGTTAAAAAGAAAGTCTAAATTCTTCTAAAATTAATATATAATATATATATATATATATATATATATGTATACCGAGTGTTTCAGACCACCCGGGTCACCCGATTTTTTCGTTAACGCGACATTTTAGAGAAAAATATTTCAGACAAAAGTTGTAGGGTTTTAAAGGATCTATTTACTGACACTATGAATTTGACCTTGGGATAACCTTGAAAAGTCTAATCAAGATCAACATAAAAATCTGAAATGGAAACCGCGATTTTTTATTACACCGTCTTTTCCCCCCAATTAATTTGAACAACTTTTTTCTAAAATATTTTTTCATTTGCCTAATATTTTTTTAAATATTGAAGGGAAACTTAATAACTTTTTCAATATTTAACTTACGATATCTCGCTAACTAGTTGTCGGAAGAAAAAGTGGTACTAGACTTTTTTGCTCTATTTAGTCTCAAGAATATATTTTTATAATAGCGCCCTGACTTTTGTTAACTAGCTGAATTTTGGAAATTTCAAAATCATCAAATTAACCAAATTAGAGATATTGTGAGTTAAATATTGAAAAAGTTATCAAGTTCTTCTTAAATATCTCAAAAAATATTAGGTAAATAAAAAAATGTTTCAGACAAAAGTTGTTCAAATTAATTGCTAGAAAAAGATGATGTAATAAGAAATTAAGGTATCCATTTAAGATTTTTATGTTGATCTTGACTGGACTTTTCAAGGTTATCCCAAAGTCAAATTCATAGCGTCAGTAAATAGATCCTTTGAAGCCCTACAACTTTCGTCTGAAATATTTTTCTCTAAAATGTCGCGTTAACGAAAAAATCGGGTGACCCGGATGGTTTGAAACACTCGGTGTATGTATGTATGTATATATATATATATATATCACGTGCGAACGTACATAAAAATAAAACGAAAATATCACATAGCGGTGAATTAAATATAACGATGACACGATTCAAATTTCTCTTTGGATCCAAACTTTCTTTATCCAAATTCTCCTCATTCCGCAAATATCGTTGAAAAAGATCCATTTTCTTTTTTATAGTTTCATCGAACCCGATGCTATTTAAATCACCCGAATCGATAGAAGCCATCGTACAAAATTGCAGCATCTGCAAAAATCGCTATTTATCGGTCACGAGACAAATCGCCGGTTATACATTTCCGCGAGATTGATTTTGATGGGATTTTCGCGCGCCGAATATTTCGCGCGCACTTAGCGATGAAATTAATCTTTAATAATTCCCGTCGACGTTTTAACGGCAAACACGACGGCTTTTAGCGGCGGAATATTAAAACCCCTACTCCCCCCCCGCCCTCCGTTTTCCGCTAACATTCACTCTTCTATCTTCATTCGCTGGTTCATCATTCGCGGATTTATCACTCGCATCAGTCATGCGCGATGCTCCTCCCATTACTGCATCAGCTGTTCGTCCATGAGCTCGGATCGAACGATTTTTCCTTTTAACGACCTTCTCTCTCTCTCTCTCTCTCTCTCTCTCTCTCTCTCTCTCTCTCTCTCTCTCTCTCTCTCTCTCCTCGGATAAAGGCTTCGAAAGAAGGCACACCATTCAATGTTTCCCTCTTAATATTTGACAGAATATCATTTCGTCGAAATCAATCGAAATTTCACTTGAAATTCGGCATCGCGAGATAACGATTCATTTGATTCTAAATTATACGAATGCAATGAAAATTATCGTTGCGATTTAGGACAAACGTCGTAATCTCGGGACGATTGTAAGAGCATTGTAAGAGAATTTTACATAAATTTTAATCACAAAACAATTCCCTTCCATAATTAATATATAATTTAAAGAAAAATTTAAAATTAAAGAAAAAAATATGTTTTCCACATTGATGACTTAGTCTTTCTTGAAAAACTGAAATGACAAAAGTTTCCAGGCAGCAAGCACCTTCAGCTAGTAGGTAGTTTTCTGAAAATCAATAGGGATTTCCTGAACAAAGTAACCCAGTCCCGAAGCAGCGTAATTTCCACAACGAATTCCTGCGAAGGCAAATGTCGCCCGTCGAGTCTAACTACCTATTGTCTGTTGACACGGTGACTACTTTTCGAAATTCAGGATCCTTTAATCCTCGATGTCGCGCAACTCCGCATAATCTCGAGATGTTCGGCGCTAAAATACACAAGCTCGTCCCCGAGTAGATCAACGTCGAGTAATTCGGCAATTAAGCATTCAACTCGGTGCGTCATTCAAATCCGTAAAATCTGCTCAAAGTCAAGCCGAGTGAGAAAAACGACCTCCAAGCCGAATGCTTGAGCTTCCGGCGGAATCTAGATGCTGCAATGTATCCTGCGAGGATCCTCCCGTGGGATCCTCGAATTTCCGGGTATCCTCCATCGATCATCGACGCCCAAATAAAGTACGCGAGGTGCAGTGGAGAGACGCGCAAGGATAAACATCGACTACTACGCGGGCTCGACGTAAATCTATCGTGCACCTAAGGGTGAGAGAAACAGAGCTCCGACCTGGAGAAGATTCTATCCTACCGCCTGCTGCCTGTCTCTCTCCCTCGCCCTCTCCTCCGTCCTCAAACTTCACCTCGTCGTATGCACCTGCGTTTCTACATACACACGTATTTCCTTGTAAACGGTAACGTTCCCGGAACGAGCGACATCCTGCGCACACACACTCCCGGCGTCTTTCTTGCCCTCTCCCCCGGCCCCTTCGCGCCGTTCTCTTAGCTCGTCGTCTCTTATTAAACGACCCGTCTGATCGTAAAATCACTGTCCAGGCTCCCTTGTAAATTTCGGGACTCCTTTGCGGAGCGGAGCGGAGACGGCGGCGGCAGCGGCGCGACATGTATCTGCGCGCCGCGCCGCGCCGCGCCGAGGGAGCGAGCGAGCGGAGCCGCCGATTCGCTTTAACTCATCAATATTTAACTCGTGCATTATGCTAATGCGTTAATTTCGCCGATGTATCGCACACAAGCACTGAGCAGCGGCCCTTCAAAGCTGGGACCTGGCCGGGTTCAAAGACGACGCTCGAGTGCGCTCGCTTATTCGCGGAGCGGAGGCTCGATGCGATGCGATATGCACGTGCACGTTCGAGTCGCGATTGCGCGACTACGTTAATCGTCATTATCAATATTATATGTTAAAGCGATCACGTGTTGAACGCGCTCGGTAGCGGTGGTGACGGGTGCAGTGCGACAAATACAGAATTCACGAAGCATTTTTATTCCTCACGACCGCGAGGCGAGTCGCGAGGAATAAAACGCGATCGCGCGGCGCGCGTTCATGCACCGGGGACACCCGTTATACGGCTGGCCGAGAAACCGAGCCATGATCGCGGGAGGAAGTAGAAACGCATTATCAGCTTCTCGGAAGGCAGTTTTACCTGTACGTTACGCCGCTCGCGCTCGCGGTGCCGGTCACGCTTGTCAGAATTTGCACAATGGAGTCATGTATGACTGTCGCGTTGAAATGATATTTGGGACAAGGAACATAAATCGATATTGTCGAGGGGAGGGGGAGGTCGAGCGGCGGCGGCGGCGACGACGGAGCGAGTCGAATCTCAGAAAAGCCGGGTCGTTCTCTGCGGGACGAATTAAATATTCTCCAAACTGAATTCCGACTTTAGAGTAATGTTAATTAAATTCAATCGGGATTTTCGTCAGAGTGGTTTTCGTGGACCACAGCTCGGTGGTCCACGGATTTGATTCAACAGTCGGATGACTCAAGTGTAAATGAACGAGACGGATAAACTGTGATCGAGCGATACATTTCTCGAAACAGATCGTCACGATCTCGATTTCGAAGAGATCGAGATTCCGCTGTCGCATGTCGTATCACTGGACACCTTCAAATTCGCGGGAATCACAGTTTCCCGGCCGCAATAAAAGTCCGCTTAACATCATAAATTACTACGCGGAAATCAAATTGCGTTCCTCCGAGCGATAAAAGCACACGGACACACGGACACGGACGCGGTGCCGACCGAGAATGCGCCATTAATTTTCCGATCAATAATACGGAGCATATGCAATACACGTGTGCGGCATTACGTGGTATGCGCGCGCTTTCACAGCCGCATCCTCCTCCTCCTCCACCAGCTGCTCCTCCTCCTTCTCATACTACTACCACCGCCGCGCTCTTTACACAGAGCAGCGCGTTTTGAACGACGTGTGATTCGCGCTTTGCGTATTGCGACCGCGAGAAAAGAAACGGCAGTATTGTGCGATTCCTAGAATGCGATTTCACCCGCGAGACGACTGGAAAAGTTTCGCAGCGAACGGCTGCTCGATAAAGTTACGGCGGCGAAGTTAAGCGGAACTCGCGACGCGAAAAGGGATAATTTTCACCTCGCCTTTTCGACGTTGAAGACACACTTAGAGCGAGGCACGCGAATAATATCCTTCTTTCTGCGGAAGCTAAGCGCGCGAAATTTTGATAATAAAAGAATCTTTTGATATAAAAGAAGATCCCGCTGATCCCGCAAGATTTACTTCGGAGCGAATCGAAAATAGCGTCTCAAAGTCGCTCTTACATCGACAAATCCCGTTTTGTTCCCGTTTCGTTCCCAAAACTATTTCCAATCATTTTTAAATCTCCTCACGAGTCCCCGCGTCGACTGCCGCGCCAAATTAGAAACAAAACATTCTTCCGAGGAATGATAAAACGGTTTGTCTGTAAATTTAGGACAAATATTCTCGCGAGAAAACAAAGAGAGGAAAAAAAAGAGAGAGGGAGAGAGAAAGAGAGAAAGGAAATCGAAAATATTATCCGCAACATTTGGCAATGACGATTTCAGCGAATTCATAGCGCCGTTAATCCGCAATCAACTTTTACAATTGCGCGTATAGCACAAAACACTAGATATTTCTGCAATTTAATTTCAAAGTTTGGCGAAGAGGAAAAGCCCGGCCTTGATGTCGCACACTATCCACCGCGTACACACACGTTTCCCGGAACACCCTACGACACAGGAGGTAGCAACCCCGCCGCCGTTGGGTCATCGGCCACGGTTGCATCAATTATTAACGACGCAACCGGCGAGCTATAAGACAACTTTATAAACGATACCCGGAACAGAAGCATCGCTCGGAGTCATATGATTCCGGAAACCGTTTTTGCGCGTTGTCTCGAACGCCGATTAACAAATCCCACGTATCGCTCGCACGTGTATGTGTGCGCCTAACACATACGTAACACACCCGCGCACATGAATCCCGCGGTGCAACTTTCGCAACGTGCATCGGCCGCATAATGAGGCGCGCACCGCTCGGTCGCGCATTAAAAGAATGACCAATCGGATTCGCGCAGGAGCGAAAGTTCGCTCGGAAGTTCGCGATTTAAAACGTAGCGCACGAGTCGGGAATAAAGTTTCTCCGCCGCGAGAGATCCTCCTCCTCTCTCCGTGAAGGGGAGAGGATCTTTCTAATGAAAGCGAGCGCGAAGTTTTATGCAACGCAAAACGGCGGCGGCGCACTTGTACGTTCGTGAGATTTAATTGCGAGAGAGAGAGAGAGAGAGAGAGATGCACGCCCGCGCGCTCGTGAACGAGCAGGCGAGCGAGTTGTTGCGAACGCAAAATCAGAAAATTACCGTTTTAATAGTTGCTTTGCTTTTTAACGCAGAACGACAGGCGGACCGGCGCGCAAATTCGTCGCGTCGTCGAAATTATTGTCATTATTGTTATTACTCCTTACCGCTCTCATATCTACTGTTGTTGTAATGTTCTGTCTTTATTACATGCGAATGAAAGGAGGTTCTCGCGCGACGGACACGACGGACGTACGTCACGGAAAAAGCGGAATCCGTTCAAAACTCGCGTGAGTACATAATACACACGTGTGGAAATTCGCGGGGAGGGAATGTAAAAGAGTCGTAACGAGACCCGATTTGCCGCGGAATTCATAAAAAATTCACTCGCGTCTCACGCGCGCATCGTCGGCATTATATTCACGAGACGGTCGATGACGACGAGTTATTCTTCCGCAACAGAAATAGAAGTGAGTGCACTAATCACCCGCAGGTGCCGTCGTCTCTTCCATACGTTTTCCATCTCTAATTGGCAAAGCGTGACGCATGGTGCGCCGACTTCTCTGCTACTTTGACTAACGGTAAATCCGCCGCACGTCCGATCATCGACCACGGCTATGCAAATATATCGACGTGGAACTCGACGATTTCGCACCGCGTAACCGCGTCCGACTCTTCCGTCCGCGTACGTTTCCTTCCCGACTCAGCAATTGCACTCCCAATTGCACGTTACACCGAATATTAATTATTTCGTACTTTCACGCGTCGTGCTACACGCTATTCCATAGAATTTTTGTTCTTGGCTCTTGGATTTCTCTATTTCTACTTTTATAGTTTGTATGTAAAATTGTGTGTTTTCTTTTTAACGTACACAGTTAAAAACGTTTCGTACTTTGGTTTAAATTTTTTGTGTGTAGAAAGTTTTGTGTTAAATTTTTTATACAGTCGTGTGTTAATTTAACATATCGTTGCTTAGACTTTCTTGTGTTAAATTAAGATTAACTATTTTAATCAAGTGTTAAAATAACATTTTCAAATGTTGAAATAACACAATTTATATGTAAATGCATAAATTCTTGCTCTGACACATATTTTATATGTTAAAGTTAACATAACCTAAAATGTATTAATTTCTTCATTATAACAGTTATCATGTGTTATATTATATAAAGATTGGATTTTTAACACATAGATTATGTCAATCTAACATTTTCATTTCATCAAATCATAGATAATTACTTTTCCCAAATGTTGAAGTAACATTCATTGTATGTCGTAATTTAACACAAACTGTGATCTTCTTGACGGCATTCGAATGTTAAATTTTTGTGTCAATTTTTTACATATTATGCTATGTTACTTTTTAACATATTTGCTGTACGTTAAATTAACACATAAATGAGAGTGGATGATTTGAGACACATGAGATATGTTAAATTTAACACACATCGTTTCTTACTCGTATATCATATATTTCACGTTCTTAGAGAGTTAATCCGAAAATATTTCATGAGAGCTTTTATCTATCTATTTATCTCTCTCTTTCTCCCCATATCCATCTCTATCTATAGCTCGGCAGGTCCTAAAAATCCTCGATATCCCCTCTCGTTCTTTTTTCCAAGCCTTCCTCCTCCGGGCAGCCGGTATTTCTCCGCGTTTCCTGAAAGGCAGTAACTTGGCGTACGCGGAACATTTGCGGCCGAGATTTACAAGAATAGCGCTCTCGATCGGAGCAATACGTATATCTCGGAAACGCAATTTCCAACTCGCTGCGATATATACTTTGCATGCCGTTACGTGCGCGACCTTTTCTCCAAATCTCTGACCTATGAAAGTTTCACGCCACTCGTTCCGACACATATCTACGAACGAGATGCGCGCGCGCGCGCGCGCGCGATCTAGCGCATTCGATCCCGTATCGTACACATCGGGACATGATAACGAAAGCGCGACTCGAAACGTCGGCCGGAAATATCGAGATCGATGGGGATCCGGTTTTAACGACGCGGACGAAAATGGACGATGCGTGTTTCGTATTTGTGTGTTTGCGCCGAGGACGCTGTGCGTGCTTGGCATGTGTGCGTGTGTTTGCGCATGATGTTATTCGCCGCGTTACTCGATACCCAATAATCAACGACGACGGACGGTGTCCCGTGAATTTCTAGCAGTGTCATTAATTTTCGATGCCAATTTAACTTGCTAATTTGATCAAGTGATTACTTCATTATATCCGAAGAAGCCGTACGCGGCTGTAATTGCATTTGCATTTTTCATACTTCGTCGTACGCTTCGAAAAGAAGTCACGCGCGTCTGGAATTTGAAGAAAGACGAACTCACAGGTGGAATATTTATGAAATGGGAACGATTGCGAGGACTGTTTTCCCCGCCGTTCACATAAATATTATTATTCAGGCAAGTGACTAAAACTGACGAAGGATCGTTGAGTAATTTTTCAGGGTACAGTGGAAGGGAATATATATGAAAGCATTGGATATATTCAGAAATCCAAGGCTGTGACGAGTGCAAAAATTTTCAAATTTCCAGATTGAAAAATCTGTAGACTTAAAATGGCTCAATTATCCAAACTTTCCACGCGGATTTAAAATCCGAAAAGTCCGCTAACAACATATATCGTGACAACGAATATTCGCACCAATTAAACCTAATCTCGCAGCGACTGAACGAATCTTCAGGCGTTCATTCGTGCTTATCCATGGTATCAGAGACTCGGCAGAAATACGAGACACCCGTTGACGGAAGATACTTCATTTTCCTGTTCAATGCTCCCGTGATCTCTGGAAGACGAGAGAAACGAGGAAAGCACACGTTGACAGATGTCGCCGAGCGGCCCAGAGCTCAACGCATTTCTCGTCGGAATTCTCGTCGAAATGTCAAAAGATCCTCTTGTGGATTTTGTCACCCTCTCCCTCCCCCCTCTCTCTCTCTCTCCCGTTCATCCTCGCGGTCTCTGTCTCCCTACTCTCGCTGTCACTCTGTCCTTCATTTCCTTCTTGTTCCTCACGTTTCCCAATTTGGGACGATTTCTCCTCCTTACCCTTTATTCTGTCCCTTTGTTATCTACACAATGTTCCGAAACTATTTGTTCCAGCAATTACATTTGATCACGAAATTATGAAGAATGAAAATATCGTAGTCTTGGGTCACTGATATTTCTCTAAAATTATTGTTTATTTATCAATCGTTAAGCTAATGCGACAAATGTCAGGGCAAATCTTCAGAGCTTAGAATTCGCCTCCGAACAGCACCTTGCGTGCCATTTGGATTATTACCTCTTCTTGACTCTAGCGCACAAAAGATCGAATATATAGATTCCGTTTTATATGTGGAAAATGCAAAAAGAGATGCGACAGGAAAGTACCATCCTTCCACACAATTGGCAACGCGTTTTTCTCGCTTTCTCTCTCTCTCTCTCTCTCGCTTTCTCTCTCTCTCTCTCTCTCTCTCTCTCTCTCTCTCTCTCTCTCTCTCTGTCTCTCTGTCTCTCTGTCTGTCGAAAATTCCGACCGTCCATCGACATCCGAAGTGCAGCTCGAATTCGCAATGACCCAGAACAAAATTCGAGACTGCCGTCGCTCTTTCCTGCCCGTTCGGCGAACAGAACTTTGACGCACTTTTCCCCGTAGCGAAATCGCGCGATTACACTCTCTCTGAAGCTCGAAGATAAAACAGTCTTCTGCGAAAGACGCGAATTTCTCGCAAGCAATGCATACCGCATCTTTTCTTTTTCATAGACAATTTACGACGCGCGAGGCCTGATGGCCTGTCAGATATAAAAGATATAAAACTTAACTGATTAAGAATCATAATGATTCAAGAATTCATAAACACAATGCTCCTTCTCGTAAGAAGTTGAGAAAATTTAAACTAGAATTTAGAAAAATCGTCTGTTATATATTACATTATTATTACAAGAAACTATAAAATTCGTGATATTCTTGTACATTCTTCGAAATGTAAAATTTATATCAATTTGAAAATAAGCTTGTTCAATTTAATTTGGACGATACGAGTGTAACGATAGCTGTAACAGCAGTGTATAATGAATCTGCTTTAACCCTTTGAGGCACATATTTTTCAGAAGATCCGAATCACATAAAAATTTCGAAATTCAAGATGGCGGACGCAAAAATGAAAAATCGCGATAATTTCGGTGGCAATGGGTATTGTGGGCTTTTTGGAGTCGCTGATTACGAATCCGTTATCAGATTTTCAAAATTCCAGATGGCGGCCACAAATATGAAAAATCGCGATAATTTCGGTGACAATGAGTTTTGGACCTCGGATTCGTAATCAGCAACCTCGAAAACTAACCAAAGTACAATTTCAGCTAATCATATAAAAATTTTATGATCCGCTATCTTGAGTCCGCCATCTTGGAAAATTAATTTTGGAATTTGGACCTCAGATTCGTAATCAGCGACCCAAAAAACCCCCAAATCTTGATTTTGAGCAAAAAATTCACTCATGGTTCGTGGAAAATGATTTTTTTCTGTAAAAATGTGTATTTTTCACACTTTGTTTATTTATAATAAATGGACAATTTATTATAAATTTATGGCAGAACATTTTTCAACCTTTCATGTATGTTCCCATATCATATAAGAAGCTAAAAAACGCAAAAGACCCGACAAAAATCCCTCAAATATGAAGTATTTCACAAAAATGTGAGAATAAATAGGTGATAAGTATACTTACCACTATGCCTCAAGGGTTAATGCAGATTATAATTTCCTCGGGTCCTTAAAAAATGATTTGCACCGATGATACGCGCCGGACGCCCCGATATATTCCCGCGTAATAAAAATCTTTGTAAAATGCAGATCTCTGCATAATTAATTGCGACCGGCAAAGGTAGCCGCGCTGAATTAAATCTTTCTTTTCTCTTTTATCACTCGACTCGGACTTTCCAGCCGGCCGTCGCGAATTCATACGGCGTCAATTTGAGAGCTGCTGTTCTCATAAAAGTATTTCGCGCGTATACACATGCACACACACGAACGCAATATGCACGCCGATGCACGTCGGAAAAGAGGCGTCTCTGAAAACGGGGAAACGACTTTCCGCGAAGCGATTACCGTCTTCCGTTATTTCGAAATCGCGTCCTCGGCTCTGATCCTTTGCTCGACACGGCAGGATCATTATCCCTAATAACGCGAGTGTGTCATTCGGATGCTGGTACGAGGTAATGTTCGCGCACGATTGCGCAAGGTCACCGTGGACTGACACTTTAACCCTTTCGGCCCTGACGCGGATAGATAGGCACGTCCCGCAAATTGCAATCGGTGGAAACATGGCGCGCGCGCTTACTTCGCAACAATGCTGCAATTTGCGCGCTCGCCAAGTAGGAAGCGTAAGGGAATTGCGCACTTGCCATAAACCGCGGAACAACGTCTGTGTATTTGCGCGTTATTAATTTACGCGAGCGATGCTGGACCGAAGAATGAAAAGCAAAAAGAAAGAGCGCCGATAGTTTCGGAATCGATACGCGAGACGGACGACGATATCGGCACTTGTGACGTCCAATTCAAAATATATTTTTCAACTCGAGGACATCGAAATTCAAATTGAATATATTGAGACTTCATTAAACGCGCGTAACGAGATTGGAATTGTGTAAAAAACAGAAACCCGACAGAAAGTTACCTTCCGAATTTTTGCACGAACGCGAATCACGCTTGTATGTGTGCGCGCGCGCGCCACTTCGCTTTATATTTTAAACACCTTCGAATCAACTTCACACAATCAGATCACACAATCGAGAAGATACTTAAATATTCGCGACAACCGCTGCCGAAATCTACGAACCCGTGATGCAACAAACGAAAAATCACAACAGAATCTGTCGAGGTGAAAATCGCGAAAAGCAAATGGTCCGGATGGATCGCCGCAATCGCGAAAGCTTTCTCACACCTCTCGTATGGATTTTAAAAAAATAACAAAGCTTCGACCGAGAAGAAACAAAAAAGAAAAAGAAAAAAATTATGAAAATAAAGGAACAGGAGGGAGACAGGGAGAGACTTCTGTTACTTCTGGCGATTGTTTTGCCGGAATTTTATGCGCGCAGTATGCCGGCAAAAACGGTGGGTGAATGGCAAAATCCATATCGCATAAAAGCATTCTGTTTCGTTCCTTTTGTTCATTGCATTCGCGCGCAATTAACGAGCTTGCGCGAAAAATGCCTCGTGTGTGTTTCGCGATCATAATTCAGCCCTTTCAAATCCAACACCCGTCTACCGGCCCTCTTCTTGCCTCGGCCTGAACAACCCTCTATCGTCGCCCGAAAGAGAGATATGGTAGAACTAAAAGATATTTATGAACTTTCGAATCCCCCCCCCTCCCTGAAGAGAGGGGAAGAAAAAGATCCCTCGCTATCTTTCACGAAAATTCTATTTTTCAGGAGAGGGAGCGAGCTTTCGTCGAAAATTATGCTAAACGCGTCCAAATGAAATTTCTATTAAAAATTATATTTGCGACTAACCGAGGGGAAGATTACGCTTATTTAAATCACAGCTTCAAATTCCACAAAATCAACGTTTCTCTCTCTTGCTTGTTTTAACTTATTTCCTCGCAATTTCCGTCGATCTCTTCCACTTCCACAAAATCCTTAAAGTCCTGCGCGAGAACGGCACCACTCACTCCATTTGTGAAATTACATTCTATTTCCATTGGCGCGCGGTAAATCGCGCATTCGGAGTCGCTCAAAAACGCTCTAATCATATTTCAAGAGTCGCTGTTTCAAGCTCCGAGCAAACTCACGGATTCGGGAAACGCTCGTCATCTTGGTTTTTCATCCAGATGCTCACGAGACCTCCGCGATCGCCATTAAATCGAAAGACGGACGAGAAGAAGGAGAAAACGAGCGAAAGAAAAGAAGGAAAAAGGTCCAGAGAGACGCGGTCGACGAAAGCGGTTCGGCGAATCGCGGCTGCGTTTTTTTCCGTGAAATTTAATCAAGGCTATCCGTCCGCTATCCGATTTGATCCGGGCCGATCGGAGCTGATCCGAACGCGCCTAAGCATAATTTCGTGCGTGTTCATCGCCGACCTGCAGATGAACACGGTCGATAGAGACGTATCACACGAATGGGACGAGAAAAGGTCGAAGACGAAATGAAATAGAAGAGAGAGAGAGAGAGAGAGAGAGAGAGAGAGAGAGAGAGAGAGAGAACGAATAAGAAAGGCATAATCTGGAAATTCGGAGGAGCGAGGGGAAAATCGCAAAATTGGAAAAGCCCGGAAGACTTAATTTACGTTACGACACGGTGATATCTATGCTGGGTTTTTTATCGAACTTCTATCGGGCCGGTAGTATTTTGAGCGATCGGAGCCATTAAAATGCCAGCAGACAGCAGATGTTGATTAGCATAAAATATTGCTTGAAAGAATTTAAATAAATAATCCCGAGCAAAAGATTATCCCCAATAATAACCTCATAACTTGACGATACATCGACGGGAGAACTAAACTGTCCTATAATAACGTCAATCGAATGATCCAGCGACTACTCGACTTATAAGAATGTCACGCCGATATTAGCTGACAAAATTGCCCAAAATAGAACCGAACCGATAGTAACCTGCCGATTTAAGGGGATCGAACGATCAAAATAAAAATCCTAGAGAGAATCTCACGACACGCGAAAGACCGGATGAAATACCGCGGCACAGAGGGAAACGAACGTGCATATTCTCGGCGAAGAAGAGTGGAATTAAATAACCTGTTAATGACTCGATAATTAACGGTAGTACCCGACCATCCGTGCGTCGCGAATACGAAATTCGACGTAAAAGCCGTGCCGACGACGGGGAGACAACGGAGTCGTGCAATTGCGAGGGTAATTCGATCAATACGCGATGTTGATTTTCGCGACCGTGTGACTTTTCAGGAAAATACGTACTCCTGACGGTGGATGACGCGCACTCGCGCGCGAACACGCGAGGCACAAACGCACCGTTTGACACCTGGAAGAGCGTACTGCACCGACACACACGCCCGCCCGTCTTGGCACAATGGCCTCGTAAAGTCCCACTTTGTCCCCGGGATAATAAAGTTCCCGCGTGAGAGCGCGAAGGATCCTCCAGAAAGTCCTCGGGTGGTATTCCTTTGTTCGGTGCTTTGTGGTTACTCGACTCGGGGGGGTGGAGGAAACAGCGGCCAAAGCTTGTCACAACCCTCCGCGCGCACCCTCCTCGCCGCCCGAACCACCCGCCGCGTCTTACCCCGCCGCCGCCGCCCACGCCGCGCCGCCGGCCCTTCGCTATTCCCACCCTTCGTCGCGGCTTCCCGTTATTCCACTTTGTGAAGCGCGCCCCTCGATTTATCGCGGAATAAACAAGCGCTCCTACCCTAGCCCACCCTCCTCCCCTCCCCGCCGCCGCGCGACGTCCTGTAATTCGCGTTAAACTAGGACTGTCGCGACCCTCGGGAGATAGCGCATTGTAATTCGTAGGAAAATAGAGCCGGGTGTGTCGGAAAGAGGGTATCTCTCTCCCTCGAACTAAACGGGGAAGCGTCTAGTTCCTCGGGCACGGAGATTTTAGCGTTGCGCGAGTTTATTTATATCGAAGGTGATAATTAACGCAACTGATTAATGAACCTTGGGAGCGTTGGGAACAACAGATAATACGAAAATATTTATTGTTGTAGATACGAGGGAAAACTTCCGTGTTTTGAATCGAGATTCCTCATACTTTCTTATAATAGCTCGGATATTCTCTTTCAATACTATATAAAATTAAATTCTGCCCATTGTGTGTAGAACATTATACAGAACGTACGAATTTAATACAAATACACAAACTGTAATGTATACGAGCGAATTGTGAGGTGCTCGCGCGCGGCATTAAGTCATAAATTGCATTCGGCGTTTCTGAATTTCAGCCCTCGGGAGTTTCGCATTCTCAGATCGTAATAAAAATCTTCAAACTCTAATTCGCGCTTTCGCCGCGAAACTTTCCTCCCTTCGCGTCCTCGGAACCCGTTTACCTCTTTTCACCTCGCCTCAAAAAATTGCAGGGAAGAAAAAAAATATTCTCTCCTTCGCGGGAAGATTTTTCAGAAGATAAATTACGAAATTTCAGAAGAGGAGATCCTGACGTGCTTTAATTTCGCTCTCCTTCTCCCTGCCCATCGTCCGGACGTTATTTCACGATTTATCTCGAAAAAGGAATACGCGCGTCATATTTCCGCGTTAGACGAGCTCCTAATGTAAAACTGCCACGATGGGAATCCGGGTAAAGCGTCGTGAGCACGAAATAAAGATTTGCGCGAACGTCGAAACGATGGAATCCGGATTCACGAAACTTTTCGCGAATCAAGAGAGTGAGAGAGAGTGAAAGAGAGAGAGAGAGAAAGAGAGAGAGAGAGAGAGAGAGAGAGAAAGAGGGAGAAGTTTCCGCGTTTTCCGTCTTTGCGCGCGGAGATTTACAAGTCACGTACCGAGCGTCGTAAGCTTATAAATCTTTAATGCGCCGTCTTTCAGCGCGCGCCGGGAAATATTGCGCGAGCGATGAGAAAAATGTAGGTCAGAAGACGCGAAGAGCGGCGTGAGGATCCTTGAGATATATATATATATATACACATATATACACACACACACACATATATATACATACATAAGGAGCCACACAGGTACGAGGATCCGATTGTAACAGAAGTCTGAGGGCTGCGAGAAGAACGACGCGCACCGGGGCATGAAGAGGGTAAGCAGCGAGAATTTAAAGGGTATCAGAAACGAGTCAGGAGAGAAGGGGAGAAGGAGAGAAAGAGAAAAAGAGAAGAAGCTCAAAAGAGAGGAATTAAGGTCCCGATGTCCGAAGCATGTAAGGATTAGAGATTGCGAAAGTCCAAGAAGCTCTGAGGGATGCCGATGTGGAATTTTAGTATAAAGCTAATTCGCGAGCTTATTGGAATTTATACTGGCTTACGAGAAATCTCATCAATGTATCTTTTACTCCTTCATCTTCTGCATTCTCCCCTTGCATATATGCTTGTTATAGAATGATTCTAAAGTAATTCTTATTCGTAACTATCAACCTTTGCATCTACATTTGATTTTCATAAATGCTCGAGTTGTAAACAACTAAAATGTTCGCAAGATTTCCGCGATAAAAATACACGATAAAATCATTCATTTGCTTTTGTAAACTATACTTCAGAAAAGATTACATTTCAATACTTGATTATTAAGATATAAACATTTATTCTAATAATTGAAAATAAAATTTTGATGGAGAAGATGAAACGTTTAATAACTTTCGTGTTAAATTATATTCTTGTATTTATTTTAATCATCCCCCTCAATATAAAAATCTATAAAAATTTATAAAAATCTGGTCTAAAGCTTATATTTGATATCTGATATCATGAAAATTCATAAGATTTGTGGTCTATGAAATATTGAAAATGGCTAAGAAAAAGACACTCTCGCACTAAGGTGGATTTCAACAACTTGCATCACCCGATATACGTAAAACATATCGTATGTGTGAACAGGTTACCGCTATGTATCGCGCACGATAGCAGCGATAACAAAAGATGTCTACAAACGGGTACTTCAGGTATGAAGCGAATACTTTGCGCTAAAAGCAAAATGTCATTCGCATAATGCGGATGCTTCGGCTGACGGCCTTTGTGCCGAAAGCACTCGATTCGTTTTCATTCGCATTTATCACCTATCGAGTCGTACGCGAACAAAGGGGAAGCAAAATGCTCACAGAAAGCTGAAGAATGAGCAAAAGCATTTGTTCTCTATAAAAGAAGCTCAACTAAAAATAAATATACGTGAATATTCATTAGAAAAATATTAAAAAACGCAAGTGTGAACCAAAGAAACACCAAAGGAAAAGATACTTCTCGGCGCGACAAGAACTCTCGCACAAAAATTCGCAAGGATATTTTTTCTTTTAGCGGAATTAAATCGGGAATGCCCACATTTTTAAGTAGGTAAGAAATATTATAAGAATTGAAAAGAATAAAACAAAATCAAGGTTAAAATTGCTAAAGTAAAATTGAAGTTGGTAATCCCGGAAAGGTAATCTCGGAGATATAAGAATGTGTGTGTGTGTGTGTGTGTGTGTGTGTGTGTGTGTGTGTGTGCGCGCGACTTGTTTCCACATAAATCTCATTATAAATATCGTATTTAATCAAATGACCATAAGTAATCAATATTATTTTACGCATAATGTTAAACGAGAATTTTTCTATATCAGCAATAGTAAAAATACACAAAATTTTTAAGCAATATCTTATACACCAACTGAATGGGAAAAAGCTCGGGTGCAATATTTTCACTGAAACTAAACAAACGTGAATATTCATTGGAAAAATATGAAAAAACGCAAGTGTGAACCAAAATATGAATTTAGCAACTTATAAATTTAGATTGTGTTTCAACTCTTAAGTCAATTCCAACCAACAGATAAGTAACTTGCAAGTTAAAAAATCTTTAGAATATCTTGTCTACAAAAATTTCTTATTATCTTGAAAATTCTCAACAAATTTCAATACATGTGTCTCTTTATTACACGTACTTTCGCTACTTTTTACTGCTGCCTCTGCCTTAGTATTCGAATTTCAATCACGCTTTCATTATTTTATTACTGCTATATAGATCAGACCATTTTCTCATTTACATTTGTTTTACGTTTGTTACGCGACATCACACCTCAGCGCCCGAACTTTTGTTCCGCAAGGTGTACGGTATGGATCGGCAAAGGATCATAGTAAGTACTCACCATTCGATGCTCCTGTATCCCCTGAGGCAGCAGTGAAGGGCCTTGAACGCACCCACGTTGGCGTACTCCGTGGTAACGACCTCCTTCGTGAACGCCAAGCCACCCGGTAGATTGCCGAACTTGTACTTGGTGCAATAATCCTTCAGCTCGTTGCCGTGACCAATCGCCGACAGTATCGGGAGCGCGACGACGATCCGCAACGCGACCGACATTTTCATTTTCCCGTCCGTTATTCGCGTGCCGCACGATACGCCTAATTAATCACAGTCCGGCGGCACTGCTGTATCTCGTGCGGTTCGGCTGCCTCGATCGACGATGACAACAACGACCGTCCTTCATTACAAACCAAACAAACACTGTCCCCGAGCGTCGACCGGTCGCCGCGCGCTTCACGCTCTCGAATCTCACAACGGGACGCCAAGTTTTCGTCCGGGTGAGCGAGTGAGAAAGAGCAAGAGTGTAGGAAAGACGGTCGACGATTTTCGCCAATTCGAGACACTTCGGTCGTGTCAAAAGACTAACGGTTAACACGTTGGCAGTCCCACACGTTGCGCGTCGCGCTCTGCAAGATTTACCGCCAAGATTACGTCGGATTCACCGTTCACACAGTTCTCACGATGACTCATCGCACCAACATGCCATCGTATTTCGCGATTTGCGCCTTTCGACATCCGCGACAACGCCACTCGCCGTCGCCGTCGTCGTCGTAATGATGATGATGATGATGATGATGATAATGGTGGTGGCGGAAAACTCACGACAGGCCGCCGCGTCATGCGGCGAATCTCGCCCGGCACGACAAGGCGCGAGAATGGACGTGAACTCCGATAAGAAAGTATAGGTTATTTCGCTGCGTGAGACTTGTGGAAATCGAGCATTCACCTGTCGTCGAATCGGACGTGCAGCGTGCACGCTGCCAATCGGAGTGCGAGATGCTCGTACTACGGTGTCAAGTTATTGGCGGCGCGCGTATACTTTACTCTCGCGATTCAAACTCCGCGCGCGACGATCGCGATTCAAATTCCGCGAAAACACGGGACGCCATATTGCAGCTGGTAAATAATACTCGGACAAGCGTACACGGGCAGAGTTCACTTTCTCCCACGACACTCACCACCGGGCGGCGGGAGGATAATATCGGCTGTTTGCCATCAAACACGGCGCTTTGCAAGGCGCATTTACCTGGGAACGCCAAACACTTGGCGGAGCACGTCAGCGAGCGAGTGTTGCTGCTCTCTCTCGCTCTCACTCTCGCTTCTTGTCAGTCTCAACTGTCCGTCTCTCTCTCTCGTTCTTGCTCTCGGTTTCACGGCTCCGACTCCCGCTGTATCTTCTTCCGAGAGACGAGGTTCCCCGGTACGGTTAATATTTACACGAAGTCAGTCGTACAGACACGACGTGTATTAACGAACACGTGACGGCAAAACTGCTCTTCATCCTGTCGTGCGACAATGAAGGGAAACAGAGCGTAGAGACACCGCGCGATGCGATATATCGTACTGAGACATACCAAACTCTGCGGCCTCCGGCGACTCACTGACGCGCGCAGCGTACTTCCCCCACCGTTTTAAACGAGCCGCCTGTTGCCTCGCGCCACTTCGGCCGATTCCGCCGCCGCTCGACTTCGCGCCGCCGGCCGGCGGCGCGTGTTTACAGACGGCGTACGACGCGACAACCAAGCTCCGGTGACTTTGTTCTCTGTGAATAAACAAACGAACTTTCGCATTCTTCTCGGAAAACTAGATCGGACATGTATAACTGAGAGATAATCAATCTAAACACTTCCTAGGCAATGAGGATGTTTCGCAAAAGCACGCGCGTCGTGCAGACGATTTCGTTCCAATCATGAACGGCAGATTTCTCATGGACACTACTCAATGCTAGTATTATTCGCTAGACTGTCAATGAGAGCTTTTAAATTTGATTCTTTTGTATTTTTAAGTCTTGATCAAATTTAAAAATATACAACAACCAAATTCAAGAGCTAACGTTCGCTAAGCGTTCAACATGATTATATTATTGAATGCATACTTCGCGCGGCTTATCAGCATATTCTATTTAATTATAACTTCATATCAGTTTTAATTAACAAGTTGCGTTTGCGTTCTAATTACATACTGCGATTTTCTAATAAGAAGGGGCGGATTGATAAAATGCCGTTGAAACTGCCGTTCTCACGAATAAGCAAATCGATGGTAGTTGTGAAACAAATTGAACATAAACTCTAGTAAAATCTAGTTTGCAATCTATTTCTTTGAAAGCTATTATTGCAAGATATTCTGTCTGGTGATGATATAAAATCTTGATTTTCTAATGGCTGAGTTTCTACAGTCTTGTAAAGCCAAAATATACAATTAATTATAGGAAACCGAGAGGATAGAAGCAAAACATTCGTCCATGAATTGCATTGTCTAATAGAAGAAAAGTGAAATTTTAAATACGAAACTAGTAGTAGTGAAAAATCTCTGTCGGAGAAAACCGTTTTCTTTAATCTTACACATTTCTTTGATTCTTTTTATCAACCGCAATACTATGTTTGTAAATAGACTACGTTTAAAGACAACAGTAAATAACTGTTCTCGACTTTTAAATTTCTCGACTGTTTAAATTTCTCTTTTTTTATCAATTCTATGCAATAAAAACTTTTAAATTATTACATGTATTAAAGAAGACATATTCTTCACTGAAATAAGCAAGCTCTGAACACGCATTGAAGTCTTAAATGTAACTTAAATACAATTTGCAACATCCATCATGCCAAGGTATAAATTTTCTTTACACAATTATGTAATAATTACGTAATTTCGTAATTACATTTTCTCGATGAATCACAAAAACATACATTTCATAAACAACGTACAGTGTCTCGTAAGAGGATATAATGCGTCAGCGGAAACGTGGCTCTTCGAGACACCCGGTACAAGGCGACATAATACCGCGTGAGATGCCGGGATACTGGCGGAGGAACGCGCGTTGTCAGGCCTGAAGAAGCACGATCTCGGCCCTTCCATTCGACGAAATCTCCTTCGCGCTCTCGGCGCGATTAGACAGTCTGGTGTACTCGTTGCGCATTTGCAACATGCACTCTGCTGTCGCCAGGGTTGCATTCTGAGAACCGTTGCGGTCATTTCTCCTCGTCTCCGTTCCCCGCGACACAACGTAAAGTACGCGCTGCAACAACGACAGCGATGTCAGCGGATTGTATATCGACGTGTTTCCAAGTGCGAATAGCGAGTATTTTATTTTATTTTCTGTTCCTCGCGAAAGCATTATCTATCGACTTTTTTGCCGTGATCTACCCGCACCTGATAAGCAGACTCTTATCGATATTACGGCAGAATATGAGACGTTAAAGTTAGATTCGAAATAACAATGAAATACGATTGAAATCCAAACAACGTCAGTGTGAATTCTTCTCTGAAAAATTCCATTCGGGCATTTCGTATTTTGAAAATTCTCTCCGCTAATATTGTCTTAATTCTCGTTCAATCCACATGTTCCTGTTTTACTTTTTCATTCTTGTTTTCCGCAAAATTTTCGGCATGTGATTTAATCCTGTCTTTAAATCCTGTAAATAAAACGCATGAAATTAAAATATATTATCTTCGCTTGCGCACGCGTCGCTTATTGTCTCTACAATACTCAGAGATCTCACGTTCTAGCTAACTGCAAACGAGTGAATTTGATTGACAAGACGTATTGTATTTAATTAATGTCGCAAGGAACCATCGACATCGTAAATAAATCTATTTTACTATAAATAAGCGTGATTAATGATCTCATAAATAAATTTTGCACATGCGACGCCTGATAATGACGCAGCAAGACATTTAGTATTCATACGGAGAAGGTGACTCATAATCCTACCTACCTACCGCGCCGTAATATAACGGGTGGCAAAAGGATCGCGAACATCTGATGCCGTGTAATAATGAGTATCCGAGCGGAAAAGCCCAGCCTGTTTGCGACCATTAATCAAGTATTTCATCTTTGAACGAAAAGCAAAGTCTATACCATGTCCTGGATGAATGTACCGAGTATTCTTTCAGCCGTGTCAAATTATCATCTTTCGAAATGTTTCTCTCGTAAACGATCTGCGGTGCAAATAATTACAATATTATAACAGATCGTAAAGTAGCTTCTCGGAATTATGCATGTAAAACAGTCTCGCATAATTCAAGAAATTGCAATCTTCTAGTTGCAAAACAAACGCCAATAGCTTTCCGAGAAATTGATTTGCACAGTATCGAGTTACGCATACGCATTTTTTCCTCTCGTCTCTTTAATCGCGTCTTGATAATTTCGTTAGATCAAAATTTTTTTTCATTTGTCTCTCCGTGAAACTTATCGTAAGATATCACAGTTTACGATCAATGAACTCTATGTTACACCAAATAGATTAAACAAATAATTTTTGATGTTAATAATTTTTACATTTAATGATTCGCGATATCACCATCATCTAGCGGATGATCGTACGAGTTAACGGAAGCGCAAAAGCCTCAATTATTAACATACGTAAAAATAGGAATTGATCAATGTTAATAAAGGAACCGCGTTTATCGACAAATGACATCTAAAAATAAAACCACTCTTAGATCTTGGCGTAAATTCGACGATAAGTACACGTCGCATATTCAAAGTATATACCAAAATCATAGCATTTTTGGTTTCAGGTGGATGTGGTATTTATAGGTAACACATATAATTATATAATTGATTACATAATATAAATTGTCCTCAATATAAATCGATTTATATCATTACATAATATATATTACACAAATCGATTATACATATTACATAATATATTACATAATATATTATTACATTATACTGTGTTATATATTACATAATATAAATCGACTTTACATCGATCAATATCTCGGAATTTACTATATGAATCTAATTTATTATTCCTTTGCACCACTAATTATGGCAAAATCTATTCAATCATATAGTTACATCATTTGGCCTCTGTCACTCGCGTCAAGCCGGAATTATCAAGTAATGCCTGTGGACTTGGATCTCTGCCTCTGAATTTCCTGAAAATCTCAGCGGCAGGGTAATTGCCACCTAGAGCCAAGAATGTATTGCGAAATCTCGCACCTATTTCTTGTTGCTTTGACTTGTCAAACTTGACCTCCTGAAATGCTGTGTACAAGTCGGCGGCTATCATTTGCGACCAGGTCTTGCTGCAAATTAACAATCCTTCGAGTGTTTTAACCGACGTAACCGTACTTAAATACAATCATTATAAACGTTAATCATAATCATAAAAAGCACATAATCGTTAAATAAACACATAAGTAACAGTAATGTTAATAACGATAAACGGTAAAAAAACTTACTGAAGCACGGAGATTAAATACCGATCCCGAGAATGTTATATCCACACAAGGCAAATATTTATGACAACTTATGGAAACAGATTTCTTACCTAAAATATGCAGCTGCCCAACTGCCACTCCAGATGGCCTCGAAAGAGCAGACATGGACGTCTCTTCTCTCCAGTGGTAACGCAAAGTACTTCGGCCACAATTTTTTCATTATGGGTACCCAAAATGTTTCACTGTAATATTTTCAACATTTAAACACTTGTAATTAGCTGTAATTCAATATGAGTCACATCTGTTCAAAGTATAGGATAATTGAATTACGCTTAGCAGAAATTAAAAACAAAAATGTTTCATTTTTGTATTTCATTAAATTATCGAATTGAATTTAAAGTTAAGATTTTCCATATTTACCTGGAATGCAACTCTAGATCCAATTGCGAGAGATAAAGCTCCTTACACAGCTTGTAGCCGGCGAGATGTGATCTCATTTTCTTAATATCCTCAACAATCTCCATGGGCAATGGTTCTTTTGTTTCGTAATGCTCGGAGATCTTGCGTAGCACAAACGGCTCATACAACCTGTCGATGAAAATACATGAGATAAAATATACATTGAAATAATTTATCATAGACGCATCGAATCAATTCGTTAATTTTACATGCTCGTATGATTTTATTTCGTACCAATTTTCCATAAAGTAGTCGCAAATAAATACCGCATCCCAATCCACGAACGATAATCCGGCGATGTCCGAATACTCGACTGTAGTTAGTAAATGCTGCAGAGCATGTCCGAACTACAATGTTCAAAAAAGCGTGAAATTTAATTAGTTAATTAATTAAGCATATGAATGCCTAATTTTGATATAATATTTACTATGTGATATAATATGAACTGAATATGAAATTACATTAATATCGACCAATTAATTAAGTATATTAACTATATTTAACAATTAAATATATATACAAACTAAATTTATCAATTATAACTTTTTAGAAGTAAGATATAAGATACCTACCTTCTGAAAGAGAATTTGCACGTCCTTGAAAGAGAGCAACGAGGGTTTGTCGCCCATCGGTGGCGGAAAATTGAAAATCAAAGCAACTAGTGGATTGCTATCGCAAATTTTGCTCTTGCTCTTAATCGTGGATACCCATCCTGAGTCCTGCTCCTTGCGAAACTTATCTTCGCCTCTGGCGTAGGGGTCCAGATAGAAGTTTGCCATAGGAACAGTGCTAGATACATTCAAGTCAAACACGTCGAAGAACCGAACATCCTTATGCCAGATATCTGCCTTTTTATTTTCGACAATTTTCACATTGAAAAGCGTCTCGATATGTTCAAATAAGCCCGACAAAACGGTTGACAATGGGAAGTACGGCCTCAAAACACTATCTTCACAGCTGGAGAAAAGATATATAAATATAAATATAAATATATATATATATATATATATATATATATAATCGATAACAAGACTATTTACATTATCGTACTGTACATAATAATTATACATAATTTAAATTTAAGGTATAAGAAAAAAAGACAATTATATTATGTATCATTGTATCTTTTTCGAAATCATGCAATTTTATAAAATATCTAATTATTAATGTGATAAATAAATTTCTTAATCAATATAATAAAATATCTTATTTAAATGACACTTAAAAGTTATATGATATAGAACTTTTTATAAATATTTTTTTAAAGAATCTCTATATTGATACCGATTTACTTACTTATATAAAAAGCGACATTGTTTTCTGCTCCAGTATGCCACATCCCACACCCTTATAATATCTGTAAAGCCTCTATCCTTCGCAAAGTCTGTTAAATTTGCAATTTCTCGATCCTGTATAGGTCGCGCTTCGATAAAATATGAAACGATTATTATTAAAATATTAATCGGTCAATTAAGAATCAAGAATATCTCATTGTTAATAGATATAATAGATTAATATGTTAGATATGTTAGATATAATAAATATATCATAGTGTTATCTATCAAAAAGTGTATTGTACTTCTGTTATGATAAAATTGATATATTTATCTTTCATGACAATATAGTGCTAAAGAAAATCTTACCAGTACTTCGAAGAGTTTCCAATACGTTCTGCAAATTCTCCAAATTGCCAGCCATTTTCGTCTGCATACTCATCTCCGCGAAATGCTTGTATCCTAAACGCTGCGCTTGCTCGTTTCTTCTGCCTCGTATTTCTTCCAAAGTTACACTGGCCTGAACAGATTTTTCTTGATACGTGGAGCACCGAGTGACGTCGGCATCCCAGATTGTCGCCCTCAATTTACGATCAGGACAATGCTCTATAGATACAAGGAGAATTAATAAATGAAATTAAATATCAAGTGGTAGACAAGACAAAGCACTATCATTCAATTAACATATTCACGGAAATATAAAAAATACATGCCCATAAACGGTTCCATGATGTATGGTTTTAAGGTAATCTTCCATGGGCCTAAGAGAAACTGCTTGGGATCAAGTGCAATGGTTTTAAGAAAATCCTCTGGGAAGTCTTGTATGACGTCTTCATTTTGTATCGTGAGACTATAAACTCTTGTAACAGCCTAACAAAATCAATTTTAATGAAAATGGTTGCTAGACTTCTTCCAAAACATAGTTATATACATTGTAGACTTGAAAATAACATTACTATATTTATATATTTTATATTATAATTATGGGTACATTATAATTATGGATACAAACCTCATATTTTCCCTTATATTCCTTGACTTTGCGCCCTATATAATCCATATCATCTACAAACAGCTCATAGTCTTCACCTTTGAGTTGCAAACCATTTAATGTCCCTTCTAGTACATACTTGCTCAATACTCGTTTCTGGGAGTGCGTTAATTTTATGTCTTTATTCTCCAGGGCTTCCTTAAATACTCTATAGAATGATGCATTGTTAAATTTGCTAACTGCAGCTCTTGATGCACGCTCATGAATAAATACATAAGATTTTGTGGGCATCACACTTTGATTGCCAAAATATAAAGTCTTTGCTATGCCCCATGTAGTCTCTAAAGACAAGTATGCATCTTCAATTGTATGCAGTAAATCATTAAATATATCTAGATCTTTTGTTGCTACAAAAAATGATCAAAATTAGAGATTAAACAGAAATTATATTTTCTTTTTATTTAAAATGATATGATTATATTATTTTTATTACTTGGTTACTAACATAAAAAATATAAAAAAGATATTTTATATATAATATACTATATTTAAAATGAATATTTTTATTAACTTTGAAATAAAATATATTGATAAGTAGATAATCCAGTAAAATAATCATTGATTATTTTTAATTAATTATATATTATTTTATCTTGATATTATATACCTACATTCTATAACTTCTGCTAAGCTTTTCATCTTTTCTTCGAATTCTACAGTTTGCCTCCCAATAGCAGCAATACATTTTTCAATTGTAATAGTATTAAATTCAGGCAAATTGTTATTTTTTAACAATGGATTCTTCTCAGATGATTCATCGCCTATCTCTGGTAATCTTGACACAAAGAATAAATATTTTTAAGTTATATAAATTATATAGTATACATATGAACATAAATTCAATGACAAAGAAATTAGATGATAACATAAGATAAGGAAAAATATAAATGAGTAGAAAAAATATATATAATACTTTATAAATTAAAAAATTTTGTTTTATAAATTAACATAGTGTATGTAAATATATCAATATAAAAAAATAATGTAAAGAAATATACAAATTATATAAAATCGTACAAATTATACAATAACTAAATCTGATGCAAGAGATATATATAAGATGACAAATATACGCAAATAAACATTTAAAAATAAAGTTAGAGTTTTGCACAGTACAAATAGTGCATAAAATATATTAAAATTGAAGCTGATATTACGGAATAATAACAATTATATAAATACTACGAAGACTTTCGCATATAATAATAAAGGAAATGTAAAAATATCAATTGTAGAAAATATATATTTAAATGGAACCTAACCTCTACACAGAAAGAGAGAGAGAATCACGAGAGCGAACTTACAAGACTATGTATCCATGTCGTTTAGGTATTTTCAGAAAACTCTGCCGCGTTGATATAATTCTTCTCACACAGAAGGACACTGCCATTTTGCCATGCACATGAAAGTATTTTATAAACTAATCTCAAAAATTCATTATATTACTTTATCAAAAAGGATCGACCGCTCTGAAGTTTACGCAGCTAGGGATCCCCATAACTAACATTTGTTCGTTTCTTCTATACTGGCTGTACTGGTTAATTTGAAAGAATATAAATCAGGAAAATATAGGAAAGTTTAATAAGAGACGAATTGGAAAATATTATTGTAAATGAAGAAAAAATATTTTCTTACTTGTATTTTCGAAAATAATAATCAGTAGAATAACCATGTCGACATCATGGCGTTAAAAAAAATATTAGAACGTTTAGGATGGATTCGGAGAGATATTATTAGTGCTACCAACACAGACACTAGTAAAACTGTCGTGGAACTAATAGCGCGATAGCGATAGCGAACTTCGCGAACAGCAAAGAGTAGCATTTACATTACCGCGTTATAATGTTATTTTCGCAATTTAAACATCTCTGCAGTTAACATTACTCGAAGATTTATTTAAACGCAATGATTCGTAACATACATAAATGATAGTAAAATAAATAAATTGTACCACTACCAGTACTGTTTGACAATTATGTGTAGTGACAAATGTACAGTTCACAGCGTTTCGGTTGTTCACGGAAGGAATAACGTTTACAGCGTGTAATTATAGCATGCAACGCTATCATTAATGACGCTATCATTAATGATGGCAATTATTAGCGTTATCATCTACCTTCACAAATTGGGCGAAATCTATAGCTCTAAATAGCTCTAACGTCTTCCCGAACGCACCCTCAGTCTACACTTTTTGAATCAGTGCAGCCAGTACAAAGAAAAAGAACAAACCTCTCATGTCGCGACTAATCGCTGTTTACAACTGCATCACTGACAGTTAATCGGAGTCCCAGATCACGCTTTTTATAACGCGAAGAATATTAATGATTAACGGGAATCTAATACGCATATATGAAGCAATACATTTGCATCAAATCGCACATTCCTGCATAATTACGTTACGTACGTAACATTTTTAATTCCTTCATTGGATTCCTTTTCTCATTGTAGAGCAGCATATCATCGAATAATGCGTTTGAGAAGTGAGACTTTGTGACACGTTTAAACAGATTGAGATAAACTTGCACGCGTTCCGAGCAATTATGGACCGAAGCGCAAAGCTAACCGCATCGTTGATTGATGTGTGTATCGAAAGGTGAGGAACCACTTTCAACTTGGTCATTCAACCTTATATTTTTATCGTATCTTTGACGAAACGTATGCCCAAAGCAATAAACTATAATTTTCTTATAATCTCATGTATCAATTTTCACTTTCAAGCACGTCACAAGCCAGAGACGACTCGTTGATGTATCGTGAATGTTAGAAAAGCTCAACAAACATGGATATTATTAACATAGATGACGTGGAGACTGGAATGCGTTCTTCCAAGAGTTCGGGAATACCGTTCAATTGTATCAGCTCAAACTCGATATGCTATGTGGCAATTACAATTGCGACTCTGGCCTTTCTTGGTGCAATAGTCTTCGTCTGCAGGGACTATATCAAAGTACTCCTCTACTGGATTGAGCATCAGAATGCTTGGATCATCACAGTGATTTTCATAGCTCTGTTCACAGTAGTCTCGTTCCCGATCGTAATTGGTTATCTGTTCCTCATCGTCGCCAGCGGTTACTTGTTTGGCGTGGTGCGCGGCATGATGATTGTGATACTCTCTGCCAATCTCGGCATAGCTATAGCTCATTTCACTCTGGGCTTGCTCTCTACAAAGTTACCCATAGGCGCTCTTCTGCAGAGTGACACAGCCAGAGCAATACTCCGTGTTATCTCTGGACCTCAGGCTTTTAAGATTGTGCTATTTGCACGATTAACGCCAATTCCATTTGGTCTTCAGAATACTATCTTTGCGGTATGTATATTTCATATATTAAATAATTTCGGTCACAAGTCAAATCGTATCTTTATATATAACCAATATATATACATATACATGCTTATATAATATGTACATATATATATATATATATATGTTTGTGTGTGATTAGGTCAGTAATATAGGTGGTTTTCATTACCACATAGCGAGCGCGATCGGCTTGCTGCCTGCCCAGCTGGTCAACGTTTATTTGGGCAGCAGCCTGAGATCCATGCAGGATGTTTTGGAAGATAGGTCCACGGCAGCAACTGGCTATATAGTCTTTTGCTTCCAGGTACATTGTGTTCTTATTAACTTTCGCGAGTTAAGTTAGTGGTAATAAAATCTCTGTTCTCTTTTGCAGATATTAGTAGGAGTCTCACTAATGGTATATATTGTACAGAAGGCGCGAAAGGAGCTACAGCTAACTCTGTTCGAAGCCGACCTTGCGTCCATGTCCAATTCTTCTCATTATCTGATCGATGGTTTACCAGATTCCAAGTTAATCTTAACAAACTTAATCGCGTAATATTTCTGAATATCTAAGCAATATGACGGTCGCTCGTAATTTCGCTATGAACGACAGCCGATGTTCTTTTTCTCAATTTCTTACGATATCTTACGATATTCGTGTTATTTTTTATTGTTTAATCTAATATAAGCTTCTTCCCATAATATTTCCAGAAATGAGTGTCTCGCTAACTTATTTAGTGGTGCTTTTGAGAATTTAGGCTTTCGAATGTGATATGTACAACAATCTCATATCAGAGATAACACATGTCTTACCAAAGTTAATATACTTTAGAAACAGAAAATAGAAAACACTGAATAGTGCACGTTACTGTGAAAGAATGCACGTATATTTTGATAAAAATGATGAATGGTGAAACACAAGGCGACGGATCAGCGGATCAGTAATATAAAGCTTCCTTGCAAGAACAATTACTATAATTTATATACATATATGTTAATAATAGAGACTGAGAATTTATACTTTTTACATGTTATCGATTGTTCAATCTTCCGTTCTAAATGTGGACGTTGTGTCGATATCGAACGATATTGATGTTCAATGCATTTGTCCGTCTTCTCTTATGTGTATATATTGTATACATTATATATATATAACAGATTATATATATATAATCTATTATAAAGATAGTTATCTGTGTATATGATAATCTTAGAGAAAATGCATTTCTCTTGATAATGGTGATAAATAAAATTTGGCCTTCCAACTGAATTTGCCCAAATAAGTAAATAAGTTCCAAACTCGTAGTTTTCCATATATTTTTTATAAACTTTTATTATCTGACTAGAACTTCGGATATCATTCGTCGTTTTCGTGCCTCGCAGCTCGAAGGATTGATTTTGTGTATTCTTGTGTGTGTGTGTGTGTATGTGGGTGTGCGTGTAGATACGTACGTGTGTGTTGCGTGTAACACAGTTATTTCCTTTGAGCTTCGAGGCAAGTCTGGTTTTATCTGGTATATCTGAGGAATGGCGGCATTGTGTTGATTTATTCTAGCGAAAGCTTCATACACTTGTCTCTCTATACTTCGGTCATTCGTCTCTCTACATATCTCTCGCTCTCTCGTATCTTTTTGTACAATTCCATTATCTAACTTAGTACGTAATTGGAATCACATTATAAAAATCTTTGACGTTCCTTAAATCGTTACAATTATATGTACAAAGACACGCCTCTGGGATTTCTCAGCGGGTGCAATTTTGTTTCACCTACGCTCTGCAATGCATCTGCATATAATCGTCATTATATTCTCGCTTATACTTATCTCTTTCTTATTTCGTAACTTCCTACGCGAGAGACTGATTGCAGTTTTAGTGCAACACATCGCTATATACAAAATATCGGCCGTCAAACGGTAAAACGAGCGCACCGTAAGGCAATTACGATGGAAAGGAAAATCATGATAGCTGAAATATTATATTATATTTACATAGTGACGCAAACTCAGAATTCCCGAAGTATGCCGTAACTTGTGCGTAATTTCTATTGTGAAATATGTCGTAAATTAATGAATGTTGTTTATAACTGATAGGTGTGTAAAAATATATGTAGGAGAGAGGGGAGAAAAAAAAAGCTAGAAACATCATAAGAAATCGAAAAGGATTCAACTGCAACGTATCAGCTCGCAGTTAATACTTGCAGATGTAATACATTTTCAGATTCCATGTTTCATGCTTATTGTTAGAAGGAATTTCTGATGAGCGAACTTAATATCAAATTGCAAACGAAAAAGATAATGATAATTAGAACTATTGGTCGATTAAAAAGACATTTCATAAGAGAGAGAAAGGATCGACGGAACTGGGCGATATACATATGCACTGTTACCAGTTTGCCTCCACGAACATTATTAGACATAGCAATAAAATTCTTCTTTCGCAAATTTCCATCTGAAGAATTTGGCTGGCAAAGGGTTGTCTTATCGAAAGCTTCGTTGAAAATGGAAAAAAATTTGCTATGTTTTTGTAGTTCGTGATGGCTTGTAACACTCCACACGGATACAATTGCCCTCTCGATGTCACAAATTCTCTCAGCGCATTATTATCTAGTCTTACCTCAATAGTTCTTTCGATTTGTTCGATGAATATATATATTACTTTAGCAAACATAACAATAACTTCATGGCCGCGTTATAAACATATAAGTTACAGAATATAAGAGAGATTATAAAACCGATACAACTACTTATGCATTAGCTAACCAGTCAATGGTTAGAAAGCTATCGATATCACAAAGTTCATAGAAGAAGAAAGTCGATCTCAGATAATAATAGATAAAGTAACATATAGATTCTTTGTCCGGAAACTTTTATCCTCGAACAAACGCGATTTGCGAGAAAAAGAAAAAATCTAACAATAATATTGCGAATACATACACGTATACATAATAACGAAATAAATAAAATCATGTGAAAACAGTGGGCTGTCAAATAGAATATGAAAAATAACATTAACTAAACATCGTCTAGTTAACTTAATTAAGCCGTTTCCCGCGATTAGTAGTGAATCCAAAATAGAAAATTAATAAAAATAAAAAGCAAGTCATATCGTGACAAAGCTATCTTTAATCTTAAACAAAAATATAAGATCGCTTGGCAACAAGTGCTTTTGTCGGCAAGTGGCCGAAAATAATAAAAACAGAATAGAAGATGCAACATACGTCAGAACAATCCGTCGTCTCGCAGCTGCTGTTGCATTATAACGGCAAGAGATCGATCAGGTTTGCCCGCGGCTGGGCCAACGACTCAGGAAAGAATTTCGCAAGTTCGTCGTACAGTTCGGTTCTCAAATTATGTACGTTACGTGACTTCATACACTGTTGTTGCATCACGCCAGTGGCCAGATTACTCAGGATGTCGTTAGATGTATCCGGATAGGAAGTATTCACCAATGCAACGTTCCGCTCTCGGAATAAAACTGAAGTCAACGATTGAAACTGGAAAATAAGAAAACTCGTGTGACGTTCATCGTAATGTAAAACGTGTCAGGCATTACCACTACTCGACAAGGTAATTCTTGAAATTCAAAAGTCAAACTAAAAAATTTCAAGAATTAAAAGATTCTCATCAATATATTGACTGATTTTATATGTGGATAGACATATAAATATAACTATATATTTTATGTGTGTTAGAACTTTTTTCTTTCCTTTTTTTTTTTGAGACGTATTTCTTACATTTCAACTTGTGATTCTACAAATATCGAAGATTAATGAATGTTGATGCGGACTATTCCGCTTAAAATAATTCCATTACCTCTCGAAACACTAACACGATCTCGTAAATTATTTCGTATATAGATTTATGAATATTATATTGTTTTTCATATATAAATATTTATAAATATTACATTGTTTCGTATATATAAATATTTATAAATATTACATTGTTTCGTATATATAAATATTTACATATAATTACCTCTTTCGTTTGTTGCGCATCATTGTGATCGATAATCTCAAAGACTCTCGTCTGTAAATATTCGAGGGCTTCTATGCTGTTGCTCAGAGCAAGTTCCTGAAATTTGTGCTTCCTGATAATCAGCTTACACTTCTTCAGGATCTGTTCGTGCGTAGGACGGCGTAGCTCCAATTGCCAAAAATCGTCGAGTCTCAGGTTTGGAAAACAAGATCTGCCTGGATTACCACCAAATAGAAAATGAACCTATCGAGAAGACATCATACATTAGCATTCTGACTATTAAAAAATACCTCGGCTCAATGCCGTACAACAAATTTGTAGGAGTTTACCTTCCTAGTATGATCGTAAACAATCTGATGCGCGAATCGCGGGCACGGTTCGTAATCTTGCATCTTGCTCCAATACTTCTCGCCGGCGTTCTCGTTGCGGTATATGCAAGTCCATTTACTGCTCTGGATATTATATACCCAAAAGGAATTTTGCACATTATCGTCTCTCTTATCTTTGTCCTTGCTCAGACCCTACGAATACATTCACGTTAACATTCTAATGCTCATTGTATACATGTTTAATGACCGAGCGATACACACCGACAGCACGTAAATCTCGCCAAGCTTGGGATCGATAGTCGCTCTTTGTGTGTATCCAGCTGCCGGTACATGATTAGAGTCCTTCGTGCTAAACTCGCTCGGGCTTATAAACTCGATTTGATGCGTGTCCACTTCGTAAGTGAAAAAATCACTCAGATATTCTTTGCCTCGTTGGCCCGCGAATACGTATAATTTTCTCGACCCCTGAAAGAACCACAAGTATCTCTCATCGTGCTTACTCGGACATTTTTATAGCTCGAAAGATTAGAAAACGAGAATAACACGACGAAACGGAGGAGATACTAACCGGATGAAACAGCATGGAGTGACCAGCTCGAGATCGGTAGCCTGGTACGTCACGTGAGCTCTTATCAGCAGTATCACAGGCGAGCTTGTCCCAAGTTCCAGTCGGCACATGATAAGAATACAATCCCGAGAAAACTGGTTCTGATGATGTATGCATTATACTATGATCTTCTGGACTATAATTCGAAGAAATAATCAATTGGTTCGTGCAATAAGTAATTTCGGATGCGAAATCCAGACCAATGAATGCGAGGGATGACAGAGAGAATCGTAGAGATCAAAACGAATCGATTTCCTTATTTTGGAGGAATTCAAAACCATCCTTTTCGGCAGTGATTTTAATCTATCAAAATTGTCTTTCGAATATTCGAAATAGCCGCAATTTTATCAGAAACGTAAACGGTACCATTCTCGTGTAACTTACTTCGACGGAGTAACCAACACTCGTCCACCAAAAACATAGATGGTACGTTTTTCTACGTCCATCGTCATCTGATGGTCGAATATCAGCTGAGGTCCACCCACGGCTCCCGTGTCTTCTGTGATCAACGTCCACTTGTTGGACTCGATGTCGTAAACATAAAAGTCGCTTCTTAGATTTTCGCAGGTTCTGAATTGCGTGTCCAAGTACCTTCCAAGTGTGAACAGTTGCCGTCTTTTCGGGTCTAGGCACATTTTATGGCACGAGCGTGCGCATGGACCACCCTAAAAATGCCCGTTATATGTTACATGTAATAATTTATTACATAATTATAACTATCATATAACAATACCATTTGTGTAAATTTTATATTTGCCAATTCGCATATAATTATATAATTAAATCATTATATAATTATAGATATACACGTTACATGTATATCCCTTGGAAGAAAAAAGTTAATTTCTTTATTCAGCTTCCAGTCACAAACTCTTTAGAATTTATATACAATTCATAAAATTTTCAAATCTAAAAATTCTCTAAATTATGTAATTGCGTTTAATTTGGTTTTTTACCAATGGAATATGTTAGCAGTTAATTGATATAGTACAATCTTACGCGATTTTTATAATTGAAACCTCGGAATATTTTTCTTCCAAAAAGCGTAGATACACGACAATACACCAACCACTGCTTCAGTATCCTTGCATATGAGCGTCCATTTGCTGACCGCAATATCGTACGACCACAAGTCGGAAAGATCTTGGTTGCCGTCCCATCCGCCAAAAAGATAGAGTACCTCGGCCGTAGGATCAAGCACCATTTGATGACCTCCTCGCATCCCAGGCTTGGGATCGCTGGAAGTTATCTTCGTCCAACTTGCTCTATAAGTTTGAGCATTGATATAATCGTTTAAGAGCCCCACTAAAAAGCGCATTCAATGTATAAGCGTTACGGCTGCAGGTCAAGTTCAAAGAAGGTATGTGTGACAAAGGGACTTACCCATGACCGCATTATTGATGAAACGTTCTGCCTGTAAATGGTCGCCCTTTACGACTAGCAGATCATACAATGTCGATAATCGTGAATCTTCCAAATGAACCCCAGTGACTTTTTGCAAAGTCTCCACAATTTCTGGTTGTTCCAATCGTCGAAAATGTTTCATGCATAGTCTTATTATTTCCCTTTGTCGGTACTGCAATAACACAACCACATGTATATCATCTTTGTCTTATAGCTGGAAATATTCTGCTGGTTTTAACATCACAAAAATCTTACCATGTTAACCCATTCCAAGCAAGGTTTTACAATCATAGATTCGTCAGTGCCGACTAACTTGACATGCCATATAGAAAAATTAAAACTAGAACCCCATGATAGCAACGGAAGGATTTTGATATATCGGAGAGGCAAAAAATTTTCTTCAGATCCAACAGTGTGTTTAAGTTCGAATATTTCTGGCGTGGAATCATTCCTCAATCCACTGTAAATCCAAAATGTTTTAATATGTGTAGACCAGACAACAGAGAAAAAGTAACTCATTAATCCAGATAATCCAGAATAATCGACAAACCTATCAAGAAGCTCCGTCATATTTTCAATATCCAATCCACCATACACTTTAAATTTCTTCATGTTACATACATGGCTTTTCTCGTATTTGCCGAAAATAATAGATTTGACGATAGAAGGACGTTGCAGTTTGAGAATAATATACTGAAATACATGATCATACAAGGTAAACAACAAAATGCGAGAAAAGAGAAATTTGAGCACAATCGTGTACAGCAATCTTTACCTGCGGGTGACAATCAAGTTCAGAGGACCAACGTGATGTCTGATCCGACGGTTTGTCGACGAGAATATTCCTGAAACATAAATCGGTGCACACGAATTACGACGGGCGCCTTCCATTCGGATGATTTTAACGCGTTTATCGCTCGTGTCACGACTACACGAAAGTTTATCAGACACATCCCCCTCTTTTTTATAGGTTAAACAGCTTCAATCTGTCGACGACTGATCGTCCGACTGTTTCAACGTTGCGACAATGCAACGCAGGACCGGTGAAATCACTTACTCAGGCACGAAGGTGGAACAGAAGCTGGAGCACTTGTAAATCCTATACTCCAACGTTTTTTGAAAACTATTACTCTTATTTGACGCCATGTTATACAAATGACATAACCTTCAACATTTTAAAAGCATCGAGAGAACGAAAATGAACAGATGCAAGGATACGATCACATGAAGTTCGAAATAGCGGAACGAAAGAGAAACGGGAGAGGCAAGTGGTGGGGGGTTAACCAATCAGAGCAATTCTGTTCCGTTGTTTCATAGTGAAACAACCGAACGGAATTGCTATGATTCGTTAAACCCATTTCCCCTTTTCCGTTTCTCTTCCGTTCTGCTATGCCGAACTTCCTGGTGTATCTCCATCCATCTTCGAAAATGTACCAATCAGAACGCAGTATTTTCATCCAGCAAGCAATCCAGCACGAAAACAAGCACCGTGTGCCGCTGGCTTAACGAGTGTGTAAAGTCACAAACAGTCACAAAGTTGGCTGCAATGGCTGAGACGCAAGTTGCACTGCCGATGCACGGAATGTACGGACGCGGTAAGAAATCGCGTTAATCAGCTTTTGCATGGTCTGTACCTGTACCGCTCTTCTGACGTCTGACCTGTCTCGGTCATGTACACGTGCGCACTGATCAATTAATGATTTAGGCATGAAGGAGTCTGCGAGCTAAACACGCAATCCGGACCGTGTCCGAGGCGCCCGTCACGGAGTATACCTGTCATGGTAAGTAAATCACGACGCGAAATTATGCGGAATCGTTCGCGGGCGCGTACGTGACTGACAGAGCTTCTAAATCGATATGTTGTTCGTTACTGCTCGAACCAGAAGCAAAGTGAAGCGATCGGCGGCAAAGATAGGATGGACGACGAACGGCATAGGGTCTGTGAGATTGATGAAATCGAGAATTCCGACGAGAGTGACAGGCCGTCCGGTGAGAGGTGGGCTCCTGTCGGCGCGAACGACGGTGACAATGAATTCGCGGACGAATACAAATACGTCAATGCCATGGAGAAGTACGTCAGCGACTTATCTCTTTCCCTTTGTTAAATGTCAAGCTGAACATGAGCCTCTATAGTTCTATTGTTGGAAACTTGAGACACTCAATGTATAGAAGTACTTTTCAAAATGTAGCAAATATGCTTTTGTTAAAGAACAGTTTTACAAAATAACTAAAAGACACCGTTGAAACTACAATATTTCATATTCTGTGACTGATAAATAACCAAAAGAAACATAAAACTATTTGTAATGTGATAAAATAAATTGATATATAATTTGAAGAATATAGGCTATATAGTTGATTAAAATCAGTAAACAGGCTCTAAACAGCTGTTTTATTCATTTGCTGATTAAAACACTATGAATAACTATTATATATAAAATCAAATAATCTTATTGATAGTCTTACATATGATATGGAGAGAGTCAAGGTGCTGGAAGAGGAACAAGAGATGTTAAACTCATCTCTAATAGCATTAACTACTCATTTTGCTCAGGTATAATATGATTGAAAATATCTTTATAAACTTGCAATTACCTGTGTATACTGACACACTTGAACTTTCTATAGGTTCAGTTTCGTCTCCGACAAATTGTAGATGCACCAGCCAGTGAAAAGGAGACCTTGCTCAAAGAGTTAGAAGAATTTGCATTTAGGGGAATACCAGATGTACCAAATAACTTATTATTAGACAGCAGATCTATCACACCGGTTTCTCCTATATCCTGTGACCAAAGTGTAAGCTATATAGAGAACAAGTATTCTGCAGCTTTTCCACATAAACAAATTTTCAGCATTTAATTTTTTTTATTATCTGATATTCTCTTGCTACTTTATTAGCAGCATTTTTGCTTTGACTGTATATTTATTGTGTGAGCTTATGTATGCATGCTTACATATACGATGAAATATATCCTTTATAGTCATTTTTCATTTAATTTCTAAAATTTTTTATTACCTTTTCTTTATTTCCATATATTTCGTTAATTTTACCGTCTTTATGTTGCATATCTTTATATTTTTTATCCTTATACTATGGTTGAACGTGAAACAAAGATTTTTCCGTTTATTTTTTTCTATTCTTTCAATTTATTTTAGTACCTGCGCATCTCATCCTTTATTCCACGTGTGATTAATGAGGACAAGATCGCAGCGGATAAACACACGCTTACATACGCCTGTCACAATTTTCTAAATCTCTTTCGGCTACAGCACTTGAAAGACAGCAATGGAAATCACAAAGGAACACCTTTAATAGTAGCTAATTTAATCGCATCGACTTGTAACATAAACTGTAGGTGAACGGTGTAATCACCGATGCGGAGATCGAGTCTAAAATGGCATTGCAAAGAACGAAACAGAGAGAACTGATAAGTCAGCTGAAATCTCAATTGGAGGATCTGGAAAAGTACGCGTACGAGACAGGCGACGCTGATCTACCGCAGAGCGTTATTTTGGAAAGACAAAGTATTATAATTAGTAAGTCTTATATCACCGAACGTATTAATTTCTTCTCATTGAGTATCACGAAGCAATTCTAAGCGATGTTAAATTCAACGCTCGCAGGTCATTTGAAAGAGAAACTGAACTTCGATGTCGACGATTTGTGTAAATTGCCGGCGGACGACCTCAGATGGCAAGTCGATTACGCGATAAGTCAAGTACGTAGAGCACGATTCTGATTTGCGCGCTAAATATTGTGCTGTTCGAAGCGCAATTGCCACAATTGATACGTATCTATTACACACGTCACAGATTGTCAGCCCACTGAAGATGAAGGAACAATTAGTCTGTCAGTTAAAAACGCAGATTGCTGACTTGGAGCGTTTCATAAACTACCTTCAAGGAGAAGTCAGTACAGAAACTTTAGCGTGCACATGCGCATGTCCGGTGCACGCCGGCGGCTCGGGCTCGAGCACAGGCTCCGGCACTTCAGCTTCCTACGCCAAGCGGCACTTCAATAGGAAATCCATCGAAGAGGACAGCAACCGCACCAGGACACTCAACACTGTGCGGAAGGTGGTCGCGTTACTGCACATGTTCCTGATGTCGCAGCTGGGCTGCGGCAGCGAGCGCGTGCGTCGAAACTTCAAAAAGAACCCGGTGCACAACTGGCGAGACCTGCGCACCAGGTTGGACATTGCCGTGGAGCACGTGCTGGAGACGATCGCCGAGGCGCAACGGCATCCTGAGGAGGAGGACGACGACATCGACAACGAGAACGACTACACCTCAGATTCGGACTCCACGTCGCACGCGAACGCGAAGCTCACATCCGCGGTGAGGAAGCACTTCGCCGCCTCGATCCGGGATCTGATGCAGCACGGTCTGACGTCCGACGTGCTGCGCTCCACCAGCGTGGTGCCGTTCGTCGGCTGCTTCCCGCAGCGGAACGTCTCGTCGTCCAACTTCATGCACGCTTGGGAGCTGATACTCAAATACTACGAGATCAAGAACGGACGACGTTACAACTCCAGTCCGGCGCAGAAGCTCTCGCAGAGTTTCAACCTGGACCTCGCGGCTGGCAGAATAGCGTCCTCTAAACAAGTACGTTGAGTGTCTGTATATTTTGGCGGATACCGATATATAGAAATGTCAGTGTGTCTCTATGATTTCTCGTTTCTCTCGTCTAGAGCTTACTGACGACCATAGGTAACATCATCGCTTCCCACAGTCCGTACAAACGAAGCTACGACTCGCACTTCAAGGCATTCATATGCGCGGCTTTGAAGTGAGTACATGATTCAAACTCGCGATAAGGCTTGCGATTATAACTATTCGTTATAATTAATCGTGGTTATATAGTTTCTCATTACATGTATTACGCGACAGTTCATCAGTCGGTCGCTATATGTAGCTGTTTTTGGCCGATCGATTAACCATTATTTATTTACAGCGCGAATAAGCTCGTGGTATGGCTGAAACTGATCTTACAATGCCAATACCTTCTGGAGCATTATTATCTCTCGTGGAGCTACGTTGTAAAGACAGGTACATGTCGATATTGCAGTATAACAGTCTAACAAAAGTTTTGAACTATTGACATTTTCTGGATAGGTTTCCAAGATGCATTTCACACTTTGGATCGCCTCACCACTTACAAGTTCGACTTACCAGTGGACCTGGCTGTGCGACAGTTTCAAAACATCAAGGACGCGTTTTGATTGTAGCGTCTCAGCTGGTCTGTCGTTATTGTTTCGTGCAAATAACGATATAGGCAACGTAGAACGTATGTGTACTTTTAGTACTTTCTATAACACAAGCTACACAGAGTTATACAATCGAAAACAGTATATAGAATGAATCGCTGGAAATAGAACGCTGAAACGTACCTCCCTCTCTCTTGGACTCAAAAATGCAACAGAATTTCCGATCTAAGAGACAGAGACACTTGGCTCACCTATTTCACGGTGATTTACCTTCTTTGCATGTCAAGACATATGCCGAACGTGCGTCGAAATCATTGCACATCTCCAAGTATCAATATCAATATGCAAAAACATTCCTTTCTCAGTTCTTGAGTATTCGTTGTACCAAATGCATATAGAGTTGAATTGCAATAATTAATAGGTGTAATTATTTACTTTATAAGAGGCATCATCAGTATTGTATAGATCAGTTATAAGTGTACAAGCCTTGTTTCTCATCTATCGTGCACGACAGACACGATATCTATATATAGTCTGCAAACTTTAAGAGGGAAACTTGATTAGGATCTGTGATGTGTCTATATCCAGATGTTTTCCATCGCGGCACGCATATATAAACACAACGTTGCCTGTTGTTAATTAAAGAGACGGACTGAATCAAGTGAGGCTAGTCACCCTGAAGGAAACCTTCCGTATTTTGCACGTCGAACGCGAAGTCACATTTATGAGCGTGTTTAAGGGAGACATACCAAAAATATATATCACGATGTAACGCGACTAAAATTGTTGCACTGGACGCAGTTTGTATATCACAAGGCGTTTAATGTATATCTGTATGTATAAGGTAGCATATAAGAAAATAATGTAATATATATATATATATACACAAGACGCAAACCATCTGCTTTTTATAAGATGATGAATTATTTTAAGTTAGTTCCACAGATAGAGAGACACACTGCTGCGAAAAATATACTTACGATGCAAAATGTAAAGATATGGGTTTGTGCGATGATTTTATTCCTTAGTCACTTTTTCTTTACGTTATAATTTCAGGTACATTTAAATGTAAAGTTAAACATCTAATATGTGCGTATATTTAACGATTAATGAAACGCGTGTAACGGGGAGAGCAGTTCGAAGTAATATGAAATCGATCGTTTATTTTTTGTCAAGATTGTACATCGGCAAAAAGTCTCAGTAGAGGTACTTCCTTCTTCGACGTGGTTCGTGGTACAATTAGATCGATTATTGATTCAACGTGATATTCCACAATTAAGTAGTTTATTGGTAGAAATAGTATATAAAGGCAGTATTGTCGGCAGTACAGACTCGTGAAACGTTATCGGTTATTTACAAAAAATTGCTACACCGAATTTGCTTGGAAGAATTCACAGGTTACGTTATAAGTTCGGATAGTCGTATCCACATCGATGTTCGAGTAGGGTTTTACGTCGATATTGATAACGATAACGATGCAAATTTAATCGTCGATCAGCGATCACTCGCGGAAAAGAATCGTGCAACGAGATTCAAGAGTCACTGTTACATCTATTATATAGTCTACGATTACTCGTTGAATAGAAAATATTTATTAAAAAAAAATCATAAAACACGTATATAGCGTATAATGCAGACGATTCCCCATATAGATACGTTGCTTAACAATAAACATTTACTGGAATGTAATCAGACAGTGACGAGATACGATCAGTCGATTTGTTTCAGTCGGTTTCGCTAAAGTTACAACAAGTCGAACGAAGTAGCATACTATTCTCCCAACAAGCTAGCTACTGGATTGAAAAACGAGAACTATATAAATAAGAGATAACTAAATGTGGACGCAATTATCCTTATTTTTTCCACAGGGAACACTTCCCTATATACCCTGAACGCAGGGTACAACATAGAGCCTTTATTATAAACTACATTGGATTGAGTCATAAATAACATATAAATAAATAAATATAAAAAAATATAAAGGAACAGGAAATATAAACAGATATATAGTATGTTTATCAATTTTACGAATTAAATTATATCCGAATTACATTTAATTAAATGAGGATTTTCTTAAAGAAATGTTGAAACTTGTTTGAAAACAAGATATATTAATTTTAAAAGATATGTGAAGTTATACTTTAGATATATCAAAGATATTTCAAAAAAGACAAGCTGGCTATATTCTTGTAACTGTAACTATATTCTTCTCATCAAGACAAGCAAAAGTTTCTATAAACATAATGCACAAAACATTTAATTAAAATATTAACGTCAAGATTAAAAAAATTAATTTCAATGTTGATGTGGTACATACAATATATATTTAAATTTAATTAATTTCATAAAGTTAAAACAAATTTAAAAAGATGCTCAAATATCCACTGCGTGAAGCAATGCAGTTTTTTAAACCATGAACTGTCTTATGCAATCAAACATTGCTATTGCATATCGTCCATTTTATCCATTTTATATTCTTTTCTTTTGTTATTCGTTGTTAATCGAAATAGGGTAAACAATTGTCTTCAAATGGTTCCCAGCCAAAGTCAAGTTGATTTAATAATTTAAATAAATATTATATATATTATGTTAACATCAAAGTTAATTCTTTTATAATTTTGATTCGGCATTAACTTCTTAATTAAGCGTTATGTTTACAGGAATTGTTTTGTTTATCTTGATGACAAAAATATAACTACATATAGTCCACCCACTCTTTTAAAATACCCTATGTATATATACATATACAGGATGTACCAAAAATCTGGAAACGGTCGAATATTTCATAAACTATGCATTTTAGAAAGAAATGTTTCAGACAAAAGTTATTTGGTTCGAGGGGGGACATGAGATGGTGTCATTGGATTGATCTTGAGTGAACGTTCCAAGGTTATACGAAGTTCAACTTTGTTTTTTTAAATAGAATCCCCTATTTTTCATTACATATTCTTGTAGCTCATCTCGAGAGCTTTCCAAAACACTATAAATAAGTTATGTGTTATTGAGTATTTTCCGAGTTATGGGGCTTGAAAGTTACAATACCGCCGTTATTAGCCAAAGTGTACCGCAAAGTGGAGGTTGCACAATTGGATTTACACCTTTTGTGTATGTGTGTGTCAGCAGAGATAAGCAGCTACTTGTTCAAAGGATCTAACGTGATCACCATATCCTTGCATCATTCGCAGTAATTCTTTCTGAAAAGAATCGACAGAAGATTCAATGAATGCGGACCGTAGACTAGGGGAAGATTCAAATATCGAAATTATTATACTTTTCATAGTTCTTTTCCAATAAAAGTTTTGCTACATTAATCGTTCTGATTTGACCTGTAGTCGAACGTTTTCCTATCCTGAGTGAAATTTCAATGGCATCCAGAATGGTATTGTCTGAAAGAAAGAATTACTTTACTGATGATGCGAGGATACGGTGACCGCGTTAGATCCTATGAACAAGTAGTTGCTTTATTTAACAATATTTATCCAGATCGTGAACTGATTTCGAACGTGGTATTGTCGGACCATTCTTCATTAATGGGAATTTGAACGTGGCGATCTATTAGGAGCTATTGCAAAATGAAGTCATACCCGTTCTTGAAAATATGTTTAATGGAAACATAGAAAATATTTAGTTCCAACAAGATGGTGCAGGTCTACACTATGCACTATGCAGTAGTATAGTGTAGACCTGCACCATCTTGTTGTCTACGGCAACTTTTGGATAATACTTTTCCAAACCGATGGACAGGAAGACGTGGTCAAATAGAGTGGCCTGCTAGATCACCAGATCCTTCTCCTGTCGATTACTTTTTTTGGGAATATCTTAAAAACAATGTATACGAAACAAAACCTGTCAACCTTGCGGATCTTAGGGAACGTATAATACACCAAGTCGATCTTATCTCGGCAGAGATGAGACGAAATGTTTTAAATAATTTTTATCTACGGCTAGGCCATTGTCAAGCAGCAGACGGAGATCAATTTGAACACTTACTCAACTAAACCACACACCCTTACACACACACATATACACGCACGCACGCGCGCACACACATACACAGCAGAGCGTTTGGAGTCATTAAATACTACAGGATTGACGAACTGTGGGGTCCTTATCTCTGCTGTGACACACACACATACACAAGAGGTGTAAATCCAATCGTGCAACCTTCACGCGGTACACTTTGATTAATGCCGGCGGTATTGTAACTTTCCCTATAACTCGGAAAATACTCAATAAAACATAACTTATTTATAGTTAGTTAGTTTTGGAAAGTTCTCGAGATGAGCTATAAGAATATGTAATGAAAAATAGGGAGTCCTATTTAAAAAAACAAAGTTGAACTCCGTATAACCTTGGAATGTTCACTCAAAGTCAATCCAATGACACCATTTTATATCCCCCCTCGAACCAGATAATTTTTGTCTGAAACATTTCTTTTTAAAATGCATAGTTTATGAAATATTCGACTGTTTCCAGACTTTTGGTACACCCTGTATATATGTATATATGTATATATACATATATGTATTAAATTCCATTTTAAAAGATAAGATTAGTAAGATTAAGAATTAGTAAGATAACATAGTTAAAGTTACCTATGACTCGATCCAATATAATACACAATTCAACTACTCGTGTAAAAATCTTTACAAAGTACATTAGGCATTAAATAATAATAAATGGTATCAAAAAGATTACACGCGCTGCAAACGCTGAATACGTAATCTGAAATTGTAGTAGAGGTTTCGCAACACCGTTTTATCCTCGTGCTAGAACATCGCGTAACGCTGATGATCTCAGCATCTTAATTTATAACAACTCCACGGTGTGCACACACTCATTTAATGATTCGCTATTGCTTAACATTCCTCATAATTTTTCTCTCGTTAATTTCAGCACATTAAATAGGTCTCATTTATCTGTATCGTTTCTCACTTACTTTTTTTTGGTACAGCGAACGATCTAACAACCTAATGTCTAACAATGAAGGAGCCTCTAAATATCGAACGATCCGCTAGGTTTCATCGGCGTTTCGGAGGACAATTCCTCTGGATGGATCGTTCTAAGTAAAGAAGTCGCTTCAAAGTATTCAAAAGTCGGACCCGTGTTCACGCGAACTTTCTCAGTCACAACAATCCTAGGAATTATCTCGATCTGAAACACAGATGAAACTTCACGAAGATCATTCTGCGTAACGTCGCTAACTGTAAATGCACTTTTATAGCCACATCACTTTTACATATTTGTACAGACTCGGTAATATCTCACACATTGGAAAAGCGTTGCTTAATAACTCCGGATGCATAACTGGAAGCGTAATCGAACGTCAAGTGGAAACGAGCGAGTGAAAAACGATTTAGACTTGATAACACGATATCAAGAAAAAAAAGAAAGAAAGAAAAAAGAAGACGATGAGTGTGATTTCTGAGAATGAAAGAGTAGTATCATATGTCCCGATACAGACAGACGACCGTCTCAGAAGCAGCGATAAAATGCTCTCGAAGAAATATGAACGCATCGTGAAAATATCGCGTCTTCCGTCTCGCAAGTCTTCCACAAGTGTAATTGGTCCATTTCTCATTCCGCACGACGCGACACGTCCGAGCGAATCCAACTAAGAAGGCATTCCATGTCACATTTATAGTACAACACGAAGTTACTTACCTGAAAATGTATAAACATGAAGTGTAGTTACACGCACACACGCACACACAAGTGATGTCGCTTACTTTTAATCGACGATCTTAATCGATGAGGCGCCATTATCGAGAGAGATAGAGAAAGAGAGAGAGAAAGAGAGAGAGAGAGAGAGAGAGAGAAAGAGAGGCCGATACCATCATCGTCATCCTCATCATCAGCTTGATCCTTCACACGCGAATGCGTAGCGGGACGCTGTCCGACTTGTTCTCCGCCTCCAGTTCATGCTTGATGCCATCGAGAGTCTGGTAGATCGTACGGAAGGTAGGACGGTCAGACGGTCGCCGGTTCCAGCAGAGCTTCATCAGATAGTATATAGACTGAGGCGTATTGTCAGGGCAGCGTAATACATCGCCCTCCTTAATGTACTTGACCACTTCTTCGTGCGTCATCCCATAATACGGTTGCAGCGCGAAGCTGAAGATCTCCCAGAGACACACTGCGAACGCCCACACGTCAGATTCGACAGTATACTTGTTGTAAAGTATGCTTTCGAGCGGCATCCACCTCACAGGTATGGCGTCCTGTTCGTCACCTTTATAATAATCCTGCAGATAAATCTTCTGCGACAGCCCGAAATCCGCGATCTTCACGATCATTTGATCGTTTATCAGACAGTTCCGCGTGGCGAGATCGCGGTGTACAAATTTCCGGTCGGACAGATATACCATGCCGGATGCCACCTGCAACGCGATGTTGATCAGGTCCATGTGCGAGAGCCGCGAATCCATCGCGCTGCCGTCCTCACGGTCTTGCGTGCTACGGATGACGTAGCTACTCGGCGAGCAAGAGCGTAGAAACTCGTTCAGATCGCCGCGGCCCATGTACTCGAACAACAAGCACATGGGTCGCCCCAATGCACACACGCCGAGCAGCTTTACGATATTCGGGTGGTCAAATTCGGCAAGCAGACACGCCTCCCGCTCAAAGTCCACTAGTAAGTCATCCGACGCCTCCTCCTTCAGCATCTTCACAGCGACATTAGTGAACTCCTCGCCCAGCACCAGTCCTGGCGCTTTCGCTTGGAACACGCGGCCAAACGCACCTTGCCCCAAGTCACGAACGTAAATGATATTGTTCCGCGGGAACTCGAGCTTCTCCAGTTTCGGATTCAGCTGCGCGCTCGTCTTGTGATAGGCTTCGTTATTTGGCAATTTGTCCAGGTCAATGTTCACATCCTGTCATGTGTAAGAGAAGTGTATATTTTTAGTCATTATAACAATAACATACAAGGTATTTGGTGAAACGAATGAGATATAGAGATATAGAGAACGTAAAATGTTTCATGAGAAATTATTCTGCTTTACTTGTAGCATCTTGTGTATTGTAGCGGACGTGTAAATCTGATGAGAAAAATACATACTTGATTATCAGTCGGGTTGTAGCCCCGTTGGCGTTTGTGCAATTTTTGGCTTAGCATAATGAACAGGACAAAGAGAAATATGCCAACTACAATTGCGAAGCCCACGAACGACAGCATGAATATCATCGCTGGTGTGACCAACATTTCCATCTCTGGATCGTTCGGTTCACCTTCTAATACTTTACTTGTAACATTATCTGAGTGAGACATTAAACTTTGTTATTATTCAAAGATTACTCAATTCGACTAGTAATCATATTGAAAGTAATTAGAGATTATTAATTTGTATAATCTACTATATGTTTTTAATTCTCCTAATTTATATTGGAAGCATTCAATCTTTGAGTATCAAATGAGTATTCTAATATTTTTTATTACTTCCAATGCAATTAAAAAGATATGATTATTAAAATGGATTGTATGGTATACTGAAATGTTAAGTATATTTTTTATATCTTGTTATACTCACCACATACAGGAATATCGCAATGTTGCCAGCGTATTGAAGTATCAGTCGTGAAGCACCATGGCATTGGTTCGTCACCGCCCGCGTTTCTACAGTAATTCTCGCCGTAACGAATCTGCGGGAAGACATCAGGAGGCTTATCGTGGCTGTGTGGTATTTGTGCGCTCCATGATTGACAGTTCAGTCCGAATTTGGTTTTATTTATCTTCCCCATGTAAAATCTACCGTTACCTCTGATACAATCATCTACAAATTGATCATTCAATAAAATTAGTATACTTTATGTATTGTTGAATTATCTAAAGAAAGAAGCTTACAAGTTACATCCTCCTCATCCATGTCAGTCAGGTGCACGTGCGAGCACGCAGGCACCGTTTTATTTACTTTGGGCAAACTCTCACATTCAGGTAGCACAAAATGTCCACGTGAGCGAATGTAAATGTCTCGTTGCTTGTTGTCCTCGATAATAGCCCAGTCGGTGAAGCAAAACTGAAGACGTATGGCCATGCAATCTTCGTAACACAAAGGTAAACCTACTGACTCGTGACACAGAGGAAATGCATACATGCATAGCATTTTCTGTAAGAAGGAAATTAAATTCTTCGATTAATTCAAATGTTTCCTAACATGGTATAACCTAACAAGGTTAAATATATTCGAATATATAACTTACCTCTGCTGCTGAACGACATGGCTCCACAAGTCTTAGTATCAGTTCATCCCAAAGATCTGTAGTAATCTGTTCATTTAACAATCCACCAGGATTGTCCTTGGAATCATTGAACCATACTTTCCCAATACCAGCAAGATATTTTTTACAGATCTCTCCACTATATGGAGCACAGTAACCATGAGACTCTGATTCTAAAACAACAAGGAATATAATTTATGTATAAGTATAGATATAAATTATGTAGCTTATATGTTACTTATGATTTTTAAACATACGTACTTGCTTGTATGGAACTGAAACGCAGAAATATCGCTATCAAATAAACGATAGCCCAAAACACCATTATTTACAGTCATCTAAATTTACATATATATACATATATGCTTATATATATGTAAATCTATGTAAATATATACGTGTACGTTGTGGGTGTGCGTCGCAGAAAAAGAGTTCACATGTTTAACGAGAAATCGGCGTTTATAGGATTCGCGACATCCTCCTTCTTAAATATGCGTGGTTACATTGAGCCATGCTGACCGAACGACTGGATTACGACAGCCGTATTTTTCATAGAACGATATATTATGCCATTCCATACCGAGTGAAAAATCGTGTACATGAGGGTTGTATGCAATCTTAAATACTGATATTCCGGCGGCACCGATAGCTGATCAGATCATGGCGGTAAACTCGATCCGTTTAACATAAAAGCACCGACGAGACACTAATAAAGACTGGTAGTCTTATAAGAGTTAAAATCAGAGAGAAATCTGAGAGCGGCCACTGGGCCGGTTACGCCAGGACGCTTTTACTGACGCGCCCCCTGAAAAAATGTGTGCACACTACGCCCGTCCTGACGATAATGACAAAGCGTGCACGGTTCTTATTCTCTCTACTTCCTTAAGGAAGATAGTAAGATAAAAAAGCATAGACGATCAATCGCTCTCTGTCTTTGTCGCACCACGCCAATGATGAGCATACGCGCGGAAGGAGGAGGCGCGAGGCAAGTCAGTGGCAGATCTTATCGCTAAACTAGACTCTCTCCTGTCTTGCCCCCTTCACCTTCTCATCTTTCATGTAACGCATTATCCGCAATTCAAGAAGAAATATTTCAAGACCGCGCAGACAACTTCTAGCAATGATACAAAATGACGTTAATGGGGGGGGTGGCTTATTTTTATAATTTTTATATTCAATTTTATAATTTTCATATTCAGTTATGAGCATATGCGTTGTAAATATTAATATGCAATAATTATTATATTTTAATTATTATTATTAAATAATTTTATTAACGCTAATAATTCAAATTTATCCACCCCATATTGCTCTTTAATCCACCCGTTTTCGAAATGGGTTTGTACTTTGTATCTTGAGCAGACTTTATCTCTCATTAAAAAGAAACTAATATATATTTATCGAAAATTATAAACGTAACTAAACTCATTTTGTACTTATGAAACTATCATTGTAAAACATGCAAACTAAATTTCTTTGTCGTAAGTATTAACTATAAACATAAGCTGGCGTTACATCTTTCTTTTTCTAACGAAAATTAAAACAAACTTGTTTCGGATGCCATGCTGCCGTTTAATATAAAATAAAATTTGTTTTCTCTTGTTTCTTTTGCGCCTCCTTCGTGGAGTCCTAACGGTGGTCTCGTCCGCCACCTCTGCATCCGGGAACGGGTGCAGTGGATCATGTGGATGTGGATCATGTAAATCATGTGGATGTAGATCATGTGAATGTGGATCACATGAACGAGGTTGTGGATCATATGGATATGGATCATTTGGATCATGTTGATGTGGACCCTAACAGCACAGATATCCAGAGAACGTCCAGAGTACGTCTTAAGGACGTCCTGAGGATGTTTCTTCATCCTCAGGACGTACATAGGACGTCCCCAGGAGATCATGTGCTGTCTGGGGATCATGTGAATCATGTGGATCACGTGGATGTGGATGTCGATCATGTGGTTCATGTGGATGTGGATCATGTGGATTATGTGGATGTGGATCATGTGGATGTGGTTCATATGGAATATGTAGATGTGGATCACATAGCATCCACATGATCCACGTCCACATCCACATGATCCGCATCCACATCCATATGATCCACATCCACAGGATCCACATACACATGATCTACATCCACATGATCCACATCCACATGATCCACATCCACAAACACATCTACATCCACATCGTCCGCGTCCACATCCACATAATTTTTTTCGTTTCTTTGCGTTATTTATTGTTTTTCTGCACTTTTCTGCGCTTTTCACTGTTTTCTGCGCTTTATTGCGCTCTTCTGCGTTTCTCTGTATCCGCATCCACATGCACATCCTCATCCTCATCCACACCCTCATCCCTATCCGCAATCACATCCACATCCACATCATCCACATCCATGTTAATGATGTTCTTCTCTGCTACGACGCTTCTCCACTCATTCGTCTCAGCGCGCTCTCATTCGTCAGATTTGTATAATTAATAACTCGATAATTATTGCGAATTTCGCAAAGCGATATGGGACTTTTATGTTTGTCTTAACCCGATCTACCTTCACACTTCGGGTTGGCAGCTAATTACCGGACATCCTATATTTATACGATGTATGTCGTATATAATCTTTATGATATTAATCATACACAATCTCAATTTTTCTTTTCTTTTGCGCATATTAACATGTTAATTCATGTTACAAACGCATAACAATGTGCGAGATCATGCTTGTCAAGTACGCTATTATGGTTGTAGCACGGATATAAACCGTCTGAATGTGGATGTAGCACGGACTGCCACCATATGCAAGTTTTACCGCCGAGACCTGAAAGTGGATGTAGCATTGTAGTTCCTCTCTCAAAATGAATGTAGATGACGCCCTTTCCCAGTGCGGAAAGTCGGTGTCGCCGAAAACGCCGTGTTGGCCGCTCTCTGATATTTAAGCCAGCGGCACACGGTGCTTGTTTTCGTACTGGATTGCTTGCTGGATGAAAATACTGCGTTCTGATTGGTGCATTTCCATCCATCTTCGGAAATGTACCAATCACAATGCAATATTTTCCAGCAAGCAATCCAGCACGAAAACAAACACCGTGTGCCGCTGGCTTTAGAGAAATCTCCCCGAGCGCTAACGCCCTCTTAGGAATATCGTAGCTGGAATATGAAGCTGTAGTTCGAAATAAGTATAAATGGTAACAGATACGGGTTACGTTCGGGGAGCACGTAATTAGCGCTAACACATCATTCTATCTTTGTCGCTCATAAAATATGCAACAAGAATAGAACAACACGTTAGCACTATTTTGCGCTAATAGCGCGCTCCCCGAACGCAGCTATGGAGTAATGGAAAAAAGATATCGGAACATATCAAAAAGGTAACTAACATTGCGTTTTATTTAAATTAATGCTTTACGATCGGAGAATTTCCATTATCTTCAAAAAGAAATAGAAATCCTCTAAATATACGAACTTTTAATGTTAACTTCTCTGAATTGATGAGATCGACTGCGAGGTAAATCGCAATATGACGAATCGCGAGCACAACATTCTGACATGTAAATCGTATCTGCTGTGTATCATATTTACTAAGAAATATGATGCGTCGTTATCTACACCCGGCTTCCTAGAACTTTCGCTCTTTAAACCCTTAGAACTTTCGTCGTTCATCGTTCACCCTGATTTCTCGACTCAGCACTTTGGCTGCTCCATGGTTGCATTGATAGCAGCACTAATACTGACTCTAATGTTCACGTAGATACAAAGATGCACGTATGAAATAAAATAATATCTACGAGGGTCTAATTGATTAAAAGTTTAATCACCTGGAGAGATTAAAATAATCTATAACGCGTATATCACTTATCGGCACACACTGTAATGTCGTGAGTCAGCGCTCCAAATGATCTCCATCTTGAAACTCGTGCGATTAAATTCGATCGCTTGACGCGACGATCACTGGGACGGAATACGCAAAGAAATTTAAGCGATAAATAAATCAAACGATCATAACCAAGTGAAAATAAACAGCAATAGCAGATCGTTTAGAACTCTTGAATTTACGCGGTAAATCCGATAAAATTGACTGATATGCCATCTAACGTGCATCATGAAAAACCTGTTGCATTTAACATTGCTCAACGAGTTCAACTAAAATAAAGGAAAAGAATCACATTGAAGTTTGACGATTATCTAACAATATGGATAATGTAAATTCCACCGAAAATAACGAGACCGTAGTTGTAGATAAATTACTTGAATTACCGAGGAATTTGAGCAAGCGTCAGTTAAAGCAAGTGAAAAAAAGGGAAAAATGGCAGGAGTGGAAGGTTGAAAAAAGGTTAGAAAACACTGATATCTCATTTATTTTTTTTTTCTCCATCTCAAATTTCCAAAATAAATTTCCTTGTTTATAAGAGAAAGTCCTTACATTTGATTTCGATATGTCGTCATTTTATTACTGCAAGTTTATAATCAGCTTCTAACTGTATGTTTATCAGTGCAGATTGCGAGAGAAAGCTAAAGCGAGGGAGAAACGTGCCCACGCACGTGCGAATAATTTGCATTTAGGTCCGTCTAGAAAGCTTTTAAAAAGAAGTACCATGGCAGCTAGTTCTTGTAAGCTCACAGTAACCATCGATTTGTCGTACGATGATTTAATGATCGATAAAGACATCGCAAAGTTAACGAAACAGATATTAAGGTGCTATGCCTTAAATAGAAGGGCAATAGCTCCTTTGCAATTTTCTCTCTCCAGTTTTACCGGAAAATCAAGGGATGATATGGAGAAACACAATGGATATGAACATTGGGATGTATGTCAATATATTTTTGCGTCTTTCAAATTCAGCGAGACAAATATTTAAATATGAATGTAATTTGCAGGTTAACTTTCACACAAAGTCATATATAAATGTTTATCCCAAGGATAAGATTATATATCTCACAAGTGAGTCAGAGAATGTGATAGAACATTTAGATCATAGCTGTATATATGTCATAGGTGGTTTAGTTGATCATAATTCTCATAAGGTAAGATTTGAATGATTCAAATAATTCCCTATCGGCTGCTTCTACTGAAGTGTTCAAAATATAGGGTATATGTCACAAACTAGCAAATGAAGCAGGTGTTAGGCATGGGCGGTTACCATTAGACAAGTTCCTACAGATGAAAGCGAGAAAAGTATTGACTATAGATCATGGTATAAGCTGAGTACCAATATCTAGCAACAATGATAACATTCAATCATCGAAGCTTCAAAATTGATATAGAGTATCAAAATTTCTTTTTAGTTTTTGAGATATTACTGAGAATAACAGAGGGCAATACTTGGCAAGAGACGTTCTTGAAGGTACTGCCGGAGAGAAAGAACGCTCGACCGATCGTTCCCGAACAATCCGAAGATCAGGAAGAAACGTCGGACTTGAAATCTCTCGATACACGCGACATGGTGCTAGTAGACACAAAAGTTCCTGGCGAAGAGACCAAACAGCTCGACTGCGATAAGGAAATAAACGTCGTAAACTAGAATCCGCAGTCAACATAGTGAATAAAACTTCTGTATATAACAATGGCATATTTTTATATCGTTTGTTATATTTTCAAATATAGAGATACGTACACAAGAATAAGACGGCAAACATCAATTGGAAACGGGCTACAAAAATTCACGTAGACTCAACACTTCATCTCTACGATTTTTTCTCGCGCATTTTTACACATCTCACGAGTATCGTTACGGTGTGTATTTATTCATCGTTTCCGCTCAGCGTACAATGATCTTCCATTTCCTTAAACGCTAATACCTTAAATTACTTGTAACCTACTTACATTATACTTATCTTCCTACAATCGATCCTAATTATTCTCTTTTTCTCTCTTTTCCGCTCGTACATCAACACATAGTGAATAAACGTTTATGCATGTGAACATGTGTACACAGTTCGGCATGACAATCTTACTATATGAAGTTATATCATTTTATAAATAGCACAGCGTATAATTATATATAATTAATATATATATATATATATACATATAATTATACATATATAATTTGAGATAGTAGTATAGATTGTTCACAGGACGTTATAGGATTTTGCATAAATTAAGTATATGATTTTATATGTAAGGTTATTCTATGTCAATTTGTGTATATCCATCTCTTTCTTACACGTTATCGTGTGAAGAATTACTTTCTCTTAGCATTATCCTGACACAATTTTCTAAGATCATTTCTAAGATTCAGTTTGGTAAGATGTGGATGACAATCGCACGACGAAATTTATGAGCTCTAAGGAATCATTATTTGTCTTTTCACAAGTATAACATTTCCCCATCGACAAGGTCTTCGTCATTCGAAAATCAAGCTTTCAAGAAGCTGAATAAATATGCAACATACAGTGGAGAGAACCAGGCCATTTAGTGACATCGGATACATGATTCGAGATTAGGTTACTGTTTTTGATTAGGTACATTCATCTCTTATTCTATCGTTTATCTTATTTTTAGCTTATTTCTAGAGCTTTCATTTCCGGTCCCTTATCGTGCTTTTTTCTCGTGCCAATCCTCAATCTTTCTCTCGAAATCCTTGCTCATGTTCTGTACACTCAGGTATTTCTCCTATAATTTTCTCAGAATACATACGATAATACAATACACATTCTTATGCACTTAGCGTAAACGTCTCTTCACGCTATCTAGTGCAGTCCGTTGATCGTACCTCACGCATTCATATATCGTATGTTATATAATATAATACAATAAATGTAGTAATCTCGCTACTACATCTTACCCCGTTCATTATTGAGCTTTACTTGATCGACCGATTGATTATATGTTTGCTATTCGTTTTTATTTTCCTATGCTATAATGTTATCGCTAATTAACCGTCATAGGTTGGATTAAGCGCATGACTGACTTCAGATAAACCGTGTCTACACGTGTGCATATTTATTACATCGCAAATGTACATATTCCTATTATTGGTAAAATAATAAATATAATTGTAATACGAGTGTCAGGTGTCATACAATACACGTATCAGGTACACCTATCCGTCTAAATGAATGAAATTTGGTTTCATCGCATTTATATGATCGAGAATTACGTCGAGACTTTCTACACGCATATACACCGTTGTGTTACATTCGAGATTTAAAGCGAAATTATTCTCATTCATCATTAATTAGAATATATAAATAGAGACTAAAGTAACATTATAAAGTATTGGGCGAGTGCAAAAGTTTTCATAAGTTTCTCAAAGATGTGACTGACCCTATTTTGTGGCAGCATTTACAAATATATAAATGTATAACACGTTCAATAATAAAAATAAAACAACGATTATTGGGTAAAATGAATAAATCAAATTTAATGAAATTATTTAATTCATTTTCCTGTCACGAAATCCATCAAGACTTTTGCATTACCCAACAGTTTAAAGCAGAGATTATAAAGCTGAAATAGGCAATCAATCAAATCATATTACTATGTTTTAATTGTCGGCTGTTCGAGTTTCATCGCGAGCGTCTATTATGTCGAATTTTGTGACGTACACAATTTTCCGATTTCCTGTCGGTCAATTATCTCGAACTCGCTATCACTTTGACCGGTGCCGGAAGATGTGGAGCTCTTTTCCGAGAGCTCTAAATCCGAAAGCTCTAGACCGTCTGAACTGCCGTCCTCGTGCGAAGGCATTTTGCGACCTGCGAGGTCGCCATCGTTAAGAAACTCTGCAAATAAATAGTTAGAATAAATGCATTAAATTAAGAAACATTGCAAAAGAATATACTATGCTGATATATATGTATATATAAAGGAAAAGAAATGCATGTCAAGTGTCATATTTCTTCATCTGACAAATAGACATAAGAATTGCGTATATATGATAAAATATAAAGTTAGAGTGATATTACATGAATATCAATCTGCGCAGTAAGCCAACACCAGTTAGGACCGGTATAGACGCTAAACAAAGAGAGAGAGAGAACGATAAACATAGAAAAACGGAACCGGTTAGTTTTACACAAGTCATCGCGCGCAAGTTTCCTACAAACATCCTCAATAGTGAAATTGCTCGATTAATTTATCAAACACAACCTTTAATTTTGTTCAGATTTACGTATTCACCTTGTTCTTCGTTTTCTTTCGACGTCTTCGCCAATGCAGTCGTAGATGTTGCCGAGTACTCGCCAACGTCACCTGCTTCTGTTAGTATTTGGATATTTGTTTCGGTCGCAGCTGGTAAAAATTCCTCGATTTCACTGTCCGATTCTGGAAAAAAAAAAGAAGAAAATGAGACGTTAACAAATCCTTTAGCTTACGTTAGGATGCGTGTTGGCAAGCCATAATCATTTCACAAAATAATAAAAAAATATTTATTTCACATGTATAAAAAACTCAATAAAAAAATTAATTACTTTTATTACAATGCAATTTTCTACACAAATTAACCTGATTTTGGAGATTTTTGAAGTCGATGTTCTTAATTTAATTTCCCATGATTGAAATTTATTTTTATAAAATTAAGATAATTAAAAAAATATTAAGCTAGATTTCTCTTGCTTGTTGAAATTTAATCGTTTTCGATTACCTCTACGATTGCTTGGCGGAGGACACGCAGAAATCTTAGTAGGAGATATACATAGTGCCATTGATGGTACCAGTATGATAATCATGAAGATCATGTATTTGAGCAGCATGCCGTTCGTCATGTGGTCCAAAACTAATATAATCACAGACACAGAACAAGTTGCAATGCAAAACTGAAATTTTAATTCAAACGTGTGATTAACAATCGCAAAAAGCAATCATAGAACAACATCATTGACAGAGTGAATTTACCAAGCCCGGCTGCTTGTCCCGCAACCTTCCCATGTTGTGCAGCACCTCGTTGACTATCTGCTTGAATCGCAGGAATCTGGAATACATTCTGAAAATGCAGTTATTAATTTTACCTGATATTTTCATTTTTAATTCAATATCATATCTACTCAAATGTTCATTCATAATACAATCTATTTTAAACACGATTTTTTTTCTATATTTTTTCTCGAAGGAATAAATGAAGTGTTTTTTAACCCATTCGAGTCGAAAAGCTTCTTCTTTTGTCACTATATCATTTTCTTTACAGAGAGAGAAAGAAAGTGTGTGTTTATGTATGTGTGTGATACTTTATTTTTTATATTCTTTCTCATATTTTTTGACAAAATTTCGCATCGCAAGTTTTAGGCTCAAACATCAATGTAATGTTATGATAATTAAGTTTTGAATTTGTGTAAACTATTGCAATATTAAAAATAAATAAATATTAAACAATCAGAATAAAAAACATCAAAAATAACAATAAGATGAATATTGTATGATAAAATAATAGCGTAATAATAAAATATAAACTGTTTAACAATCTTATCTCCGACTAAATTATTAAGACAAATCTGATAATCCAAATTTTTTCATAAAAAATATTACTACGCAATACGTCATGTTTACATATCTGGGCGCTTTTATAAAATGTCCGGATATTTTTATATGATATCTCGACTTTTACATTTTTAATCTTGGTTCTGAATACTAAGCTCTGAGTCATCGAGCGAATATGTTTGTTCAATTCAAGCATATATTTTGCATTTTTTTTTGTCACTCTTTCTTCCTCCGTCTTTTCAAATACACATATATAATTTCAATTACGAAAAATGCTAGTGAATGGCGCTAAAACAAAGAAACTTAATGCTTAAATACGTAGATTTGATTCCAGATTCCAGAGTTCGCATGCATACCCTGCGACTCGATTCGCGTTTCGAATTGCGATTCATTGTTTTTCGAGAACTTACATTTCGATGTTGAAATCTTCATGTAAAATTGGATTGCATGTGTACCACAACGCTAAAAGCATAACAATGGCGGTACCCACAGTTAAGCCACGAAGTTGCAGCGTGAGGATAGTCCTTCAAGTAGACGAATGATTACGTTAAATGCAGGAACGCCGATACTGTGCGATACTCCACTCATTTACGTCGTCATATTTCGAAGACGCAATTCGTATCTCAGTCGATTCATTCAAAATTCATCAACAGCTGAATCGAACGAATAAACGAACAAACGTATCGCAAGAACAAAATAAAAGATCACCGTCCACGGAAGTCCTTTATAAGAAACCCTTCTCTTTATTCATACCGACAGGTTTGGAATTATTTAAAGTTTACGACGAAGCACGAAACACGTGAATGCGTTCCTTAACGTGTACTTACGAATCGGAGAGAACGTATCGCTCGGGAGCGTGATCAATGAAAAATCGAAACGCAAGTGAGCGCGTTTGAAAGTCCTGCGAGAGTGCGGGCGATCGTGCGTGCGTGTGCCGTGCGCAGACCTGCCAGCGCATGCGCCGTATGCGCGCAAAAATCAAGTGCGATCTTATCGCTACAAGATTTTTGTCGCCACAACGACAGGATACAGCTTTAACGCCGCGATACACTACGCACAATCACGCGATTGTAAACATATGTATATATATGTACATATATATATAAACGTATCGTGCTAATATCTCCACGGAGCATCCGTCCATCCGTTCGCGTAAGACGCGGCCTTGACCTACAAGGCAAAGTTACTTGTAAAACGTAAAACAGCTGTAACGCAACGCGTGACGTCACAGCAGGCGCGGCACGTCATTATACGAGAAATACAAAACATCGAGAAAGCGCGATATGCAGAAAGAGAACGCGCGTAAGTCGCGAGGACGCAACACAAACTGATAACCGTGATAAAGAGACGGCGAGGAGAGATAAGAATTGGAAAGGCGCGAGAGACGAGCATTTAATAATCGCCGCGCGCGCAGCTGAATCGTATGCGAAGTTCGCAGGAGGGTATCGACACGCCAGGAACTAGAATGAGAAAGAGAGAGGAAGGACAACGCGGGGAATGATCCTTAACGTGGAAACAAAGGAGAACCCGCGAGAGAACTCGCGGGTATTCTCCCTCTCTCTCTTCCTTTTCCTATTTTCCTTTCTCTTTCCTTCCATTCCTGTCTCTTGGAGCATATATATATGTGTGTGTGCGTGTGTGTGTGTGTACGTGCGTGTGTGCGTATGAGTGTGAGTGTGTATATACACACACAACTAGTGATATGTTATACAATACATACATAAATATTATGTGACCCATAAGGAAGAATCGAATGCCCTTGTACACGATATCATTGGATAATATCCTGTACAGCAAGACCCAGCACGAGTTGCGCTGGCACTCATTTCTCCACCACTGTTGCCAGGATTCCACCTTAGCATTCTGCGCGGAAGACGACGGGTCGGTGCCGACGGCTGCAGCGGGCTCGACGTGCGCAGACGACGCGGACGAAGGAGACGTAGAAGATGCGATGTCGTAGTAACCGCTTCCCATCCGTCGACAGAAACACAGGAATTCCGCGAACCGTTCCATCGTGGGACCAACTCGTCGCATCTAGTTTGTTACGAGGTCAGACTCGGTGGCCGTCGCTTAGCTGCACTCACGCGGCTCTGTCGCTCGTCGTCGTCGTCGTCGTCGTCGTCGTCCTAATTGACGTTCCGCGCGGGCATGGTACTCCGGTGAGGAAAAACCGCCGCACGGATATATTTATAGCGTACGTGACAATTGGGGGGTGGAGTTGGTAGTCGTTCGATAACGAGCACTACGAAACTCCGATGACGGTGGAATTCCTCCGCGAGGGTTTCCTTCTCGGCTGCGCCTTTGCTCTCGGCTCGAGAGTGGCCGAAGAGCGCGTGACCCCGAAGGGGAGAAGCGGGGTGCAGGGGTGTACAACGCGAATGAAGGAGCGAGGGAGAGCGAGAGCTCGTGAGAAAGGATTACACACCGACAGTAGCTATGACGACGACGACGACGATGATGATGATGATGATGACAACGACGACGATGACGACGACGACACGTGCGAGAGCGAAAAGACAAGTCGCAGGTACACACCTCCGACGGAAATACTCGTCGGAGCAGAAAGACAGCGCCCAGGCAACCAACACGCACACACCCCTGTGCGTTGGTGGTGTAGGTGGGTAACGCCGTCAATCCCTGTTATCTGCCACCCCGCGACGACACACGCAGCGGGCAACAATAGTTTCCGCGAGCTCCCGAGAACGCACCGCGCACAGCACCGATGAGTAAACGCGCAATTCCGTCGTCGTCGCAACCGTTGCGAGACGACCGATGATAATGTTACGTCGTTGTACACCGCGACCGATGACGCGCGATGGAGGCCGCGACTGACGTACCCTCTACTATTATTTCGCACGTCTGTCTCTAGTAGTACGGCGCTGATGGTTCCACTCTCTTTCGCTCTCGCTCGTTCACTCTCGTCTATTCCCCTCCTCCCCATCTGCTCCGAGACGCGCGTACACGTGACGATGGCAACGCGCACGCGAGCTGCATCCTATTTGGGATATATCTGTACCTGCCGTGCAGCTGTTTCATCTCGTTATCCAGCTTTCCTCTTTCTCTCCAGGTTCTTCCTCCCTTCATTCTGGGGGAAAGTGGATCTTTTTATCGTTTTGACTCTTTTAAGTGTTTAACGTTCGTCTCTCCCTTCGAGATTCTATACAATACTATGTGCCGGTTGTTCCAACTTCTTGGTAAGTTAACCAATAGTGAAATCGTATGTTTACTTTTGTTTTTCCTTCACTTTAAATGAAGACAGACATATGATTTAATTGTCAGTTAACTTACCAAGGAGTTGGAGCAACCTGCCTTATGTTCTCTATATCTCTCTCTTCTTTGAAGTCTATCTTTTTGTCTTCCTAATTTATAACTTTCAAATGAATGAAAATGTTTTTTATCTCCCCACTTCCTCGCAACGAATCCAATAATTTACAGCTCTCCAGATAGCAAGAATCGAAGTAGCGATAACAACCTGAGTCACTTGCAGAATTTTATCTTTCAAGAGAATCCCATGCTTTCATAGTTATACACATGTACACAACATCCACAATATCATCTTCGAGCATTCAAACGTCAACACCGTTCCTTTAGTTACGGTCTAATTTGCTTGGATTAGATAAGAGCTGCCAATGTTAATCTTAAACTAATTAAACTATCTAAGTGTTCTTTTCAGTCCTTACTCTGGCTTATCACTCTGGCAAGGTCAGTCTTCGAGTTTGCCGTAAGTATATACGATGCATAACACACACACACACATACACATATGTGTACATAGATGATATTACAGTATATTTACTAACACATCGTCTTTATTAATCCTCGCATAACGTTTACATCGAGGTCCGTTGAGTTTTGCGATTGATCGCACATGGAGTAACATAGATTACAACAATTCAAATTGGGCTAATATAAAAAAGTCAAAGAATAAGAGACATGATTAATAATGTGGTCAGTGATTTTGTCATCGCAAAAGTTATGGCTAAAATTATTATAAAAAAAAATTATAAAAAAAAAATTGTCGGTTCATGAGAGCAAAAACGCCACAATAGATAAATACAATAATAGCGCAATGGAACGATTCGATTACTACGCTTTTCTTCTGGCATAACAAAAGAAAACGATTTCACTATGCTATACATTGTAGTTCTTCGAGATATTGATGTCGTTTTGAGAGATTCCTGATAAAGAAGCTTATAGGATAAGCATTTCAGTTCTTTCTCTTTTATAAATATTGTCTTTTTGTTAGACAAAATATTGCTTCAAATAGATCGAAATCAGGTATGATTAAGCGTGATGACTCACACATTGAACTTATTTTTTTCAAAATTATCTGCTCTGTATAATCTAGAAAGTCCTGATATTCTCTCCTTACAGAAATTAGATAAAAATCTCGTAACCGGTTATATATAACTGGCTATGTAGTAATATTTACGTATGTGAAATAAAATATCTCTGATATATGTGTATCATATTATCATGCAGTTCAACTAACTTTTATAACACGGAATTAAAACTTACTTCTATGGGGCTCGGGCAGTACTTTATACATTTATACAATTTCCTATAAACACTTTCGAGTCTCCTTAGTCACTCAAAAAAAGAGAGATAAAATAATGTTTTACAATTAAAGCACAATTACATTAATAAGATAAAACATCCGATAATAAATGCAGTCAGATTTTGTTGCACGAAGCATAACGCTTCATGGATTGCACTAGTAAAAACAACGACATATATGTATACCTAGACTGAGCATTCAAAAGTTATTGCAAAAGCAACTATTTGGCAGAATAATTTTGCGGCAATAAGATATCTTTGAATATACCTCTCTTTTTTCTAATATAGCAATAAAATATGGACACATATAAATATATGTAACTTGAGTAAAATTTATAACAGATGATATTTATAAAAATTAAAATTTCTATATAAAATTTTTATAATGCTTTATAAAAATATATTTTTGTAAAATACTATAAAATGTGGCCCACTTCTGTTGGGAGCTTGATACTTCACTGGTTTTAATATAGATTAACATTAAAAACACTAACAAATTTATTTTTAGGAAAATATAAATAAATATAATTACACGGAATCTATATGAATGCTCGATCTAGATACATGTGTCGTTGAATAAAAGATATAATGGGAACTTCCCAACATATAGTCGACATAGTATGATATAATATCCATTTGTCTACTTGCTTGAAAGTACCCAGTATAGAAAGATCTTTGAATTATTTCGTGACAAAAAAAAAAGAAAAAAAAAAACAGCAACGAGATAATTATATCCGCTATTTTCTTCCCTTTTTCGACTTTCCAATTAACGAGTCGCCGATTTATGCTGCATACTCATCAGCATTACGAATATGTATATGTTTATATATGTTATAGAAAAAATGCAAAGGTAACTAAGAGGTTAATGTAAGCATATCATCGTCGTAATATTAAAGGCACTTGAATATCAAAATTAGCCTAAGTAGCGTGATCTTAAATCGTCGATCGTAATGAGACGTAACGTTACAACTTTGCAGTTGTGCCCATCAACAAAGGCGTCTGTAGTTTTTTTTTCTTTTTACGTACGCACGCGCAATACACAGTCTATGTTATATGGCAGTATTAAGTCGGTCTTTACAAATATCTCAACAATTAAAAATACCATATTAAATTAGATCCTTTAAATAATTATAAACGCTGAAATCTATCTTGTTATATATATTTACCACCGAAGCATTCACGCTTCGTTCGTGCGCTAAGTTCGAGATGATATCGCACCGTTGGTCGGCATATCTTGGTTGCGAACCGTTTAAGATCGTGTCGCCGCGATTCTTTCAGAAATTCCCTCGTTATCTTTGTCTCTCGAGTATTATTTTCCAACGTAGGTCGGATTCTTGAATGTGGAGGTTGCTTGCTTGTAGATCGGATTTTCGCCCTGTGCGTAAGGAAAATAAAAAAAATATTAGTTTTATTCATTTTTAATATAATACATATCATTAATCACTATTATAGACCAAATTTTACTTTTCTAACTTTTATGTCACATCTTTTTCTTTTAGTTAATTTCAAACAGAATAAAAAAATTTCATAGAGAATCTTGGTCCTGGACGCGTTAAAAGAAAATATTCAAGTCTAAAATCCTATTGTCAGTGTAAAGGTCAACTCTGTTTTATACTTAATTCTACATAAATTTTAAACTAATCTCAGTCTAATATGAAACATGACATATGACTATACCGTGTCCCATTTAGCCATCATTCTTTCCTTCTCGAATCGAGCGAACTCTCGTCGATCGTGTATCGTCGTCAGCAGCTTCCACAGCAGCAATAGCGCGAGACCAATCAGAACTATCGCCGCGATCACACCGAGTACGATGCCCAGCATGTAAACCTGCGGCGGGCACTCGCGATCATTCTGCGCGCGTACCTTTAAGCAGTTGGTCTCGTTGTAGTAGTACACGAAGTTGTACTTGCAATCGTCCTCGTCTGTGCCGAAGCACAGCACCTCGTCGTTATCCACGTCGACTATCACTGTTTCGACACCTTCGGGTACGAATTCCTTGCAGTTCTTCGCGCATTCCTCGGGATCGCTGTAGTTTCCGGTGCCGTACATTTGGCACTGCACGCAGCTCTTCAGTTCCTCACAGCGACTGGGGCAAGTCGGACATTTGTTACAATGCTTACCGGAATATCTTGTGTTGCCCTCCTCGTGGCAGATACATTCTCCACAGACGCAATCGCCCTTCAGGTAAACATGATAAAAAAGAAAGAATTTATTTTCGGTAAGATCAATACTATAGACGACGTCGTGGAACATCGCTGTTTTTATAATTATAAAGAATCAACGTGAACATAATTACACCGACGTTACACTTACATGACCGGAACACAACACGCCGTTTGTGGTGCCCGGCGCGATGCAAGAGTCGTTGGAGGATCTGCAATTGCAAGATGGTCCGGTCCAACCGGCGTTGCAAACGCATTGACCACATTCGCAGGTACCGTGATTGGAGCATAACTGACCCTGATCTCTATCACAGGAGAAGTTGTCGCACTCGCAAAAGTGCCCTGATATTATCTGCGAGAATCAAAATAGAAGTGAGTATTACTAAAATCCACATCGTACAATTAACACAATTAATAATTATATGATTATTGTCCTTTATTAATAAATAATTATTAATTTTTTGTTTTGCTCAATCAATTTCACAGATTTGATTTCATTCCACTTTATATATTCTAGCTTTACCTCCCTTGTTAATTTTAAATACTGTAATTCAAGATATATATTAATTTCTTTTTAAGTGGTAACTTTAGATACATATTAATCATAGTTTGAAATAATTATTACATCATATATTAAAGAGAAAATAAAGAACATCCGTTAAAATAAGCCCAGTTTTTTAAAATTGATTATACATACCTCTTCCGGATTTTCTCGTTCTTCACATTCGCACTGGCCGCAAGCACACGTTCCACGGCCGGAGCAGTCCACGAGGGTGGTGTTGTCGGGTCGGCACAATTGGAGGTGCTTGTCGAAGCCTGTCATTTCTTGATGCGGACTGCACTCGCAGTGTTTGCCGAAGAAGCCGTCGTAGCACTCGCAAACTCCGCATTTGAGTGTACCCACGCCATTACACTCGGGCGACCTTTCCTCGTACATGGGTCCTTCACGCTCACACTCGCAATCGCACAGCATCTCGAGATTCACCGTGAGAGTCTCGTTGATACCAACCTGCACAGAAATAACCGTTCAAATAGATCTGAGATCTATTAAAAAGTGTAGAGTGAAATTTGGTAAATAATTTAAAATAACCAAGAAAATCTCAATCGATTTCGTTTGCGCGACAATCACAACGCAGGCTTACTGGATAAATATCGAATTTCTGCTTCCATTCTGATCTATTGGCCGGACAGCTAGTAACCTCGATCTCCGCGATGAATTCAACCTTCGTGCCGACTTTTAAGCCGTCGCACTTGGACGTCTCTATCGCCGGTCCAGTGCCTAAGCAACTTGAGAAGTATTTGACTTTGACCGCGCTGCTAGCGGTGTCCTTCATTTCTACCGAGCTCGAAATAGCGTCATATTGCTCCCGGATCAGTTCCACGACGTTACTCGAGTCATCTGTGAGTTTTCCAGCAAATGAACCTTCCACATGCTTCGTCAATCGTTTATAGACATCGATCTGCTCCTCCGTGACTGCCCATATGATGTTGATCGCGTTCTGTTTCACCTTCAGATTGATCTGAGAGATGCTCGGGTAGTCTTGCAGAGATGAGTGAGTATACGTGCCATTTACATCCAAATGACACAGGCCATCGTTCGGCTTTATGATGCCACCTAGTTTACCGTCACCCGCATAATGGAAACCAGCATCAGTGGAGAACACCAGCAATCTGCGTGCTTTCTCACGCCAACCTATCTGATTTCTGCAAACTATGGCTTGCATGATGGCGTCGAAACCGCCTTCTGGTGCATCCAAGTTACCAGATACCGACGCGTTCCGTACTAATCCCTGTTGAGCAAGAACGCTACCTTGGAGAAATCGTCGTAGATGAACAGAACGTCTAGAATATTCTTTTGTATATTAATGTATTTTTAATATATTTATATATTACGTATATATTCGTACCGCGAAGTGACTTGTATCTTGTGATAGTGTCATAATGTTTTTGTACCCGTAAGGCGCCGCACAACCCTCGCATGGCTCGATAAGACTAAAATAGTAAAGGAAGCTTTAGTTTAATATGTGCAATATTGTCGAAATGATAGGTATTGTCTTCAGTTTTTATAAAAACTTACGATTTCGACATTGTGTTCACATAGGGCATCACAACTTTATCAACAAAGCTACCGAAGCCCAAGCGAAAATTACTCGTGATTTTACTCATACTTTCAACCAGCAACTGGCCCAAATCTGATAATTTCTGCTTGTCGTCTTCCATAGATTTACTCAAGTCCATCAGATAATAGAGATCAACGGGATAATCCTCTGCTTGAGAATAAGCAAAGGACATTCTATAAGCTTCATCTAAAACAAATCAATGGATTATTAACATTTTGTAAATAAAATGGCACAAAGTTTATAAACATTTTGCCAGAGGTGAGTAACTCACTTATTCGAAGCATCAAATTAACCTCCTGTGGCCACATTTGAACAGCCTCTTGTCTTCTGCTACTACTATCACTGGAACTTTCTTTGTGGAAGTGCGAAGAGGATGATGAACTAATGGATGAACCAGAATATGAGCCTTCAATGCTGTCATATCCTCCTCCAGCACCACCAGCAGCATAGCCACCTTTTGTTAAGTTACGGTGTCTCAACATGCTAAATAGATTATCCGGATTCCATGTATACTCAGGAGGACAAGTTGCAAATATTTTGGTGTTGATATTTGGAAGGAAGCACCTCTTTTCTGAGAATTTCTGCCAAAGTAAATCTTATTTGAAATTTATGTCAACTCTAATTATTATTAATGAGTCATGTAGAAAAAGGCAGATGTTTGAGATAAAATAAAAATATACTTACGGGTGCAGCACACCAAGCACAATGTGGAGTTTGTATACATTCATGGCACATTTGTTTACTAATACAAGGATTCATGCCTGTTAATCTCTCTGGGGGGCCGTAATTACCTTGGGCAAATACAGCTAATAGTACTCCTATTAACACCCCCACTATAACAAGCCATCTTGAGCTGCCGAACATCCTGCATTATAGACATATTTATAAACCTTCTGTTTCAACCAAAGATTATTTCTAAATAGACACAAGCAGATGGTTAAAGTGCATATAGTATTGAAATATGAAAAAGCTGTTCGGAACGAAAGTTTTGAAGAGAATAGACAGAAACGAAAAAACTAAACAAGATGTGGCGATTTTTTAAATGGACTAACGAAACGGGGGTAACACTCGAGAGCACGTACGATTTCGCTTTCATTTTTACAGGTCACCTTCGACGCGATTCTACGGTGAATGATCGCACGAAACAGCAGATTAAAAACTGCAGTCAAACTGCACGTTTCGGTTACCGCAGCTTATTCATACGCGGCGATGCCGTCATCTTTATATTTGCACAGGCAGCATCACGCTTCGAGTGACTAAACGTCGACGTCGTCGTCGTCGTCGTCGTCGTCGTCGACGTCGTCGCGTGCAACGTGAGCGATAAGCGAGCAATAATTCGTAAGAAGACGTCAACTGTTGGAAACGGCTTACTTATTGCGAGTACGAGAGCGGCGTGCCTGAATAGGTCTCTCTGATTCTACAGCATCACAAATGTTTGGTTTGATGTTTCTCTCTCCCTCGTCGCTCCCGGATCACCATAAATGGCAATCCATCAAACGAACATACCACCGTACACCGCGGCCGCAAGGAGTGTTCGCTCTTGCATCTCGCGTTTATCGCGGATTATACGCGATATGCCTTCGTCCGCTCGTTCATTGGTTCGAATTCAAGGTAGCACATCGCGCACGATCGATCGATTAGCTCGTTGCAACGGGCCTTGAGATTTGCGCTAACGAATCAAATTGTCGGAATGTTTCGTCGCTCTCATGTTGTCGCGCCTATGTGAATATTTACAGTTCTTACGTTAGCAGCACTGATTTACCGCTCTGATTTGGGGCGCTCTTGAGATATTTCGAAAATTCAAAATGTCTGAGGGACGAGTTGTAAGCGGATCGTTGCGTCGTTTATTGGCCAAATATCGCGAATATCAAAATCGTATTCGCATTATTTTTGTCGTGTGTGAAATGCAGATTGTGTTCTCATTGTGTGTGTGTGTGCGCGTGTAATAAGTATCGAATTTACGTCGCTCGTCTGGCCGGGACGTTGAGTGACATCGAAGAGGCAATGGAACGATGGGCGATGCGGCGTTTCGTCGTTGGTGTGACAAGAACGGTGAGTATTTCGCAGTCATGCGAAAGCAAATTGTACAATAGAATATATGAATTTTTACATATCGCTGATCACATTGGCCATTATCAGTTCATGCGAAATCACATGCATTGGATATGGCCCGTGAAAACGAAAATGGACAAAAGTTTCCGAATTGTAAAAAATGTCAGCCGGCGCATCTTTTTCAAGATGGTTCCGTTTTGTTACTGTTCGGACAAGTACGTTGCATACGCGCAAAAATGGCGCGGTAAAATCATATAGGATCTTTAAGCCCTAAACACAATGCCAGGCAACAGGAACAATAAGAATAAAAATAGACCAATCACAATCGACTATTACAAGAATAATCTATTGTGATCGGTCTATTTTTATTTTTATTGCCTGTTGCCTGACATTGTGTTTAGGGCTTTACTTTTACGATAGCAGTGCGACCACTACAAAATGGCAGTGAACGATTAGCGCGAGATATACCAAATTCGCCGTAACATATTATATCGTATTTATTGTTTTACCGAGTGTTTGAATTTAAGTTTGTACACTGTCGGCAAGGTGACATAAAAATCAGCGATTGGTAAGCGTTTTATACGGATCATCGGTTTCTACGATAAATACTATTATCGAATGAATTTTCGAAGGAAGCGACATGGAGCATGAAAATGTCAGTCCATTGGAGGTTATGTTATCGTAGTTAGGACATAATGTTGCTTTCAGGTTTGCTGGTTACGGAAGCTAGTGCTGTTTTATTTAGAGATCTGCTCCTTTTAGCTGTACCGCGTTGCATTTATTACACTCGGAACTAAATAGTTGTATATCGAGATGTTATATGAAGAAAGAAAATTGCGACTAGTGGAAAGTAGAAAAATGCAACAAAACAGTTTCGTAGTTTCTCGGTATAATTCCTAGCTGTAGTGCTCGTCTGTATATTTATATTCTTCTATAATACCTTATATAATTTCATATAATACTGCATAATTTTATATTATTCCGTTTAATTCTATATTATTTTGTATGTTACTATATTTTATGTCTATTGTATTATAATAGATTCTTATTTGATGTCTATTGTATTATAATAGATTCTTTATAAGTAATCTGCTAGTTGCAACATTTTTTCAAGGAGGAGATCAGTGAACGCGGAGTAACAATTGCGGAACCAAAAGTCTCTATCGATAAAGTAACTTTCTTCCGCCACTTTTTCCCGACAATTCCTATAGATGACGCGACAGTGCTCTTTCCTAATTTTTATACTCGCGTATGTTACAATACAGATATTACGTAGTTGTACTCGATATATATTACGGGAACGAATATTATTTATATAACATATACATACATTGCGTCGTATGATATAAAAAAATGAGTAAAATTCGTCAAATTTAACGTGAACAAGGTTCTCTCAGTGAAAAATCACAATAATTATTCGTGGTTACAATTAATTTAAAATATATTCATGAATATATTTCATAAAAATAATCAATTTTCGACGAAATTCGTTGTTCAAGGTTTTACTGAAATAAATCGTCAGGGACAAATAAATGAAGCTACGCGATGGTTTGATATATATTGTTTATTGTTAGCATCGTTACCACTTTTCGCGCGCAATACATGCGTGGATTCACACGGCAGGGTGAACGTCCGCTCGAGCTTCGAATCTTTTCTTTTTCTTTTTGTTTTTTTCTTTTTTCTCTTTTTTGGCGAACGAGTCGGAAGGTTTGAAAAATTCGGATCGACGCGACATTCGTCCGATTCTTTGCAGCAGAGGGAAAGGGAAGGAAGGAAGCGTGCGGTTTTGTGCGAATTAAAACGCGTGGCAGGGCGTGTACGCGATATACAAAATGACCTACAAAAGATATATGCAAAGCGCTAAATAAATATAAAGAACGACGCGTCAAGTTTCTCTCTGAGAAATGACATCACCCGGTACGACGATTCATAAATAACGAAGGAACGCGAGCGCTTTTCTGGATCCTTGCCCCAAATTCGCGTCGACTTCGTGACACCCGCGCGATTCGTTACGACCAATACGACGACTGATTTTCTCGTGTTGCGATAACAACGAAAGCAACGATGACTTTATTAAAATCCTCTCTCGCCAAAGTGATGGCCAATAATTGATAATTACATTATACAAGCACGCGCGACGCACGCACACTCGAGGAAGGATCCGGCGCGCGCGTTCCTTCGGCTTAACTAAATTAATGAATAATAATAATAATAACAATAATAATACCAATAATAATAATAATAATAATAATAAATATGCGTATACACATGCGAGATCGTAGGCCTACTTCGACAACTTCGATCGCGATCGATCGATTGTCGAAGCAGGATATGCCTACGTTATGCCTACGTTTTCTTCTTTCGTTCGCGGTCATGTATTTAGCAACACACGTTGCGATATATATCGCTTCTTATTATACGTTAGTTCGCGTAAACACAGCCGCGAGACTGCGTCTCCGTGCTAAATAAAATTTCTACGTCGCAAGCGCGCGCGCGTATGATGCGCGAGTGAGAAGCAAAAAGCCTCTTTCGTAATCTGTCTTCTTCGTTCGTCTCTCTTTACGCACTCTCGATGGTGTTTCTTCGCTGCCGCGCGGCTTAGTTAGTTAATTAAGCGATAGAACATGGGATCGTAAAGCGGTAAACTTCGACTCTGTTATATGGAGATGCATTCCGATATTCCTTGGATGCGCGGCAATTTCTTTTTTCCTCTCCTTTTTTTTGGAAGGATTTTTCTCGCGGTCACGCGCTACGAATCGCATTGATGCGTATCTAATCCGTTTGCCGAGCGATTAATATTGTTGACACGCAAACACATTTGACCGTTCGTCCGTGTTTATCTATTTGGAACAACGAAGTATGAAATATTTATCGCATTCGGAAACGTGACGTATCGGCATTTTTCCCGCGGTGCGTCACTGCGTATGCGACGTACACACGTAATTTCGCGCTATCGCGTGCATCGCACCGCGTTCGCGCCTTCGTGTTCGATTTTTCCTTTATACTGCAAATTTTCCACATGTCTCGTGTACGTTCCGTCGTTTGTTCCGCTTTTTCTCTCTCGACAGTTCTCGACTTCGAATTTATCAACGGGAATTTTTTTCTGTTTAGGACCGTACCGATAATCCGGAAAAGTTCGATCGCAATTTGCGCGTTCTCGAAAATTTTAAATGTTAATGCATATCACGTTGGTGATCTCGCTGGTTATCCGTTTCGCCCGATATGATTCGTCTAATATATTTGTTATCGCTGAAAACCCATTGTCGGACAGCCATAGCTCGCGCACCTTCTCCCTCGTCCGAACCAGTCGGACAGTGGCGTCTGCACGGCAGCCGAGGACGGTTCTGACATTTTGGCGAATTTTTTCAATTTTTTTCTTGTTTACACACACACGCACGCACACACACACATACACATGTACACGGAGCTGGCTCGTCGTTTCGCTCGCGTCCGATGATACCCGTTAAACGCTAACGGAAGAGGCTGATGAGGATCGACACTTGTTAATAGGAGCGCTCGAAAAAGCGATCGTCGCATATTTTTTTCCGTACTTTTCGACTCGAAATACCACGCCGCAAATTTTACGACATAGATTCACCGTATGGCGCATTCGCTTGTAATACTGGTAACAATTACTGTCCCGAAGGGGTAGCAAGGAGGAGCGATAATTTCCACGCTTGAGGACACATTTTTCTTTTTTGTTTTCTTTTTTAGCGCAAATTGCGTGTACTTTTCTCTCTTTCTTTTTTCATTCCTTCTTTTTGATTTTTTCTTCTCCCTTTCTCTCATTCTCTTTCCTTCCTCACGTTTCATCGATTTTCTCGTCAAGAAATTCGAACCGCGAATATTCGAGGCTTTAAAGTCCCAGCGGAGCTCGTCCTTGCTATCTTCCTCGCTTCAATTTTCAATTCACCGTTGCAAGCTATGTTTTATTATTGTGTTTTATCTTTACTGTGTTTCTTAAAGCACAATGAGACCTCTTCGGCCCGGTCCTCGTCATGCCGGCCCGCCTTTTCCAACTGTCGCGACTCGCCTCGTTTCTAGTGTGATTGCCTCTTACGTCCCATATTGCAGATCTTGAAGTGGCACAGCGACATGTCTGGAAAAATACGAATCGCGATTCGTTATTCGCGCGTTCGTTCCGCAGACACGTCGCGATGTGTGCGCGTAAAAGAAATTTTTCGGCAGCAGGGTGTCGTAAATGCTCGCGAGCAGTCGTTGGACTGTGACTTTTTGAGCAAAAAACATTGTGTTGTGTGTCATGTCGTATCACGTGTCACACGTCTGACACGCCGACATGCAGGCTATCCTCTACGCTCGATATTTTTATTTTAATGTCGGCTTCTCCGAACGATTCGCCGTCGATTTTCTCTTATCACGAAAACATTAAAGGGGGCCGCAATAAAAATGATAACAATGTTGATAGCTACGACAAGTGTAAAGGTCAGGAAATGAAACGTGTGAAAAACGAACGACTTAACGAGAAGTTCAAAAAGACGAAGAAACTAATTTATAATTTGTCGTGACTTTCCATTCCTTTCGTATCGTATTTTGTCATTAAAAGCCGATGTATCTCGCGAAAGTAAAGTTCATCTGACTTCGATTAAGAAATTTCACTTTACGATTTATATTATATCAATTTCGCAATTTAATTAAATTTATATCGTACCAACTTCGTGATTTAATTATATTTGTATATCGTATCAATTTCGAATTTAATTCTTTCTGTGATAATCGCAAAAGAACTCCGAGAGCATTGCTGCTGGACGATTTTCGCCATGGCGAGATCGACTCGACATTTTCGGACTCTAATCGTACGAGGAATTAATCGAGAGACGTGCGACGCGTGATGCGTCACGCGGCAATTGTTTCAATAAATCGTTTGATCCTCTTTGATCGAACGCAACTCCCTTTATATATATATATATATATATATATATATATATATTAATACGCGTATACTGTGCACAATCGGCCATATTAATGTTGTCGGTTGCCCTCGCGATCGCACAGAGAAAGAGATTTCATGACACCGATTCTTCCCGTGGCTTTGCAAAGTAAAGCAATTGAAGCATAATTAATGTTACCAATTTAACATGAACATACAAAGAGAGAACGTCCGAGACTCTCCTATTTTTCGCGCTTTCTTTGTAATGCGCAAACGAACTTCATTGTAGCTTCTGTTCAACGCTCTGTTATCTGCTTCCTTTCTGTCTTCTGCTTCCTTTTCTTATCTTAGTGCGCAGAAACAAGAAGATATGTTCGTTGTATCACCGATACAAATTTGTTCATTGAGAAAGCGAGAGCACCGTCCGAATGCATCCGATTGCATATGACAGTCGCAGGTACACGAGATCAGTATTGAAGGAGGAAGTTTTTGACAAAATAGTTCACGAGTTATCTGTAAGTCGAGAAAGCTGTCCGTTGTCTCGGACTTCTTTTAGAATTCGAATTAGATCATTGATTTTTCTAATTAGTTTCTCATTTCTCGCTCTAGTTGTAAGATATTCAAGTAGAACTATCGAGGAGGGTCTTGAAAGAAGTTTCTCGATTAGATGATTAAACATCTTTCGTCTATTTTTACATTTACGAGTACTGTACACCTCTGAGGGAGATTTATCTCATTTTTTCTCTCACGGAGAGCGTTATCAGCTCCGTGAGATCCAATTAACGACGAATTAACGAGCGTCCTCTGGAGAACTTAAACGATAACAGCGCGTACGCGGACGAATCGGCGTAACGGCGATTTTCTCTTCCTTGAGGAAGACACAAGTATTAGAAGGTATACTTACAAGTGACGCCGCTGTTTGGCTTCCGTTTGCCCGACGTCGGCTGCTGCTGACCGCGGTGGACCATCGCCGCGGGCACCGGCAGCGCTTCCGGCTCCGGTTCCGGCTCTGGTTCCGCTTCCTCCACAGGGTAGTCCGTCTGACCGCGTTGTTGTTCCATCGCTTTCGCCTGCAGCATCGCCTCGATATTTATCTGCTCGTCGGTGATCTCGTGCTCCTGCTCGACTACTCGATGCTTCTGCTCCGTCACTTGCTTCAGACGGTTCAGCAGCATCTACGAGGACGAGTCGAGTGAGTCGAATGGGGACGAATAGGGAGGCTGCTGCTCTTCCATGAGCGCGAGCACAGGACGAGATGAGATGTATACTCACGAGACTTTCTGGATCTCCCGCAACGAGATCCCCATACGTGAAGTCCGGTGCCAAGGGTAACGGTTGAGCGACTGCGGAGAACTTGTACCTGGTGGCGCAGGACAGCCAGACCAGTGCCAGCAGACGCAAGCTCGTTCCAATGGCGTTCACCCTCTCCGTCATTCCCGTCGTACCTCGTGCACTCTGCGAAGCAAAAACGTCCTGCGCCTTTAAAACGCATTGAACATACACAGGTGACGACACGCGTGCGCGAGTATCAAGAAATCTTTCGCTGCGCTTTCTTTTGCTGAATCAACGCCGATCGATCGATTTCCGCGAAAGAAACGAGGCTTTAGCTGCCTGGAAATTAATCGTGTCAAAAGAAAAAAAAAAACGTCACTCTCACGAATGAACCACCCTGAGAAAAAAGATTTGTTGAATTAATGTAACGATTTTAGATTCTCGACGGAATTCTGTCTGCAACAGGGTTTCTAGTTCTTAGGATCGAACAAGTCGGAAAGGTACAAAGACGAAGGGCGTGCGCGCGAGTCGCGTGTATTAATTCTCGCTACAAGTAATGACATTGATAGAGAGAAGAGGGAGAGAGAGAGAGAGAGAGAGAGAGAGAGAGAGAAAGAGGTAGGAGAAACATTGTCGTAGAGATAATATTATGCATTGTGACCTTTCGTACGTGGTTTCTCGCCGTGGTACGAGATAAGAGTATGCGCGTCATCCTCGCATTTACTCTGGAAACAGGACCTTCGGGTGCGAGCGGCGTTCGGATTCGGCTTTGTGTGATCGAGATGAAGACCAGACGAGACGAAAGCAGACAAATCGGGACAAACGGGCGAGTTTGCACGGTCTGAGCATTCGCCGCGCGTCAAGGGGTCATCGCGGATTATCCTTTCAGCGATGATAGACTCGTATCGGACTCGCGGCGGACGGTGTTCGTCACGTGATAACCGACAGAATCGTAATGAGACGAGCGGTGAATTATCGAAAACAAAATTGTCAGATGCGCAAGTGTCACGCATGTAACATGTACTTATAACAATAATGATAACAACAGCAAAAACGGAGTTGTGAACGGCGCGTATCTGCGGATAAGTGACGCGGCGCAATTGAGGATTTCGATTCCGTGCGAGGAGTAAAGAGAGTCCGTGTTTTGTTACATTGCGGGTCAAAATACCGGGGACAGCAACAACAGCGGCGATAATAATAATACAAGAATAATCATATGTAACAATGACATAACTATAAATGTAGTGACATTATAAAACAAATATTATAAAATAAGTGACAACTTTAAATGACAATATGTATAATAATAATGATAAAATAAATAGTTATATGATGAAGAAGAGTACGACTGAACGGAGCCTGTTGCGATCTCGTTGCATTGGCGAGCGAGACAGGTCGCGTTTAACGATAATTTATAGATTCTAAATCGATTTCGCCACAATTTTCAATGACCAGAGATAACGGCGATGATGACGATGCACACCACAAGAGCGCATGGCGCAAACAAAACGATTAGAAAGCAATTCGCGGATTCGTTGCGCGTAGAGGCTCGCAGAGGACTTGAAGCGTTGTCCGATTAATATTAGAAATGCTCTACAAAAGTGATACGCCGCGAGAACGTGTGATATCGCGAGCGTGATATCTAGCTCTGGTATTATTATGTCATCTGAATACAATTAGAAAAGTCAGCTGAGGATTCGTATAATGTTTAACCGGCAATTAATCGGCAAATCTCTTTTTGAAAGCAAGAAGAAAATTTAATGTATAATAATTTAATAATATTGTAATACTGTAATATTCCATGAGAATTAGCGAGAATTTCGCCCGGCACCTTTAGGAAAGAAGAATAATTGCTCTGCGATTAAAATTCCTTGTATTCTAATTTCTATCGCTTTTAACGAATCAAAGACGTCCGATGTCACATACAGTCGAGAGAGGGAGAGAGCTTATTTTCAGTTCATCCTAAGTCCACATTCTTTGACGATGCAAATCAGATGTTAAAAGTGTCACGAAGAGAACCCACCCCATCTCAAATCTCATATTAAGAAACAAGATTAATTACGCATGATATGCGTCACTTTAGGGAACATTTTTGCCACTTAATTGACTCAAACATGTGGATTCAGTGTGATGTCCGGAGGAAATAGGCTCTTCAACGCGCGATGTAACTTACTCTGGTGGAACTACGCGTTATCGTGCACCGTGAACGTGCGTACCGACTACCGTCTGCGTTGTCGACGAGTCGACACGTGGTGAAAGAGTGAGCAGAGAAGGGCTGCTGCACCCTCTATTATACCCGACGCGGAATCCGCCTCCACCCGCCGCGCCTCTATCCATCGCGCACTATCAAGGCACACCTCTCTTCATCTACCACCTGTAGGCGCGAGGCGATGCGGAAGAAGGTTGGCCGCGAGTCACCTTCTCCCTTGTGCCATTTCCGAAAACTAAGTGTTTCGCACGTTTCGGAACGTTTCATTTAACGAATGTTTAATTAACACGATCTCCCAGCACGATTCTCCGCTAAATTTCTCGATTTAACATTGAATCGGCGGGACTGAATGATAAAGATCGCTAAATAAATATTTTAATGATAAATATCTTTAATAATTAAAAATTTTCAAATAAATATATTAATGATAAATATTTTTTCGTAAAATGAACGTCGATCGCAACAAATGCGTATCAATTCGTAAATGTTCACCGTCGATTCAGGTTTTCATATTTGATAGCCGGCGGATTATCTCCAAGCATGCGAAAGCAATGCTTTACTCCAAACTTCCAAGTTTTCCGACGGTTTCCTTCTTTTCTTGCTCTGATCTCGTTCGAAACAGGTGCTTCGCCCTTCTACGATCTGTCGTAACGTTACTGTGGCTCATACGTGCACATCGTGGGAGATTATTATGCCGATGAGCGAATGTTTAAAATTAGATTAGCATGTTCGGTCCTACGTCGCAGGCTGGTGGTGGTGTAAGACCGTGATAAGGAGCCCACGCTTCTTATCGCCGCGCATATAGCGGGGAGGGCGATCGGTTAACGGCAGAGGGGACGGTTATCGAGATTCGGTGAAGATTTTTTACGACATGCAATAAAGCTCCTCTTTCGCTGCGGGATCATTCGATCCGCGAGTGAGGCGCAATTCTGAAATTATCTTGTCTTGTGCTTCACGATGTACTGATCGCTCATCACGACGTAGCGGCGCTACGTCGAGTCGTTCTTTATTATACGAGACGAGAGTCTCAATTTTTCATTTCGCTTAAAGCATTCGAAACGCACACTGAGAAAAATATCCGAAATATCCGATTGTTAATTTCGTTATCCGATCAAATATCCGGTGTATTTAATCGGATATTTGATCGGATAACAAAATTAACAATCGGATATTTCTGATATTTTTCTCCGTACAGAAATTCTCAAGAATCTCCAAGGCCTCGAAGATCTCGAATGTTGATAATCTTGAATGTTTTCAAAAAAGGTCTCTAAGAGGTCAATCACTGTCGTAATATAATCCATATGAGCGTATTTGTGTTTTCTTTATATCTGCATATATAGTTCACTATGATCCGTTATCAATAGCCACGCAAAATCCTCGGAACTGTCCGAAGATTCCTGGAGAATCCTTCAAGCATGCTCCTCTTTCGAAAGATATCGATTCCGTTTGTCGTACGATTTAAATGCTTGGGAAATCTTCAAGACAGAGACTCGAGCGTTCATTAGCAGTGTAAGCGACGCAATGAGCTCCCACTCAATCACCCCGCCATGCTGTCGGGAGATGTGTTTCCATGATATTCTGGGATCGATTCATTCGAGATTAACGAGAGCTTAATCTTATCGATACGTATAATCTCATAGTGCTTCGCCACGCTCACAGTTCTGCGCGGTTCTGCGACGCGAAAATTCAAATCAGACGATGAGACAAAGTTGCATTCTTGCGACGTAAATCTTCCACGAATTGTCCCACCGTCGTGTGTATGTATGTGTGTATGTGTGTGTGTGCATCGATTTAAAATAATTCACCTAATATTCTCCGTACACGCACATTTACTTACGTTATTCTTGTGTGCATGTATGCGTGAGTATTACAACGGCTTACGCAACTGCGACAGCCAACGCGCTTCACTTTGCGGCAGCTGGCTTGCGCAGAGATGCGAGCGAGAGACTGAGAGAGAGAGAGAGAGAGCTCGATTGTAAGTGAAACTAATGCAAAGCTTAATTACCGTACTCGAGGATATCGCGGGTTCGCGTCGGCGGATCTTTGGTTACGCGTCTTCAAATAGCGCAAGCATCTAAAAGAGCGGGCGGGCAAGGGAAGGGTGACAAAAGCGGAAGGAGATAAAATCCGATATAATGTGTAACGCACACATCGCGATTGATCAAAGGTGCATACAAAGGTGTCGGTCGGAGCCGATCGCAGCGGCAGGTGAAGGATGTCGAGCGATGTTGAAGAGGCGGAAGGGGAACAGGACAAATCCTTCGTGGTGGAGCGCGCCAAGAGCGGACGCGCCAAGTGCAAGAAGTGTAAATGCACGATCGAAAAGGACGAGTTGCGGATCGGGAAGCTCGTGGTGAGCTTCTTCGACGGCAAGCTGATGCCGGCATGGCACCACGTGACCTGCATCATCGAGGTGTTCGCCAAGCAGCGGGCCACGACCAAGCGAATCGAGGATCCTGAGAAGGACGTGAAGGGCTGGGAGCGATTGTCCGACGAGGACAAGCAGCTCGTCCTGGACAAACTGGAGGAGCTCGAGAGATCCTGTAATTATTTGCATGCACACGAGTGCCATGCTGAGCTTCGATTACCGATTGATAATCGGCGCGAAACTTCGTGCCACCCTCGCGCGATTTCCTCGCAATGATCGGGCTGAGAATCAATTAACTCTCTCGCCTCGATGGTGATAATCGTCGAGCTCTTTGTCGCGGATGTTATCTCGAGAACAGTTACGCGATCTACAGTTGGGCGGTAATCGTAGGCGAGAGGTCGCTCAAAGGTTTTCCGGCTTTCCCCTTCCTGCGAAACTTGCTCGACTTCTAATAAGTTTTCTCCCTCGCGCGAGTTTTACAACGGTAACTTTCGAAGAGCCCGATTTAGAAGGGACCGTCATGCTCGGAAAACTGGAAAAGTTCATCGATATCGCTGAAAGTTTACAGTATCACGTTATTCTACATTTCGCTCCGACGGAGTGATTTTCAACATAATGATGCGAGCGTGAAACGTCTTGTCACGTGTGACGATACTTTTAATTATCTATGTTGCATCCGCAGTCTTAAACATGTTGATCTTCTTTTTCTCCTCTCCAGCTCCGGCCAAGGATGCAAAGAAAACTGCAACACTGCGGAAAGCTGCGGGCGAATCCTCGCGGGCGGTAGCGAACAAAAATTCGAATCAGAAGGCTAAAAAGACCGCGACTATCGAAAAAGAGAAAAACGAGACTAAAGGGAAGGATGAATGCAAAGACGAGAGAGCAAAGGGCAAGGTACCGTCGAAGGATGACTCGTTCCGCGAATTCCGACGCGTGTGCAGCAATGTCGCCGACGTCGACGCTTATACCGACAAGACTGCGATCATCAGGAAGATGTTCACGCGGAGAACGCAGGGTGGTAAGTACCCTTGTAATGTTAATAACGGAATTAACAGTATGCAGACAAAGCAACTCGCATGCATTCACGTATATGCTGAAGAACGTTCGAATGGGGTAGTAATGAGCTGCTGAATCAAACGGAATCTTGGGAAGATCGTAGGCGCAAGCCGTTTACGTTATTTACGGTGCGCCTATTATTCAAACGCGTGTCGCAAATATTATAGTCGTGTTATTTGTACGGCGATTAATTCGAATGCGCTCGATTTGCGCATGCGATGCTATTTTGCTTCTGCGAGAAGGGATGAAATAGACAAAGTGAATATACACGAGTCGTGAATGCGAATAAATTTTCTTCTCTACGAGATTCACGCTCGGTTGGTTTAGTGGAAAATTCCGAGAAGAAGATAACTCTCTTTCTCTCCGATTGTGCCGTCTGAATTTTACATTTTCTATTTATTTCCGCGCGAGTGTATCGCTCTCTCTCTCTCTCTCTCTCTCTCTCTCTCTCTCTCTCTCTCTCTCTCTCTCTCTTTGATAGCGCGAATCGCGATATGCGGTGCCAGTTTGCGTTTTAGAGTTCGGACGAAAATGCAAGCAATATTGTCACATTGAAAAGAGCGCACGTCGTACTCGCCGCAAGCGTTGTATTGACGAGGTACAATCAATCAATTCGTCTGCACATTCGGTACATTTGGTAACGGTCGTGATAACTTCCGACGTGGAGGTTAACACCGATGTCAACAATGTTTTGCTAACCTTGATAAGCGAAAAGAAAACTTTGACAATTGCCAAATATCTCTATCTACTCCTTCATCATATCCTTATTCCTTTTTTTCTTCGTATGTTTCGTTTGAGAATTTCGTTTCAATGACGTTATTACAAAATCGCACGACGATCGAGCTCGACCACCCTCGATAGCGATAGAATAATTATGAGGGAAGATCGCGCTGCGTCTTATCATTGTTATTTTTTCTTCGCACAAAAGCGAGAGCGAAAGAATAATACATCCGCGTTGGAGCAGCAGGGGACATTTGGTAAGTGCTGTATTAATCAGAATTCTCGCGAGACGTCGGTGATTTTTGCGGACAGTTAGAAACGACGAGACGACAAGGGTCGGATCGGTCTGTCGGGTGAACAGACGCGAGAATGTTGCGCGATATCGAAATTTTTATTAACGATTCCACGTGTCAAATCCGCGATGGAAGATATCCATTATGAAAGGAACCTCTTGATACACGAAAAAATTCGCGAAATTTTACAGGATGATTACAGGAGGTAGATGCAATTTATTTCATCTTGAAAACACCTCTATGAATAATCAGATTCTTCAATCAGGAAAATATAACAAATGATATATCAAATGAAATATCAGATAACGAATAATGTATAAATAATAAGAAATAATGCGTTAAATTGGTAAAATTCATAAAATTAAGCAGAATTAAGGGACAAATATGAAGTTATTCTTGATATTTTTTCTCTTTTTTTATTATATGTTTAATTTTCTCAATATTTATGAGATGTACAACTTTTTTTGAATAACTTTTCCAAGACGGTAATCGTTTTGGAGTCCGCATACACTTCGACGACCTATGGTAAAATTATTTACAAGTCCAGCCGGAAACATGAATTAACTTGGCACTGATAACGGTAACGTTATGTATTTTTAGACAATCGTTGAAACTTCTGTCGAAATCGGTTTATATACGATAGCGATATTCTGCAATTATAACGTAGTCTCATCATCGAGTATCAAATTCTCTTATGATTTATGACGAGGGACTTTCCGACCGTTTCGGTGATTATCCAGATTGGTAAACGCAGATAAATAACGCTTGAAGAAAGGGGATCAGAACGAGTATCTTTCCGAACGATCGTACGGTACATATTTGTACCAGCTTATAAACGCCAGCGGTGATAGGCTGGTGCACGCAGATAGGGGGATTTAATACAAATAATTAGTCAGGGAAATAAATAAAATGTTAATGTCCCAAATGACTCATTATTTCGCGATACGACGGGAATTCACAAGAATCAGAAGGAAAAATTTTAATTCGTTTAATCTGTCCACAAATAATCATAATAATATTAAACATAACAATAAAATATCATATTAGAGTGGCTTCAACTTTTTTTCCTATAATATATGCTTGAATTTTTGTTGAGTTGGCGGTAATAACGAAATATCAGATAACAAATAATATGTAAATAATAATAAAAAATAATGCATCAAATAGATGATAAGCTAAAATCGACAAATATACACGACGATGTTATTCCAAATATCCATGAGAAAGCGTTAAACAAAAGCAAAGAAAAGTGCACGCAAATGCGCTTTGCGTCAGTTGTAAAAAGTAAAATGAAATAAAAAAAATGTACGACGGACATGTCAAACGGAGACAGTATGCAGGTGTCGAAGCGGGAAGACAAGGCAATCTTCAAGGCCAGGGATCACGCGCGAGAAAAAAGAAAAGAAAACGGGGAGAAGGGAAGAGGCAGGATAATATCGCTAACTTCCACGAGACAGAGGAATAAACCAGAATGAATCACGCATCGCCTCGTACGCGTTCGTCGTCGTCGCGTGCAATGCAAAGAAACAAAACGAGGGCGAAGAGGAGGAGAGACCAGTGCAGAGAAGTTGCGCGGGTCCGCGACTATTATATTAACCAATCCCATCAATGGGGATATCGAATGTGCTCGCTTCTCGTCTGCGTAAACACCACACAAGATCCACTTCTCTGACACCCCTTTGGTGGCCGCCGGTCGTTCCCTTTCGCATTGTTTTATTTCTCATTCCATTGCGATCTTTCGTGCCGTTATCGCTCTTCCTCGCGAGAATTCGCGTTCTTTTCGCGCAACTCTCTCTCTCTCTCTCTCTCTTTCGCGTGCGTACGCGTTTTCTCCGGGGGTGAAGGGGCGAGACCCGGGGGCGGCGGTTAGTAAATATGATACCGGAATCGGATACAAGGAAACCATTAATCACTCGAGCACGCGCGAATGGGATCCACACCGCGAGCGAGTGGTCGCCGCCGCCGCCGCCGCCACTTAATGGAAGATTTTTACGGGGTTATCTGGCCGGGCAACGAAAGAGAGAAAGAGAGACGAACAGATAGATAGACAGACAGACAGAGAAAGAGTGAGAGAGAGAGAGAGAGAGAGAGAGGGAGAAAGAGAGGAAAAGAACCGTTACAAAGCACCGTGAAATCCGCGGAAGCTCGTCCTGGAAGATCCGCGAGGGAAGCACGACCCTCGGTGCGAACGAATCGTAGACCCTGCAGAAACGTTGTCGTTGTGTGTCGGTGTGCCGACCTCCAGCAACGTCTACTAGCACGATCTAGTGTTCTCTCGGATTAGCCTTTCTAATCTAATCGATTTAATTATAAATCTCGCGCTGTGGAGTTTCGGGATTTGAAATCGATCGTCAGCATTTGTACTCTGTCGGAGTCGGCTAGATTGACCTTCACGAAAACTGTCTATACTCACTGTTGTTGTCGCAAGGGTTGAGATGATCCTCTCTCTCTTTCTCTCTCTCTTTCTCCCTACTCTGTACTCTATCTCGTTCTCTTTCCCTTTCGAGATCAAGCGTATCAGAGAGAATACGCTTTTCGTTTCCGATCCTTGGATTTCGAATCACTCCAATTGTCGATCGTTTGCGGGCTGGTGTTGTACAACACGCAGGCGGGTCGGTGAAATAGAAGCGCGAAGAAAAGATCGATCCGTCCTTATATACACATTCGATTCGCCGGAGATTAGTGATACTTAAGTAATCACCGAAGCAAAGAGAGAGAGAGAGAGAGAGAGACAGCCTCGTATTCCCGCGCGATATTTTTTTCTTTCTCTCTTTCTCGCCTTTCTCGACTCTTCCTCTCTGTTTCCCTCTTCCTTCGTTTGCTTGATTTTTGCTTTTTGTACACTTCGCGATCACTTGGGTTTTGCAACTATCGATTCTCGGCGACGAGGCCGCGTGTCTTATAAACTCGCACGTCCCCACCCCTAATCGCGCTTCTGCTCCTTCGGCGAACGTTCACGGCGAGCCCCTTCTCATCGTGAACGTTAGCCAGCTTGGCTCCAGACTATCTCCGCCTCTTTTCCTCTCGTTTCGTCTTTATCTCTCCACCTCCGTTCTCCTTCGTCCGCGGCTCTTGCCTCTCTCGCGGCCGGTCCAGCTAAAGCGTTATCATTCTCTATTTCCCTCTCTCCTCACGCGATCTCGCGGCCGCTCGTCGCCGCGGAGCTGAATGATCACGTTTTTTGCAGCTCAACCAATTACGATAGCGTTCGTGATATTACGATGTCGCGATATCGCGGCGATATTACGACGCGACGCGTTGCTCTACACTAGGGCAAGACGGACGCACTTGTTCGCATATCGTTCCCATGTGATTTACATCGACGACTTTTTTTATTTTTCTCCCGCTTGCTATATTATCTTTTTTCTCCCTGTCTCGAACGATGACACCGTCGATGAACGGCGAACGATGAACGGCGTTTCGGTGATGTATATGTCGCGCAGTCATCTCTCTTTCTCTCTCTCTCTCTCTCTCTCTCTCTCTCTCTTTCGTTTCGATATCTCTGTTCCGACGATAAAACTCGCCGCTTAAAACGACGTCCGACAGCGAGCTAACATTACCAATTTTATGGCCGATGAGCGACGCGCAAATAGTAAACTCGAGGAATTTATGCAAGCAGTTCGCACAATTATCGCATCGACAGTTATCGATGAAAGTGCAACTGGAGCACGTGGTACGCCAACGCGATCATTCAACTTCTTTCTCGGACATGACCGCTCGCGGAACTTTCGCCGACCGACAAATGGTACTGCGATTCTCGGATGACCTCATTCTTAATTTTGGGTTGTCGGCGTGGATGACGAAACGCCCACGACTTAACTCGAAACCGCCGGACCGGCTACGTCAATCGCAATTAATTAGATAATTGAAGTAGGAGAAGAAGCGAAGAGAGAATACGCACTTTTAACGCCTGCATCAGGAAGCGGAATTCAATTTCTGTCTGCAAAATGATATCTCTTTGATCACAAGTCCCGGTGAAATATTACTTAAGGGAAAAGCACTGTGTTGAACAGGAGGGGAGAAGAGTGACCCAAGGGTTAATTTGTCCGATCGAGTGTGAGAATTATCTCGCGTTTGACGAACGAACTTGCGTGACGTCGCGACCTGACGGAATTGTCGCGATACAAAAATCATCGAGAAGAGAGGGAGAGAGAAAGATAGGGCGGTTGAGTATCATGTGGAAACGATACGCGATATTCGTGTGTCCGAGCCGATGATTGCTATAATGATGACGGTGTCGGGTCGCGGGACCATGCGGCGCCTGTACGCTCGTGTAATCGTCGCTTTTTGCGACGCGCCTTGGCTCCGACGATATTTTTTTCGCGAAGGATCAAAGAGAAAAGTCGGCCGGGCGAAGGAGGTGAACGCAATCGCACGACGCGCGAAGAAACGGGGCTGCCGACTCGGATTCCCGGTTCTCTATTCTTGGGCACCATTATTTACGAATCACACGCGGTCGTGCCGTTTCGATCGAGCATAGAAGAGATAGAAAGAGAGAGAGAGAGAGAGAGAGAAAGAGAGAGAATCATCTCTTGTGTGCGCGTGAATCTTGCGTGCCATGATCCGCGTGTTAAAAATCATTTGCGTGTGTTCGCAACGGTACACGCGAGCAAACGCACTTTCAAAGACCCCGAAGAGAGAAAAAGAGAAAGATCCGCTTGTGTCGCGCGACGACCGCTCGAATCAACATCGATTGTCGGTGATAATGGATCTCGGATCGTGAGCATGTGTGCGGCTTAAAAGCCGCATACTTTGTGTTCAAATCTCGCAGACGGCTGCTCTATTTTCGCCGATGATGATGATGTTGAGGATCTCGAACGCAATTCATGCGAAATTCTTCGCGCATCGTCGTGTGCTTTTTCACGAGGAATTTATCTCAATTATGAACTAACGATTAATTATTGGTCGTTCGTTCGTTGTCGATGTAATTATCAAAATGCAGGCAAACCGGTTGTTGCCAGGCTGAGAAAAATCGGTCCGGCTTTAATCCAACAATAGCGTGCAATGGTTGCACGCTATATTACATAATTCTTATCGTTTTTATATTTTTTTTCCTGATGTCATGATTAAACCACTGTTAAAAGAGCGAGAGGGAAAGGGACTATATTGACAGATTTATCGGATGTTTAATAAATAAGTGCACGTTCGTAAACTGTATGTGTCCATCTAGATGTGGGATTCATGCGAGAGTTTGGGCGTGCGTCGTACGTTTTGTTGAATTGCCGAATATACTTATAGACATGCTGAAACGTCGTCCGTGTAAACTCAATCGCGAAACGTCGATTTCAGGTCGGACGATGAAAGGTTTCCTCTCGTAACCGATTTTCTGGCGCGTACAAACTTCATTTCAATTTCTTGATTGCTGGCATAAGTTTTGATACCGTCGATGGACGATGAATAAATAAATAAATATATCTCGAATTTTATCTCGACGAATGCACTATAAGTTAAGTTTAAATTAAAATTAAAATTTTTAACTGCACTTAATAAAAACTTTAAGTACGGTGCGACTTCATTTTTGAACCACTTTGAAGAACAGACAATTATTTTTTTTCTCTACTTGGTCTCTTCCCCAGACGGTTTTAGAGGCGACGTCGTACTCTGGTGTAAACTGTTGCTACCCGGCGCTGTAAAGAGAATTTACAATCTGCAGAGCAAGCAGCTCATAAAGCTGTTTGCGCGATTGTTGCTTCAGGATGAGGACTCGATGTTAGAGCATCTGGAGCAGGGCGACGTAGCTGAGACGATCAGTGTGTTCTTTGAGAACAGCGTCGCCGTGTCGCCTTGTGCCAAGAGTGTGTTGACGATCCAAGACGTAAGTCTCTGCGAAACTCGGTTAATCGCAAAGCGATCGAGAAAATAAACGAACCAGTCAATAGAAAAATGAGACATAAAATGAAATAAACGACAAAACAATTCGTTATATTACAAAACTATACAGAACATTAATTAATCTAACGAAGGAAGGATGCTAGAAATCCAAACTATAAATCTGACAAAGTTTACGTGCTTCTTTCTTTTCAAAATAATAAAGCAAAAAAAGAATAAAGACTGTCAACGAGAGAGGAGACCTGCTTCCGCTCTCCATGTTGGTTAATGAAATATTTTACGATTAGGTTGACCTTTTTTTGGAAAGACTGTCGCACCTAACCAAAGAAGAGGAACAAATCCAACATTTCCGAACTGTCATTGATAAGTAAGTCGATCGCGTTTAATTTGTCGCCACTTACTTCATCTCATCTGCATTTTCAATGTTTTACACGTTTCGATTTATCGTCATTATTCTAGATGCACCGCAAACGACCTCAAGATGATCGTGCGTCTGGTTAAGCACGATCTGCGTATCAATGCCGGTCCGAAACACATGTGAGTGTTTAACACCTGTACCTTTAACCCTAGTTTACCTCTACCAGCCGAATCAATGGTAATAATAATATATCGCTCGTACGTTATATTGCTTACGTTTAGTCTGGAAGGAATCCACGAGGACGCGTACAAGGCCTTTCAAATGTCACGTGATTTGGAAACGGTGGTACGGCGTTTTTGGCCTGATTTAAAGGATCAGGATAAATCATCTATCTCGGGCTCGCCCTCTTCAAGTTGCGATAAAGTAGCCCTTTCGCTAATGACGCCCGTCTTGCCTATGCTGGTACATCGTTATTGTTTTCATTTTCAGTATATTTATTATTTGGATATTATTTGGATAAGGAAGATTTATATTGCATTCAAAAGTTGAAGGCAAAAACAAAAGAAAAGTTGAGACACAAGATAGATAATAACAGATAATGTCTCATTAAGAAGTGACAAGTGCGAATCACTTAATCGATAATAATCCCACTTGTCGTTATCGTCCAATTAATGCAATTATTAGGCGGAAGCGTGCACATCCGTGGAAATGGCGATGCGAAAGTGCCCGAACGGGATGTTATCTGAGGTCAAATATGACGGCGAGCGCGTGCAGGTGCACAAGAGCGGCAACGAGTTTCGTTACTTTAGCAGATCTCTTAAGCCAGTCATGCCACATAAGGTAGATGATCAACATCAACGACAAAATCAAGAGAACGAAGCCAATATCACGATTCAATTTCTTTCGAACTCCGGCTTCTGAAAGTTGCTTTTCAGGTATTGGAATAATTAATTTTTTTAGGTAAATCTCTTCAAGGATTATATAGCGCGAGCATTTCCCGACGGTGACGATTTGATCCTCGATTCTGAGATCCTCATGGTTGATAATGAAACGGGCCAACCGTTGCCTTTCGGTACTTTAGGAATACACAAGGTAAAAAAAGAACGAGTCAGTTATATAAAAGTGATGATGATTAAATATCTCATTGAGCTTGTTTGCAGAAAGCCAAGTTCAAGAATGCTAACGTATGCCTGTTTGTATTCGATTGTTTGTATTACAACGGCGAAATACTAATGAATAAGTAAATATTGTATTTCAAAAATATTTTATGATGTGACTCTTTTTTGTTTTAATTATATATATATATATATATATATATATATGTATATTTAAATATGTGATAATTTTACATCCCAGATACAATTGATTTTTCCTCTCTTGTCCTTTTTCAGAACTATGTCGGAGCGTAGAAGAATCTTGAGAGACAGGATAACCGAGATACCGAACAGAATAATGCTGTCGGAAGTTCATGAAGTGCATGTAAAGAAAAAAGAAAAGATTTAATAATTTACATTTACGATACAAGTATCTTATTGCGGGTCACGATTCGTCTTTTGTTTCAGGATCCGCAGGATTTGACAAAAATGATTGTCAAAGTGTTGAAACAGGGTCTCGAGGGATTGGTTTTGAAAGATATCAATGTACGTATTGATCATTGAATATGCTCGAATATCATATAGACGATTATGAATAATAGAACTTCATGCTTAATGATAATTTAACGTTCACGAATAATAATTCATGGCGTTAATAAATAATCGCCGAGAATTATGTGAATGATCATTCGTTTTATTATTTTCAATCACATCGGAGATTATTTGTAATTTCCGGTAATCACGGATTTATCCAAATTCTTATGCCGCACTTTTTCTCGTGAATCTCTTTTCTTGCGAAACGTGCCGTCGTCTCATCCTTTTGAATCCTAAAGCGATATATATATTGAAAACGCGCTTCCACAGAGCAAATACGAGCCTGGAAAGCGACACTGGCTGAAGGTAAAAAAGGACTATTTGTGCGGCGGCGCGATGGCCGATAGCGCAGATCTCGTCGTACTTGGAGCATGGTACGGCACAGGCAACAAAGGTCCGTACCATCCGCGACATTTTATCAAATTGACGCAAGAGGTTTATCGTGCCTGTCAAATAAACTCGTCGAAAGCGAAAAACCGTGCGATAGTTCTTATCAATTGAGATAAGACTTCTTCGTTCTTTCGACGTATCTTCTTAATTTAAAAAGAAATGCTTACGGTTTCTTAGACAGTTTCTTTTTCTTATCAAGATTCGTCCACCTTATTGCCTCTTACTTTTTATTCTTTTTCTCAAAAGTGTTTTCCATACTGTTGTGAAATATTTTATTATGACAGTATTTTTCTCTTGTTTTTTTTAACTCAAAATATCGCTTTGCGCGCCAATTTCATAATTTCTGGGGTCTTCCTGTTATTTTGAAAGTATTTTTTTTTCGAATCCTAATTTTCACAGGTGGTATGATGTCGATCTTCTTAATGGGCTGCTACGACGAGAAGAGTGATAAGTGGTTGACTGTTACGAAAGTAAATATACATAATAGTTACGCTAAATTGACTTTCGGCTATTCGCGGGATAGAAATTACATCACGTCTCGTCATTCGCGGTAGGTCCACACCGGACATGACGATGCTACGTTGGCTGCGCTCCAGAACGAGCTCGACATGGTGAAAATAGGCAAGGACACGGAAAAACTGCCGGACTGGTTACTGGCGAAGAAACCCATGGTACCAGATTTTGTGGCGAAAGATCCCAAGGTAACTAATCTACTAATTAACCGAATTAACTTATTGGCGCCCAACGTTCCACTTTTGAGATGAAAATCTCATTACGGATAAAACTATTTTAATAGGAGTAATCTTGTTCAGAAATCCTCTCAGTATCTGAATTGAATTTTTCAATTTCCGTACATTGCAATATCAACTGTCTAACGATCTCGGTATTCGTACAAACCAATTTCAGGAGACAATTAGCGATTTAAATATTTTGCTTTATATTTACGATTTTCCATCACTTAAATCTCCCTATGATTACACAGGCCGACAAAATTTTACGAAACTCCAGACCCTGAGACCAGATTATACTTTCTCGAAGGTTTTCGGTCCGCTGAATCCGAATCCGGCAGCGGAATTGCTCCATCACATCAGGTTTTCGAGATATTCTAATCTGAAAGTGCAAAAAACAGATTTTCGAATTCGCCTTTTTTTGATCAATTATTTTTTGAGGTTAGGGACAAACCATGACCTGATGGTCATGGGGTTGAACCGACAACGAATTCGGATTCAGCTTCCCAAAAAACATATAATTACACAACTTTCACCTGCCGGATTAACTTCTTTTTGTTTTTGTAAGGTAGTAACGAAAACGCCAAACTAAAAAATTTCAAGAGACGATATCTCCAAGAAGAAATAAGATATATGAAAAATTCAAAATGCATTTTGAAGGCGAAGAGTAGTACTTTCAGATACTGTAACGAGTTTTGTAGAGAAAAATTAATTCACACAATTGTAATATAACCCCGAATATAGCGAAAAACTGTGTTTTTTGCACTTTCAGATTAGAATATCTCGAAAATCTGATGTGATGGAGCAATTCCGCTGCCGGATTCAGATTCAGCGGACCGAAAACCTTCGGGAAAGTATAGTCTTGTCTCAGGGTTTTAAAAATGTCGGCCTGTGTTATTTTTCTCCCTCTTTCTCTCTCTCTCTCTTCCCCTTTCTATATATATTTTTATACAAACACCATTTTGTGTTTTTTCTCTTTCTATTTTTCTTAACTCGCGTTTATTCGCATTAATCGCACTATTAAACACGAATATATGCGGCTACAGATGCCGTTAACTGTTTGATATTTGGGCCAAGTAGAAACAGCCGGTGTGGGAGATAACGGGGGCCGAGTTCACGAATCAAGGGGTGCACACCGCCGATGGCATCAGCATCCGATTTCCGCGAGTGACGCGTATCCGTCACGACAAGAATTGGTCCACGGCTACGACACTGAATGAGTTGCGCGAGCTCTTTCGAAAAAAGCCCGAATCGGTAGACTTTAGTCTTCTACTAGGATCATTGGACGTCAAGGATATCCTCACTAAAAAATCGTTCGGCTCGCCGGAAACGTCGCCTAGTCCCGAAAAAATGAAAAAGATAACGAGCTGGTTCGATGACGAACCGTCCACGAGTTCCGCGGCACTTAAATGCAAAATCAAAGAGGAGCCGCTGGACGTTTCCAAGGAATTCTCCAAGGGACAAAAAAGGGATAAGCACGATGACAGCTCCGACAGCATCGCGGGCGTCCGATCAGAGAGAAAAAGATTAAAAGTGGAGCGTGACATTAAAAAAGAAATAGAGGATCCTTCGTTAACAGTAGTCAAGACGAAGGAGAGAAAGAAGAAGAAAAATAAAAAGGAGGACGAGGAGAAGGAATCGGATTTAGTGGCGAGGCAGGCGAAGAAACAGAAGCCAGAGGAGGATCATTACGTTAATCAGCTGACTGGGGGAATGGACGCGGAAGAATCCTCCTCAGGAGAGACAAGTGTTTTTGATTCGGACGCCGAGAACGACGTAAGTAATGACGTATTATCGTTATAGGGTATCTCGGTTTGCTTGGAGCGACACTGGATACACCTCTACCGCGAGATTTCTTTTCAGGGATCCAACGCTGTTGTTCTAGAGGATGTTCGAGCGATTCTCGCACCCGGTTTCAACGATAACGCCAAGAAAGGCGTGCGGAAGCTGCTCAGAACGTATCCTCTTTTTTTCCGTCATTTTATAAGATGATAATTCACGCTCGGCTGTACTCGAATTACGCACGCAAATCGCGTTATCTTCGTGCGCTCGACATTTTATAAAAGCTCAATAATTTTACGAAGGTCGCGCGTTCGCGCGATAACTTCGTAAATGTTTATCGTCCCCATTTCTCCTCCCTCTCTCTCTCTCTCTCCCCTTTCCTCTTATTCTGTTAATCTCTCTATCGCCCTCTCAATTCTCCGATCGATTTATCGAAGTTCGTAGGGCAACATCATCTCCAGCGTTATGCTAATAAAGTGGCACAGAGTCGTAAAACGATGCGCGTCATAATCTTTGAGAATTCACAGTGAGAACGCCGCATAAGCGGCATCTCGAGCGTTTCAACGTTCATGCAATGTAATTAACGATCGACCGAGATACGCAGCACGCGGCGACTAAGCTACACACAGTATAGAAATCAGATCTCGTTTTTGCGGTCTGGTTGTACAACGGCCAGACGCGGAGCGTCTGACTCGCAGAGCATCTTCATCCCGCAAGGGATTGTCCACTACGTTAAAGGGTATCTGACTAAAACATTCCTCTGTTACCGTGTTTCCGCGAGACAAGGATGTTCATTTTTCTCGTTCTTGTGAAACGTTTTGCGAAACCTCCAACATATCTTCCACGGCCTCGACCCTTTGGCCCTCCAAGTGGACTTAAAGCCGAGCACACATAATGTCTAAACTGATACTTTCCTTAACAAGTCGGCATTAGACTCGGCGCTACGTTAGTGACGCACAAGAATAGATTCAACTCGACTCACGTCATCCACGCCCGCACGGAAATTCCGTCGACATACCTCGAGGTGAGTTTCTGAGTCATTCTCTAATAAAATGCACGTATGTCCCATCGCGAAACATGACTGTCGGAATGCAAAGGAAAAAACCACATATATCTTTCCCTTTCAAAATACATAATTTCCTCTCTTTTAAATTCTTTTCTAGCTTCATTTTGAAAAGTTCATCGTAAAACATTTACTGCGACTATCACATCGAGAATCAGGTTTTCTATTTGACTTCAAGCCGGAACCTTCTTTCATGTATTTATATTTCTCGCAGCCGCGTTTCAAAGGACTAATGGGCCTGATCGCTTAAATATTTGCAAAAGATCTTGGAAAAATTGGACGAGAGCAACGTTTAACACGTGTTCGCGGCGGAAGGATAGAGAAGGCAAGAGCAGAGGGCTGTAACTGGATTAACCGCGGTTAATACTACGGCCATTACTGTCTCCGCCCCAACGTTTAGCACTTTCCGTATCCTGGAAATTGCCAAGCCCAATTAATCGTCAGTGCCAATTACCGGCCGTCGTTTGCACGTCGTAATTTTCTCTCTTCTCTCGGCAAATATGGAAATATATGACGTATGGGATCTACTTAACGTCGCGATTTTGCGAGCTCCGTTTCCGCCGTTTGCGCCGAGCTCGAACGCGTCGATAATTCAGGTCGATTTCGTTCCGATTTCAGTACTTATCGTCCATATGTGTGTTTCAATAATAATCCAATAAAGCTCGTTCTTCTTTTTGTTGGTAGTAGAGAAAAATATATCCCGCAGAGATCAAAGTAACGAAAGTAAAATAGTTACACACACACACACACACACACACACGTGTGCATAAAATATTTTAAAATATATATCACACGAGTTGTATCAGTATAATTATCCGGGACAGAAGTAAAATGAAATGAAATCGATGAAATATAACGGTTCAATTCTCGTTGATTAAGAGATGACATCTCTGTGGAAATGCGGAGGTGAGAAAGGATGCTTCACTAGTAGTATTATAGTATATTGTTGCGCGAATTATATAAAAATAAGATCATATAAGATCTACAAGAACGAACGAACGAACAAACTTTTCAACCGTTACATGTTATTGGGTGTGTGAATATGACTCCGCCCTTTCCCAACAGATGTTGCTTTTAGTATTGTAAACGTGTACTAATAACTGGCAATATTTGTATTCGATAGTACTTCATGTCAACTTTCAAACGCACTACGTGAAATTTGGTTTAAGTGTAAGCAACAAGTGTTTAACCCTACTTGAAAATGTCGGTTTTCGTTCCAAACAAACATCATTTGCGGGAAGTATTATTACACTATTTTATTGCAAAGAAAAGTGCAGTGGAAACTTATCGTTTGCTTATGGAGATTTACGGTGATCATGCTCCATCTAATACAACTTGTAAGGAATGGTTTCGACGATTTCAAAGTAATGATTTTGGAACTGAGGACAGAGAACATGGGAAACCACCAAAAAAATTTGAAGATGCTGAATTGGAAGCATTATTGACAGAGGATTGTTGCCAAACTCAATCCGAATTGGCTGTAGCATTGAATGCTGAACGATCAACTGTTGCAAAACGTTTAAAAGCAATGGGAATAATTCAAAAAGTTGGTAACTGGGTTCCATATGATTTGAAAGAAAGAGACATCGAACGCCGAAAAACAATTTGTGAAATGCTGCTTCAAAGACAGCAAAGAAAAGGATTTTTGCATCGAATAGTCACGGGAGATGAAAAATGAATATATTATGAGAATCCTAAACGCCAAAAAGTTTGGATAAAGTCAGGTGAACCCGGCCCATCACAGCCAAAGAGAAATATTCACTGTGCCAAGGTTATGCTCTGTATTTGGTGGGATCAGAGAGGTGTTGTATATTATGAGTTGCTCGAACCCTCTGAAACTATTAAAGGAGAAGTTTACCGACGACAACTAATGCGTTTGAAGCGAGCCATGGAAGAAAAACGGCCAGAATGGGTGAATAGGCACAACAAATTAATTCTTCAGCATGATAATGCCAAACCGCATACCGCAGAAGTCGTGAAAAGATATTTAGATGGACAGGACTGGGAAGTGCTACTCCACCCGCCATATTCGCCAAACATAGCTCTTTCAGATTACTACTTATTCCGGACGATGCAGTCAGATCTTATGGGAGAACGGTTCAATTCATACGAAAGTATCCAAATTTGGCTTGATAATTGGATCAGCTCAAAAGACCAGGACTTCTTCAGGCAAGGAATACATAAATTACCTGAAAGATGGGCGAAGGTTGTAGCTGCAGATGGAGCATACTTTCAATAAACTTTTCTTTAATTTTCTAAACAAACAAATGTGTTTTATTTTAACAAAAAAGGGCGGAGTCATATTCACACACCCAATACATATTTTTCCAAAAAAGGCATCAAAATATTACACAACGAAAGCAAATGGTTTCTTTTCTCGTATGGTTGTCACACCGACAATGAAAGAAGATATTTCTCAAATTTGTCTGATGAATGTCGCTAATATCCGCTGAAACAGTATAGTTATAAGACCTCATTTTTTTTTATTTACAAGGATTTCACGGACTTCCCGAAGACCGTCAAACACGTGAACGTGTCCTGGTTGGAGGCTGCCGCGCGATCGGGCAAGCAAGACGAAAGCTCGTACGCGGTGCAGCTGGTGGGAGATTATTGCGAATGCCCCTGCACACATCGATAACCTAGCAGGAATAATTTATACATACCCATGTGACACGTTGCAAAGCGACATTGATTTTTTCCTTGTAATTAAAATTTAATAAAAGGGTCTCGTTATGAGATGCTTTTTTTCTCGTGATATTTATGTTGAAGGTACACGTTCCCAAGTGCACAATGGCATTGACCCATTAGACCGACCTATTAGTCCCTACCCTAGTTAGCCCCGTAGCGTTGCAGAGCGAGTGCAATTTTTCTGCGCCGTCGAAGTGGTTGAGATGAAACATTTGCCGCGTGTCTTGCTACTCGGTAATGTTTCCGCTCTGACATTTACGGTGGTTGCAAATAATTACACAATTTGACTTCTCTCATTGGTCTCCTCGCCCTTGACCGCCTCATGATTTCGCATCAACGCTCCTTTATCGTTGTTCTGTGACAGAACTAAATATCGCGATTTTGGGTGACGTTAAAATGCCCGCGTGTGACGAAAATACACGACTTGTCCAAATTATTTCTGAAAAGAGGTGGATTCTCTGTCTTTATAGTATTCCAAGATAAGAATCGTACGAACAGTTAAGAGTGAATAAAACTTGAGGGACGCCGTGTTCTTCGATTAAACGAATTAAGCGGATCCAATTCCGTAAGTGCCGCCGCGACGCGATCACGCTCGCGGAGGGAACCGTGCGTGCGTTTAACATCGCGGGTAACGTTAATTTAAAATTAATTCAACATAGAGCAAATGAGATTTTCACTCGTGCGTGCGCATGATCGACTTTATGTATTTTCAATGATCGAAGTCAATCAACGGGGGGAATGAGGAGGAAAGATATTTTTAATTGGGACAATTACGGTCGTTTAATAATTAACAGAGACACGGCACGCTAATATACATAAGCGAAACATCGACAACGAATGATTACATTAATTAAACATATCGATGTTACAAACAGCAAACCAAGGTATAGGACAGGCGAGTAGTGCAACGTGTAGTTCGGAAAAGAGAATATAATCAGACGTAGCAGACGTGCGTATGTTTTCTCTGATATGTAATTGCGTCTAACATATATCGTTAAATGTATCATTTTCTCCATCTCTTTTTCTGCACCACCACGCGCTATCCTATTCTAAAATTACTCAATCGCTTGTTCGCTCACTTTTTTACAGTGATTAAAACGTGTGAAAGAAAATCGTCGCAGAGGATTCGAAGACACAGCCGAAATAATTTTCGCAGCTACGTGGAATCGCGAAGAGAAAAGCTGCTTAAAATTGGAGAGAATCGCGAGGATATGGAGAAGGTTTCTGTTTTTTTCATCTTACATGATCTTCTTATGATTTTACACTCTCACACTTCCTCTCTCTCTCTCTCTCTCTCTCTCTCTCTCTCTCTCTCTCTTTCTCCCTCTCCCGCGGTCGCAAGCGCCTATTTACCGAAGCAAGACACCGCATTGAAGGCGCACTGCTTCCAGTAACTGCGTTTACGCTGTAAATCGCCGATGTCCAGTTGATTGCGTAGCCGCTTCACGATCTGCTTGGTGAAGAGGTAATTTATCAGGGCCGTCTCGATGTTGCCGTCGTCGTCCATCAGCTAGAACAATTACGAGCGTGCTACTTTTCCACCGCAGTAAGTAGATGTATATATACAAATAGAAGTTTCTTCTCTTCATTTTCTCGTTTTTAGTCTTCTTTTTGTGTAAGCTTAGCGCTTGCACAAAACGCGAATTACGCGACATGCGTCTTTCAATTTCAAATATTCGTTAGTGAGAATCATTGCAGTCGAACAATTAAACGAAATCAACCGCGTTCTAGTTCATTTCGCGCCGATTTCAGTCGTTCAGCCGAAGAAACAGTTGTTGGTCTGAAAAAATATGTAATTATCGATTGATTTCAACGAAGAGAGACATGAAAATCGTTGCAACGTTACACAATGGACGAGTGCTTTCTGTTTAGCGGCGCATTAATAGGACGTAAACGCGCGAGTTGTTTATTGTATGCGACAATCACGTTACACGTCCAGAACGATTGACATTTATTTCAGTTTTCCGTCGACAGTAAACGGCGAAATGGTTCAACGTAATTGCGTTCGGCCGTGCGACCGCCTCGCATCGTAATTCGCGCGTAAAGTAGACGGCGTGTTGATTAAACGAAATTGAGAATTAATGCGATAAACACACGGTCGAGCAAGCACGCGAATCGTTCTATGAAAGGAAAATACGCAGGGTATTCTCGGCAAGCGGTATTCTCACTAAAATATTGAAAATGAGGCAGCATTCCTAATTGTGAGGTTGCGGATAAGCGAGCGTGTTGCGAAATCGCAACAGTGAATTGTAAAGTGTCATAAAAAGAATTCGCGATTTCGCACGACTCGCATGTGTTCTCCGGTCTAAGGATTTACATACGTAATCGAAGGAGCGAGGTCGAAGAGTTCAGCAGCATACAGTATTTGCGAAAATGAACGAAAAGTGATTATTTGTCACATTTTGAAGAATCTACCCTCTCGGAAATGGAACAGACATTTTCGATGCGATGATGTAGATCAACTTTTCCGCTTAGAAGCAAGTTCAATATTTTCAGTGATATTCGATGATTTCTCAAGGTTTCAAACACAATAATCGAAGAGTGGAAATTTCATGAGACACTTTGCATATTTAATATTTCAAATAAAACATACATTATTATAATAACAATTTAGAATAGAAAATAATTTTCCAGTTATAATGAATATCATTGAATAATTATATAATGAAATTCTCTTAGCATATTTACATCATTTGATACATGAGTCATCTTTAGTGCTTGAAGCATTCACTCTTCGATCTCAGTCGGTCTTCCGACATGTGAAATAACTGGGAAGAGTCGACTTATGCAAAACGAAATTATGCGATTCCACGTGAAAACACGATCGAATCAGCCGTTCCTCAGCCCTGTATTTCGTCGATACCTCTTTTTTCGGATTAGAGTGCTAAAGACCGAGGCACGTTCGAGGAAGCTCGACAAGAGGCTCGCGAAGAAATAGTATGTAAGGAAAGAGCCGCAAGAATCCGATTGCCATTGACGGATTATCGATTATTGATTATCGGTTCAGTCAAGAAATTTATCGGAAGCCTCCTTGCGCCCCTACTTCCGCCGTTCGATCTTTCCGTACGCCTTTCGCGGAGATTTTGATTTACCCTTACGACGCAACGGTCTGTCGTTGCGATAATCGGCTTCGTCCCCATCTTCGAGGTGTCTCGAATAAAACGTAAACCGGCGGAATTATACACAGCAGAGTGACGGACGTCACTCGTTATTTTTCCTAAATATATTCTTTCTCACTGCCTGATTGACAGACGATTGGCTTTTCTTTTCTTTCTCTCTCTCTCTCTCTCTCTCTCTCTCTCTCTCTCTCAATTTGATGCTTAAAATTGCATGCAATTTGCAATTTAGGGACGTGCAGTTACGCAATGCACACGAGCTCGCGCACACGCGCTCGACGCAATTTCTTCGAACGTTTATTTCGCGTCGCAGATGGAAAGCTCGGGAGAGCATCAACATTTTCATAAAGCTCCCTTTATACCACCGTACTGTTTCGCCGGCGGAACCAGAGCGAGACGGCCAGCGCGGCCGCGAGTGGCGCAGTATTCTTTGGAGAATCAATTCAATAACAATGTGTACGCGATAAAAACAATGCGCGTTTTGTCGAATAAGGGTTGCGCGCGCGCGCGTGTGCTTCTAGCTTACGTGGCTACGACGTATCGGAGATTTTCCTTGAACATCGATGGCACGGAGACGACGTTGACGACGATGATCGACCGATTCGACACGTTCGAGTGCACGTCCATTTATTGTTGTTACGGAAAACGATATTTCGTTTCACCGACGCCGAATTTCCATACATCACTCACAGGCGCATGTGTGCGTGTCGACCTTAATTCGGCGACGCACCGCTTCGAGCCGATGATTATGCTTAGTTTTTCGCGGCTTTTCACGTGATTCCATTCGCGTTCCGCGATTGACGTCGGATGAGTTGGTATTTCTATCGAATACGGCAACTTGTAACGCGATGTACAAATTGAATTGAAACATTGCAATTTCACGGAAAACGAGACACAAGACACGGAACAAAACAAGTTACGCAATGCGCACACGAAATAAGAAGCGAAGGGAACGAAAAGAATCCTCTGCGCCGGAACGCACAGGATGCGAAGCGAGGATACAATTTTGTTCTTACGAAAAGGAGGAGTGACGATATGTACTTTTTTCTCTCTTTTCCTCTCTCTCTCTCTCTCTCTCTCTCTCTCTCGCTTCTCATATGACAAACTTTGATACCAACCTACCGTTATTACGTAACGTTCACGTAAAATACATTTGTAAGGGTGCCGGCTACTCGTCCGTTGGTCTTCGTCGTTGCTGTCGTCGTCTTCGCGGATTTCGTAATCGAGAAGCTTTAGAAGCTTTCTCACGCAGACATCTTCTTTCTGAATCGATCTCACTTTCGTCCCATTCGATTACAAAGCAACGTGGAGAACGGAAACGACAACGACAACAACGACGACGAGTCGTGCGGATTTGATTCGCAGCGCTATTTGACAGCTGTCACAGACTCCTGCTGCGTCTATTTTCCTCGCCAGTCCAGCTGAAGATCCTTCGAAGGGACATGAGAACGAACGGACGGTATGCGCTTTCTTGTATTTTATTTTATTTTATTTCGATCGTGCGTGGAAAAACTCTGACGAGATTTCGCGTGGATTTTCTTAACGACGGCTGAAGCGATTTCATGAATGATATCATACCGGGAAAAAACTCCACAGAGCGTTCACAAATTCGCGGTTTCGCGAAAATATAATAATCGACCAAGGCTGTGTTTGTCATTTCGGTCAATTTTCTGGATCTTAATTGCACAAATTGAAGAAGTCATTACATTAAAGAAAAGCAATTCCAAAGGTGCTTTCTCTTTCTTCTAAGAGAGTGCGCGCGCAATGGAGAATTTAAATGTCGTCCGCGACCACGCAAATTTGCATCGGTTTCATCATGCATCTAGAAACTTCAGTCCCTTTGTTAACTTGTCGCCGACTTTCTTGTTCCGGAGCTCTCTCATAGGGACGCGCGACCGTGACACTAAAGAACAAAAGTATCCCACACGGTCTCGTGTAACCGAATGCTACGGATTGTTCCTCCGTTGATTTTCCGGATCTCGAGTACACCGAACCGTTGACGTTGAAGATAAATAAAACCATTGACGTTGAAGATAAGTAAAATTGTTACAAGCTCTCTCATAAATCTCGACCACGTGCTCCCCTCGGAGGTTCGAACGAACAAATTTTTAAACCCTTATGTAGAACATCATAGCGTATGATATAACAATAAGGAAGATATGATGTAAGAAAGAGAAAATAATAAACGACAACATGAATATTCTAATCAGATAAATGCTCTTACAATCTCTATTAGGTTACATATAATAAGAATAATCGGTGTATCGGAGTATATCTCTATCTAACAAAAGGGTAGCTTTTCTCTCCTCATACTTACGTCCACGGCGTTCAGAATTCTTTCTTTATTATCTTTGTCTATAGCCGGCATTGCTCGTGACCACTCTGCGAAAACGAACAGCACCAACGCCAATGCAATCGCACTTCGTACCGATGGCATCTTGCTATCGCACCTGCGAAACGAGCGTAAAAACAATCGAATGAAAGAGTTGGGATTTCGAGGGAGCCGGTATGTCGGGAAATATTTCCTCAAAACTAATTTCGCTGTCGAGATCGTAAAAGCCTTCCGGCAAATTGAACGTCCACGAATCACTTGTTATCGTTACAAGCAGACGACGATCTGTCGTCGCGTGTGGTGTAAATAAAATGCGACAAGCCAACATAAAACGCGCGAGGAAACACGCGCGCGGATCGTCGAGTAAACGGATTCCGACTGTTGCTCCGACGATATAAAATAACGATTTTATGTTAACGTGGAAATAACGTGAAAGAGAGAGAGAGAGAGAGAGAGAGAGAAACGCATACATGACACGCATAACGACGTCGACGAGGTTCCTTCGTATGTCCAATCGAGACATGGCGTATCGACGAACGGGACGGGCCGCGTGTATCGGACGACGCAACGGGTTAGGTCGTGGTCGGGGGTGGATATAAATACAAGGGGGTCAGTTAAATGAAAAACGAAGCCCGCGCGTACGCGAAGCTCGTCCGTGGTCTGTTACACAATCCGCTAATTGGAGGGACAATCGACGCATTGTTGGCCACCGTGTGATCAGATAATTGTTGCGGCCGGCGCGTGAGCGGAGAAATTTGAATCACAAAGCTCGCGACCACGGTCCGCGCGAATTTAATTCATTAATTAGAAAGGTCATCGTGATAATTCGAGCGCACATCGAGCCAGCGGGTAACATGGCTCGCGCGCTCGTTGTTGTGGATATCGATACTCATACTTCCACTGATACCGCGAAAAATATAATAATTAGCGGAAGATAATGCAGCATTGGTCCGTAGGGAGGGATAAGATAGCTGAAAATTTCGCGCGCTTGAAAATCTCGAGAACACCAACACGAATTAACGTGCAGACGTGTTAACGTACCGAAATTTCGAAATTTTTCCGTAGGAACATTGTATTTGTTAGATTTTGTATAAAATGGGGAAGGAAGGAAATTTTTTCTTATATCAGTATATTAAACAAACACGAACATTCTGATGTATTGATCTCGAAACTTGCACTTCGCATCTTTCTTCTAGAAGCTTACGCGCGAAGCTTATCAACGCCTTTGTACATTTACGCGAGCAGCAGATTGCATTTATCTTTCTATCGGCGCAAATGTTATGTCGCGTTTATCAGATAAAGTTCAAAGCGACTTTACGCGAGAAATTGCAAGTGTAGTCTTTGTTAGTGAATGCAATAATCGGTAGAGCTTCTTTATGCGCTTTCACGTCTGAAAAGATTTCTATAATCCTCTTTTTAAAATGAAAGATCTTTATAATTCTCTCCCTACAATAAGAAGCTTATTATATTGGTCATTTGTACAACAAAACCAAACATAAAAATAATCATTTTATATCCAAAATTTAACAAATAATTTTCGTGATAATTACAAGTTATTGGTACATTTTTATTTATGTAATTTTATCAATTTGCAACTTTATCAAAGCTTCAGAGTTTCCGCGTCGATTTTCTGGATTTTCTTGATCAGACAGAATCGCGATTTCAAATCTGAAAAGAGAAAAAGTATCTCTTGTAACAGCTTACTGTTACTATAAATTCGTTCGTTTAATTATGATCTCGAATCAACGTCTTCTCGAATCAATCGCGAGTACTCGGTGGCGGGAATGACGTCTGACTGCACACGTCTTCTTCTACTGAAGCGGCGCGCGCTAACAAAGACAGGGGCGAGAAGTGATTACGGCACCTCTCGCAATTCTACAAGTTTCAATTTCAATTTGAAGAGAATATTCAAAAGTCGTGCACGATCGTTCGTACGATTTAAGTCTGTTCCCAAACACGCAGCGAAGAAACGCGTTGCAACCCTTCTGCTGTCGACTATATATCGTAATTATTTTCCTTCGCGCGGGGTCTCTTCTTGTGTCTAGCCGCCCACGTATAATACGTGCAGCGACTTTATTGCCGACGAGAGATCCAATTTATCTTCGTTTATTCTATGTCTGTCTATCCGTCTGCCCAACTCAACAAGAAGGGAACACTGCGTTAGGTAGCGTGAATCGCAATCGAGGACGAGGCAATAGAGATGTAGATGAAAACGCGCGGGAATTCAGGAGAACGTGAAAGCTCGTACCTCGTGTCGACCGTTGGTACCGGCTGTCGTGCCCTCGTCGTCGCCCTCGGCCTCACGAAGAATGAACGGTGGAAGAAAGGGTGATGGCGATGATAGACGCTGATGATCGTGACGAGTTGATGATCGAGAGATGATCGAGACAATCCTGAACTCTCTGTTCTCGTCTGCCTGGTCTCTCGCTAGTGAGGAGGAGCGTCGCCTTGATGTCTCCACGACAGAGTGACCGAGCTTGGAGCACGCGACCACTTTATACCCCGTCACGCTGTCGTTGGCGGATGGTGGCGGTAGCGGAAACCCACCCTCGCACCCTCTCTCTCTCTCTCTCTCTCTCTCTCTCTCTCTCTCTCTCTCTCTCTCTCTCTCTCTCTCTCCCCCCCCCCTCTATCTCCCTTTCTCTTTCTCTTTCTCTTTCTCCAGAGTATACGTCTGTCTTTCCTACGGGATCCACGCGTGCACAACACGTAGATCTCCTGCGAGGTCACGCAGTCCTTTCCGCAGGACTTCGTATTTCCTCGACAGATCTCGCGTTTTCTTCGCTGCCTTCCCGTGACATGTTCATCGACGTTCACCGCGTTAATCGTCATGAACTCGGAGTTAAATGACAGTGACGGTGGAGGTCGAGGTGTCGCGATGACACAGTAAGGACGACGAAGATCGACGAAGGCTAGCTTTCGTTAACTTTCTCTGAAGATTCGCCGAAGATTTCCGCAATTCCGATATCTCACGCGAATGATCGATTGCGCTATGTATATATTCGCTCTGTTCGCAGAAAACACGCAGCACTTTTGCCTCCGTTACGATTTAGTCGGCTTTTTTCTAGGTATCTTAACGATTACACTCCCGTTTACCCCGAGGGAAAAAGAAACGAAGGAGAAGAGGAGAAGATAGAGGAAAGTTTGGAAATTACGTGGATGTACACGCGAACAGAATTACGACGGAAAATTACAGAAAAGACCAAGCGCGACTGCGCTCGCAGTCAGGAGGAATGTGGTCAGCTAATTACGAACACTGGCATAGGTCTGGCCATTACTCTGTTTCAGTAGTATCGCGAATCCTGTAATACGCTGAGAACACGTTAATCATTAATTCGCTCGGGAGTGCTTACGTTAACTCGACCGCGTCGAGGTGTTATATCGCCACCTTCGCTGTTTCTCCCCCGCCGTCCCTCCGTCTCTCTCTCTCTCTCTCTCTCTCTCTCTCTCTCTCTCTCTCTCTCTCTCTCTCTCTCTCTCTCTCTCTCTCTCTGTCTCTTTCTCTCTCTCCTTCTCCCTCTCTATATTTGCTCGTTTTTAGAAACTCACTAAGAAAAATACGACAGCATTATACTCGGTGTGCACAACACGACTCGACTTGAGCGAAGATACACGCGAGAACGTATAACAGAGCTATTTGATATTCATTTCATGAGATTTCTCCCCTTGCTTATATTTAAAGATTTTTTCTCTGGGCGGGACAAAAGCCGAGGGTCACTTATCGCGCTCTTCCAGCTCCTAACATTACGTATACCCTTGTAATCAAATCTGAAATTAGAATCCCGTTAAAGTCTGCGATCATCCGGAAAACACGATTTCTTCGCAGCCTTGCTGGAGCTTTAATTAGCGAAGTACTCATCCTTTTAATCACTCATCAACCGAAAACCTCGACATCCTCGAGACGTTGAAAACAAGTCAACCGTGAAGTACATCAGGGGACTCGTTGTTTTGAAATTGAGGTCGTCGTGGAATATTTAATGTTTGTAATCCGTGATTATCGCAATGGCCACACTCATGCGTGAATGTAGCCGCGACAAGTTGACTGACGAGAAACAAGGAATGCTTCCCGGTTTTATAGATTACACGTTGACATAACCGAAGTGATATGATCAACGTGTCCGATTATTGTAATATATCTCACGACGGAAGCGATGCAACAAAGGAATTGTCCTCTATGCAGGATACTATCAAGATCGTTTCGGACGATGCGGGACATCGAGCTTTGCACCGCTTTAAGCTCGACAAAGTAACGCGATCCTGCGGATTCGGAATTCTGTTCCTCACATCTTACATAAAATCGCACATATCTCTTGGCGCATAATCGCATAATTAATTAACCTTTTGCCTCATATTGATAAATATTTCATTATGACTCTATCCAGGTACTCGCGAAGCAGGTGCAGGATGCTCTGGAAGTGGCGTCGGCGGAAGCCAAGATGCGTCATCACGAGATGATCGATATTCATCCTACTGAATGCGAAATAATGCGATTGCAGGATTTCTATTTTAACCGAATGAAAGAGGCTGCCGAAAAAGCACCCGTTACTGGCCTGCTTCCGGTAGGTCGCATTACAAAATTTGTTACTATCGATTAACCGCACATATAATGCTCATTTACTTAAGCTATCTGATTTTTGGGAAGCTGCACTTTCCATTAAATATCCTCTCATGATAATGAACGCAACGATCTTTTTAGTTAAAGTGTGAAAAATGGGATATTATCGTTTCTGCGATTTATTTCCTTTACTTTTATTTATCTTTGATTCGTCTCACCGACTGATGCAATTTTCGAAGAACATGTAATTTTTTGAAATCTTTGTATAAATTAAATTTTTTCTATATTCTCTCTCTCTCTCTCTCTCTCTCTCTCTCTCTCTTTCTCTCTGACTCTAATTACTCTAATTTCTCTAATATATGTTCAAATCGATTGTATTGAAAGGTTTAGGGAGAGCTTACTTATTAACAGCGATATTGATCGCTTTCTAATCAAACTTTCGTTTTGATTTCACACATCGTCACCAATCGCTCGAATGTGCCGTTCGTTGGTGGCAGGAATGGGAAGAGAGAATTCGCGAGTTAGCGGGCTGGTCGCGGTTGCGTGGCAAGTATGCGGATATCCTAGAGGAGCAGATGCAGGAGACGAAAGAGCATTACTACGAGGCGATGCGACGCGTGGCGATATGTCGAATAATAGCCATTGAATGTGAGGAGGAGAAGGAGGAGGAGGAGGAGGACGTGACGCCGTACAAGCATCCTGGCCGCACCGAGTTGATGGCGAAATTTCTGCGGAATCGCTGCACGCTCGCCAAACAATATCACTTGTCGCATAGACTTATCAGAAGCATCGTCGCGAAGGCGCAGCTGCTGCTGCCGGAGGTGCTCTGCGACGTCGGGCGGTATCGCGGGCTCAACTTCCTCGGTCTCGACAGGTACAACACTGTTGCTTTTTACCGAGCTATTAATTCGAATGACCGAATAATCGGTACTCCGAGACGATGGTGATAATTATCATTTACCGATGAGGCGATATATCGCTCCCACCTCATTTCATCTTTCTCTTTATCATGTTTCGTTTCTTGTAATTTTTTTCAGTCTCACTCTCACCCATTGCGCTGTCGTCCAACGGACTGCTGACCTTTATTTATTCTTTACAACGTATTGTAACGCGACGATGAGACGTCTTGTATAATTCTCAACAACCTGCAATTTCAACTGATCTTTTATCTCATCTTTATCCCCTTCTCCCTTCTCAATTAGGAGTAGAAACTTCCAATTTTATCCTGGCTGGTATGTCAACTTTCTAACAAATTTCGGATGTGCAAGCACATGGCGCGGTACTCGGAATCTTTCGTCGCGAATAATCGATCCCCCGTTCTTGAATAAAATGCTGACTTTTTTTTTTTTACAAAGTGACAAGTCTTTTGACGAGACATTAATAAACAAATAAATAATTGCATCGGGCAGATTCTTGGACTCGGTTGAGGCGGACCTGAAGAAGAGCGCGCATGTGATCATCGCATCCTACTACAGCGGTATTGTGCGGATGGTCTCTCAGCGTCGCAACATCCAGGACGTCGCGACGGGTGTATTGCTGCGCTTCCTCAGATGCGCCACGCGGCTGCTTGGCCTGCAGATAGTGAGCCGCACGATCGACACTATTGAGCATCTGCTGAAAGTCCTCGGTGACCTCACGGCGATACCTTTGCTCCGGGTAAACCTAGCCTGCCAGCTAAGCCAGTTAAAGCCGCTCGACAACTCGAACTTGTTTATCACATGTCTTTAGCGATGATTACAATGAGCGAATTTATCGCAGCTCGAGTTGAAGTGCGAGAAGAACGATTTGTTCGTGAACCCGCGGCTCCCGGAATTGCACGAGCTCTTCCACGATCTTCTGGACGATATAGCGCGCCTCGCGCGACATTTGCCGCCGTTGGAGTCATGGGCGCGAATCAGAGGACGCGTCATTGGCGACGGGAAAATCTCGACGAGGAACGAGGAGGACACGTTGTCGTTTGCTACTCCGCCGGACTGGTACCTGGACGAAGCGCACCTACGCTTGGAACGAGTCCTACGAGAAACCTTCCAGCCTTTGAGTGACTATGTGGAAGGATTGCGGCTGCGGTTCAGCGACATTTACGGGACGGACGCGCGCCGCGATGCGGTCGAGCGAACGGAAAAGGAACGCTCCCTCGAGGAATGCGTTGCGCAAGTCGAGGACTTCAATCGTCGGATACGCGAGATCAACGGTATGGTGAGTACAGTTTGTTTCCCACGAGTTTCCAACGAGTTTGGCACCGAGCTTGACTCCGATAGACTCTCCGTTTCTCTTTGACCTTCGTGGGCTCGGCGGTTGATCTATGTAATTAACTGCGCGAGCGAAAAGACTCCTTTTAATTCCTTGCGTTTCACCATTCATAGAATCTGTCTGAACTAAATCTTATTTAATGTCATTTAAATCGAAAATACATATCACGTTAGTTTCAGGACTAATTTGTAACCTGGGAGGTACCATTTTTTAGTGTTTTATATAATAAATTTGATTTCACAATAAATTTTAGATAGCTACGACACTCTTAATACGTAAAGATTCCTAACACGTTGAAATAAATCAACAATTGATCGGGAAATTTAACATATTATTATTTCCAATATTGTGTTCGCAACTGCTATTCCCGACGATATTTCTTCAAACCATTTTTGTGACACAAAAAAGCGCGAAACTGCGAACGAAATAACGTTCAGTTAACAAATCAAGCAAGTTTTCCCGCGATCGGATCAACGGAACCAACGTGTTAAGCATTAAGTCGCAGAGAAAATCCGATCACCTAGCACAAGTGCATAGGTGATCGTCCGTGTGTACGGGAAGCCTCCCTTCAACGCTTCCATCGGAAACAACGAGAACGATACAACAAGAGGATACGTTGCAGCCCGACAACGAGTACCTGTCGACAATGTGTCTGCATCAAGCCGCCGTCAAACGCGGTCTCACTTCTTACGCGAACGAGCTGCGTGCACTCGTCATAGACGAGCTTATCAAGCGTCACTGGAATTATAATGTTGAGATATGCAACACTTTCGAGAAGCTGAGGGACCGAGCGTTGGACGTTCCACGCACCACGAAGGAATTGCTGGAACTCGGTGAGCTTTCTCTCCCGCTTCTCTGTGTATCATTCTCTGTTAGAGGCGCTTGTTACATTAACACGATGCAGCGGTTAGGCTCTCTATTTCTATTGCCTCTTTCCATCAGGTCTTGCTTCGAGTAAAGCTGCCTCTTCAGGATCTCGCCGAAAAGGATTTAGAATCTCTCTTCCTTCTTACGCGTACACTTTTCCGAAGATTATAGTCATTGCTTTATTCGTAGTCATTACTTGTTTTAACTGACGCGAATCACTTCGAGAATTTCTATAATTTCATGCTCTGCTTTTCTTGACAAGTCCAACGAGAGTGCTCGAATAGATCTAGTGAAGAATAACAAACGTGATTGCGTGTCCGCAACTTCCTCGCGTGGTTAAGAACACACGATGCTTGGATTTGTCGATTTGACGATCAACGATCGTTCCCTTACGGTGTCCAAAGAATCAGCAACGATAACTACTGCATCCTCCGTGTATAGGCCAGTACATGCTGACGGCAACGTCGACGTTGATGCAAGAGATGCGCGAGAGAATAACGCTCTCACTGCGCATGGTGGGCTCGCTGATCGAGATGACTAGCCTCACCAAGTCTCATATCGAGCTGAATAATACGACAGTGCAGTGGTTGAAGCGCATCAAGCCAATCTTCGATCGCAGTTCGTCGATGTATGAGCAAATGAAGTTTGAGCTGGAGGAGGAGCTCCAGAAGCAGGTCATGGTGCTGAACGCGAACGTGGAAAACATGTTCCCTAGGTAGAACTCCCCGGCGTCATCGTTCGTCAACATCGAACTTCGATAACGCAATTTCGCGGGGTGATTCGTTTCGAGTGAAAGGAAAAGTTGGCGCGCAATTGAATTCTCTCTATTTATCTTTACAGGGATACAAAAACGCGTCAATGTGACGCGTCATCGTGCGAGTTATTTAAATCTTCCTCCATTCTTCGCAAATCAATCCTGCCGTTCAAATGTGGCTTGATTTTCTGATCACAGATTGGTCATGATGGATGACATGGACGATGCTAAGCGTATCAAGGAATATATAGAGGATATGCGAAAAATGACACGTCATTTGGAACGCATGGAACAGCGGGCCGAGTTTATAAACGCCGAAGAGTCGTTGTTCCAGTTCCCATTGACGCAATATCCACGCATCCAGGAACTGAGAGAGAACATCCTGCCGTTTTACAGTCTCATCTACCGAGGCTATCAGTGGCAAAGGGATCGCGGGGTCTGGCTGGACGGTCCTTTCGAATACCTCGATGTGCAGCATGTCGAGAACAAGATCAATCAGTATTTGATTGATTTCGGCAAAAGCTACAAGCTATTTAAGACGCGAATTAAGCTGCAGATCGCGACAAATTATCCGCACAGGTCGTAACATAAGTGCGACAACGAAAGAGTAATGGGAGGATCGCGTCGAAGCAAGTATCCAGGCTGATTTCACTACAGCGTATCACGTATCGCGCAATAAAACGAATAGGATTGTGCTTTTCCGATTTGTATCGTTCGCGCTTGTAGTCTTTTACAAATTTTTCCCCATCAATCCACTAACTTCCGTATTCCGCGCGGGATTCTATTAACCTTGTCGATGGTGGATGTATGGAAAGTACGTAAGAGCCAGAGAGAGAGTGAATAAAAGCGCTTGAGTTATATCGTCCCGTCGCTCCGAAGTGGAAACAGTCCCCGGATGTTCATCGAGCGATCCTCGTGTGAACCTGTTGCGCGTGCGTTATCGGTCGTTCCCCGTTAGTTTTGTAGGACTGGTAGATGATCCCGATCCTTTACAGCAACCGTCGCCTCAGAAACTGTGCCATCAGCTGATAGAAGACGGAAAGTGGCTGAAAGTATGAAGAAATTAAATTTAAGTTATTATTGAATTACTATTAAAATCCGAAGGAAACGGTCGCTATTAGTTTTTTTATTTTTATTCGCATTTTTCTCCATCTACAAACACTTTCTTTCTCATCTACGAGAGGAAGGAAGTCTCGTAAGTTTCTTTTGCCATTCGGTCGAATTAATGTCCGAAACAGAAATTCGATGAAATTTCGTAGTAAACGACTTCGCACGTCAACTTAACGTTATATCAGAATGTTCGCCGTTATTTTATTCACGTTGATTTTTACCATGCAGCAATACATTCCGTTGTTAGCCATCTTTCGCAACCCGGCGATGCGACAGTTGCACTGGGATGATATGTCAGCAATTGCGAGATTCGATTTAACACCAGACGCCGGCACAAGCTTGAGAAAAATAATCAATATGAACCTGATGGAAGATTTGGAGAAGTAGCGCGCTCTCCCGACCTGCGATCGCGACTTGACGAGTCGCAAGTCACTGAGCAAGATACAATTGTTTTGCAGATACGAGATAATCAGCAGCAGCGCGACAAAGGAGCTGGCGCTTGAGGAATCGCTCGCGAGGATGAAGAGTGAGTGGGACGACTTTTTCTTCAGCATCATGCTGTACAAGGACACCCAAGTGCCAATCTTAACGCATCTTGAAGACGTGCTAACGCTGCTCGAAGAACATATAGTCAAGATACAGATGATGCGAGGCTCGGCTTTTGTAAAACTCATCGAGGAAGACGTCAAGTCGTTCTACGCGTTGCTTCTGCGCATGCAATCGACAATCGACGAGTGGACGAAGGTAAACTTTTCCTGACAGTTTTTATCGACAAGTCAGCGCGTATTTTTACTGCCAAGTTAGTCGCAAATCTCAAATCATATATTTGTTCTGTTTCTGAGATTTAATTAAAATTGGGATTGAATTATCAACAGTAATTAAATTTAATTAATTTTCGTGTTGAAATTGCTTCTTTATAATTTCATTGCTGTCTTGGTTCTTTCATATTTTATCATCGATCATCGTGGTCAGATTTAAGTATCGATAGAGATCAATTCGCTCACAGTTTCCGACCTCGCCGAGACAGTTGTTTTTAACATTTCTCGTGGTCTCCCTTTAGGTGCAGATACAATGGATATATCTGCTGCCGATCTTCTCGAGCAAAGATATTGTAGCGCAGCTGCCCGAGGAAGAAGAGTTGTTCTTCGAGGTCGACGCGATATTTCGCAAAGCGATGCAGTGCGTTAAGAGAGACCCCAGAGTTCGCGAGACTGCCGGTGTCGTACGTATATCACAGTGTGATCACGTTTAAGCGAATCGAGTGGTCAAGGTCTGCTCGAAATTCCTTCGGGAAATCGAACGTCCCCTACAGATTGGTCTATTGGAAAGTATGCTAGAGGCAAACGTGTCAATGGAAAGGGTCAACAACGGCGTATTGGATTATCTCGAAAAGAAACGACTGTTCTTCCCGCGATTCTTCTTTCTGAGCAACGACGACATGCTTGAAATTCTTTCCGAGACTAAGGAGCCGCTTCGTGTTCAGCCACACTTGAAAAAGTGTTTTGAGGGAATCAATCGGCTGGGGTACTCTCGTTATGCATATCCTCACAACAATACTTGCATTCGTTGTATCTATTTTTATAAATAAAGAAATGTATATAAATAATCGTATTATTATATGTATTATATTACTTAATATAAAATATCTTCTTATCTTGCAGTTTCGACGAAGATCTGGAAATTTATTGCATGTTCAGCGACGATAAGGAGGAAGTGCCGATGCAGGAAGTTATCTCGACAGCTGCGGCGCGCGGATGCGTCGAGCGATGGCTCTTTCAAGTAATTTCCCTTGGTCTTGATATATTTACTTCTGTCGTATATATTTAGTTCTGTCGTACAGTAACGAGTTTCCGACCTTTCGATATTTCACAAAACAAATTATGCGCGAATTTCGATGAACTTGCAAAATCTCGAATTTCTCATTGAATTACGATTGTAATGTTAATGTATAAACGAGTTTTATTTTTATCGATTAGCTGCCGAACTTTTGATGCTTCAGGTTGAAAAGCAGATGGTGGCATCGATGAAAGAGGAGATCTATTTGAGCTACTTGGAGTACGAGAAGAAGGAACGAGTGGAGTGGGTTCTTTTATGGCCCGGCATGGTCATCCTGTGTGTCGCGCAGATTTACTGGAGCCTCGACGTGCAGAGCTGCCTGGTCGGTCGTACAACCTACGCGATGGAGGCACTCTACGAAAAGCTGAGGAGCCAGATCCAGAAGCTGGTCAATCTGGTGAGAGGTTCGTGACGTAATACGGGGCTCGCGAAAGTTGTTGTTGCCATCGCTTCCATGGAGTTTTCACAGGGAAATGGATTTTGCCCGGCAGGGCAACTCTCCAAGCAAAATCGAACGACGTTGAACGCTCTGATCACCATCGACGTTCATGCGATGGACGTTGTCAAATCCCTCATCGAGAAACAGATCGTCAACGAGATGGACTTTGAGTGGCTGTCGCAACTTCGTTATTACTGGGAGGACGACGTCTATGTTAGAATCATCTATTCGACGGTTAGGTACGCGTACGAGTACCTCGGCAATTGCCCGCGTCTCGTCATCACCCCGTTGACCGACAGGTACGTACCTACGATGACTACAGGATGATGATCCTTCGTCGATAATACAACTGTGAATAAAGAAGTAAGTCGGAAACAAGAAATAAAAGTTTTTCATGCGACATTTCAAATTCGAATCTAATTTGAATGTTACGTAATCAACGATTTCATTCTGCTTTTCAAGATCGCGTAGCAATAAGTAGCAACTAACGATGACACTTACGATAGATAGAACCATTCCAACTGCGGTTATCGAGAATACACAAACAAAAATATGATTTTTCACTTAAGGAAACAAACATATCATTTACGAATAATATATTTGACGAAGAAATTGCTCAACAATCCTGATTATTCTCTGTTACTTTTCTTTTTTAATAAAACTTTGTATCTTTTATTTTTTATATATCCAAAAGCTGCTATAATTTTCAGCTAAATTTGATCGATAACGAATCACCGTGTACTAATAAATACCAACTCTGATTGCAATCGATTACGTTTTCAAAAGATGTTACCGCACGTTGATCGGTGCGTACTCGCTGCATTTGAATGGCGCACCCGAAGGTCCAGCTGGCACCGGCAAGACCGAAACGACGAAGGATCTAAGCCGAGCAATCGCCGTTCAATGCGTGGTCTTCAATTGCTCGGAGGGCCTCGACTACAAGAATATGGGCAAGTTTTTCAAGGGCCTGGCAAGCTGTGGCGCGTGGTCTTGCTTCGACGAGTTCAATCGCATCGAGCTGGAGGTCCTGTCGGTTGTGGCGCAACAAATCTTGTGCATAGTGCAGGTGATATATTAAATCACAACTTCTCAAGACGACTTTAAACAAATTGAGGTTTTCAAACGCTTCATCTGAAGAAAAGCGTCCAAGTTTTTGTTAAGTCCGAATGGTCGATATTTACTGAATTAAGTAAACGTTAATTAAAAATTACTGTCTGAAATCAAATTATTGAAATTGATGAAAACAAAAAGGATTAGAAGTTTATTGATTGAAATCAAACGAAAAATATTATTATATAACATGTAAATAATTATATTTTTACTTGATATATAACCCAGCAAACACAATGTTACACGTAACGTGCATGTTAATTGTAATTTCCTACTCAACAATATAACTGTTATATAACACATGTGTATGCACGTTACATGTAATATTGTGTTTGCTGGGAACTATCGATAGCAAATATAACAATTATATTATTTCTTGTTGAATTGAACAACTCCTCTCATGGGAATATATTCATGGAGATCATCCATTGAACAAATAATACGTAAATTATAATTTTGATTTTATATATTATATATAAAATATATATTTCACATACACATATATGCCCACACACATACATAGGCGGTACGCGCCAATCTGGAGGCATTCGTCTTCGAAGGCACCGAGTTGCAACTGAATCCGGCGGTTTATGTATGCATCACTATGAACCCGGGTTATGCCGGTCGATCAGAGCTACCGGACAACCTGAAGGTCCTATTCCGCACAGTTGCCATGATGGTGCCGGATTACGCGATGATCGCCGAGATCTTTCTGTATTCGTCAGGCTTCGGCACCGGTCGCGATCTCTCCACGAAGATCGTCACTACATATAAGCTGTGCTCAGAGCAATTGTCTTCGCAATCACATTACGACTACGGTATGCGCGCAGTCAAGACTGTACTGTCGGCGGCGCAGAATCTCAAGCTCAAGCACCCTAAGGACGACGAGGCGATGCTGCTGCTGCGCTCTCTGATCGACGTGAACCTGCCCAAGTTCCTCGTCCGCGACGTGCCACTCTTCCAAGGCATCATATCCGATCTGTTTCCGGGACTCTCGGTGCCTTCGCCGAATTACGACGTACTGCTCGCCGCGGTGAACGACGTCGCCCGCAAGCGGAACCTCCGTACGGTTAGCGTATTTCTATTGAAGATCGTGCAGACCTACGAAATGATGATGGTGCGCCACGGCTTCATGCTAGTTGGCGAGCCGTTCGGCGGCAAGACCTCCGTGTTGCACACCTTGGCGGACGCGCTTACGCTTATGCATGAACACGGTGACGAGAACGGCACAATCACCAGCTACTTCGTGCTGAATCCCAAGGCCATCACGCTGGGTCAGCTGTACGGCTATTTCGACCCGGTGTCGTCCGAATGGAGCGACGGGATATGCGCGCACGTGTTCCGCCGTTTCTCCAGCGAGGATACGCCCGACCGCAAGTGGCTCATCTTCGACGGGCCGGTGGACGCCGTATGGATCGAGAGCTTAAATACAGTGCTCGATGACAACCGCAAGCTTTGCCTTACGTCCGGCGAGGTGATGCGCATGAGCGACACCATGTCCATGATTTTCGAGACAATGGACCTGGTTCACGCGTCCCCCGCCACGGTCTCCCGCTGTGGTATGATCTACTTGGAGCCGCACGCTCTCGGCTGGGAGCCTTTTCTCGAGTCCTGGATCATCAGTTTGAATCCTGAGTGGGCGACCGACACCACAATGATCAACGAGCTTTTTCGCTGGCTGATGAAACCATGCCTGGAGTTCATCCGTAAAGAATGCCGAGTGACCGTGAACGCCGGCGAGATCCACCGAGCGGTATCGACCATGTCGTTTTTTGAATTACTCATCGAAGACGCCGTAGAGGAGAGTGCCGGTGCGTTCGAGCAGCATTTCCGAGTCTGGTTCCAAGCGGCCATGATCGTCTCCATGGTGTGGGGCGCGGCTGGCACGTTGGATCGGGAGTCGCGAAGCAAATTTGACGCGTTCTATCTGAGCCTCTGGAAAAACGAGAACCCGGCGTTTCCTGTGCCCATGTGTGTGACCGCTGATCAAATATCCCTGCCGGGTGAGGATCCGATCCATGATCAATACTACAGCTTTCGCGGCAGGGGTGCGTGGCGACGGTATTCCGAAGCCGCCAAGGCGCAGCAATTCTTAGAGACCGAGAGCATTTCGCGCACCATCATACCTACGATTGACACGATGAAATACCAAAGCGTGATGGCGATGCACATCAAGCATCACCGGTGCTTTCTGCTCTACGGCGATACCGGTACCGGCAAGAGCATCTACATAAAAGACATGCTGACCAACAAGCTAGACGAGAAGAAATACTTGCCGAACTTGATTACGTTCGCGCCGAGAATCACCGCGGCGCAGACACAGGAGCTGGTGTTGGCGAAGCTGCACAAGCGACGAGGAGGGGCTCAGTTTGGCCCTCCGATCGGAATTCACTGCGTCGTCTTCGTGGACGAGGTGAACGCGCCGACTAAGGAGATATACGGCGCGCAACCGCCGATCGAGTTGCTGCGTCAGTTCCTGGATCACGGGGTTTGGTTCGACCAGAAGAAGCCGGATCCCATCACCGTGTTGGACACGATGTTCGTGTGCGCGATGGCGCCGCCTGGCGGTAGGAGGCACGAGATTTACACGCGTTTCCTGCGTCATTTCAACATGTTCACCATATGCGATTTCACGCGCGAGACTCTCTTCCGCATCTTTACGAATCTGGCGTTCGTGGGGCTGAGGCAAAACGGCTTCACCGCTGGTGTTCTACCGACTATCAATGACATAGTGAATGTCACAATGCGCGTCTACTACAATGCGATAGAGCATCTACGACCGACGCCGCTCAAGCCGCATTACCTCTTCAACCTGCGCGACTTTGCACGCGTCATCACCGGCTGCGCCTTGCTGAAGAAGGAATCCGCAGATACCGGTAAAAGCGTTTTTTACAAACTGTGGATACATGAGGTGCTGAGGGTGTTCGGTGATCGACTGATCGACCAGCCGGATCGACGCTGGTTGTGCCAACAGATCAAGCTAATTGTGGAGAGTATCCTGAAGGAACGCTTCGACACCTTGCTCGGACATTTACCCAAGTACGAAGACCAGATCACAGAAGAGAGTCTCAACGACTTGATTTTCGTCAATTTCATGGAGCCGGAGGCGGCGATGGAAGATCGAGTTTACGAGGAAATACCCTCGCTGGAAGAGTATCAACAAGTGGGCCTCGTATTTCTGCAAGAGTACAATGACACTCACCACGATAAAATCGACATCACGCTGTTCCGCTACGCGCTCCAGCATCTCGCGAGAATCTGCCGCGTACTGGCCATCCCGTGCGGCAATCTACTGATGGTTGGCACTGGCGGATCAGGTAGACAGAGTTTGACGAGGCTTTCTTCCGCCATAGCCGGCTACGGTCTCCGTCAGCCGGAGATCACCGGCACGTACGGCATGCAGGAATGGCGAGAGGACGTCAAGTGGGTGCTGAAGAACTCCGGCGGGGTCGGGAAAGACTTTGTGTTTCTGCTAGCTGAGGAGCAGATCCGCGATGACGCGTTTCTCGATGACGTGGATAGTCTGCTGAACGACGGCGAGGTGCCGAACATCTTCAACATCGAGGAGCGGCAAGAGATCATCGAGATGACGCGACTCGCAGCGCAAGGCGGCGACCGCAACCTCGACATTTCCGTGTTGAACGTGCTGGCGTTCTTCGTCGGCCGTTGCCGTGAGAAGCTGCACATCATGCTGTGCCTCAGCCCAATCGGCGATGCTTTCCGGATCCGCCTGCGGATGCATCCCGGTTTGGTGAATTGTTGCACCATCGACTGGTTCGATGTATGGCCCGAGGACGCGCTCGAACAGGTGGCACGACGCACCCTCGTCGACCTTGAGCTCGCCGAGAATGTTAAAGACGAGTCGGTGGTGGCTTGCAAGTTCTTCCACAGTTGCACGAAAGATGTGAGTGCTAGATTCTATGAGCTCACCGGCAAGAAGACCTACGTCACCACTGCTTCATTCCTCGATCTTATGCGGATGTTTGCCGACTTAACGACCACGAAAAGACGAGACATCGCCCAAACAAGGTGACGTCAGCGATATGATACTTCCAAGATTCGAAGTTATTTTTGGAAATTGATCCGTTACTGTCTTTTATCGAGGAAATTAACTCGTTGTTGAGACTTGGCGTGTTTTTGTAGAGAGCGATACATTAACGGTCTGGATAAGCTTGAATTTGCGGCCGAGCAGATTGCTCAGATGCGGATTACTCTGACGGAATTAAGGCCACAACTCGAGGCGTCGGCTAAGGAAACAGCGGAAACGATGCGACAGATCGAGAAGGAGGATGCGAGTGTAAAGAAAGCGACGACCTTGGTGAAGAAGGATGAAAATGTGGCTAACGTGCAAGCCGAGATTGCTATGCAGCTGAAGAAAGAGTGCGAGGCCGACCTGGCCGAAGCTCTACCCGCTTTGAACGAGGCCACAGGTGCTGTTTCCTTATTTCCATCCCAACTATGTTCTCTTTCTTATCTTTTACATTTGTTCTTTTTTCTCCTCATTGTTTTCTTTTTTTCTTCACTTTTGATTTGATACAATTTACGAGCTCAATCCAGCAAAATGTGCTAAATTAAAAATTGCAAATTACAGCCGCGCTCGACACGTTGAAGCCGGCGGATATCGCCGTGGTGAAGACCATGAAAAGCCCACCGGAAGTCATTAAACTAGTCATGGCTGCTGTGTGCGTGATGCTGAATGTACCGCCAGTCAAGAAGGAAGATCCAGCCACCGGTGTTAAGATTCTCGACTATTGGACGCCCAGCAAACGTATACTCGGCGATATAAAGTTTCTCGACAGTCTGAAGCTGTACGATAAGGATAACATCCCGGACTCCATAATACAGGTTAGCGCATTGGACCTTCAGAGATTTAATCTCACTATTTCATTATTAATTTTTACAGATACAATCCTACCTTGACCAGAATCACACATGTGCACATACAAATAGAATTTTGATGTCGCAAAAAGAATCCGTCGATTAACGCGATGTTATATTTCGTTAGGAAATTAAGAAAACGTACATGACGGACAAGAACTTTGATCCGAAAGTAGTAGCTCGAGCCTCTTCAGCCGCCGAGGGTCTCTGCAAGTGGGTGCGTGCGATGGTTTTGTACGATGACGTGGCGAAAGTAGTTGCGCCGAAAAAGACCAAGCTCGCCATCTCGGAACGGGACCTGAAAAACACTCTTGCGTTTTTGAAAGAGAAGCAGGAGACGTTGGTCGAGTTGAACAAGAAATTGGAGGTGTTGCGCGAGAAATTGCGAGAGACATTGGCACGGAAGATACGTTTGGAGGACGAGGTCGGTGAAGTTCTGCGATTACTTAGTGGTGTTTTTCACTCAGAAAATTCACTTTGTACCTTTTTTCACTCGTGATATAGGTAACCAGCTGCAGAAACAAGCTGATCCGCGCGGAAAAGCTCATCAGCGGCTTGGGAGGAGAGAGAGACCGCTGGGTCGCAGCTGCCGAGAACTTGTGGGTGGCCTATGAGGCGCTACCTGGCGATATTCTGATATCCTGTGGAGTTATCGCTTATCTAGGACCTTACACGGCCAATTTTCGCGCCGAGAGCCTTGAGAAGTGGACGAAATATGTGGCGAAATCTGTGATACCTTGCTCAAAGGAGTACAATTTTGTCGCAATTTTAGGCACAGAGGTGAAGATCAACTCGTGGAACATGTTCGGTCTGCCCCGTGACTCCTTCTCGATCGAGAACGCCATAATAATGGACAATTCGAAGCGTTGGAGCCTATTTGTCGATCCGCAAGGTCAGACGAATAAATGGATCCGTAACATGGAGAAAGTGAACGACCTTCAGATCGTCAAGCAGACCGATCGTGATTACATGAATGTCATTGAGCGCTCGATCGAACACGGTATATTGTATACGTATAACATTTATAATTAATTTAATTAAACGAAGACAACGAAAATTTTATTTCACGATTAATAAGCAGTTCCATTATTCATATAATGTACATATTTAAAAGTCGTGCAAAAGATGTCCTATTTATTCAGACATCTTTTAGACGACTTTAAAATATCTTTCAGACACTCAGGTTATTATTAGGAAGAGTTAATTACTTAAATGATTGTCGCTCAGGTAAGCCAGTGCTAATCGAGAATATTATGGAAGAAGTGGACGCCGCTCTGGACCCGATACTGACTCGGAGGATACACAAGTCCGGCGCTTTCTGGTACATCACCCTCGGCGAGAAAAACATTGATTACAATCCACGCTTTCGTTTGTACATGACGACCAAGCTGCGCAATCCGCACTACTCGCCAGAAGTATTCAACAAGGTGACGTTGATTAGCAGTGCCTTGACATTAGAGGCGCTAGACGATCAACTTCTGGGCATAGTAGTCGCGAAGGAGCGACCGGACCTGCAAGAAAAACGCGAGTACTTGATCGTACAGAACGCCTTGAATGTGAAAGCCCTGAAGGAGGTAGAAGACAACATCCTGAGAATATTGTCGGTCGCTGGTGCCAACATTCTCGAGGACGAAGAAGCCATCGAGATCTTAAACTCGTCCAAGAATCTGTCGAGCGACATTGAGAAGAAACAGGCGGCAGCGAAGAAGACGGCGATGCAAATCGACGTATTCCGTCAGAGTTACCGGCCGATCGCCAGGTACAGCGCGGCGCTTTATTACACCATCACGGATTTGCCCAACATCGATCCGATGTACCAGTACTCGCTGACATGGTTCATCAACCTATACATCGGCTCGATCGAGACCGCCAGCAAGAGCAAGGATCTTGAGCGGCGACTCGGTTTTCTGCGCAGCACGTTCACCTATAACCTCTATCAAAATGTATGCAGGTCGCTGTTCGAGAAGGACAAGGTAAGAATGGTTTCGCCATATGATTTTTTTTATTAGAAGGATTGTTTTGTTGCAGACATAATTTTAAAAAATATTTCGAGCAGGATTGTAAAATCACAAATATATATATCATATTGAAGAGGTGGAGATTCGATATCACGAGACATTTTAATGTAAGCCTTCGTTGTTCAATATAGATCCTATACTCGTTCATTTTATACACGACGATTCTGTTGGCGTCGGACGAAATCACTGAAGAGGAAATGTCGTTTTTCATTACTGGCGGTTTCGCTGTGGGCGAGCCGACCGTGAAAAATCCCGCCACCGACTGGCTCCCCGAAAAATCCTGGGACGAGATATCGAGGCTTACCAGCGCTTCGCCGGTCTTCGCCGATTTCATACGAAGTTTCCAAGACGATCTACCAGCATGGAAGAACTTCTACGATCTTTTGGATCCAGTGGGCGCGTCTCTGCCGCAACCCTGGGAGACCAAACTGACGCCTTTCCAGAAGTTGATCATTGCAAGAGTGATAAGGCCTGATATCGTGCCGATAAAGGTACCGTGAACGATAACATCATCCTGATAATGAGGGTGGTATTCTCGGGGATTATCCTTCATGCGGAGGAGGATGATGAATGGCTGAAAATCGATTCGCACTTTGTTGTGTCTTCACATTGATAAACTCGAAGCGGAATAATTCAATTAATTGAATATATTAATTATTATCGACTAGATAATATTACGTTAATAAATAAAACGATTACTTCGGACTGATAAAAGCCAAAGAAAACAGAATCCTCCTCACTATTGTTAAATATAGAGATATCCAGTAAGCGTCCGGTATTTATTTTGATTATGCCTATCTGATTTAATTTCAATCTCAATAATTTATCTCATTTTTAATTTTAATCTAACTTCTTCTTTTTCATTTGTAGATATAAATTTAAATTTTAAAATTATAGTTCGGCTTAGTTTATAATTTTATGCCGTCCTCTCTTTTCCTTTGCGAGAATCAAATTTGTTAACGACATTTCTTTCACATTGCCTTCTCAGAAAGGCGAAACGTTTAGTCGTAGTATCAAAACGACGAATGTCGTTGAGACATTAATTCAATATGGCTTTTTTGACAGATCCAGCGCTTCGTGGAGGTCGGGATGGGTTTGAACTTCGTGGTACCTCCGCCCTTCGACATCGCCAAGTCATACGCTGAATCGAACTGTTTGACGCCTCTAGTCTTCATCTTGTCGGCCGGATCCGATCCTATGGGCGCGCTGACGAAATTCGCGGAGAATATGAACTACATGAATCGCTTCGAATCGATCTCGTTGGGTCAGGGTCAAGGATCTATTGCGCAGAGGATGATCGAGCGAGCGCAGGCCGGTGGTTTCTGGGTCTGCTTGCAGAATTGTCATTTGGCTGCTTCCTGGATGCCCGTCCTGGAGAAGATTTACGAAAGTCTCGATCACGCCAACACGGAGCAAAACTTTCGTCTATGGTTAACCAGTTATCCGTCGGATAAGTTCCCCGTTAGTGTTTTGCAAAACGGCATCAAGATGACTAACGAACCGCCGATGGGTCTACAAAATAACCTCATGAGGTGACGAACGTGCGAAATAGTCGATTTTAAAAAAATCTCTAGGTCTTTCTGACGTTAGTAGTTACAGGACTAATAAGTATTTATAATGATAATAAGTCGGTTTACAGGTCATTCACGGCGGAAAGCACAAGAGAGACGGAAGCTTTGGAGAAAGATCTGAAGAAAAAGAAGACGTTCCTCAGACTGCTGTACTCATTGTGCTTCTTTCACGCGGTAATTCAAGAGCGACGGAATTACGGGCCTCAAGGCTGGAACATTCGATACGGTTTGTAACTCACATTTTCTGAATCTGAAGCGTTCATCCACGACTTTTCGCTATGTATCAATTTTTCTCCCTCTTCTCTAAGACTTCAACGAGTCCGATTTGCAAATTTCCTCAATGCAACTGGAGCTGTGCATCGCGAATTACGAAGAAGTACCCTTCGACGCGATCATATATCTCACCGGCGAATGTAATTACGGCGGTAGAGTGACGGATGACCGAGATCGCAGATGTCTGAACACCATTCTCAAGGACTTTTACAATCTGGACGTGATCGACAACCCGAGCTATTCGTTCGCCGACGTCGGTTACGAATACACCGTGCCGAAAAGGTGCTTGCTCACATTATTTTTGTTCTCGCACGACTTAGAATCATGTTGGTCAAATATAAATCGCTGACAACAATATAGTCAATAACCAATTAATTATTTTCATCCAGCACAATATTTACTAGTCATTATTAACGAATTAGTCGTTTCATTATCAATCAGTGATTATTATGAATTATTCGTAGTGAATTATTCATTCAGTTACCGATAGTTGTTAATAAAGTTAATTATTAATTTTTCCCTCGAGATTTCGTTCGCAATCGCGATGATACTTCAATCAAACAGACTTCGCTTTGATGCGTGTACAGAGTGTATATACAGGTGAATACGGAAGGGTTTATAAATATGTAAAAAGAGCAAAATTTACAGGCACACCTATGAGGATTACGTGAAGCAGATACAGTCGATCCCGCTGAATCCATCACCGGAGGTGTTCGGTCTCCATGTGAACGCCGGCATAACTCGTAATCTGCAGCTCGCGACCGGTTTGTTCGACTCCATGGCGCGAATACGAGGTGCAGTGGTCACGGGTGACGCCACGAAGCAGGACGAGATCTTACTGAATATGAAACGAGACATTTACGAGAGAATGCCGGATCTGTTCGACATCGAGGAGGCGCAGCAGCGCTACCCGATCGAATATGTGGAGTCAATGAACACGGTGTTGGTACAGGAATTAGAGAGATATAATGATCTCTTAACGGAGATCCGGAGCAGTCTGTCGATGTTGGAAAAAGCAGTGAAAGGATTGATAGTAATGACACCATCGTTGGAGGTACATTCGAGTTTGGTTTCGATATAAAATATTAATGTAGTAATTATATAGGTATTATATAGGTCACAAATATTGATGGAACTTATCAATGAAGATCAGTGTGATAAAATAAGGATTATGTGCTTAATGCGAGTATGAATTCTGTTTATTTTCTTCAACGAATATATAGAGTATAAGGAGAAGGGAAACACGCAAGGTCTTCAAATTACTTTTCCAATTATCAATTTCAATTATTAATGATTGATGATATTCTCAAATATGTCGAGAACAAATCTGTGTTAAAAATTTTGGGTGATCAAAAATATCTTTCAGAGCTTTAGCTTTGAAAGGAAAATAAAGAATAATAAAATTTTATGTTCTATTTAATTTCAAAAGAATCTGGCTCGCACAAGTTCACAATCGATAGGATAATTACATGATGATGCATACATAAATATTACAATGAATGACAGGAATTGGCAAGCAGCATGCTCATCGCAAAAATTCCACCGAGTTGGGCGAGAGCGAGTGCTTACCCGAGTTTAAAACGGCTGCCGAGTTTTATAGATGATTTCTTGAAGCGACTTGACTTCATGCAACAATGGCTGGATCATGGAAAACCGGAGACGTTCTGGATATCCGGATTCTCGTTTTCACATGCTTTTTTAACGGCGATTACGCAGAATTACGCTAGGAAGTACAAGATACCGATCGACAAGATCACTTTTGACTATAAAGTATGCTAATATTAGTTTACTGTAAATAATTTTATTTCGGGGCAGTAATAATAAATATTTCTTTTCTTATTTTATTCTATTTTTTTTCTACCTGAAATTATATATTTTCATGCACTTATGAGCGTAGATCCGCGACACCTAATCCTCTTTTCTTTAATCATAGAAGAATTTTGAGACATAAACTTTCACTTGTTCACAACAAACAGATTTTTTTCAAACGGAATAAATGTATCTAATATGTATTTCAGATATTCGTACTGTTTGGGTTTTATTGATCTAATAAACGCATCGATGTTTCTCAGACGCTCCCGACGTATCAGTCCAGCGTGTCTCCTGTCGACGGGGCGTACGTTTACGGAATGTTCCTGGCCGGAGCACGTTGGGATATACCGTCAATGTTGTTGGCTGAGAGTTACCCGAAAATACTGTGGGATCTGATGCCGATCGTATGGTTCAAACCGTGCGAAATAACGTCTCTTCACGTCGGCGACCGATACGAGTGTCCATTATATATCACGTCAGCGCGTTTCGGCGTACTAAAGACTACGGGTCATTCCTCGAATTACGTGCTATCGATATTTCTGGACACAGATCGTCCTGTGAGCCATTGGATTAAGAGAGGATTAGCTTTGTTGTGTCAGTTAGACGATTGATTTAACGTTAACACATTTAACATGCCATTGGCTGAACGTTGTAACAATTATCTTTCTACGTCGTTCGAGATATTGTATTACGCTTATTTGAAATGTTTTCTAAACATTAAAAGTTATATGCATATCATAAAAAATTGCTTTTCCACTTTTCCTTCGCCTTTAAAATATATATATTTAGTTTTTTTTAAACGCACCGATATTTCTTGTTTTCATAGAAATAATAAATCCAGTTATTAATTTCGTACGCTCAATTCGACGGGTTATATAATATCGATAAAAATATTGACAAATTTGTGAACGATTGAATAGAAAGCATGAAATTTGTTCTTTAAGATACATCTGTCAAATTTTCGATATAAATAATTTTTCGTTCGAGACTGAACTGAAAAATGAGGTTAAAAATTAATCGGCTATTATTTATTTAATCTATTATAATTTTGCAAATAACAATAACAATACAATCTTAATATGCAAGAAAATAGAGATCCTAAATTTCAAAATGCTTCCTGAATTATTTTGTTATCATTATTTTTATCGAAGTTATATAATATCCGTTGAATTTCGACTTTCTTTCATAATAAAATTAAAGAATGTCTGACTAATCATTTAATTATATCACTTGGTCAATTTTTTTTTAATTTTATTAAAAAAATAAAGAATTGTATAAAAAAATGTATTGTACAGAGGTATACAAAACCTGTTTAGCACTTGTATATTATTTGGTCAATTCTTCGTCAAGTAAAGTGGCGGTTCGTAGCGGAGAGTTGAAAGTGGATGTAGCATCGTAGTTCCCCACTCAAAATGAATGCAGATGGCGTCCTTTCCCAGTAATAACGAGCCTTAATAAAGTTATAGACCCTTTATTGTTTATACAAAATAACGGGTCATTTAGACCTAGTATTTAATGTGGTTCAAATTTCAACTAAATATGGTTTGAGTCTCGGCTAAAGAATCAATTAATTCATGGACTCCCATGCTTGTCCCTAAATAACGGGTCAAATCATTTTAGACCCGCTATTCCAATCTAACCACGTGGTTCTCGGCTAATGTGGTTTGAGTCTCAGCTAACGAACTATTTGTGGATCTCGACTACAAATATTTTTCACTTGTATGCAATATTCTGTTTAGACAATGCAACTTACTTAGACAAGGAACTTTATAAAAAATTTAATATTCGTTGGATCTTTTAATATTTATATAACACATCATAAGAAATATGTTAGCTTTATATTTAAAAATATTTTTATAAACTGAAGACTCTTTTTTCAAGCTGTAAAATACTTTTCGAACTATCCCATCAACATTATTTTTGCTGAAATTATAACTTCTTAAATTTTGTTGACAATCTTTTATTTTTAAATAGTAGAGTTTATATCAGTTGGTCAGAGGACTTCTTATTCCTAATGAATACTATAAATAAAAACGTAGAAAACTTTTTTCAGTTGGTATAATATTTATTTTCAAATATTGTTATAACTTAATAACAGGCAGGCTAATGTTTGTTTTCAAGTAAAACGCTGCTCGCGAGAGTGCGCGAAGGTAGAAAGAGATGCGTGAGCTTGACATTTGCTTTTTTTCATAATAAAAAAGGTATGTCCTGGAAATCCCAAGCAAATTATCGGAGTTTCAAAATGCTTTATATATATTTTGTTAATCGCATAAAATCACTTTCAGAATGAAATATAACGCTGGATAGTGTCAGTTTGCAGTCAGGTGTTATAGGAAAGTAAGTAACCTCAATTTTAGACGCCTACAACATCGATTGTCAAAAAAACCTACAACACCGATTGTCAAAAAAGAGTTGAGGAACAACAGAGTTGGAAAAGGAGATGTGTTCCTCGGATCTAAGAAATTGGCCAATTTTTAGGCTATTGCAGCCTGAATTTGTCTCGGAGATTCATATGGCTGTGGTATATGGTACTCTACTTTCTTTTTCTATTTTATACATCTATAAGATATATTTTAAATGATATACCATGTATGTGTATATAATTTAATGATGTCATTATTCAAAACATTAAGCCTTGATTACAATGTTAAATGTTAAAACAATTAGGTACAATGGGTAACGAAGCTTTAATTGTGACGAAAGACAAGACTGTATACGCTCTGGGTAGTAATACTTCCGGCTGTTTGGGTACTGGTGACATGCATAGTACACTATATCCTAAGAAAATTGAAGCCCTGTGCGATAAAGGCATAAAGACTTTTGCTTATGGCAGTGGACCTCATGTTTTAGCATTGACAGACAAGGGTGAGGTATGCTGATAACTTATGGTAATAATGATAAATTAATCTTATTATGACTACAATGGTAATTTTATAGAATCATCTATATATGTCAGATTTTTTATTGAAGTTATTTTAGTAAATTTTTTAATTAAGGATATATCCATTGGCAATTTTCCAGGATCAAAGCACTTAATCTATTCATCTGATGCGATTATATTTATGTAATTAAAACATTGTACAGAGAGACATTCGGTTCTCTTATATTTTAATGTTTTTTTTTCGTATATTTACCAACATAAATACTGATGTCATCAAATCACAATTCAACAAAGTTCCATTGTAACATTTTCATAAAATATGAGAAATGATAAGATTATTAATAACATTGTTTCTACAGGTGTTTTCATGGGGTCACAATGGCTATTGCGAATTAGGAAATGGTTCAACCAACCAAGGTCTTATACCTACTATGGTGAACATAAATCTGAATGGGAAACACATTGTAGACATAGCGTGCGGCAATCATCATTCTCTCGCTCTCACCGACGATGGCGAGGTAAGTGCTCGTTGCTGACAGTTGATAGTTAATTAAATCATCGCTACGAGTTCTCGACGGCCGTTTAACTAGGTATACGCTTGGGGCCAAAATAATTGCGGGCAAGTAGGTAGTGGTATCAGCACAAATCAAGGCGCACCCAGGCTAGTAAATTCGAATTTGGCTGGAAAGAAGGTAATCTGCATCACATGTGGCCAGGCGTCCAGTATGGCGGTCACCGAAACCGGCGAGGTTTATGGCTGGGGTTACAACGGTGTCGGTCAACTGGGGATTGGCAATTATGTGAACCAGGTGAATCCAGTCAAAGTCCCGGGGCTGATGGGTGTCCGAATAGGTAATCTCACTCGAAGCTTTAGTTTCCAAAAGTCATAGTACATGGGCTTCCCATCATTAAAAAAATACCAGATCTTTCTTTTATATTTTCTAAATTTTTTGGAATAAAATTTCATTCGAAAATCATAATGATAATTGAATCACTCTAATTCGATTAATGTTTTATGGAGATTTCTCCACACTGAGTTGTCTATATACAGAAAAAGAATTAGTTGGATTAATATGATATATGATGTAACTAAATGCATTTCAGTTGAGGGAAACAGAATTTTTGCTTCTTTAGAATCAGAATAAATATATATTTTGGTTTATAAGGGCTAAAAATTATGTTTTCCTCAACTAAAACATATTTAGTTGACATATTAATTCAACCAATCTTATTGTCTTTTTTTAAAATAAATATGTAATGAATATATAATGAATATTCTCACTGGAAATTGAATAATTTAACATATCCCACTATTATAAAAACAGCTTCGTTGTAATTAATTAAAACGTTTGTTTGTTCTTGTTTGTTTCAATTAATTTAAACAATTCCTAATAGCGTAATCATGATATTAGTATCACTGGAACCTCCAAACGGTTTAATCCGAATCTTGCGATCAGCAGACACTCCCTCAGAGCATGTCGTTTGCGTTCACTTCGTGATTACTCGCTTCGTGCTGCATGGATCAGGTGATAATTAATCTCGTGGCATTGGCGAGTTTCCAAGTTTTCAAATCGAGTTGCGGTTCCGATGTCCAGTGTCGGCGCACGGTCCCGAAGAACCAGTCCTATCGCTTTTACAACGGATAACTCGTGTGTAACTCTCATAGGAGCTCGGGAGCCGCAACGGCCGCAACATATTTATTTTCTACCGACCCCGCCGCTCATTAAGCCCATATACGATGACTCCACGGCTATCATATACATTCATGTACATCACAAATATACTCACTCTATAAAGCCGAGCTGCGATCTGCTAGTTTTCACATTGCAGTGAAGGTAGTCTGCGGGCACACCCATACGTTGGCGCTCACCGACGAAGGGATGCTCTATGTCTGGGGTGGCAACAGTTACGGTCAACTGGGCACCAATAACAAGACGAATGCCTGCAATCCAGTCATGGTAAAGCATGTTTTCCCTCTTTCTCAGTAATCGTTGTATAATTATCGTTATCATGAAGCGTGAAATAAATTGCGATGATGATCAACAGCTAAATGTGCCTGAGATGGGAAGAGTATCTGACATCGCGGCTCTGCACTACAATCACATCAGCGCAGCCGTTGGTAACGGCGGACGTGTCTTCATGTGGGGTCAATGCCGCGGTCAGAGCATCACGAGCCCGACTGCCACCCCCTTGGCGCATCTGCACGAAGTTTTGGCTTGTTACGCCTCGTCGAATGTCATGCATAAGCCGTTGATCTTGCGCGCCGATGAGGAGCTGAACATATTGGATTGCCTGAGACAGGCCTTCGACGATTCCGTATGTTGCTCGGTTTTGTATCTGCGTTTGTTTCAGCTGTTCAGCTCTTCACGCTTTTCGCATGTAAAGAGATCACCGAGACAGACAGAGGTTGAGAGAGAGGAAAACGAGAAATGAGGAAGTGCAGCTGAAGCGAACAGAGTTAATAGTTTCCACGATGTATATATTTCTTCGTCAATGATATATTTATATTGATTATATGTATAGAATATCCCCATACCTTAAAATATTTTAATAGTGTTTCTTCGAATTATAAATAGACTCGAAGATTCTGTTAACGTCGAAGATAAGTCACAAGAATAGAATCTCGACAATATTCTCGTATCAGAATCTTTGATTCTCACTGATTCGCTTAGTATAAACTATTAAAATATTTAACAGTAGGACAATTTCGCAAAACATCCTATATACATATGCATTCTGATACAGTTGACCAGTGATCTCACGATACAAGTGGAAGGGAAACCTATTTACGTTCACAAAGCTGTCTTGAAGATTCGCTGTCAATATTTCAGGGCCATGTTGCAGGAGCCTTGGGCGGAAAACAATCAGAGGTAGGCATTCAGTCGGAAAAACGTGCTCGCGCATTATTCTCAGACTCGATTATTTCATCTTCTCTATTCCATTTCTTCACGCAGCGTAATCGAGCACGATCAGTTTTCATACATTGTGTATAAGGCTTTCCTAAACTACCTGTACACCGGCGAGGTCGACCTACCGCCGGAGAATGCATTAGGTGAGCTTAAGTTAATATCATGGCCATCGCGATATCGCTCATGCGCGCGATCAAAGCAACCGCTAATGTAACTTCGTTGTTATAGAACTTCTGGATTTGGCTAATGTGTATTTTGAGAACCAGCTCAAGCGACGTTGCATTCAGATGATAAAGCAAGGGATTACAGTACTGAACGTGGCCTCCCTCTACAGCACCGCACTTGAATATAATGCGCAGGTAAACATGTATATATAATTTATATATATATATATTTCATGTTATATATCTCATGTAGACACACACACACACACACACACACACACACACACACACACACACACACACACACACACACACACACACACACACACACACACACACACACACACACACACACACTCTCTTTTTACTCGGCTTGCAACTGGCGACGCGTCGAATAGAATCGAACTGTCCACGAATGAATAAATTCATACGAGCATGTATCGTATCGAGATGATTTGCGCTTGTGTTAATTTCTAGGAGCTGGAAGAGTTTTGCTTCAAGTTCGCCTTGAATCACATGACGGCTGTAATACAAACGGAGAATTTTGCCAAACTGGACGAGAAGATTCTGAAGATCTTTATCGTGAAGGCCGCTAAAGCTGGCGTCTTCAAGACATAATCTTCGTTCGTGTTGAAATTACCGTCAACCGTGACAGCGCGTTCAGGTGAAAGAGAACGTCGCTTAGTTTCGCCGAACGTCTTTCATTCCTTACCGCGCACTCGTGCGACACATTTGAGAGTCGAGTAAGAGTCGAAGTGAAGCGAGTCGCCTCTCGCTTCCTTCTTTCCGCATTTCGTCGTTAGCATTTCCCGTGCGAGTGCCCGGCCATTTTGAATGCTAGTCTACCTTAGCGCATAGCGCATAGTCCGCATGCGAGACAAACAAGCGCGCACGCGAAATTCGTTTGCCAATTTTTCTCGGTCGGGAATTCCGCTTTTGTGTTCCGCAAGCTGATCTGATATAGTTCTCTACATTTCTTTGGCTTTCGATGACAAAGGAGAAATAAAAGGAGAAGAATGGGAGACGAGCGTCGATCGCCGCTGCAACTAAAAAATATTTAATCTCGCCTACCGATGCATCGACCTTGTTGATATCCGCGAGATCAATCGGCCAGTTTTGCGCGATCGACCAATCGACAAAGAGTACTTTACCTTTCCGTCTATCGCGTCACACATTCCTGAACGGTAGCTTAGTCACTAATGATATGTGCGTTAATTAAACGAGTCGTGTCCTCGAAAGACATTTCCACAATTACGTTTTTAACGCCGTTGCCCTCGCCTCTGCCTGCGAGGCTCCTGATTTGTGCGTAGTTGTGCATGTGTATTTTGATGTTAATAAAGTTTTATATTATTGTTCGACATACGTGACGCTGTTGTTAACTTTGTTTCTCCCGTCGTTATCAACAAAAGGTAGAATAAATAATTAAACAATAAAAGAGAGAGAGAGAGAGAGAATATGTATAAAAAAGAGAGAAGTCGGTGAGGATGAACTCGCATTGCGTTCGTTCGTACATCATTTTATTACGATATTCTTCAATATATACAAGCGATAGATTTTGTCGATCGTATAATATACGTACGTATCTACTGATTAATAATCATCATAGATGTTTAATATACATACATATATACTTCGTGAAACACGGGAACGACCAACGTCGCTCCGCGACTCGGTGGATAAACTCCGATAAATATCTGTATATATAACTTCTCTTTCTCGCGGGCCCTTCGCCGTCCTCCTCGCCGCCGGTTGTCCGAGTCGCAGGAATGCCGTCGGTCCTTCTTATTCCAAATCGTATATAGAAGTATACAAGATATACATATACGGAGCGTCTCTATTTTACAGTGGCCAACCGCAAAACGTACACTCTGTGCACATATATATATATATATATACGTATCTTTATTTTTATTCATTTATTTAAATATATTTATATATGTATAAGTAATTATCATTAAATTAGGTAATCGGTCGAGAGTTCGCGACTCGCTGACCGGAAACTCTCTTCTGTGTTCACATCGACCAGCGCGTGCAACGGCGCGCGCATCGTCTCATTACGATGCGAATAAAAATCGTACACTCTTGCCTCCTCTCTCTCTCTCTCTCTATCTCTTTCTCCTCTTCCTTTCTCTCTCTCTCCTTCTCTCTGCCACTGTCCAGAAAGAGAGAGAGAGAGAGAGAAAGAGAGAAAAGCTACATTATTGTTCATATTTCGACCGCGCCACGCGATTAATTTGTAACCAATGGAATTTCACCCTCGCTATATGTTCACGATGATAACGCGGAGCGGACGATGAATAACACCTCCGCGAAGCCGTAAGCTTTTATTCTAGTTAAACCGATCGTGTCTGTCCAGATCGTCGTTCGTTCGACGTTATTGCGACGGATGCTGAATGTGCACAACGCATATAATACGGATAACAATAATTATATACATAATTATTATATATATATATATATAATAATTATATATGTAATAATTAATCATATATAAAATCGGTCTCCAATCGCGAATCAGCAAAGGAAGATACGCGTGTGATCGAATGAGCGTGCGGTTACACGCGGTGGTTGCAGCGTGCGTCGCCGATCGCCCTTCGAGGGCGCGAGTCCGCGCGTCGAAGGCGCGACCGGCCACCCCCGGGTTAGCTGGAACAACTCATTGATTCATTAATTCATCAGCGTAGTATCGTTTCTTCTTCTGCTCTTCTTCCCTTTTTATCTTTTCTTTTGAATTAATTAGAGCGTATTTAGGCCTGCGGGCTACTTTTCTTCAGCGACGCGCTGTGGATCCCATCGACGACAAAAGTGAGACTTCTCTTTCCCCCCTCTTCTCTACTTCTTCGACTTCTTCTTTTTCTTCTTTCTCTTTTTCTGCGACGTTTCTCGCTCGTAAGTCGAATCGTCCTCTCGTGGAATAAACTCGTGAGGTGGAAAAATGAGAGAGAGAAGGGCGACCTTAGCGGATTTCAGCCCGCACGTTATATTTTTCTTTTCTCTTTTCGTATTCGCGCGAGCCACGTGTTTGCCTTCCGGCGGCGTCCTGGTCCTCCGATCGTGCGACAGCACGACGACCTGTCTCTATCGACGAAACGTTTCTCGATAGAGAGCATCAGGGCGAGCACAAATTCGGACAAATCGTAGTCTCTCTATGTGATCCGCGCACATTTTTCTCCTTTTTTTCTTTTTTTTTAATATACCTAATGCATTCGTCTGCGTAGAAACAAGTGTGGATTGTCCGCGTTTCGCCTTCCGTTTCTTTTCTCTTTTTATATTTTTCGAATTTCTCTCTGTATCTCGTTTCGTTTCGGTTTGTTCTTCTTCTTTTTCTGCTTCTTTTTTTCTATTTCATCTCTGTCGCTACGCAAGATCGTTTACGCACGGCTATAAAGGGAGATTTACGGTAATTTACGGTGAGAAGTAGCGGTAATTTACGGTGAGAAGTAGCGGTAATTTTGCGAGAGGAAGGCTTACACACGACATAGTTGATAGACTCCGCGTTTATCTAAACGGATCGTTCGATCGCTATAACACTCTAACACTGCTCTCCGAGATAATCGCTATTTCGAGACCTCGCGCCAAAGTCGCGTCGCGCTTCCGTCTCTTTGTGTGTGAGGCTTTTTTCTCTATTCCTTTATGTTGCGCCAATGGATCGCCCATGTTGTTTACCGTGACGAAGAACAGGGAAAAAATCGCTCGACCATATCGTTTACGTAGATAACGCAGAAACGCGCGCATCATATATACATCGACGTGATCCGCGCATCGTATATCGATATATAATATATCTTTCTCGGGGGAGGTGGAGATGTCGAATAAGAATTTTGAAGGTACGAAGACCGAAGGAAGACTGATCACGAGTTTCTCCCTGTGTATGTTCCCGTTTCCTTTTTCTCTGCTTTTCTCTCAGCCGAAACTCGCTCATCACTCGCTCGTCTCTCGTCAACGTTCCCCTTCCTTCGACCTATCGAAACCGATATTGTTATTTTTATCTTGCAATTTTCGTCGCTATTATTCGCTCTAGTACCGTTAACGCTACTATTTTATTCATTGTCGTTATAATTAGCGTTATCTTTATTTTTATTAGTATTATCGTTACCTCTCTTTACCATTATCATTATGATTATTGTTATTATTATCATTATCATCGTCTGCCTTGTCCCGTTATCACCCTTCGCCGTTGTTATTGTATCGTCGATGCTATTTGCTTCCCTTCGACTCTTATCGCTATTACTATTATTATTCTTAATCTTATTATCATTATCATTATTATTTTTAGCGTGATTAGAGCGTCTCCTCTCTCTCTCTCTCTCTCTCTCTCATCTCTCTTAACACGTATAGTCGCCGCGCCGTCGCGCACCTTCGTAGGACAAAAAAGAGTAAAAATGACGCCAGTGTGCTGGATGTAGGCTCGGGTCGACGACCGAGTTATCGATATTTCGCGGAGGACCGGCGTACCTCCTCTCTCTCTCACCCCTTTTTACTGTATACGGAAAATCACTGTACACGTAGTTTCGCGCGATTAACCCTAGAACGTCGACGGCCCGCCGACGAAGAAACTCGGTGAGGGCTCGAGAGTGGTGGTGGAAAAAAAAAAAATATGATCGTCGTAAACTTAAATCGAGCGATCCTCGGGAAGGAGGCGCGGTGTAGGAGTTGGAGGCTTTCCTAAGGAGATTACCCTCCGCACAGGAGGAAGGAAAAGATTGGATCACGAAGGTATCGGGAGTGTCGTGATGGAAAGTGGATATATGGCGAGATCCCGAGTACTGCTCCTGTGCGTTCTAGGGTTAACGACGCGCATTCGCTTCGATAGCATTGACGAGAAACGTATCGTGAATGAATTTTCGAATATTCTCGGCTGCGACATTTTCATTTCTTTCAGAAAGCGAAGGAGGACATTTTCGAGAAGAAGATGTCGTAACTCCGAACTACTGATTTTGCACAGTTGGTAGTTTTGTAATTGATTTGTTTTCCTCAAACAGCTGATGAGAATGGAGAGCCACTTTAAAAGAACCGAGATAATATTTTCACAATATTTCTCTCGTCGATATCATCGACTCGTCTCTCTCTCTCTCTCTCTCTCTCTCTCTCTCTCTTTTCTTTTTTCCACCTCTCTGCATTTTTTCTACATATATATCTTATAATTAATCGCACTACTCGCGGCTTTTAATGGACCGAGAGCCTCCTTTTATCCTTTTTCTTTCTCTCTCACTTTTTCACACACACACACACACACACACACACACACACGCCCACATACGTACATACGCATACATACACTCTCTCCTCCTCTTTCTCTCATTCTCCCTTTGTTGCTATATTACTTTTGATCGATCTCGATTTTCTCCGTGTCGTGCGACTTTGTCGTTGACGACGCGCGTCGCGGTGCTCATCGCGCGGGATTATCGTTTAGAGTCCTTTGTACAGACTTCTGATAAATCGTACCTATAACTTTTGCCGTTTTGTCTTATATGATAAACTTTTTTCACTTACTGCAAAGCTAACTTTCGCTCTCGCTCGCTCGCTCGCTCGTTCTCTCGTTCGCTCTCTTTCTTTCTCTCGCGCTCTTTCTTTCTCTCACTCTCACTTTCTCCCTCTCTCTCTCTCTCTCTCTCTCTTTTTATACATCTCTATCTACTTTGTAACGGTGCTTGTACAGCTAAATCAGCTAGATGTGGGCTAAGGGGCTCCGGGGTGAGATGGAATCCGATTCCTTCGATCGCTCGTGAATCCGCTTCGTCTTTAAACCGAGGGATGATGCTGCCTCCGGAGACTTGTGTAGGCGTGCTGGAGCGGCGCCAACGACCCAAGGACGATTCTCGAATCTCAAGAAAAACGATCACTATGTGAACTCGGCTAAATATAAAGCTGTACTTTTTTTGACTTCTGTTTATTAGCTAAAAATAGCAGAGCGTCTCTCTCTCTCTCTCTCTCTCTCTCTCTCTCTCTCTCTCTCTCTCTCTCTCTCTCTATCTCTATCTATCTATCTCTTTCTCTTTCTCTCTCTTTCTCGGCTAAATACAGCAGCGTAACGTTCAATTAGCCGTGTTTGGCGATTGAAACTCGACGGAACTTGACGGAACTCATGAGGCAGATGGTCGCAAAAGGGATCGTCATCCTCGTCATCTTCGCTATTACCATCATCATACTGATCACTATCATCACCAGAGTGCACTCATTATCAAATCAAGCGCGGTGTACATGTGTGTATGTATGTACGATACATATCGTAGCAAGTACCTGCTATTATCTAATCGGAATGGTAAAAATGCAAATCCGATGCTCACCTCAGTGGACTCGCGCGCCCGCCTGCCCGCGAATATGTCTGCCTTCGAATTCGTTTCTGCGCTTGTTATCCGCGAGGAAGGCCGGGCTTCACCGTTTCCCGCGACTCGTCGCGATTATTCCCGCTAAGAGAGCACACGAGCGCACATGAAACAAATATTCCACGCGGCGTGAACTCTCACGAGGTTTGCGGTCTTTCACCCTGCAGCGGGTGCGTGGGTGACACACACGTTACATTAACTGGGCTTTTCTTTTTCCTTCGCTCCCTATCTCTCTCTCTCTCTCTCTCTCTCTCTCTTTTTTTTTTTTTTCTCTCTTCTTCTCTCTCTCTCTCTCTCTCTCTCTCTCTCTCTCTCTCACACTCTCATTCTCGTCTCTGACAGGATGAAACTCGCAGCATGAGCGAATCTCCCACCGGCTAATAATGTTGTAATTTCGCGCTCGACGGGCGACGCGGGAACGAGGATTCGACTCGACCATTTCTACAACTCCTCCATCGTGGCCTCCATCTAGAAGGCTCAAAGAGGAAAGGGAGAAGGGTTCCGAAAGGTTGTCTAATCTGGGCGATGGGCGCACGCGATGCATCAACTCGCGCCCACTCGTACCGAGCTGCAGAGGAAAGAGCCGAATGAGGAGTGAGAAACGCAATAAAGCTGCGCCGTCGTTTTCGCCGTCGCGGTTGAAGAAAAGGCCGGCGCGCAAGCCGATGACTCTTCCGGTCGAATGATGACGCGCCTAGGAATAAACGCCTAGGAATAAACGCGAATTAACACAGTGACACCAATTAGCGGTAACATTATGTCAATGTTAAAACCTCCCACGCGGCAATGCAACAGCTGTGCACAACTGCTGTGTTACATTGCACGTTACATTGTCAAATTGGGATTTGCAACAACGACGTGAAACGTTACCCCGTTGATTGATATTTATATACCAGGTGGACAGCGGAAGAAGGTACCACAGGTGAGGCTAGCACGCCAGCGGCAAAAGCGAAATAAAAATCAATAGAGCGCGAGCAGCGCTCCTGGAAATATTCCAACTGAGACGCTATTATTCGGCCCAAAGTCGCTTTTCCTTCCGGGAGAAGAGGATCGCAGAAAGAAAAGCGACGACAAAAAAAGTATGTCGCGCTACGCCGCGCCGCGCCGAGTCGAGTCGCACATTGTTGCTGCCGCTGTCGCGTTGTTGCCTTCGATCGACTCTTTTTTTATTTTCCCCCTTTTCCACTTTCCTCCACGTCCTCCCCTTTTTTCTTCCCCTCGTGAAATCGAGTTTTACATTTCTAAAATATACAAACACCGCCCCGGCGAGCCCAGTCGTCGCGTTCGTCGCGTATAAAGAGGCAGGAGAAGCGAGCCGCGAAGCGTCATTTAATTCTTTCGGATCGAGCGGGTTTAACTCGCTCGTAGCACAGCTTCTCCCCCTTCTCTCTCTCTCTCTCTCTCCCTCTCTCTCTCTCTCTCTCTCCCTCTCTCTCTCTCTCTCTCTCTCTCTCTCTCTCTCTCTCTTACTCTCTCCTCTCGGAGAGGAGCGCGCTCTCGGAAGAGGTCAAACGTACACACGGAGCTGGATATCGCGCACCACCGCCGCCGCCGCCGCCGCCGCCAGGCCAGAGAGAGATAGGCGAAATTTTTATGTGCGCGATCGACTGTGCAATTCGGGCATTCGTGTACGCGAATGAACGCGCGCGCGTATCGGGCCGTATAGATCGAATTGCGGACCCCATTACCACCTCGCCGCCGAGTTGGGTGCACATGAACGTACATACGGCCCGCGCACAACGAATCACGGCGGCGGCGACGACGACGACAACAACAGCGATGCAGCTGCAGGTGGAAAGATACGGTCGGTCACGAATGCGCACAGACGCGAGGGGTAGTTTCCGCCTGTCTACACGTCTATCGCTCGGGGGGCCGACGGCAATTTCGTACGACATTGCGCTCATCTTCGTCGGCTGTTAGGTACGAATGCGGCACACGCCGTCGTCGACGAAGAGCCCGAACACGTGTGTGCGTGTCCTCTCCTTCTCGAGAAAAAAAAAGGCGCGGGGGAGAAAAGGATGCTCGATCCCGCTCGAAGGCTTGAACAAAGGCGCGGGGGATGCGCGTTTTGGTTTCGCGGGGAGTATCCTGCGGAAAGATAAGAATTGCAGCTTTGCTTATCGATGTATCCCGCGGAAGCACTCGAGACAAAACAAAGAGTCTTTAAATCGAGGAGAATGAGAGAGAACGGAAGAGAGACGGAGAAAGAGAGAGAGAGAGAGAGAGAGAGAGAGAGAGAGAGAGGGGGGGAAGAGAGAGACAGACACGTAGAATCATGTTTTACATATCACTCGCAATCGGAAATTTAGATCGAAGAACGAATCCACATTGCGCACGAATGAGCGACTCGCGCGTGTTTGCGTCGCGGCAATCGAACAGAATAGAAAACGAGATGAAGGATTTGTCGAATCTGTCAGATAATCCGATTTTATCAGCCTGTAACATAATGCGCGATTATATCGTGTTATATACTTTTATAATTCAACCATGGCCCGGGCACATATGTACACATACACACATACACAGACACATACACAGACACACACACACAGATATACACACACGCGCGCGCGCGCGCTTCCCACCGGGAATTGCGTCCACTTCTAGCGCGGAGGGCGGAGGGAGGGCATTCAGTCTCTCACTCGGATTTTTGGCAAGGTTTCCGACGTCGCTGAATTTCCGCGGGTTGCTGCGCAACGACGATGTGGCGTGATCCAGGTGGGCTGCGATATTACGACGGCGAGGCTGCGCACGGGCGAAGCTTTCCAGGGGAATTACGATCTTACCGGATGCCCCGCTGCGGCTCAATACAGTCGCCCCTTCCCGATATATATCAGTGCCTAGTCTCCTGGGATAACGTCTCGGCAAGCACAACACGACGCGACACGACACGGCGACTCGTGTTCATAAAACGCTCGTCCTCGCGACATTTGGTGACCCACATAGCAGCCCCACAGTGAGGGATCGCTGTGTCGCTCACAGCCGAGATATGCACATCCCGCGGCGACGGAACGTTGAACCGACGAACCCGCTGCGAGCGGATAGTTTTATGACGCAAACGGCGAATGCAATGAATCCATTCATCGCGCGAGTCCATCTCGCCACCGTCCCCTCGCAGAGTATCCCGAATCTCGAATTCCCCCTGCATCTCGCAATCCAGAATTCTTGCGCACTTGTCGCCTTCTCTCCCAACCTCCGCACCTTCCAGCCCTCGTTAACCGCGTCGAATCTACGCGCTTTCTCAAGTTCCCACACTTCCGAGTCCTCGTCAGCTTCAAGTTTCCGACCGCTTCGTCGCGAGCGATCGTCCTTGCAGCGCAAACCGTAGGAACTGATAATTGCTGGTAATTAACCGCGGATGCATATGGTTTCGCCAATAGTTTTGCAAACTATCCTCTCCTGTTCGACCCTCTCTCTCTCTCTCTCTCTCTCTTCTCTCTCTCTCTCTCTCTCTCTCTCTCTCTCTCTTTCTCTATTTCCTCTTCTCTCTCATCCGGCTAGGACGGCTAGGAGAATCTCGCATTATTCTTATCTTACCTCCTCTCGGTAGTCGCCGTCGTTGTTGGATCGTTGTTCCTCGCCCATCCGTTCGTTACCGATCCATCGCTCGCTTTCTTCCGGCCTCTCGATCCTCATGTTCCTCGACTACGCACGGCAAGTCGAGCTCGTGTATCTTTCACCGGACCCCGGAGCCCCCGGGAATTTTGCCGACACAAGATCATTCTCTCTCGTTGGCGGGCGCGTCTTTTCTTTTTTTTTTTATTCGTTTTTTTATCCCTTTTTTATTCATTTCTTTTTGTTTCGTCATCGTCGATCCCCCGGCGATCGAGCACTCGTCTACTACTGATATGTCTGTTTCTCTCGCGGTTGCCGTCATTCCCGATCTTATTCTCTCGCTCTCACGTCGTGCTCTCTCTCTCTCTCTCTCTCTCTCTCTCTCTCTCTCTCTTTCTCTCCCTCTCTTTCACTCTCTCCCTTTCGCTCTCACCCTTTCGCTCATTCTCTCTCGCTCTCTCTCGCTCACTCGGTGTCCGTTCACGCTCGCTCGCGCTCGCGTTCGCACGTCCATTCTCTTCTTCAGGGAAACGGGCCGCTCGACGGAGCTAGGACGGCTCGGCCGACCGAACCGGCCGGGAACTAGACGATGTCGTCGGGTAAGAGGAAAGTGAGGCCGGTCAATAACAGGCTCAGGATCTGGAGTATCCAGGTCACACTGGAGTCGATGTGGCTGGTGCCGCTGCACGTATCCTTGGACGTGACATCCAGTTTCGCTGTAACAGAATCGCGAATACCCGGCAGAATAGTAGTATCTCTTGGTACGGATGAGTTTCGCGTGTCGAACATGCGAACTATGTTAGAGCTACACGTGCATACGAACTATTCGGTCTTTGAAGCGCAAATTAATTTCACTTTCGCGAGAAAATATCTCCGGTGATCTTTGTTCGATGCGCGTGAAGGCCAAAATTAGGCTCACATTGCAACGAAAAGCGACTGTGATCGGAGAGATGATTTCTTACACGGCCGTACCGCCAATAAGAATTCGGCAAGCTCGAGTTATCGTGCCGAGTTAAATGTCACAGTCTAAACATGACATTTCCGAGAGCGCAGGGGAGCATGGCAAATCGCACGAAAAGCTGCGCAGTCAAACGCTGTATTCGATCACTTATCTCCTGTCCACACGGGGACACCACGCGAGAATCGTCCTCGAGATGATACTTTCAAGCTGGTCTCTCGAATATGCCAAAGAACAGGGTGAAAGAAGGCGTATTAAAGAATGCCAATTATCTCGAATATACAGATCGGCGCAACACGCGACCGAACTTAGTCATTCGGATTTTTACATTTTTACAACAGAATTTTTCCCAATCATACATGCATTATTGATTCAATGCTTATTCAAAACGTTCAAAGAAGCAATAATGATGTTTAACAGTTGGAAATTTGTCATCGTTAACGGCTTCATGTTGATGGCCCAAAAAAGTTATTAACGAAAAATAAACAAAGTGTAGAAAAAATATGAAAAATAAATAAGTTAGTATCTTGATTAGGCTACATATTAAGATGATTGTTAAAACGCCGGTCTAAGCCGCTTTTACGGCCGCTCCCGAAGACTGTAACTTTGTGTGTTAAAGTTTTTATGTCGACCTGAGTACACAACGGGAAGCTTCAGGCTATAATTTCGAGGTGAGATCATTTGAAAATCGCCAGCTTCGTCTCTTCTTCTCAAGTTCATCGTCGACGAGAACCATTAAAGCGTTAAAACGCATGTTGACGAGGCGTCGAACTTGCTTCTACCTATTCAAGGCTTGGAGGGTTCCCTCAATGGCGCGTAACCACGTGCAAGCTCGCGGATTCAACGTGCTTTCGACGCAAAAATTCTCACAGCATCGATCCGCCCTGCCTGCCTATCTACCTGCTTGCCTGGCTGGCTGGCTGGCGGTCGCTATCCACCCCCGACGTCCCAATACGGCTAGTGCTGATCTAGTATACTACCCTCGTTTATTTCGCTTCGCTTCGTCTGTCCGTCCGTCCACCCGTCCGTTCGTTTTGTTGCGCGTCGAGGCAAATGTGTGCGATCGAGAAGCAGCTATCCCTCTTCAACATTCCTCCCCCGATATCGTATATCATGTCTATCTCTAGCCGATTGCTACTGATTTGAGAGGGACGGTACTCTATTTGGTCACACAGAAGCAAATGCCCTTCTCGTCTGTTCATGGTCGCGAGATCATCGGCTCGAGCAGACTCAAGCAATCTGCACGAGTGAGGGAAGTGTTCCGGCGAAATGTTCACCGGCACATGTTTACCAGGAAAATGAGTCGAAAGTTGAAGAAGAGGGCGAGAGTGAGTCGAGGAGCGTTTTTGCCGAAAAATAACACCCTTCCGCCCCTCTACGTCAGATGGATTTCAAACGCCACGACGTTCCCTGACATTTCTCGCGGTAGTGTTTTCTTTCCGACGACCGACTCGGTCGTCCGACCCCTCCTCCCCCCTCTTCCCCTTGACTCGCTTCAAAGTTGTTCAAGCAATTTACGGGAGTTCGTTACCGCGGCCCTTTTTCGTCTCGACCTCTCGACGTCACTCCTCCTGTCATGCGTGTCATGGACTGATAGAGTCCCTAACGAGGATGATGTTTTCGTATGACCCACGTGGCGTGCGACGGAAGAAAAGAGAGGGAGGGACGGGGAAATAGTCTCGCGGTATAATCTTCTTCATTACCGACCCTCTCTCTCTCTCTCTCTCTCTCTCTCTCTCTCTCTCTTTCTTTCTCTCTCTCTCTCTCTCTCTCTCTCTCTCTCTCCCTTGGCCGGTCGACTCTTTCGATCGTATGCGACACGATCGTGGTAAACGCCGGCGCGGCGGCGGCATTCACTCACTTTCGTGACCACGATGACACGCTCGCACGCCACGCCGTTTAATCTCGGCTCGTGCGTGCGCGGTTAAGCCGCGGCAGAGCTTACCGTTGTAATTATCATATAAAGCGACGTTGTTACTCGAGCGACTACAAATTTCAGACTTTTATCGCGAGCGCGGAACTACGTACTCCGGACTGCCGGCGAAGTAATCCATTAACGCGAGTCGCGAGCCCGCGAGGATGATAAGAATTTCTGATACATGCCGATGCTATGTACGAGCAAAATTGTCGTCGGGACTTTGGGTCCGTCAAACGCTCGTGAAGACAAGGCGGAAGAGTAGGTGGCAGGGCAGAAGACGAGAGGAGGATGTAGGTTTAGAAAATTGGCTGATTAAGAATTCAGAGATTATCAACACATACGTCACGATGGAAAGGCGAAACCATGTGGCCTGCTTCAGCGTGTAATCAAAATGAATAATACAAAGCCGAGCGACGTGAGGACGACGACGTCGGTCACCACGACGTCGCTTTTCGCGGCTCGGACGCGGCTACAGTACGAAAGACTCATTATTATTAAACGCCGACTATAATCGCTCGGTCCTTGTTTATTATATCGAATTAGCATCGATTTGCCAGGCGATCGGTGTTGTAATTAATTGAGGTTTGCTCGACATCCGTCGAACCGCTTACTGACCACAAACACGAAACGCTATTTCTCTTGGAGCGTCAGCGCGGTGACCGAGAGAATTGAAGACGAGATCGAGAAAATGGAATTTTGATGGACCGACCGACGGTTATTTATATTTAGATACAAATAACATATATAGACAGCAATCGCATTATCATGATGAAGACTTTACTTTCAAGATAGCCAAACGACTTTTCTTCGACTTTTGCCTTTCCACTGTTGCACGAATCACCGTTCTCAGGATTTAACGTTCTCTCCTCTCTCTTCTCGCCGTCGCTGTCCTTCGAATTATTAAAATTTCATATTACACATCGGTTTCGTGCCAAAGCACAAAGTCAAATTTTACGATGTTCCAGCCGACTCCCAGATTGGCGAAAATGCAATTATTCGTCGAGACGACGAGCGACCATGACCGCGAGACTCTTTAGGTCTCCGGCGTGAAGACAGTAACGTAACATCACACGCGAGTCGACAATGATTATAGAGAGGGTGAACAGACGGCGGCAGTCAAGAGGACTGTACACGTCGTCTCCGAGACTTTCTCACGAGATCCCATCGTCGAAGCCGCGCAGCCACGCAGCCGCGCGCAGCCCTGCGGCCTTAAGTGGGACACTTGGCGAAGCGCACTTGATAGCGGTTCTGAATAAATGATGTAAACTCGAGCGTCGACGGAGTGTTGCGCCTCATACAATAGCTTCCTTTGCGACGCGACAGAGAGAAAGAGAGAGAAAGAGAGAGAGGGAGAGAGGGAGAAAGGCCGTTCTACAGGAAGAACACTCGTGCCCCGGCCTCCTGACTCCTCCGGGCCCTTTTGCGCGTCCCGATCGGCGTTTCACACTTCACGCTTCCGCGACACCGCCGCCAAATGCGTTCGGAACGTCGTCGTAATCACTCTTCCACCCCCCATCGCAGTTGCGGTGGAGCGAATAAAAAAAGAAAAAGTACGCTCCAGTTTCACACGCGTCCGCTGATTCGCACGACTGAAAGCGGCTTTTGTAATAAAATAACAGCTCGGTACGATTACTCGAGGCGACCGACGGGGGGGGCCTGGACGAGATGAGACAAGACGTGACGAGACAAATCGAGACGAGGCGGTGAGACGAGGCGAACTCTCCCACGGCCGGGCGGCGGAGGCGTCGTCGGTTGACGAACGCGCGTCGAGCACGCATTGTTTCGCACGTAAGTTATGTCGGAGAGACTTCACCGATCGTTCGAGCTAGTCGACCGTGCGAACAATCAGACGTACTTGGCGTTCAACAGGTGTCATACAAGACAATCCGCACGGCGCGACGCCGTACGGCCGAGGTGAGTATAATGCGGCCGACTCGACCCCCTCGACCCGTCGATCGCCCTCAAGCCGGTGCTCCTATCGCGGATACGCCAGCGAGAACGTTATCACGGAGATCATCGATCCGGATGACTAATGATCGGCGAGAGACCAATGGTATGTTATACTCACACGTGGCGCCAAGCAGCTGCGGCAGATACTTCTTCCAGAAGGCGCATTGCCTCACCCTGGGGCCGCTGCCGATCTCCGTGTTGTTGATATCCAACGTCAGGTACTCCTTGTTCGCGGAGGTATGCTGCGGCCATTGAGCTTGCATCCACGTGTCGATTTCGCCCATGTTTGGATCCCTACTCGAATCGAAACACTCGTTTATAACACTCGTTTAGCACACCACTTCGCGCCCTTCTGTCCGCGAGAGGCGACTCTGAGGATCCGGATTAACTTAGTTTGTACTTGTTTAGCTTGTCTCGCGTGAGATACTAGGATTTTTATTCAGGGTTATTTCCGGCTTGTAATTTTATTTAAATTTATCAATCAGAAGACACACATGCCTCTCCGCGACCGCGTCAGGCCGTTTTTTAAACCGCGCATCTTACCCTGTTTTCGCAAAGTTCGCCCAGTATCTCATCATCCTCTTGGAGAGGAGCACTTCTTCGTCTGTGTAGCGCTTGGACACGTCCAACGGTTCCCCGAAGATGTAATTGATCTCATCGGCGTGCATGACTCCGGTCCATCGCGGCCAGGGGTTGTTCGCGGATCTATTTAAAATCGGGGCATGGTATGTAGTACGCTTTGTCGCAATTTGCAAATAAAATAAAGATGAAGGAGAAAGATATCTCGCTCGAAAGCACGTTACCTGTGCTTGAAGTAGTACATGTAGACGTTGTTGCCGGTGTCAGCGTATCGGCCGGCGAACTCGTTGACGTTGCAAGTGAACTGATAATCTCCCACAATCTTGTCGATAGCGTCACGATTGAGATGCGGGTCATCCGGATGAAGCCAGTCCGTGTATTCGTAGATGATGGCATGCCGGCCGATTTGATTCACATAGGGATTCAGCTCGGACACTGCGCTGATAAACTGATCGCGCGACACTTTCACGTCTTCGGTGCCGTCGATGCGGAACAGTTCCGTGAGATAGTAGATGATGAAGTAAAAGCCCTCCTCCGTGTTGGAGCCCATCATGATGCTTGTTTTCTTGAAAGAAGACGTGGCCAGTGAACGCTGAGGTGTTTCGTCGAGGAACGCGCCGTCGATTACCGGCACGAACGGGAACTCGCAGATGCCTAGGGTGCCCCATTCGTTCTTCACCAGCTCCACCGGATCTTTTGTCATCAAGCAGTCGATGACCTCCCGCAGATTACTGCGATCGTGCGGACAGCCGACCGCCTCTGCCAGCCGGATGCCGCGTACTATCGATTCCTCGCGCGAGATTATCGCCCACGGCGCGGTCGGCGAGCCGGACTGCATTATCGCCTGGTTGAAGAGGTGCCTGAAATCGAGCAAGTGGTGGCTCCCTCGCTTCAGCTCGCACTTTCATCGAGAACGAGAAAGGGGCTCGTAGCCGACGTTAACTCATTAGCGGCTGATATCTTTTTACGTTTACGGGACGCTTCATCTTTACTAAATAAAATCACTTCGATTTTTCATAGCCGAGGCTTTCACGATGAGGAGAAATGATAGAATTGGCTTGCGGATCGGAGTCTTGTTTTTTTCGTGGATTTGTTTCTGAACGTTTCGTGAGTACTTCAATTTGCTTGATCGCGGGTAAATGCGCGCGAACATGCGCGAAACGTTCGAAAGCAAAAATCCGCAAAAAAAAAAAAAAGCGTGAATCCAAATCCCGGGAGTCAAATCCGACAAAATCGCTTGATTGGTATGTCATTTTATTTTGATACTTTCGGCACATGATTCTCTCTACCAGTTGTATCTGCGTGCTCAATAAAAAATCGTTTCAATACCAAACCGAGAGCTCTCTGGTAAATGAACAGACTGATATTTTGATTGAAGTTTCGTTTGTAAAATATTAAGTTTTTTTCTTTCCACAGACAAACACACAAACAACGATCGGCATATATTTCTGCTTGAAAACTGCTTCGTTAACACTTGCTCACTGTGTGTATGAGAGGAAAGGTTCTCGAATGAATCTAATAACTACTATAAGCCTTGATGAGTTAAAATCGGCAAGCTCCAAACTCGGAAGCGCACGTTCTCGTGAATCGCGTATGATGACCCTTTATCATGCAACGAACTCGCGGGCAAGCTGCAGTAAGACCAAAAAACTGACCTAGAGAGCGGAGACAACAGATGCATGGACACGGACACCGCACCCGCGCTCTCGCCGAAGAGCGTAATGTTGTCGGGATTGCCACCGAAGAAGGCGATGTTATCGCGCACCCACTGCAGGGCCATCATCTGGTCGAAGAGGCCGGCGTTCCCAGGCACGTCGGAGGTGCCGAAGTACAGGAAGCCCAAGCTGGCCACGCGATACTGCATGGAGACCAGAATAATGTTCTCCTCCGACACGATCGTTTTGTGATCGTATACATCGAGGGTGGCCGATCCGGAGTAGAAGCCACCTGGAAGACATGTTGAGACTCGGTCGTACTCGGGCGGCACGTGCGGTACCGAACGTGCGAGCGTGCTGGAGGAATGATTCTCGTCACTAGGAACTCACCACCGAATATCCATACCATGACAGCGGCGTTCGTAGGCCTGGGTCGCGGCACCACCACGTTCACGTACAGGCAGTCTTCGCTCAACGGTGTATTCGGGTTCCACATGGTCGCGCCCGCGAAGTCGCCGAACACGGTGTCGAGGATTTGCACACAGCTGTTCGGCAGGGTGGTCGCGTTCAGCACATCCGACCAGCGCTCGACCGGCCGCGGATGTCGAAACCTCAGGGAGCCTGCGACAAAGCATGTCGAGAGAGTTCGGTTCTCCCTGAGGCGTCGTCGTCGTCGTTGTCGTTGTCGTCGTCGTCGTCGTCGTCGTCGTCGTCGACGTCGTTATACGCGCCTCTGCCGACGTGTACTCACGCGCCATAGTAGTCAATTGATGACGACGAATCTCGTTCTCGATTTCCGATTCGCGAGCGTGATTAGCTATTTAGGGCGGCTCTCGTGATCGAAAGTGTCGTTGATCGTTCCCGGCTTTCCCGGTCTTCGGCTTTTCGATCGCGAGCGTAATTGGCGGAAAATCTCTCGCTATCCTCGGATCGTAATTGACACTTTTGGATTGACACTTTGCGAAACAGCAGTTAAAAAAAATCATCGTCATTAATTCGCGTCGCAATAGCCGCCGTGGCGACGTTTATTTGTCGCATCAGTCGCATCAGTGTGTTCGATAAGGTCAACGATGTAATCGACATGTACATGTATATATATATATATATATATATATATATATATATTGACATCTACTTTGATATTACGTTGCTTAAATTACTTCGATGTTAAGTTGCTTATTCTTACTATCGCAAGCTCGAGAGTTCGCGGTTCGCCGCGAGAGAGTGAATTACAGGGGAGAAAAGATCGCGATAATGAACAGTACAGTGTCCGAAACGATACTTTAAGCGCGTTATCGTTCGTACAATTAACATCACTCGTTAATCGGACGCACGAGGTAATCCCTGCAACGGTCGCGACCGGTCGCGTCTTTCGATTCGTCGGAGACTATATTATCCAAAGATCACACTTCTCCGGAGGAGTCAGACGCACAGACCGGGGAAGACGATCATCGCACAAATTCCTCGGGCGCAAGAGAAACGTACCGACGGGTTTCTGGGCGTAGGGTATGCCGAACCAGGCGTCGACTTCTTTGCCCGTGGTGGCGGTCAAGGTCTTGCCGCGGACCAAACCCTTCTTGGTGTTGACGATCAGCGGATCGTTGGTGAGGGCGGCAGGTCGCGGGAGCTCCTCGCTCATCAACCTGGCGCTCCTGGCATCTTCGCGCGATGAATCCGCGTGCTCGTGCTCGTGCTCGTGCTCGTGCTCGTGCTCGTGATCGTGGTCATGCTCATGATGCCTGCTACGATGGGACGGAGAGCCGTGGCAGATGTCCAGCTGAGCGAGGAGCAGGATTAGACCCAGCACCAGCAGGACCTCCGATCTGCCGGTCCGCGAGGAACTTGGATTTCGCGATTTCATCGTGCCCGCTCGGCTGCAACGAACCGCGCAACTAGTGTGACGGGCTCTCAAAATACGTCGGATGATCAGGTGCGCGATACTGCTCGCGAGTTATTGAGTGTCGCGCTTGGAAGCTTCCGATGCGGCGCGGCGGCGCGGAAGTTTTCGTAATATTTGTGGAGTCGCCGAATGTGTGAACTTCCTTTCGGAAGTGTGCCGTGGAGGTCAACTATTGTCGCGGCGCAATCGACGTGATGTATGTGCGTGTATGTGTGTGTGTGTGTGTGTGTGTGTGTGTGTGTGTGTGTGTGTCTGTATGTTCTCGGTCTACATCTGTATCGATATGAAAATCTTCCTCCGAAAGTATCAGAAAAATCTCAAATAAAAATCCGAGGTTTTCCAGATACTTTTTGGAAGAACTTCCGGCTTCGCGATATTCCGAGAAACTCGGGCCGTCGCACGGTCGGATACTTCAGACTTCCAAGTCGGGAGATTCAAGTTTAAAGACTCGAATGTGTTATCAGCGTAATTTCTCCGAGCGTTATTGTCATCGTAAATATTATCGTTGCAAATATTATTATTATCGTCAGTACCGTTTGCGTCTCAAGCATCTCTTTTAGACATGTTTTCAACATTCAAAGAGTATTTAATCTTCATCGGCTCGCGTGTCGGTCTCAGACCAACGAGACACAAAATCGACGCTTTTCGGGAACCCCATAAACGTTATCACATGCACGAAGATTTTAAATAGAGACCAAAGTTCATGGCAAAAACAAATCTTTGACATATTTTATTTCCATTATTTTAACAGCACAACGAGCCTCCAAAGTACGAAGTGTATTAGAAAGTCAAACGGATAAAAAAAAGAGGGGTTGGATCTACAAAAAAGATAATCTTCGTTATCAAGTTTTTTCTACGAGCTGTCGCGACTCGATTGTCGCAATCATTGCGAGAACAATGACGATATTTACAAGCATAATTTAATCGTTCTAATCGACACTTTAACCGTTTCTCATAGCTTTCTAACATTTATTTCAAGCACAAGCATTCGTGACTTCGTCGTTTCATACGAACTGAAAATTCCGCAGGAAAGAAGCGACAGGAAAGGCGACAGGAAATAATCCCGGTCTTTCGATCAGGACGACTAATGCGCTTTTTCGAAGATTCAGGTGTCCTTAGGTACCGGCTAGTTCGCACAGCGACTCTGAGCGCGCGAATTATGTGTGCCCGATAACGCGTCGGCATTTATCCCTCTCTCTTTCCCTCTGTCTCACACACGTTAGGAGGGATTAGTAGGATAGTATTCTCTAGTTACACACGAAGGTCCACGTTGATTAGCAACTTCCTTCTACGTGTTCCGTGTATGCCTACGTACGCTCGGTCACACGCAGCGTCCACGGGAACGTCGTACACGGAAGTTTACACGAGGAGAGACCGCGCGTTAATGTCACGAGAAATTAGGATTTATTGGTCGCACGGTAGAGCCCCGAACGCACACTAATATCCGAAATGGTGAAATCGCGACGAAATCGCGAGCTGTGCGATCTGCAATCGACGAAACGCGTCTCGGCCTTTTGTCGTCCGGCGATGCGACCGGCGATCGATTCAAGTGTGACATACGATTCGACACCATGGGACAAAGTTTCAATCGCGTTCATTTGGATCGTGGGAAAATGAAAGAGAAAGACAGAGAGAGAGAGAGAGAGGGAGAGAAAGAGGAAGAAAGCTCGGCGATTTCGATCAACTTCCGTTAAGGAAGGGAACAAAAGTGAGAGAGAGAGAGAGAGAGAGAGAGAGAAAAAGTAGGGCGTAACGGGGGTTAGCAAGGGGGTCACAGATCGATCGCGGATTTAGATTCATCCTTTCTTCGCCGCTCTCTCTCTCTCTCTCTACAATCTATATAGATTTTCCGGAGATGCATTCACACTCACCGTGGCTGCTCTCGACGATGATATGATATGACGCTTGTCGCGTGACAAACGGCGGTTCTATTTCTCTCTCACGTTCTCGCAATTTCTCTCTCTCTCTCTCTCTCTCTCTCTCTCTCTCTCTCTCTCTCTCCCTCTCTCTCTCTCTCCCTCTGTCTCCGTCTCTGTCTTTCTCTCTCTCTCTCTCTCTCTCTCTCTCTCTCTCTCTCTCGTTCTTTCTCGCGCGCGATAGTTACCCAATTAAACGGCGCGTTCTCTCGCGAAGGAACGCGGGGTTATCGCGGCGCGTCGCGTCGCGACGATATGGCGAATACGGGATATCGGCGAACGGAGAGAACGGTGATGACGACGGCGGCGGCGGCGGCGGCGGCGGCAACGAAATGTGACCCGCTGACGGAGCACTGACGGCTGCGAGAGACGGTCACGAGAGTGGTAGCGAACGGTGCCGCATTATTAGAGCGCAGCTAGTTACCTCCCTTGGCACTGTGGCAGCATTATACGTGTGCGGTACGTACGCACGTACGCACGTATGTACGCACGTAGGATCGTCCGCGATTCCAACCAGCCGCCGAAGCACGAAACAAGGGGAGCTCATAATGCGCGACTCTACGACGATTCTTTCCTCGTCTCTGTCGCGAGTGCGAGGGATAACTTATTCTGAGTTGTCGCGCATCGTGTCTCTAATAAATTAATGTTTGCAGTATATATATTACGCGTCTTCATCTGTCTTTCCCCCTCCCATCCTCGCTGCCAAGGTCTTCTCCTCCTATTTGGCGGAGGATCTACTCGCGTGCGTTTATATTAGTGCGGTACTTACAGCGAGAAAGGCGCGAAGAAAGTGCTCGACGTGGCTCGAGGCGATTAAACTTCAGAGATGGCGATGTCCTCGTCCGAATCTGCGACACTGGCAGATCCGCTCCTTGCTCTCCGCTCTCGTCTACATTCTTCGTTCATGGATCATCGTTCGTCTCTGCAACAACAGATGACGGTGAGAGGTAGGACAAAAGTGTCTAGTGTTGAATTTTTTATATATTATGTTTGTATATTTCTAGTCGAAACTGTCCTCTTCTTCGTCGAGGGACAAACTGAGCCTGTCTTCTTTTCGTTATCGTGTCGAAGCCGGTCTCATAAACAGCAATGACATATCACTTCGAGAGAGGGATAAAAGGAAAAAGAGAGGGGGAGAAAGAGAGAGAGAGAGAGAGAGAGCACATTCATTTCGGCCTGCGTACCGTCTAAATTCATTATCCGCGAATTCCACGTGCGTTGTGTGCTCTTCGAGCGAATACCGAAAGTGGGGCGTGCACGCTTATTAGAAATTCCAGTCGCCTGTATTTGCCTTACCAGCGGAGCGACATGGAATTCGCGTATGGGCGAATGAAAGGCCTCGAAGAGGCAAAGGGAGAGAGTGAGAGGGAGAAAGATCCTTCGTGTCGCCTTGGATAAAGCGACGGATACGTATCTCCTGCGATATACGATACTTTCGCGAAATTAAACCTCCGCCAAAGTTTGCTCCGCGAAAATTGAAGCCGGGGTCTTTAAGCTATACCGAAGTGAACGACAGCAACAGGGGCGAAGCGCGTAGACGGGGCGCGTTCGACGAGAAGGGGTTGATACTGGTAGCACCCGTCGAGCGAGCTGAAACCCGTCTGCGAATTTTCGTTAACACACGCACGCACACACGGACGAACGTTGACCGAGAAACGAAAGGTCAGGGCGTCACTGGTTGCACTGCAGTTACGGGGCAGAATTTCGTGGCGCGGACATTTAGGAAATTACGCTTCGCGCGCGCGGCGCACGAGGGTGAAAGATGAAGCGGCTCAGGGAAATATGCAGATCGGCATATTCGTCCCGTATAGGACGGCCCAAAACCGCCTGTGGTGTCTTTTCCCCACGCCCCTCGCCCCTCGCCCCCCTCCTCTACGAGGGCGAGACTCGTGATCGGCTTTCGCTCCGATGCGGAGCGGAGTCGAGGGTGCTTTCGACTGTCGAATAATCGACGGTCGAAGGCATAGGATGTTCAACGAGCTAAGACCACCTAAGCTCCCTCGGCAGTAAAAAAAGATGACGAATAACTTTCCCGGGTAATCTCACGAGTGCGATTTTAACGTGAAATTTAGTCACGAAGGTTACGAAATGTTACAAATTAGGGAGACGCGCGATGTGAATGACGATTGTCGTTGAAAAAAGAAAAAAGAAAAGAATTCATTCTCCCTGAATCAGCTGCGAGATCTGTTGTCTCATCCGACGGCTTTGGGACATCCTGTAGAGGACCTGACACGGCGACTCCTCCGGAGGAATTTCTACGAGCGGATAGAGAGCAGCTGATTTTTCTCTCGATGGCGCGAAATTTTCTCTATTGCCTCCGTTCCAGAATCAGTCAAGATCGCGGCATTGTTTGCG